>NC_090835.1:85460200-86085200 GCF_028021215.1 Eschrichtius robustus
ACTCCCTGGCATCGAAGATTTAGACACCACCTGTACAGTTGACAGTTGGTTTGTGTATGGCCAAGAAATCCATTCCACCGCCTAATTATTCAGCCGAGATGGAAACTTGGGAGGAGGACATCCAACCCTTGCTCTTTACCCTCGACTCGAGATTAGAAAACGTGCGCTGTATTGAGGAATGAGAAGGGAAGGAGGAGGGTGGTGGAAGCAAAGCGTTGCCTTGACAGCCAAGGCAGAAGCACTTGGGAAGGCCTCCGCTCCTGGATTCCCAGCAGTGGAGCGACGACCTTGAAAAGGTACAACCAAATTTGGGGTTGTACAAAATGTGCCCCAAGGAGTTACCTGAACTCCGTAGGCACCTCTGAAGGGCGAAATGCTAGGAAGGCGCCTCAGCAACACGTTCAATATGGAGGCAGCCATCTTGACATACGCACAAAGCAGGAAAAGCGACTGCGCATGCTCCAGGAAATAGATTAGGGTAGGGCCAAGGACGACCCCGCAGTGCGGAAGGCGGCAGCGCATCTGCGTCAGGACGGAAGCGCGAAAGGGGAGCCGTAGGGAGAGGCCAATTTCAACTGCGTCACTGTCGAATTCGGCCTCAAAATTGCGTTTTTGCTGAACCAGCCACTACGACTCTTAGATCCCATTCTTACAGTTTGTATTTTAAGCAATTTTTAAGTCGATTTTGACCGAGATCCTCTCACTGCGCATGCGCCGGTCCGATTCTACCAACCTTTGGTGAGAAACGATCTCGAGGGCGGAAGTGGTGGAAGCAGAGGAAAGGGAGGTGCTAGGCCGCTAGGTCAAGCGCACGCGTTCGGGGGCCAGGAAGGAGGCGGAAGAGGGTACCCGGGGGAAGGGGCTGAGCGAAGGTTAAGGCAGGATAGCCAATCAGCTGGCGAGTTGTCTTACTGGTTGACCAATGAATTCACGCCCCGCGCACAGTCTCTCGCCGCAAGGGCGTTTCACTAGCACGTTTGGGCGCGTTGGGCGGTGTCCGAATATAAAAGACTCAGCCCGAGCGGGCAGCCGCCATTCTGGGGTTCGTTTAGAGGTAAGTCTCGTCATTTTGTCGGTTGGAGGGTAAAATTTTGCTGGGACAGTTGGCCTAGGAAATGGGTTAGGCGAGGACTCGGTTGAGAGCCGTGACTCTTTAAGTGGCTGTGTTCGGGATGGGACATGGAGGAGTTTGGGGACAACAGAGATTGTACTTTTGGGTGTTTAAGAGCAACCCATACTGATTATATCTTTCTCCCTTGTGTTCCTTTTATCCCAGGTTTGAATTTTCTCGGAGAAAGACGGGCCGGCCACGAGGAGAAAAGAAACAAGCCGCAGCAACATCTAAGCCCTTGAAAGGATCCTGAGAGAGGGGGGAAAGGGAAAACAGCCACCAGCCCAACCACTTGTGTCTTCTGCCCCTTCCCACCTATCTTGCCTACCCCACCAGCCCACGCTGCCTGGGACTTGAAATCTGTGGCCGAAGGACCGTCACCACATAACTTCAAAAATAATCAACCACCCTCCCTTCCCAAACCCACCCAAATTCACTCATCCAGCGTTTACTTTTTTTAATCCACTCAGAACTTTTTTTCTACGACCCCCCTCCCTACATGGAGTTGGGTGGGGGGGAAATGAATACTGAGTTGGCCTTTATTTTTTTTAAGGAGACTTTTTGATCCAATGAGGCCCCGCAAATAATTGAGTTTTGGGTCCTGGTTGGTGGTTTTATTTTTTTTCTCCAAAATTTTAACCCCCTCCCCCCCTGAGCCTGAGGTGCTGACGTCGCAAAAAAATTGGATAGTAAGTGTCGAATTTTCAAAAACCAGCCTTGCAACAAGAAATCAACGTTTCCCTTTGTGAAACCAAAAATAATGAGAGGAAGAAATGAGACCGTAGAACAAATAGAGAACTGGAGAAGGACCGATCCGGTCACTTAATCTCCATTAAAAAGGGCCTTTGGGTCTAAACAGTGTTCTCTCTCCCCTACCACCTGCCTCTTCCCTGCTCTGCTGCAGGCTAGGAGAGGGTGGAGGGAGGGCCCGCAAGTTAAGATTTTGATGGTTAACCCTTGGTAATCCAGCCAATTTCCAGACTGCCAAAGCCATAAGTGTTTGCTTTTTATAAGGAGGTATGGTTACCTTCCTCTCGTTAGCAGCAGTCTTCAAAAGGGTTAATGAGCTCACATACAAAAGATGGTGGATTTTGTGGCCCAGAAGTCCCACTTCTTTGTGTGTGAGACAAGCAGGGCGCCTTTCAATTTGCCAGATTAATAAGCAATCTGTACATAAAGATTGCAGGGTAAGGAGATGGGCAGAGAGAAATAGGTGGCTATGACTTTTTAAATGATTGTTAACTCTCAATTTTAATGTAATTTGTTTGGGGTATATTTGTGTGGTTAATATAGGTGGCAATCTAGGAATAAAGATTGCAAGACACTTAATTCAGGGCAAAATATAATCTTAGTGCCAATACATACAAGATACTGGGGAGGTAAAGAATGTCTTGTAATTGTTGCAGATTGCGTAGGTTATTTAAAAGCAAAAAAAAGTGATTAACATTTTAATTTGATACTTTTTGGTGGGAATACAGTTAAGTAGAGGGTGGAAAGGTTGGGGAAATGTGGAATTCAGGAGTATAATTTTAAAAGCCATTTAGTGCAATTGAATGCTAGCTTTCTAAAAGATTTGTGTCGTTAAAAGGAATTTTTTTCTTCCCTGCTTCAATATGGCGACTTTCTTTGTCCTTTTGTCTTCCAAGCGGCGTTGCAGGTTGTGTCTTGACCCATTTTTCTCCTGTCCTCCCACCTCAACCCTATTTGTTGAGGGGGGTCCAAGTCCTCCCCCCTTTCCCTTTATAGGGAGGATGGGGGGTGGTCGACAGTAGCAAGTTGAACCTCAATTGGAAATTCAGTTCTTCCCCGCAGAAAATTGTTCTTTTTAATATTTTAATTGCTTTTATTTTCACACTGCTCTTATTCAAAGTAGGTCAAAGACTATTCAGGATGGGGGCTGCTTTTTGTCTTTTGGTTTTTTTTACTAAAAGGTTTTTTAATGTAAAAAGCTACCGGCAGAGCCGGGATAGCTTTTTAAGTTTGAGTCCTCTTCTCCGTAACAAGATGGCGTCCCTGCTTTGTTGTTTTTCTCCCCCTTTTGCCATCCAGAGCTTAGGGCCGCCCTAGAAACTTGGTCAAGGGGGAGGAGCAGCATTGAAAGGTGATGTAATCAGCTTTCTTCCTCCTTTCTCCACCCTCTTTAAACTCCACCCCGAGCAGATGCCTTCTGGACTCTTGTGCACGCTGCTGCTAGACAGGAAAAGCCATTCCTTATTTTCTTTATAACCTTTTATAGCCATTATCTTAAAAGGAAAAAAGCTTATAGGAATTAGGTCTTGAAGCTGTCCGTCTCCTTGGGCAGCTTTAGTTTTTGTATTTAACGATCCCGAGTCTGTTGCTTTTATTTTCACCCTCTTTCATCACTACTGCTTGGAATTTTTCCCCGCTTCAGTTGCCAGGGGTGGAAACCAGTCAAAACAGCTATACTAGGACTGGAAGCTTTTGAGGGGAGTGTGTGTGAGCGTGTGTGTGTCTTATCTGTGTGTTGGGGGATACTGGAGGAAGACACAAGGGCTTGTGAATGAGTAACTGGAATAGACAACTGGGGCCTAATGACACTGAAATGTGCCGTTTCTGCTCAGGAATCAGTCCTTGGGCCTCTTGCATTTGGTGGCTTTGTACGATGAGAATCTGGGGGAGGGTGGGTACTTTAGGACTTTCTTCTAAATCGCCCTTATTCCCGCCTCTGGGTTTGGGGGTAAGCTCTTTGTGTTCAGTGCTGTATCACGTTCTCCAGTTGCTTAGCTCCTGTACATTGGTACTAGGATGAGAAGTGAATCTTTAGGAAAGGAGGCGGCAGTTGTAAACTCAAGGCAGGGGGATTCAAGCTACGGTTTCTGGTAAGCAAAACCTTTCTGGTATTACGTTTCACAACCTTCATTTCTTTTTTCCAAAGAGCCACCCTTTTTGAATTTCTTTTTCCTTCCCTTCTGAAAGAAATTCCTTAAAAACAATGGGGAAATAATGTCCTCTGCGTTTTTCAACTTGTGCAGCGGTGTAGCAGTTGGTGCATGTTCGAAAGCCGTGCCCTACCTGAGGGTGGTATTGGGTGTCCTGTCCCTTTCTTACCTTTCTTCTTCCAACTTTTTCAAAGTCAAATCTTTATCAGACTCTCCATATACTTGTCATTTTTTAAAGTCCTGCCCTGAAGCGTGAAGGTTCTAGGCAGAATTGGAAAGCCATTTTGTACAACTGTTCTGTGGTGACTTGGTGAGACTTTAGGGCTAATTTTCTACTGGGTATGGATTCTCAAACTATTACTTCTGGATTGGATGGGAGGGACTCTTCCACATGTCCTACTGACCACAAGTTTTTTATCTTTTAAGCAGTTTGCCATGTGCCTCTGCAGCATACCTTCCTTGGGAGCTGAACATTCTACCCACTGGGGTTCCTGAGCTCTAGTGAGCAGGGGATTATAATAAAGAAGATCTGCATTAACATGGGAGATGGGAAAAAAAGTCTTCTAGGGAAACCACATCCATCCAGAGAACTTCGGAGAACCCGATCCTTGTAGTTTGTGGCCACAGTTCTATCTGGGATCCTGTCCTGTGAGGGCAGGGGTGGGGGGTGACTTTACACCCTTATTGAAAGGCAAATAAGCGTTTGGGAAGGGCATGTGCTACCAGGTTTTGGAATGATTTTGAGGGGGAGGGGCTTACTACTTGAAGAGAGGTGCGACCTTGTGAATCACCTGAGAGACATAATTCAGTCCACTCTGGAGTCAGACTAGGAAATGCCTCAATTACCGTGGAAAGGAAGGGGGGAATGTAAGCTACAAAGCACTTCATTTCCAGAAGTGCTAAGACCTCCAAGTGAAGGTAAACTTGGACACCTTCCTCCTTTGTTAGAAGATTGTTGTGATTGTTTTTAAACTCGCCTAGAATTTTTGTCCTGAACCAGTTCAGTTCTGTTTCATTGGTGATGGGTATGGAGTAACTTTAGCCAAGCTAGATATTTTTCACCTTATTTATTTTGGAGGCAGGAGTTGGTGTCACTTCTGGACTTAATTTTATCTCTGGTAAGAAAGAAAATTCCCCAGTGCCTTGTGTCTGCCGGCAACATCCTCCATAAGGAGAGCCCAGCTTTAGGACAAGGTGGAGATGATGCCAGGGGTTGCTTCCCCACCGGCCACCCCGTATGTTCTGCCTTCAAGGAAATTAAAACATATCATGCCCTGGATTATTTTTGGTTTCAGAAAGCTTCCTTAAGCTTTCGTTCCAGGCTCCAGATATGTTAATGACAATTGGTCACTGCCCCTCTTTCCCTGGTAAAGTCGTTTGCCTTTTCTCCTGTAGGGCTGTGCCGAGAATTTAGGCTCTTCATTCCTTTCCACTTGAGTGCCTTGGAACTTCTTTCTAAACGTAATGACTTCAAAATAAGGAAATAGGTTGTAAAACACTTGGGGTCCTTAATTTTAAATGAGTGAAAACTAATCTGCCTGGAGGAAGCCGTCATGAGAAAACCCCCTTACATTTTAAAACCACGTGATTGGTGCTTGTGAGACAAAATTTATAGTTTTGTTAATTATATTTCCAGAATGTAAATAATAGGAAAACTGCAGTGGAAAATGAATATTTAACATTTCTTCTGCTTTGTCTTCTAGTTTTCCTTGACTGTTAATGTCTTTTATTCTTGCTTGTTGTGAATGGGAATTAAAAAGTTGTCCCTGGGTCCCATTCCCAGCAGAAGGCACTGGACAGAGTTTAGCTGTGTACTCACTGGTTTCTTTTCTCTCTAAAGATGGTTATTCTCTCTTGTCTGCTACCCTCTTAAGCAAAGGAACATTTGAGCTCAGATGACAGTTTTTGTTTCTGAAGGAAGTAGGGGGAGCAGGCCTGTTGACTTAACTGGTGGGTGGGTGTGCAAAAGGGACTTTTCCAAGGTGCTGTGTATTCAACTGGGTTTGAATCTGAGGGGCCAGGTGTATTTAGGGGGCATTGGTTGGAAGTGAAGTTAGTTTAATTGAAAGCTTTTTGTCAAATTGCATATATTTTTTTTTACTGATGATAATATTTTATTACTTTGGATTCGCTCATTGCTTTTCCAGTCTCCAGCAAATGGGGAATCTATTTTATGTATCCCTTTGTTGTATTTCTGTCCTTATAGTGTCTATATTTCACTTTATAGTGTCTTACTACATGGGGAAAATTCCTTTATCCCCATGTCTGTCTCTGTGTATAAGAATCACCACACTTAAGTGGATTTGGCCTGTGGACTTCTAATTTATCTGGTATTGGACTTGAATGTTTTTTCCTCTGACCTTAGGTTCTACGTGTCCTCGTGGAGATTCCAGGGCAGCAGCAAAGCACAGTTAACCCAGACTTGCTCACCTCTCAGTATTTCTTACCTTACCTCCTCTCCCTGTATTCAGCCCACAGGTTATGATCTCAGGAACCAAGTTCCCCCCGTGCCTCTGCCTCTTCTTGGCCTAGGTTGTTAGGACCTGTAAATGTAGAAATTTATTGACATTTTTATTGTGAGAATTAAAAGGTTGAAAGTGTTATGCTTGTTTTTCTCTTTTGGCTTGAGAACAAATAGAACTAATTAACATGATCTTATAAGGAACCTGTTTTCTGCAGAAAATATAACCATCTTTGTAAAACACTGATTTTTCCCACCCTTCTGCCTGGCTCATGTGTTTCATCTCTGTACTAGATGTGGGATTCAGGAGGCTTTCTTCTTGCCTCCTTCCTACCCAGTGTTCGTCTTATTTCCCAAATGTCGATATTACTAAGGTGGCTTTCTTTTCTGCTTCTCAGAAGCCAATGTTTAGAGGCATTGTGGATAAAAATCCTAATCAGAACCATATTGATTCTAAATTACCTCTCTCGAACTTCAGTTCTGGCCTAGAAATTGTTTCACATGTCTCTGTCCCGTAACAGCTGTGTTCAGCTTTTAATTAACTCATTTTCTAACCTAGTCTAAAGCAGCTACTTAAAATTTAATGGCATTTTGCCAGCTTCTTGTTTTATTTGTTCCATTCTTTTTGGCTCCATGGTTTCTAATTTCAGGCCCTCCTTGGGGATCTTGGGTGGTGTTATGATTTAGGTGGGGAGTAGGAGTCAGATTCGCATCTTTGCTTTTGAAACCACAAACCAATCTTGCCCTTAACTTTGAAACAATAAAAACTCATGCAGTGTTTGGTTAATGAGTGACATTTTTTCAAGGCTTAGGAGGACCTGCTTGATTTTCTTTGCTCCATTTGTCTCTATTTCTGGGAGCCACTGCTAACTCCCGTAGGGGAGAGGTTCTGTTTTCAAGTTTTGTTTCCTTCTTTTTCACCTACAACTTTAGACGATTGTCTACTGGTGCAAGCAGAACATATCCTGCTACCTGTGGCGGTTGACTCTTTTTTTTTTTTTTTATACAGCAGGTTCTTATTAGTTATCCATTTTATACATATTGGTGTATATATGTCAATCCCAATCTCCCAAGCGGTTGACTCTTCATGGGCTAAGATAGAAAGGAGTTGACTCTTGGAAGACAGCCCAACATCCATGATTGGCCCAGTTCTTATCAAGCTATGGGTTTGGTGTTTTTTTTTGAGCTAGATTCATTAGCAACTAAGGAGAAACGGGACCTAATAAGCAAAAATGACTTGGAGAGTTGAGTGTTTGTTTTGGGAATGTGAATCTTAGCTCTGATACAATCTGGTGAAGTTCAGCTGTCCTAGGAAGGATGTAACTGGGAGCGAGAGGAGAGATGCTGCCTTAGTCCTCCAGTCTGATTGTCGTCCCCTTCAGTCATGTATTAACACAGTGCTTCACTTGCCAGGGCTGTTTTCTCAGTAGGGACAATGGTCTGTGTTGATTTTTCTTATCTAGATAATGGTGAGTGCAGTTGAATGTAGATTAAATAATCACTAATAATTTGTCAAACACAGAGATGGAATTTATTAGAGGGCAACTGGGGCTGTCCTTGCCACCCATTTATTCTGTGGGTTTGTTTTATCCTCTTATCTTAGAAAACCTCAACCATGGGTTCGGGTCCCATAGACCCCAAAGAGCTTCTCAAGGGCCTGGATAGCTTCCTTAACCGAGATGGGGAAGTCAAGAGTGTGGATGGGATTTCGAAGATCTTCAGGTGAGTCTGTACCCTTTGAATTCGTTGTGAGTGGAGAATATTTTGTGTTGTAATATGACTATAATTAAGGCAGATAGCAAAAAATGTTCCCTAAGAGGAATGGGAGTCAGTGGAATAGGATTCAAATCCAATTATGTTAGAACTAGTGATAGGAAAAGATGACCCCTTGATCCCTGGTCATTATGGCATCTGGATATTTGGAGACCCACAGTCCCAAGGGAAGGAAGGAAGCAAGCAGGGGAGTCAGGTGACAGGATTCTTAGTTCTGTTTTGGGTTGCATTCTGCATGCCGCAAATGTCATTTTCCTTCAGGGATCCTCAAGTTTTCCAGGAGAAAGCGAGTGACTAAGCCAGTCCGAAGAGATGGTAGTTGAAGGCTAGGGCTCTTCACCTGGAAGCAGAATCAAATGTGTCCTGTGGGTTAGAGAAGCAGTGACACTTACCTCCTCAGATCGGAGACTTCAGTGCATCTCCTCCATTGTGTTCCATCCCTCTGGGTGCTTCCACATCAATCCTGATCCACCCCATCCTCCTAGGGGCCTGTGTGATCCCCCCACCCAGTAGCGAAGTCCCAAGTCATCAGGGATCTCGAGGTACTCCCGCAGATTAGAGACTTCTGCTCAAAGAAGAGGTGCTTTCGGGCTGCTACATTTCTAACCTTGACTCATCTCTTACAGTCTGATGAAGGAAGCACGAAAGATGGTGAGTCGGTGCACTTACTTGAACATTCTCCTGCAGACCCGTTCACCAGAAATATTGGTCAAGTAAGTGGGGACCTGGGTGGCTGGGTACTTCGAAGGCGGAGGGAGGTGAGGCACGGGGTTCCTGGGTTGTTGATGGGGGACTAGGAGGGTGGGGTATACTCCCAAGACCCAGGAAGGGCATCACAGAGCCTCCTCCCTGCCTGCAGGTTTATTGACGTTGGTGGTTACAAGCTTCTTAACAATTGGCTGACATATTCAAAGACAACCAACAACATTCCCCTCTTGCAGCAAATTCTACTGACCCTGCAGCACCTACCACTCACTGTTGACCATCTCAAGCAGGTACCTTCAGTCTTTATAATCCTGGTTCTTCCTTTTTGGTTTAGGCTAACAGATGAAAAACTCATATCGACTCTGATGTGGCTACAGTCTTGGGCCTGTGAGGTAGAATGGTAGAAAAAAATAGGAGTTTGGAATCAAGATTTGGTTCAAATTTATGTCCTTTAATAGGTGTGTGACGTGGGGCACTTTATATATCTGAGCCTCAGTTTCTTCATTTGTAAAATGGGAATGATTGAACCTACCTAACTGGGTTGTTTTAAGGAGTAAGAATGTCTCCAAGGGCTTTGTAAGAGAGAAGGTCTATCTCAGTGTTAGTGGCTGTTAAGAGATTGTGCGTTTGTGGGAGTGGTTAGCTCTGAGTGGGCTGCTTTTCCTTCTGGCACTTACCATCCTGCTGCTCCCTTCCTCTCGTAGAACAACACAGCCAAACTGGTGAAGCAGCTGAGCAAGTCAAGTGAGGATGAAGGTAGGGGCCAGTCCCTTCTTCTGTGTCCTGGGCCTTCTTCCGTTACTTCCACTCAGTTACCTTCATTTCTTAAGCTCTCTTGGTGTAAAAGGCATACACTTAAAATTCTTTGGGGGAAATAGTGTCATCCTAGAATGTCTCGTCATCATTTACTTCTGTTTCTCTAAATATCAATAAATAGAGCATATTCTGGGACCCTCAATGTCTATTTTCCTAACAACAGTATGCTTGTTCTACCAATAAACACCCTGCTGTAGGGCATGGGCAGAATCCTGACTGCTGGAGTATATCATAGCTTTGATAGCAACAGATTCTTTCCTTTGCTAAGACAAAGGGTTTTGGAGCTCCTGGCAAGGGCCATACAGTTCTGGCTTGAAGACAAAGCCTGGCTCCAGAAAGTCACA
Organism: Eschrichtius robustus; assembly: GCF_028021215.1. NCBI lineage: Eukaryota > Metazoa > Chordata > Mammalia > Artiodactyla > Eschrichtiidae > Eschrichtius > Eschrichtius robustus. Next base: position 85,470,311 of record NC_090835.1, read on the forward strand.
GGCTTTTCTTTAGAGAAGAAAAGGGTTTATATCCAAGAGTTAACCCAAAAATTTTATACCCAAGGCATAAACCAGGGAGCACAAGACACTGGTTTCCCGCAAGTGAGCAGTATTGTAGCAGAGCTGATCCCCGCTCTTTGTCTATGGGGAATGGTATGCTAGGTCCCTTTGGAAAGTTTAGCTAGAGGAGAAAACACTGGGAACATTTTCCAGGATAAAGGATCACGATTTTGTTTTAACTCACAGTATTGTTTAAGTGAAAAACATTCCCTAGCTTTCCGTTCTTTTAGTCGTATTAATTCTGTTTTTAGGTCCTTTTATATAATGAGCACTTCACTATTTTTCTGACATCTCAGAGTAGCTTTGTAGGATAAACTGTAACACAGAAGATCCCATTAAATCATTGCCTATCTTTTGTTTCTTCACTGAGGTATATTGGTCCTTGTTCCAGCTGGCTTAATTGTGTTGCTCTCTTTGAGTATAGGTTTAATTATTATTCTGTGCTTCCTTTAGATACTGAAATTTGTACATTCCTTATTGACTGTAGTTAAGTGTTACTGGACCGTAGTATCGATTGCGCCAAAGAGGTTTCAGGATATTCCCCCACTGGGCATTGGGGTTCATATTGCATTAGGTATAGGAGTTGGTAGTTGTGTGACTGTTTTAAAAAGTTAAGTTTTAATATTCTACAACAATTTCATTATTAAATCAGCGCATAATGGAAATGTTGGCAAGAAGAGAGGTCCCATATATAGGAGATATTATTTGCCAAGTACAGAAGGAAAGAGCTACAAATGCATTTTTCCATATATTTAGAAATAAATTCTGTTTTTTATCTTTAAATTCTCTGACCATCTTTTTTCTCTAGATAAACTCTGCTTCCTTCATCCTAAATTGGTTTGTTTTTAAGTTCTTTTTTCACTCTTGCAACACTTATTTGATTTTTTTTAAGAGCTGTCATCACTAGTGACATTCTAGGAAAAAAGTTTCCCTAGAAGATCTTTTTTTACGAGGATCTAAATCTGCCTCCTTGAAATTTTTAAAATCTGGTAGCCCTTTGGATACTTGAACCCCTCTGCCTTTCTCCTTATTTTATTGTAATAAGTGGTTAGGGGAAGAGCATAGGCACTAGGTTCATTCTGCCATCTTCTAGTTTTGTGACTTTAATCTCCATGCTTCTGTGTCTATAAAGGGAGATTAAAAATTTTCAGGTTGTAATAACAATTACATGAGATGTATGCAAAGCAACTAGTGTAGTTTTTACAACATACTTCAATAAATGTTCCTTCTTTTTGCCACCCCCGCCCCCAGTGTTACAATGGCATCAGGGTTGAAAGTTATCTGAATAGAGGAAAATTCCATGATTCAGTGTCTCTTACATTATTTAGGCATTTCCCCTTTCTCTCACCTGCAGAGCTCCGGAAATTGGCCTCAGTCCTTGTCAGCGACTGGATGGCTGTCATCCGCTCCCAGAGCAGTACCCAGCCTGCTGGTAAGTTCCTTGGCCCTTTATCCCTTGTATTTCTTTCTTTCCCACTGGGATGTGGCCTTCCGTGCCTCTAACCTGCTTTCTACCTCTGACTGACAGTCTTTTTCTTTATCTAAATAAAATCCTTTTCTGCTCTGTTTTTCCACAACAGAGAAAGATAAGAAGAAACGGAAAGAAGAGGGAAAGAATCGAACCACCCCTCCTGAGCGACCGTTGACTGAGGTGAAGGCTGAGACTCGGGCTGAGGAGGCCCCAGAGAAGAAGAGGGAGAAGCCCAAGTCCCTCCGAACCACGGCGCCCAGTCACGCCAAGTTCCGCTCTACCGGTAAGGCTGCCGTCTGGCCTCTGGAGGGTCTGTGGGTAGGTGCACAGCCCGGGCCTTATGGTGGAAGAGTTGGACTTAATGGTACGGTAAATCTGGAGAGAGGGAAGACTAGTGGATGGAGCGTTGTGGGAGTTTATAGGGCTTGATGAACGTTAAGGGAGGAAGAGTCAGGAGAGTGTGGAGTGAGTCCAGCCCCAACACCATGTCTTCTGCCCCAGGACTAGAGCTGGAGACCCCATCTTTGGTGCCTGTGAAGAAGAATGCCAGTGCAGTGGTGGTTTCTGACAAGTACAACCTTAAACCCATCCCCCTCAAGCGTCAGAGGTATGGACCACGTTCTTGGTTTTTGAATGGGCTGGGTCTGTGGACGTGAGGGGAAAAGAGTGGGCGAGTCAGGTGTTGTTGACCGGTCCCTTTCTAACAGTTCCGCAGCTGCCCCAGGAGATGCTGCGCCCCCTGCAGAGAAGAAATACAAGCCACTCAACACAACACCCAACGCCACCAAAGAGATCAAAGTGAAGATCATCCCGCCACAGCGTGAGTCTAAACTGGGGGGATGTGCTTTGCATTGAGAGCAAACTCTTTTCATGGAAATGAAGTGTTTTCCTCCATTTTCATCTGGTTTCTTGGTGTCCTTTAATGTTTACGCCCCTGGAACTCCCTTCATAGGAGTCCTTCGTAGGATTGCTTAGGAGTGATTTTAGAGATGAAGTAGGGAGGTGTGCTGTTCAGTGACTGGTGGGTACGCTCCCAGCCGTCATGTTCATGGGGGCTGGCTTTGTCAGTTACCTGAGCTCTGATTCCTATCCAAAGCCATGCTTGCCTGCCTTTGAAAGAAAGGTAGAATAATGACAAGAATTTCTTGTGTGAATCCTCCTACATATGCTTCCTGGTCACCTTGAGCTTATTGTGTCCAGAGTTGAGGCAGGGTCTCTACTGGCCAATTTTCTGCCCAGATTTTGTCTATAGGAATAGGATTATTAAGGAGGTCTGATGATTCCATTTTATGCTCTTTTCTTTTGTAGCTATGGAGGGCCTGGGCTTTCTGGATGCGCTCAATTCAGCCCCTGTTCCAGGCATCAAAATTAAGAAGAAGAAGAAGGTGCTGTCACCCACAGCTGCCAAGGTATGGGTGCTGTGCAGTAGGTGCCAGTGACCAGGTAGAAAAGGTACAGGTGAAGGAAGGGCCCAGCAGCTAGGATGCTTGGGGAGGACAAGAGGAGCTGTGTCTCAGACGTAGACTGGTGGCAGCAGAGCACTGTTAGAGACAGTCTTCCTTTATAGGAACTGTTAGGAGATCCTGCCAAGGACCCTGGACTAATTGCCTTGCCTTGACCTTGCCTTTCCTGTCAGCTCATTAACTTCTTTTTCGTTCACAATAGCCAAGCCCATTTGAAGGGAAAACGAGCACAGAACCGAGCACAGCCAAACCTTCTTCCCCAGAGCCAGCACCTCCTTCTGAGGCTATGGACACAGAACGTCCAGGGACCCCAGTTCCCCCTGTTGAAGTCCCAGAGCTCATGGATACTGGTAAGTCTAGAAACTGGTTCAGGTTTCAGGGTTTTCTGAAAGGAAGGATCTGGTCTGAAACTACTTCTGTTTACAGCCTCTTTGGAGCCAGGAGCTCTGGATGCAAAGCCAGTGGAGAGTCCCGGAGATCCTAGCCAGCTGACCCGGAAAGGCAGGAAGAGGAAAACTGTGACCTGGCCTGAGGAGGGCAAACTGAGAGAGTATTTCTATTTTGAACTGGATGAAACTGAACGAGGTTAGAGATCCAGTTTCCTCTATAGTAGGTGGGGTATAGAGAGTTTAAAAAGGACTTGGTTGGGCTTACTTTCCCTCTTGCTTTTTTTCTCCTTGGCAATAGTGAATGTGAATAAGATCAAGGACTTTGGCGAGGCAGCTAAGCGAGAGATACTGTCAGACAGACACGCGTTTGAGACAGCCCGGCGTCTGAGCCACGACAACATGGAGGAGAAGGTGCCCTGGGTGTGCCCCCGGCCCCTTGTGCTGCCCTCGCCTCTCGTCACCCCTGGAAGCAACAGCCAGGAGCGGTACATCCAGGCTGAGCGGGAGAAGGGGATCCTTCAGGAGCTCTTCCTCAACAAGGAAAGGTGAGCAGAATGGGGTTCACTTCCTGAGGTATTGAGCCCTTGAGGGGAATGTGCCCTGGCGTAATTAGAAGTGGGGTGGGGGTTAGGAAGAAAATCAAGGGCTTGAATAAATAATTTGACTGTCACTCTTTTTTTTTCTATCGCCTTCTGCATTCCTGACAGTCCTCACGAGCCTGATCCTGAGCCCTATGAGCCTATCCCCCCAAAACTCATCCCCCTAGATGAGGTGAGTTATGTGGTGATGGAGGTTGTGATTGACATTAATGCATCTTTCATGTGAGACTGTCTCTTTACTCTTTGTTGGTCCTGATTGTTCTCTCCTGTCCTTTCAGGAATGTTCCATGGATGAGACCCCGTATGTTGAGACCCTGGAGCCTGGGGGGACAGGTGGCTCACCCGATGGGGCAGGCGGTTCCAAGTTACCTCCTGTTCTGGCCAATCTTATGGGAAGCATGGGTGCCGGGAAGAGCCCCCAGGGTCCTGGAGGAGGAGGCATCAATGTGCAGGAGATCCTCACCTCCATCATGGTACGAGCCTCCCTTTTCTTCCCCACTGTCTCCATTTCTCCTTACTCCCATTCTGCTCACCTTCCCGCTTGCTTTCTCCTCGGGCTCTCCCTTCTCTGCCGGGTGTCACCCTTATTCTCTGTTGACCTTGTCCCTTAATGACCTTGCCTCACAGGGTAGCCCTAACAGTCATCCCTCAGAGGAACTGCTGAAGCAACCAGACTATTCAGACAAGATCAAGCAGATGCTGGGTAATCCTCAGGGCCGGCCCCGGGGCCTGGGCGAGGAGGCCTGCAGTGGAATTGGGGGAGCAGGGGTATTGCCACTAGACGGCAAGACATGGGAGGGGAAGACTGGACAGAGAGAGCAGTGCTCTGCCACGTTGGCCTGAGGGGGTCAGCTGGGCACACCTAAGCGGGAAGACGTCATGCCGCTCTTCTAGAATCATCTTGCTGACTGCTTCACTCCTTTTTCATTAACAGTGCCTCATGGACTCTTAGGCCCTGGTCCCATAGCCAATGGTTTCCCACCGGGAGGCCCCGGGGGCCCCAAGGGCATGCAGCACTTCCCCCCTGGACCTGGAGGACCTATGCCAGGTAGGTGGTGAGTGAGAGGTCGGAATGGGCTTGTCTGCTTGATTTCGGCCTGGTAACAGTACAGGATTGACCAAAGCCGGGGGTTGGTTTGGGTTGGGAGATGGCGGTCCCTGGGTGCAACAGGTAGCTGATACTCTCTCCCTTTTTTTTTCCCCCAACAGGTCCCCATGGAGGCCCTGGGGGCCCTGGTGGGCCAGTGGGTCCACGTCTCCTGGGTCCCCCACCCCCTCCCCGGGGGGGAGATCCCTTCTGGGATGGCCCAGGTGACCCCATGCGGGGTGGCCCGATGCGTGGGGGCCCAGGACCGGGTCCTGGGCCATACCATAGAGGCCGTGGTGGCCGAGGAGGAAATGAACCACCTCCTCCTCCTCCTCCATTCCGAGGGGCCAGAGGAGGGCGCTCTGGAGGAGGACCTCCAAATGGACGAGGGGGCCCTGGTGGGGGCATGGTTGGAGGTGGTGGGCATCGTCCCCATGAAGGCCCTGGTGGGGGCATGAGCAGTGGCAGCGGACATCGTCCCCATGAAGGCCCTGGCAGTGGCATGGGCGGTGGGCATCGCCCCCACGAAGGCCCTGGTGGTAGCATGGGTGGGGGACATCGCCCCCATGAAGGCCCTGGCGGTGGCATGGGTGGTGGCAGTGGCCATCGTCCTCATGAAGGCCCTGGTGGAGGAATGGGTGCTGGTGGTGGACATCGGCCCCATGAAGGCCCTGGACATGGGGGGCCCCATGGCCACCGGCCTCATGATGGCCCTGGTCACCGAGGCCACGACCATCGAGGGCCACCCCCTCATGAGCACCGTGGCCATGATGGCCCTGGCCATGGCGGAGGGGGCCACCGAGGGCACGATGGAGGCCACAGCCATGGAGGAGGTGAGGATGCTCCCTGTCCCCCACATGGCTCTTGGTGTCCCACACAACTTTCTGGGGAATGTCACTACCCCGGGTCTGCCAGGCAGAACATGAGGTCACCTCGTTCCCAGTTCCCAGCATGCATGGCAGTTCCTTCCTTTAGCCCTTCCCCCAGGTCCCCAAGACTAGGTCTCTCTCAAAGACAGTTCTCAGGATGCCTTGGACGGGTGGGATGAGGGTGGCATTGACCTCTTGGCCATTTCCTATCTAACTATTCCACCATCATTCCCACAGACATGTCAAATCGCCCTGTTTGTCGACATTTCATGATGAAGGGTAACTGCCGCTATGAGAACAACTGTGCCTTCTACCACCCGGGTGTCAATGGGCCCCCCCTGCCCTAGGGACCACCTGCCCGCCCCGCCCACACCCCTGTGGACTGCAGCCTTGCTCCTTCCGCCCTTTTATGGCTTCTGTGAGGCCCATTTTCCCCTTTCCCCAGCTGATGAGGAGCCGGCCCCCTCAGTGCCCACCTGCCTGGGTTCCTGGGGGTTTTCTGATCACTGGTGCGCATTGATGTACATATTTTCCTCCAGTCTGGGGAGGAGAGAGACTGGACACATTCTGTACCCTGGACTGCCGAAGAGGAGACCCTGTTGGCTTCACTTTTTGAGGAGATTTGCCCTTTATGCCAAGCACCTCTCCGGTATTACCCTTTATGCCTGAGAACCTAAAGCTGGTTATCCTGGAGAACACCTCTACTCTCCTCTTGTGGGTCCTCCACATGCACACAGAACTCTGACACGGGATCAACTGCACTTATGAAATCATCCCAGCCAAGTTCATGCTTCCTCATGGGGTGGGGAGATGGTAAAAGGGGTATTGTGTATCCCACTGCACTGAGAGGACTCAATCAGGCTGGATTTGAGTTCTGGAACACATCATCCCCACTCCTCCCCTGACACAGGCTTTACATTGAGTCCTTTCTCAAGTAAGACGTTGCAACCTTCCGTGAACACCCAAGTTTGCATCATGGGTCTGCTAGGTTTAATGATGGCAAATTCACATCGGCATCTGGTGAAAAGTTTTAGCTGGCATAGGTGAGGCCATTGGTGGTGGTCCACCCTTGCCTGCAGCTCATTCTGGAAATTAAAACACTTCAGTGAGACCAGCTTTTCATCAACTGAAGCCCGGCGTGCTGGGCATGCCAGTCACACTACATGCACTGCCTCTGGGAGTTAGCACGCTCCTGGCCCCCACCTGGAACCTTGTGGGTGTGAAGCCTCCAGCTCCCTTGCCCTGTCAGCCACCTCTGAATCCCCACCAGGTGCCTTCCTGGGTGGATTCAATAAGATGACCTGCCCTCTCCCAGCCCTCTCTCTCCTTCACCTGTCTCAGCATCAGTTGTTTTCTATGAAAACTGGATTGGTTGGGTTTTGTGCAGGGTCTCGGGTTAGAGCCACAATGGATTTGAGGATAAGTATTTTCTTTTTTCTTTTGGTTTTGTATATTTTGTACATTAATAATAAACAGTGGAAAGAGAAGTATTTAACCCCTGGTGTGCTTGGACTGTTTAAAAAGAAAAAAGAAAAAAGCCATTATCAGCTGTTGTTGAAAGTTCATTAATACAAACCTTTGTGGAATGTGGTTTTCAATCCTTTGTTGGCGTTAAGTGAAATACTGGTGAAGGAGTACTTTGAACATACAATGCCACAGCTGGGGAAGGCAGAGCTCACAGATCACCTGAGCTGCAGAAGGTGCAGGCACATCCATTCTAGCTGATCCTACCAGCCCCGTGGAGTAGCTTAGGGAAGGGATTTACGTGAGGTGAGGGTGGGCAGAAGGGAGGAGTAGGGAAGAGTGGCTGAAAAAGGAAAAATCTAAGAGCAGTTTCTGGGGAAGGAAGGAAAAACAGGTGGATCCTGCTTGTCCCCCAAAAAAGGGGCTCTGCAGGGTACAGAGAAATAGGCCTGCTGCTAGAAGATGTAGGATCAAGATATATTTTAAAAAAAGAAAGATTCCTGGGGAGACAGGAGGTTTTGGAGTCCAGAATATGGAGGGAGAGGATTAACTTTAAATAGGAAGCTCTGCTATTCTTGTAATTAGAAATTAGGAGATTACATTTTGGGGGGAGAGGGAAAGGGAGGGTAGGGATATTGGGGTATAGGTTGAGAATAGTGGTTTCCAAACTTGCAGCATTCATCAGAATCATCTGAAGGGCTTTTAAAAGAGATTGGGGGTGGGGTTCAGCAAACTTTCTGATTCATCAGGTCTGGGATGAATTCTGAGATTTTGCATATCTAACAAGTTCCCAGGTGTTGCTGACTGCTGATCTGGAAAACACTGAAAAGACACGGCCCTAGAACACGTTTCTTGGCTGTTGTTTCCAAGATTGGCCACAAGAGGGGAGCAACTTCCTAAACCTCACAGGCCCCACCTACACTTAGGCCAGTGGTGCTAATTTTATCTTCCCTTTTGCCCCTTCTCTGGAAAGAGGGTGTTCAGTCAGCCTACTGTTGCTCTTCACACTCGGAGAGGTCCTGAAAAGATGTAATCTAAGGGCCAAGCTAAGAGGTGAAATACCAACGAAGTAGACAACTCAAGTGAAAAAAAGTTTAAAATTCTTTAACTTGGTCTTCCTGGTGGCGCAGTGGTTAAGAATCCGCCTGCCAATGCAGGGGACACGGGTTCGAGCCCTGGTCTGGGAAGATCCCACATGCCGCGGAGCAACTAAGCCTGTGAGCCAGAACTACTGAGCCTCCGCGCCTAGAGCCCGGGCTCGGCAGTGAGAAGCCACCACAATGAGAAGCCCGCGCACTGCAACGAAGAGTAGCCCCCGCTCGCCGCAACTAGAGAAAGCCCGTGCGCAACAACGAAGACCCAACGCAGCCAAAAATAATTAAAAAAAAAAAATTCTTTAACTTGTGTTTCTTTCTTTCTGGTTCCATCTACTGCCTGCTTCTCATCTTCTTCCCTCCACCTCCTGCAACAGGCCACAAGAACCTTTACAGAGAGCTTTTTTCTATTTTAATTTAAAAATGAGTTCAGCCATTTTCTTTCAAATTCTCCATGAAAATCCAAATTACCTGTTACTTAGATTTTCCTTTTTTTTTTTTTTTTTTAGGCAGGGAGACAGTTGGAGCATCTCATCCATTTCACTGTACCCACTGACCCATTTCTGTTTCTTCACCAAGCCTTGCAGGCACACCTCTCCCAACTGCTTCAGTTGGTCTGTTCTTCTTTTTTTTTTTTTAAATTTATTTTTGGCTGTGTTGGGTCTTCGTTTCTGTGCGAGGGCTTTCTCTAGTTGTGGCAAGCGGGGGCCACTCTTCCTCTCGGTGCGTGGGCCTCTCACTATCGCAGCCTCTCTTGTTGCGGAGCACAGGCTCCAGACGTGCAGGCTCAGTAGTTGTGGCTCACAGGCCTAGTTGCTCCGCGGCACGTGGGATCTTTCCAGACCAGGGCTCGAACCCGTGTCCCCTGCATCAGCAGGCAGATTCTCAACCACGCGCCACCAGGGGAAGCCCTGTTCTTCCTCTCTTATTCCATTTCCACCCCCACCCCTAAATAACCTATTAACGTACTTACTATTTATTTATTTATTTACTTATGGCTGTGTTGGGTCTTCGTTTCTGTGCGAGGGCTTTCTCTAGTTGCGGCAAGCGGGGGCCACTCTTCATCGCAGTGCACGGGCCTCTCACTATCATGGCCTCTCTTGTTGCGGAGCACAGGCTCCAGACGCGCAGGCTCAGTAGTTGTGGCTCACGGGCCTAGTTGCTCCGCGGCATGTGGGATCCTCCCAGACCAGGGCTCGAACCCGTGTCCCCTGCATTGGCAGGCAGATTCTCAACCACTGCGCCACCAGGGAAGCCCCTATTAACTTCTGACTTCTCTGTCAACCCTTCCCCAAGCACACCAGTGCAATCTCCAATTCTGAATCACCATTATTCTATTTCTCCCGTTCCTGCTCCCAGGCAGTAAACATAATGTTGAAAAACCACGAAATCCTACCATCTTTGCCCAGTACAAATTACTAGCACTGACTCAACATTCACTGCTGCCTGGCAACTCCTAACTCCTCTCCCTTCTCTGGCACCAAATCTCCTGAGAAAGTGAGACCCATCCTATGTGAGCACCATTTCCCCTTCTCTTCACCTGAAAATACCTGGGTCTACATTATCTCCTTTCCTTTCTTAGAGGAAGGAGGGTATCTCCTCCTGCTCGCCTCTCCTGGCATCTCCTCTCCTTGTCTCCCTCCCACCCACCACTCTTCACTCAGCAGCCAGAGCAATTTTGTGAGAATGAAAACCAGGTCAATTCACACTCCTGCGTACACACTGCCTTCTATTACTCCTAGAACCATATCCTAACTCCCTATCAACGTTTGTAAGACCCCACGTGTTCTGGCCGCTGCTCAAGCTCTAAGCTCAAGCCATGTTCCTGACCAAGTCAAGCTCCTTTCAGCTTCTGAGCCTCTGCACATTCTGGTGCCTTCCTGAAGGCTCTTTCTCACCCATCTAGTTGGTTCCTTCTCCACCTAGGCTTTGGTTTTAATTAATGTCACTTCCTCTGAGAAGTCTTCCCTAATCACTCAAGCTAAAGGTGACCCCTACCCTTTCTTTCCTAACACCATGTTTCCTGTGACATGCTCCAAAGGCACCACTGAGTCCTACCTTTGCACTTCCAACAAACTCCAGGTGATGCTGCCGCTGGTCTAGGACACGCTGAGAACCACTGCCCGAGAGCAGCCACCCGTTCAAGCGTTTCAGCTGCTGCACCAGCACCGGCAGCACAAGGGCAACTTCTCACATTCCCAGGCCTCCTCTGAGTTGTGTACGGCCACAGGGCTCCTTCCCGACTTTCATCTTTCCCACTGTAGTGCTGACAGTCTTCCCTAAAACGTCTCTCACATGTTCCTAAAACACAGTCCTGCCTTGGCTCTCATGCCCCTCAAGGACTCATCCTTTGGCCATCCTGTCCACATTCTACAGATGAGTGAGAACGCCCAGGGCACTGGCATCAGAAAACTAGGGCCCCCAGCCCAGGAACTCTCCTTTCCAGGCTGGGTGACCATGGGCACGTCAGCGTCTCTGAGTCTGTTTCCTCATTAGGAAGGTGTGGAGAAGAGTAACTAATTTTTTTAAACACTTCTACGGTGCTCATTATGAACCACATTTAGTGCATGATTTGTAGGTGACAAAGACTGTCGTGAATAAAAATATTTAATTGTTAACTAAATTCCAGTTTTCAGGCTTTGGGTTACCCACATACTGTACTACTGTGTAAATGTGTAATTTTTTCCTTTCGAGTTCCATTTCTATGCTGCTCTTTTTGAAGAAGTGGCATTCTTTTGCCCATATTTAAAGTGCATTATTATAGTATATATATTGAGGAAAGAAATAAAACTTGTGTCCATGGATGGAAGTTATTTTGGAGCATCTGAAGTATTTGTAGTGAAATCAGCGGTCAAACACTTAAAATGCAAAATGTTGGTGTTCATTTTATAAACAACATTCCCAGCTATTTTGTGTAACATCTCATCTAGACTAGGGAACTGAAAAATTTAAGTGCAAAGTGTAGAGTGTACATGAAGTACATGTAACAAAAGTAAAAAAAAAAAAAATTAAAGCACTTCACAAATACTTATCTAATCCCTTAATAACCTTGTGAGGTAGGTGCTTTTTATCACCTTCATGTTACAAATGAGGAAACAGGTACCACCAAGAGGCTAAGTCCAAGGTCACCCCGTTAGTAGTGGACTTGAAGCCTGCTCCCACTGTTCTACGACAGACCAACTTCGTGGAATTCTGGAGAATACTTTCACATGTAACATCTTACTTGGCACAAGACCCTGATGCTTTTCCCTCAAATTCCATGAGGGGTGTTCCTTTATATCTAACTTGGAGATGTACCCAACGGCACCTCTGCAATCGTCTTCACACCAAACCTTCACTTTTAGCGTAAGACTCATAATTGAGGTCCAGTATTATTTGGCCAGAAAATAACTTCCCAAAATTAGACATCCCAAGTTAGTAAATCTTAAATGGTTCTTCATATTTCCCCCGGAACTGCACACATCTGACCATCCTCTCTCCAACTCCCACACCTGGCTCTTTCCATCTGTCCTTGCCTTCTATCCCTCTCTCTCGTATCCTAATTCAGGATTTATTACCTCATCCCCATAACGAAAGTTCTGGGGCCCGTCCCATAAGTCTCTAAAGTCCACCTCGCCCATCACTACCTGAAATCACTACCAACCAACCACTTGCCACTTGGGTTTTACTTTCCAAACCCATCTCTCCAATCTAACTCTAATAAGAAAAGTGGCCACACCAGCCATGTTCTCTCATTAACTCTCAAATAGTTTTTTCTTCTTTAGATCTGCCTTAGACCTGCTCTTTTCCTACATTCCAAAAATGGCTCCCTGTTCCTCATTACTAAAATCCTGGGACTTCCCTAGTGGTGCAGTTGTTAAGAATCTACCTGCCAATGCAGGGCACACCGGTTCAAGCCCTGGTCCGGGAAGATCCCACGTGCTGCGGAGCACCTAAGCCCGTGCACTACAACTACTGAGCCTGTGCTCTAGAGCCCACGAGCCACAACTACTGAGCCCATGTGCCACAACTACTGAGGCCCACGCACCTAGAGCCCGTGCTCCACAACAAGAGAAGCCACCGCAATGAGAAGCCCGCGCATCACAACGAAGAGTAGCCCCCACTCGCCGCAACTAGTGAAAGCCTGTGCGCAGCAACAAAGACCCAACGCAGCCAACAATAAATTAATAAATAAATTTTTAAAAAAGAATCCTTACTATTTCAAGGTCCACCCTCAAGTCATCCCGCCAAATAACCAAGTTCTGGATAATCTTTCTCTTCTATGAGCTCAAGGCAACTTAGAATCTAGAGCACCACACATTTGGCAATTAATCGTATCACGCTATACACTCATGTCTTATTTTCTAAGTCTTCTCTATCCAGACTATTCATGAAGGCAGACCTCGTCTCTTCCCTTTTTGCATACCGCACGGTGCTGTACATGTTGGCTGATTTAGTAACGTCTGGGAGGATCAGCTCTCTGGTCCCTGATACCAGGGCGGAGCTTGGATAGTGAGAAACCCGAGTGTCCTAGTTGGAAGGGATGACTCACTTTCCCTTGTCCTTGTCGGAAGGGCTGTGGGAAGGGAGGGAGGCCCCTCAAACAGTGAGCACCATCTAAAGTGCAGTAAGACTGCAAGTCAGACCCACGTGTACTGGTGGGGAAGAGAGGATACTAACCGCTGCTAGTAAACCGAACAAAGCAAATCAAGAGTAAGAACAGTTCCAGCTCCCACGAAATCTCCAAACAGTGACAGGGCGGTGCAACTCCTTTCCTTTATTTCTTCCCCTTGTAAAGGGTGATTCGAGTTCAGCAGCATTCATTTCCTGCCCCCAAGTCCCCAACCAGACTAGAGACTGCAGGCACCAAATCCTGGGTGACAGCACAGGCCTCAGAACTCTCCTCCAGCTCTGAGCTGCACCAGCTGTTTGTACCAGTTAGGCCAGCATTAAATCCACCAGAAAAAAGCAGCACCACTCACAGAACAGGGCAGCAGCTGGGCCTGAAGCTTTGAGGCGGACCAGACGCAGGCTTCTGAGTGAGGACAGAGTCTCAGACAACTGGCCACACGAGCTTGGCTGGATGGAACCCCATAACAAAGCTCACCTCTGCTTGTACAGAGGGATTTCAAGGACAAGGCCAGCTCAGTTATCTGAAGAGAGCAATCAGACAAGTCTTTCAGAGAAGAGGAAGCAATCAAAGCGGTATCCTGGTCACATCAAGACCACGCTCCGCCTTCATGTACCCGAGTAGCTGCTGCGCCAGCTGCAGACCAGAGCAGGCTTCCGAGTGGAGAGGAGACGAGGGGATGTCCAGGAAGGAAAGCTCACTCTCGGGGCCGGTTGACCACGACTTCACCCAGGGCCTCCAACACCTCCCGCTTGTAGTCTTCGAAGTCACCATCGATCTGGCTAACGCTCTGCTCCTCCACCACCCACAGCTGGCAGTTGGTTTCTGTGATAAGTCGGGCATCATGGCTGACGACGATCACAGCTTTGAAGAAAGATGGCGAGAACGGAGGGCAGGGAGGAAGGAGGAAGAGGGGAATCAGAACCTGAGAGGAGGGCGCCCAGCCGAAAGACACCACAGCCCCGTCCCCAAGGCGGGGAGGAGGAGGGCGCGCCCTGAGCTGACTCACCACCCTTGTATTCGTTGATGGCCTCCCCAAGAGCGTCGATAGACTCAATGTCCAGGTTATTGGTGGGCTCGTCCTATGGGGGAGGAGGCATCCCGTGACTGAGAGTTACGACTCCTACCTTTCCTTTCTGTCACCCTTACCCCAGCCCTGAAGTCCAGCTCACTCACCAAGATGAGGACATCAGGCTCCCGACAGGCCAGCTCTGCAAACACAACTCGGGCTTTCTGCCCACCTGTAGCAAAGGGAAAGGAGATCCACCGCACCTTTCACCACCTAACATTTCTCCAGGTAAACCCTGAATGTGTGTGTGTGTGTGTGCACGTGCGCACGCAGTGAGGTCCCCCAAGTCCCAGTTCCTCTTTCCTCCTGCCTCTAGGGACAGTCTGCAGGTATGAAGGCTAAGGACGGGGACACCTGCCCTGGCCCCTGGTACCAGAGAGTTTGCAGATCTGTATGGTGTGGGCGTGACTCTCCAGGCCGAAGCGGCCCAGGCACTTGCGGGCATCCTGGTAGGGCAGGTTGAAGCCCTGCTGCAAGTACTCGGTGGGCGTCTCCTCCATGTGCAGCTGCTCTGCGTACTGCTGGTTGAAGAAGCCAATTTTCTGCCCGAGAGGAGAAGGAGGTGGTCGGTCAAAGTCATACTTCCTCTGTCGGCCTCTTACTCCCTGATTCCCAAAGCCACTTACCAGCCGGTGGTTCTTCCTCATTTCCCCACGAGTCTGCAAGGAAAAAGCAAGGGGGGAGCTAAGGGGAAGGGGAAAGGAGCTGCAGCTCCACACCCCAACTTTTCTGAAGGGGAGCTAAACACCAGAACCGGGCTGGGAACAAGCCAGTGTGAGAAAGGGGACACGGGCGTGCTCCTGAACGTGACCAAGGCAGGCCCAGGAAATCAGAAGCAAGAAGAGAATCAAGGAGGGGGAGACAAAAAGCAGAGATTCAGAACCAGGAGCAGACTGACCACAAGTAAAGGACCCCCATCCCCAACCCCGCCTTCCAGCAAGATGTTTTCAGGGTTCCACCTCAGATGGGGATTAAGAGACAGTTTGTGGGAGGATCTAGAACACCTTTCTGAAGATCTACTCTCTGTGGGTATGAGGCAATGGGCCCTCTCAACACTTTCTTGGAGGGCGGACAGATGGCTACAACCCACCTAAGCACTACATAACGCCGCAAAAGTCCCCAAAGCAATTCTAGGGAATTTATCCTAAGGAAAACTAAATTCATGAACAGGTATAATACGACCATTTACTATAATTTTGTCCTTTAGTGAAAAATCAGAAATAATCTAAACGACTGACATCAAATAAACTATGGCAGATCCATACGAAATGAATGCACACATAGGATTACTGGCATGGAAAAACGCTTGATGTACATTATCTGGAAAAAGCTGGTTACAGAACAATTCACACGATAGGCCACTTTCGTTAAAAAAAAATTATATGCACGCTTGTAAAGGAAAAAAGGGGAAAGCAATCCATCAAAATTAATACAGGTGACCTCTAGATTTTTCTCTGGCTTACGCAATTTTTCTTTTTTTTTTTCAGCTGCGCCGCGCAGCTTGAGGGATCTTAGTTCACCGACCAGAGATTGAACCCAGGCCCATGGCAGTGAAAGCTCCGAGTCCTTACCACTGGACCGCCAGGGAATTCCCTGGCTTGTGCAATTTCTAACCTCTCTACAATGGGCATGTATTTCTTGCATAACTGAAACACATGGCAGGGGGCAGAGGGGGAGGCACGTGCCCCTAGCCTGGCCCCACTTCTCCTGGCTCTTCTCCCCGCCTGATCTAAACTGTCCTCCTCTACAGCACCTCTCAAGGAAACACACCATCCATGACAAGTTCTATATTTAACTCTCCACGGCACAGAGGGGCCCCCGACTGCAGCCTCTGGGGCACAGCCGTGTGCTCACGCTTCGCTCGCTCGTCGCCGTCCCCCCTTCCTGGCTCCCGGACTCACCGGCGTCAGCTTGCCTGTCAGCAGCAGCAGCAGGGTGCTCTTCCCCACACCGTTAGGGCCCACGATGCAGACTGCCAGAAGGAAGACAGAGGTCAAAGAGGCGAGGTCCCCAGAAACTCTCCCCGGGGCTCCTGAGCCTCCCCTGCCAACTCACTCCTTGAGTCCATGTCAATGCCAAAATCCAGATTCTTAAAGAGTGGTTTCTGCCCCTCATAGCCAAACGTCACACCTGAGAGGCCAGGAAAAGAAGCACTTTATTTTCTCTTCAGAGTCCCCCGAGGGTGCCCCGAATGTCCTGGCGTGGAGGGAAGGCAGGGCCGCGGCCGCTCACCGTGCAGGCCCAGCACCGGAGGGCTGAGCGGCGGCGGGTCGGGGAACGTGAAGCGCACGGTGTACTCCCTGGGGCGCTTCAGGAGCTCGGGGGCCTCCTGTGACTCCTCATCCTGGTTCTTCCTCCGGCACTTCTGCTGCTTTCGAGTCAGGGCTTCCTTTGTTTGCTTTTCCTGGGGAAGAAGGGGAAAGGGAGACATCCGCACCCTTCACAGAAGGCCTCGAAAGGCAGGCAGGGCCCGAGTCTCGCTCCTTCTCTTGAGAAGACCCCATCCCAGGAAGACCCAGGTGCTCACCGCCTGCTTGGTCGACTTGCCGCCCGCCTTTAACTCCTTCAGCTTTTTCTCCTGCTTCTCATACTGCTTCAGCAGTTCCTTCTGCTTCTGCTGGTACATCTTCTTGAAGGTCACTGGGGCAAGAGAGGGGAATGGGCATCGATGGTTGTCCCTCTCCCCAGCAGGATGCGGGAGGATGGGGGCAGGCGTCGTTGTCTAGAATTCTGAAAGACTCAGAATTATCACCACAACCCTACAGGCCCTCCCTCCCAGGCCTTTCTCCAGGAACCACCCCTTTCCTTGCCCCCAAACGATCCTCCTTACTGTAATTGCCCCTGTAGTAATGGAGCCGCTGGGCATCAAGATGGATGATATCGGTACAGACGTCATCCAGGAAGCCCTGGTCATGGGAGACGATGAGCAGCGTCTTCCGCCAGCCTTGGAGGTAGCTGGGTTTTAGAGAAGTGTGGAAATGTCACAATGGCCAGGTTAGGGTGGAGTCAGGGGAAGCAGACAGAGCATGGGGGGCAGGGAGTGAAAGAGCGGGGGCTGGAGTGCGAGCTGTCAAGGGCAGAGTGGAGACCAGCTAGAGGAAATGAGGGCAGAATGCGAACCAACGATGCAAAGGCTGTAATCAAGGGCTACTCACTTATTGAGCCAGATGACAGCGTTGAGGTCCAGGTGGTTGGTGGGCTCATCCAACATCAGCAGTGTGGGCTCCATGAATAGCGCCCTAGAGGGCACGGCAGCAGAATGCAGAGTCAGGGGGAAGACGACCCTTGCTCAGAGAACCCAGAGAAGCCTCTGGTAAGTGGAGCCTGAGACCATGAACACTCCTTCCCAATCTCTCCTTAGACAGTTCCCAAGCAGGAGACACAGAGACAGAATACACCCCCAGGGAGGGAGAAAAGACCCCGAGTCTGACAAGGCAGACAGTAAGGGAGGGAGAAGATGGCCTTAGAAGAACGGGAAGAAGGGAAAGAGCCCTGGTGGACGGAGGCTGGAAGGGAGGGTGGTGAGGGGGGTCCCACCTGGCCAGGGAGACGCGCATGCGCCAGCCCCCCGAGAACTTCTGTGTGGGTCGATTCTGCATCTCAGGGTCAAAGCCCAGACCGGCCAGGATCCGGCGGGCTTTGGCCTCTGCAGCTGCCGCCCCGGTAGCCCGCAATTCCTCATACACCTGGGAGGAGGGAGAAGGGGACACATGCTGCGAGGTCCCAGGAGCCCCCAGTCTTAGCCCATGTCCCCTGCGCCATCTCCTCTACCTTCTCGAGCCTCTCGGCAGCCGCGTCATCGCCCTGCTCCAGCTGTCCCTGAAGCTGCCGCTCCTCTTCCAACAGCTTCAAGCGCTTGGTGTCGGCTCGGAGAACAGCCTGCACGGCCGGCGTCTCATCGGCTACCACCTCTGGGGGCAGGGGAGAAGTCAGGGTGTCCCAGGGGCCAAGCCTCCTATTCCCTCTTCCCTGCAGCTCTGTTTCTGGTTTGCCTGACCCTGCCCAGCTCTTTGTACTTGTTCCAAATAAAATATTCTCCAGTCTCTCATCTCTTCTCCCCCTTCTTTAGCACCATTTCCCAGTGCCCAGTCTCCCCACATAACCCTTCCAACTCTACAACCACGGTTTCTTCTATTCTTGGTTGGCTCCTGTACCCCAGTGGCGGCCCCCCTCAGGCCCCTCGGTTTCACCTCCCCACCAAGCCCCTCTCCCACCAGCGGCCTCACCCTGCTCACAGAGCAGCACGTCGATGTTGGGAGGGATGCTCAGGGCTCGGTTGGCGATGTGCTTGAGGAGAGTGGTCTTGCCCTTGCTGGGGGATGAGAGCTTTTAGGACCAGGCCGCCTCAGAGAAGTCTCTTCTCCTTCTAGCCCCGCCCCTCTCATAGCTCCAGCCCCTCCTCTCCTCACCCATTGGGTCCCACCAGCCCATAGCGGCGGCTGGCGACAATGTACAGGTCTGCGTTGACAAACAGCTCCTTGCCGTGGGCGGAGATGCTGAACTTCTCCAGCTGCAGTTGTCAGGGAAGGAGCGAGCACATGAGAACTCTCCCTTCCAGACAGCAGCTGCAGCTTTCTCTCTGCAGGGAAGTCCCCTCTTCTCACCACACCGGCCCCTTCCCCAACCACTGCCTCTAATCGGAGTCTCCAGATCCTAAGCGCGGCCAGCCTGTCCCGCCTTGCTTCCCTCCAAGGGTGGACCCTTATGCTGGTTCTTCTATCTTCTCACTCAAGTTGGCAGAACTCAAGGTGTAGAGAATGGCTCCAAGCTTTCTTCCCAATGGACTTCCCATTCATACCCACTTCCTCGGTTGCCGTGGCCACTCAGGGGAAGGTGAGAAGTGGCATGTCCCTGGGTGAGCTGGTAGAGGGGCCCCCTCAGATCTTACCTTGATGTCAGATGCATTTTCTAACATGGCCTGGCGGGAAGACACCTCTGCTTGCGACACGGAAAAGTCATTTTCAGCAGCATTGGCTGCTTTTAATGAAGCCACCTGGCGCTCATACTCCATCTGAGAAGGAAGGAAAAATCACATTTGAGGCTATTGCCTGCCACTTTCCCATCACCACAATACAGCCCCACGTCACCAGACACCGAGACAAGGCTCACAGAGCGCAATTATTTCCTTACTCCAACTGTTCTACTTGACATAGCACCCAAAGCGCTCCTTCTTGTCCCCTAATTCACATGTCCCCCCTTGAAGCATTAAGGAAAAAAAAAAAAAAAAAAATCAGATTCTCCCACCTTTGACCACCAAGAACCCAAGGTTTTACCTGTTTCTTCAGTTTCTTCTTTTCCTTCTTGCTAAGGTGAGCGTAGGGATCATCAGCCTTGGACTCCCCTTCTTCCTCCTCCTCCTCTCCTTCTTCCTCTGAGCCCTGTGAGAACCAGGGGATGGTAAAAACAAGGGACCCCTTCTAGAACTCAGACTTCACATCACGTACCCCCAGTTCCACAGTCAGCTCTGTCTCTCTCCACCAGGGTCCTGAAATACACTGGTGGATCTGCTCCCATTCTCATACCCGCCCTGCTCTCCTTGCAGCCCTGTATCCATTTTTGCCACCAGAAATGGTATGAGTATTTATGTATGAAATGTAATAATGTATGTGTACCTGTAACTATGTACTGTAACTATGTAACTGCCAATACAGTGTAATTGAGGGTTATATGAGGTTCTTTTTCTCATGTATCAGTGGCCTACACATTAACATGCAGGGAAAAGGTCTGGAAGCCCTAGCATACAGTCACTGAGAAATCCAGCAAAATCAGAACTAGCAAGTGCTAACGGTACGAGGGAGCTCAGAGATCACTAGATCACACAGATGAGAAAACTGAGACCCAAGGAGATGGAAAAATGTACTCAAGGTCACACAGTGAGTGGCAAGAGCCAGAACTCAGACTGACTGAGGCTAAGGCCCACATCATTTCCTCTCTGGATCAGGAGTTGCCAATGATGGCCCTTGAGCTAAGAACGGTTTTTACATTTTCAAGGAATTTTTCCAAAAATAGAAAAGAAGAAGAATATGCATCAGAGATTGCATATGGCCTACAAAGCCAAAAATATTTATTATGTGTCCCTTTATAGAAGTTTGCCTGGGACTTGCCTGGTGGTCCAGTGGTTAGGACTCCATGGTTTCAGTGCCATGGGCCCGGGTTCAATCCCTGGTTGGGGAACTAAGATCCCGCAAGCCGCGTGGCAGGGACAAAAAAAAAAAAAAGTTTGCCAACTCCTGCTCTGGAGAGTAAGAGCACCCCCAGATCCTGCCCCCTGCCCAAGGGCCACAGAGTCCTAGTCCCTCAGCCCACCTTCCCCCAACACCAAAATACAAACCTGCTCTGCCTTCTTGGCCTTCTCCTTCCCTTGCTTGGGTGGTTCCTCTTCTTTTGTTATTTCCTCTTCATCCTCCTCCTCTTCATTGTCCAGAGCAGCAAATTTATTTTGAGGCTACCAGGGAAAAGACAGCAAGTTTGATGAAATGCTCTAATTCCTGAGACCCAGCCCCTCCTCCTGCCTATACTCCCTCACCTTGGCTTTCCCCTTTGACTTCTCCTCCTTTCCCTTTTTGCCCTTGAGCCCTGGCTGTTGTTCCTGAGATACAGCCTGGAGAAGACACACACAGACACACACAAATTAATTTGCTATATTGTAGCTTAACAAGAGTTTCTAGGGAGTCTAGGAGTAGCAGTTAACTATACTGAGTCTGCCAGGGAGAAAATGAGACCCAGAAAAACCCTAGTCTCCGGCTGGATAAAGATAGTGAAGAGGCGACTAGAGAATATCAGCAAAGCTAAGGGACTGTGAGTCAGGCAAGTGAGCCACGTGGGTGAGATGGCCCTAGCAATGGAGGGCTTCCTCAAGAGGACAAATCTCGAGAAGAGGTAATGGATGTGGGCTTAGTGAAGGTGTTCTAGGAAGAGGGAAGACAAGGCATAAAGAACAAAGGTTTCAACACACAGTCAAGCTGGATGCCAAGATGTGATCAGGCTAATCTGAAAGGTATACATGGAGAAGTCCCAAGTAACCCTGCAGAGGGGTCCAAGTGGAAGGGCAAAGACCCGAAGGCCTTTGTTTTATATTTTGAGTTTGAAAGCAACAGGATCACTGTAAATTTCCGAGTGATGAAGAGTATTTTAAAAAGCTGACTTTGACAGTGTAAGCAAGACTGGCCTAGAAGAGCTAGCTGAAAAGCAGGAAAAGAAGCCAGGAAATTACCACACTGTGGCCAGAGGTGCTACACAGGGTGGGAGTGACTGGCAGAGCCACCACTATCACCTTATTGATCCGATTTTTCTCTGGCTTGGCTGGCTTAGGAGGATGTTTTTCTTCCTCCTCCTCTTCTTCCTCACTCTGATCCTGAATCAGGGCTGCAAAAACATTACCACCCTGGAGAATGAAAGGGCCAGAGAAGTCAGCGGGATGGTCAAGGCTGCACCCCTGGGGTCTCTGTCTACCACACAGATGGCTTACTTTGGTTTTCTTCCCTCCTCGGGGTACTGGGGCAGGTACTGAAATGACAAGGGGAGAAGGTGAGACAGGAAAGGAGAATTACAATGTCCTGCTCCTTAATCTAATCCAGCTCCAAAAGCAAGGAATGAGGCTCCTGACTCTTCATGACTAAAGGGTTCCAGGTACCCATTTCCCCTCGGGACATTTACCCTCCTCCTCCTCATCACTGGCCGGCACTGAGAGCTTCTTAAGACGCTCCATGAGCTCCTTCTCCTCTCCGTCATCATCCACATCCTTTTTCCGACGGCTTTTTCGAGTGTCTCGCTTCTTTTTTTGCTGCTAAAAGCCAAACAGTGAGAGAATGAAGCCCAGGCCGCTGCTGTATCTCTGCTCCAGAGAGAGCTCTCCGTCAGCTGAGTGACCCAGTGCGGGCTGCAGAGGGGCTGGCGGACCCATGGAGGCCTCCATGTAGCGGTGGGGCCCGGACACCTGTACCTGCTGCTGCTGCTGCTGCTGCTGTTGCTGCTCCTTCTCCTTGAGCACTTTCTTTTCTTCCCCAGCCTGTCTGTCTTCTACTGCCAGCTCTTCGAAGAACTATAACGGGAGTTAAGATCTAGGTAAACATGGCTCAGAAACCAACCAAGCCCTTCACCACCACACACGAGCCCAGGGACCTTCCACTCCATCCCACCTTGCTCCCTCTCCTGACAAGACCTCGTCCCCTCCCTTGGGCCCCCACCGCCTTCAAAGGGCCACCTTCTGCTCGGAAACACCCACAGTCCTCTCTCCTCACCATCTTTTTGGTCTTCCTGTCCTTCTTCCCTTTCTTCACCACTTTGTCTAGAAGGTTAAGCAGACATTGTGAATGATGATTTGCAAATTCCAAAGCACCCTGATCTCTCCTGCCAAGCTCTCAGTGGTCCCCACCCTATTTACTGTTTTTCTAGCTCAACTACCGCTCCCTAGACATTGGCACTGTCCCACAAGACAGACAATGGTGGCTGGTCTAGGCTAGCAGTGAGAGGCAGAGAAGGAGAATTCACAGAGTGATGGCAGAGGTGAGAAGTAAGAGTATTCAGAGATGACTCCAATGTTTTTAGCTGGCAAAATTAGCTGGGCTATTGGTACCATTGATTAACGCAGGATATACTGGAAGAGAAGGACCCCTCTCCCCACCCCTACCACCCATGGGGGAGAAAGGTAGGACAAAAATATGAATTCAGTTAGGGATATGTCAGTTTTGGAACCTGCAGGCCATGGAAACAGAGCCATCTGGTAAGTCAACAGACACCTGGGTCTATGCCGCACCTGCTCCACTCGCATTTCTAGCACAAATCACGCTTGTTGTACTTAATTGGGCATCGGTCCTTCATCCTAGAGAGCAACCTGAGAGACTGCTTAACTTGTGTTCCCAGGGAGCAAAGTGGGAAGTCGATAAAAGTTTACTGACTGAACAAATTCCGACTTCTCCTTTCTGTCCATCCCCATTTCCCTGAAGGCAGGGGACTAGGTCTAACTCCCTCCCACATCAGACTGGGAGGCAGCCAGCAGCCTCGTGATTTCTCTCCACGCCCAGGCCTATCCACTATCACATTCGTCTCCCAACCATCCCATCCACCCACTGCTACCCAATTCTATCCAAAAGCACTCTTGCAATCACTTAGGTTTTTCTTCCCCAAAAAACCCCAAAACAAAGGCTTTCTGCTATCTACCACATTGAGTATTCTCAGACCAGATTTCCACCTAGTCCACAGTAATCATTTATTCAGATACTGAGCATCTACAGTGTCAAAAACTGGAGATAATAAAGGACAATCCCTGTAACTTAGGGCCTCACAGACTAAAAGGGCGCATCCTATCTTGTCTATCTCTGTTTCCCTATCCATACCCGTGTTCTGGACACTGGCTTCTCCTCGCTCCTTGGTTAACTCCCAGGCATGCTTGTGCCTGTCTTTGCTTAATCTGTGACCTCCATCCTGAACACATTTCAAAATCTGATCCCCATATTGGGTGACTAGCGTGATGGAACTGAAAAGATGTGCAGGAGAAAGGTTTTATAAGCTATTCCAAGGAGTCTAATCCTAAAGCCATTAAGAAGGAGGACTCACTGCAGTACACGAGAAGGAATGACATGATCAGCGCACCCTGACAACACTGAGAAGTGACTCAGACACTAATGTATCTCCAAGGACTAACACAACCACACCTCCTGACCATCGGGAGAGAAGCCTGTGCACAGGTTCAAGCGTGAGAAAGTATTATCAGCAAGGAACAGGAAAAGGCTAAGTGTGGCTAAAGCTATGCTATATCCTCCACGTCTCCCCCTCTAACGGCTCCTCCCCTTAGTAAGTACATCACTGAAGTGGCTCCTAATTTCAAAGCCAAGTAAAGCACTTTCCGTAACCTTACAATCTCCTCCCCCAATTACTGTTTCTATCCTTGTCTTCACTGAGTCTCAAAAGTGCAGTCCACACTAGCTCCACCTGCTCATCTCCCGTTCCTTTTTGAACATACTGCAACCTGATTCAGCTGTCATCTTCTAATGAATACTACTTTTCTCAAAGTTGTCACTGTCCCCTTAGTTGTTCAACCCGAAAAGGTTTCTTTGTAGTCCTTATTTTGCTTGATTACTTGGCAACATTCCATGCTACCGACCTCCTCATCCTTTTAATTCTCCTTTCCTGTTGCTACTTAGTGTCAGGGATCCTGCTGCTGCTGGTCTGCCTCTAGTTTCTCTGGCTGCTCGCCTTTCTCGGTCTCATCTCCTCAGCCTCCTTCTCTACCTTACTTCCCTTAATTGTTGAGGTTCTTTTGGGTTCCCACCTTCTACGTCTTTTCGTTTCAATCTGCATACACTCTCTAGGGGATGCCCCGTACAACTACACTCACCTGTGTCCTTACTCCTAGTCTAGAGCTCTCTCCACAGCCACCGAACAAACTCTCTCCTTGCCATCTCCTCTTAAAATTCCCCAGAAATCTCCAACTCAGCATTCAAAAGCTGACCTTACCTCTTCCCACTCCCCACTCCACAGCCCACTACTGCTTTCAATGAATAGCCTACTAACCGCTGCATTATTCAAGTGAGTGTCAGCCTTAATTCTTCTCCCTTGATTTAGCTGGTTCCCAGTTCTAGTCAATGCCCTGGCTTACTCTCTTACCACTTCTCACCTGGATCATTACCAGAGCCTCCTAAATGGTCTCCCTCTCTCCAACCATTCCTTATGCACTTCAATGGGTCCTCCTTCTTAATGTTTTTAGGACTAAGTTCCTTGGAGTAGTGTATAAAGCCTTTCATTATCTGTCTCCCGCATGTCTTCCCAACCCCATAACACTAGTCACACAATACTGGGAACCAGCCAGGCTCAACTACATCTCTACCTCTGCACTAACTGCACCCTCTGCTTACTTAGGATGTTCTTCCCCTTGCTAACTCACACTGATCCTTCAAGAACGAACTCGGCTATCACATATTCCTGGGAGGCTTTGCTGACACTCCCGCCCTATCTGATAGATGTTGCCCCTCTCTATGCTAGTCCCATAGCATTCTCAAGACATTCATCACACTCTGTCAGCCTCTGCCTGATTAATGCTCTGTCCCCTCCACTACACTTGCCCCTTCTCGATAGGCAAGGCTTATCTTTCATCCCTACACCTCCAGTTCTTCTGCACAGCACCAGGTACAAAGTAGGCATCCAATAAATGCCTGTAAAGTTAGTCACTGTATACCTACTATAATTATTTGTGTCCATTTTATCTCCCTCTTGAAGTACCTTCAAGCCTGGTAGGATGTCTTCGTATTTTTTTCTCCCCTCCCCAAAGCACAGCATTTACACTGCATAATTAAAAACAGGTACTCAATAAACATCCGCTGCTTTTAAGTAAACCTTAATCCTCCATTCCAACACCCAGTATCTATGCTCTTGCTCCAGTTGAGTCAGAAAGATGTCTTACGAAAGAGCGCAAGGAGTCATCCTCTCTTAAGAAGCAGGTGGGATAATGGGTTCCACGGGTGAGAGTGTGAGTGTGAGAATGTGTATGTGTGTGTGTGTGCGCGAGAGAGAGAGAGAGAGAGAGAAAGTAAGAGAGAGAGAAAGTGAGAGAGAGAGAGAGAGAGAGAGAGAGAGAGAGAGAGGAGGTCGAGGCACAGCTTGTATCAATATGTAAGTGCTGGATGTGGAATACCGTGTGGTGGGGAAGATGTCCAAAAGAGAAGAAAACAGGACTTTCTCAGTTTTCCCCATCTCTCCCTCGGTACCATACGCTCTTCCTCGTCTCTTTCCCAGTCTTACTGAAGTTCCTGCGTGACACCCCGGCACCTCTTCTTTCGCCGGCACCCCAAAAGCCCTCCTGCCAGGGCAAACTCTTCCCGGCCCCACTGAACGCATGCGCAGTAGCCCTCGCACGGCCCGGTCAATCTCGCGCCCCGTGACCCTCTCCTAAGACACGCACACACTTCTCTCTCTTCTTCTCTTTCCTATCTCCTTCCCTCTCTGCCTACCAGCCTCACCTGTGGGGCTCGTGGTCTCTCCGTCCCCGATCCACTCGGGCTCCGGCGTCTGCTGCTTGGGCCCCTTCGGCATCGCGGTGGCAGTTACGGCAATCTTGGCGACGCCGGGTGCTATTTCCGGTTCCGGCAGCTTGGGGCCCGGAACCAGGCGGGCTCTCTACGCCTGCGCTGTCGACCCCGCCCCCGGACGGCCCACAAGCGTGCCGCGCCTTCATCTCCCGGGAGCGCTTGCGGCGCGGGTCCGCCCGCTCGGGTCGCGACAGCAAGTTTATGACGGTTGGGGAACCCCAACCCAGTGACTCCGCGACGCCGCGTGACTAACGACTGAACATAATAATTTCCGACTAGTATGAAAGAGTGAAGTCATCTTTTGTCTTTTCTTTTTTTAAGAAACTGAATGCTACCTTGTACCAGCCCCTTATGTCTGGTTAGGAGCAGGAAGGCGCAGTCCACCGACTCAGGCAGAGGCCTTGTCGGTCAAGTGTTGAGATGTGTCACAAAATCCCGAGGTGTAGAGGTGTAAACGAGGAGGAACTCTAGCCTAACAAACAGAAATCACGGTGCGGTGGAGCTTCAGTTCACCTTTTTTTTTTGGTAACAGCTTTTCTGAGGTGTAATTGAGTTACCATAAACTGCATATACAGTAGACAGCCAATAAACTGCAAAGTGTACACTTTGATAAGTTCTGACATGTACACACCTGTTAAATCACCACCACAATCAATATTTGGGTCACTTCTTTTTTGTGTGTGTGTGACTCTTGGATTCATTG
Organism: Eschrichtius robustus; assembly: GCF_028021215.1. Classification (NCBI taxonomy): domain Eukaryota; kingdom Metazoa; phylum Chordata; class Mammalia; order Artiodactyla; family Eschrichtiidae; genus Eschrichtius; species Eschrichtius robustus. The sequence goes on from NC_090835.1 coordinate 85,497,211, forward strand.
GAACTTCCTGACTTTTTTTTTTAGTAAATGTATTTATTTGTTTGTTTTTACTTTTGGCTGTGTTGGGTCGTCGTTTCGGTGTGTGGGCGTCTCATTGCAGTGGCTTCTCTTGTTGCAGAGCATGTGGGCTCTAGGCGCAAGGGCTCAGTAGTTGTGGCGCACGGGCTTAGTTGCTCCGCGGCATGTGGGATCTTACCGGATCAGGGATTGAACCTGTGTCCCCTGCATTGGCAGGTGGATTCTTAACCGCTGCGCCACCAGGGAAGTCCGGCCTTGGTGTTTTTTTTTTTTTTTTTGGCCCCGCCAACCCCACCCCGCCAGCCTCACCCCGTCACCCTCACCCCCCGGCCTTGGTGTTTTTAAGAGCTGGGCTGGCCCTCACATCTAGGCCATAGTGCTCTCACATTGAACATAACCTCAGAACACCCATGCCAGACAAGGCCAATCTGTGACTGTGAGGAAGTAAGACAGAGTCTATAATCTTGTGTAAGTGCAGACAAAAACAAGGTTACTATGCAAACCATAAATTCTAAACAGGTCCCTCTCAGCTAAAATGAGTAGTGGCTGCTTTTTTGCCAATTACAGCTTCAGCCATGTTTCATTTCTCCCCCCCAGAGGAGACTCCGTTATCTGTGGGTTCCACATATTCGGATTCAACCAACCTAGGATCAAAATATTAGGGGAAAAAAGAAATTCCAGGAAATTCCAAAAAGCAAATCTAAGTTTGCTGCATACCAGCTACTACTTACATAGCATTTACATTGTATTTATAACTATTTACATGGCATTTACATTGTATTCAGTATTATAAGTCATCTAGAGATGACAAAGTATAGGAGGGGATGTGTGCAGGTTATACGCAGATATTATGCCATCTTATACAAGGGACTTGAGCATCCTTGGATTTTGGCACATGAGGGGGTCCTGGAACCAATTCCCCATAGATACCGAGGGATGACTATTAAAATGTGAAATCATAGAATTGCTCCCACTTCCTGGGAGCACTCAATCTAGATTCCCCACTTCCTTGAATCTTCCCCCAAATCACCTAACACAAACCCTAATCCTGTCACTCCTAACCGTCTCTTAGTGAGATCTCTGCAGGTGATAAACCCAACTTTGTTTAACTAGAGGTGGTTCCTGTGTGGTCTTTGGTTGGAGGGCACTGACACTTTTACTGTCTTATTCTCTATTTCATGTCCAAATTCTAGCAGGGAGGCACTGGTAGAGGATGTTCATCCTCCTCTAATGTTTTTACCTGCTGAAGGGCCAAGAGTTTGCTTAGTACATGGCTGCCTGAATAAAGAGTACTTTTCAAGCCTCACTGGGGCCAAGGATTGGCCAAGTTATGGCCAGTGATGTGTAAGTTAAAGAGGGTATGTTAGCTTGGAGGTAATTTCCTCTGCCCTTCCTCTGTCCTGAGGCTTGGAGCATGGATAAGTGAGCTAGAGTTTCACTGCAGACTGTGAGTAGGAGGGTCTGGCCCCAAGAATCATGGAGCTGAGAGCTGGGGGGAGCAGGGGTTCTGAATGCCTGGGGACCTTGTGGTGGCATGATTGTCACACATGCCTTGTACTACTTCTTGACTTGTGAGAGAAATAAACTTCTATCTTGCTTTAAGACTAATTTTGGTTTGTTACAACTGAACTTAAAACTCATAACTGGGCCATAATAGGTGCTTAATATTTAGAGTGAATGAATGTATCCACGCTCATAGCTTCAACCACTACCTATATGCAGGTAACTCAGATTTATGTCTCTAGTTTTAATCTGAGTACCAAATCTGTATATCCAACTACTTACTTTATATCTCTCATTGGATGTCTTAAAAGGCAGCTCAGATGCAACCATTCCAAAAGCAAATTAGTGGCATTCTGCCTGTTTTCTTCTAATACCTTTTCAAACAGCATTTGGTTATGCGAGCCAGAATGACCCGACCCTGGGAAGCCTAAAATACTTTCATTTTGGTCTCTTTATTTCCAAATGTTCACGTTTCTTCCACTCTGCTACCCAAGTCTATACCACCACCGAGTGGTCTAGCTCCTTCTCCTTCTCCTCGCCTCTCATTCTCCCCATCTCCTCTTAGCAACACCTTTGCCTGGACTCTGCTCTCCCACCTCACCTCCTGCTTGTGCTCAGAGCTTGTCTCACCTGCCATCTCCCCAGACTCCGTTTATTACATGCTTCCCCACCATGCCTCGCTTTTTTTTAAAATATAAATGTATTTATTTTTTATTTATTTATCTTTCGCTGCATTGGGTCTTTGTTGCTGCGCGCGGGCTTTCTCTAGTTGCCGCGAGCTGGGGCTTCTCACTGTGGTGGCTTCTCGTTTCAGAGCACAGGCTCTAGGCGCGCAGGCTCACTAGTTGTGGCACGCGGGCTCAGTAGTTGTGGCTCGCGGGCTCTAGAGTGCAGGCTCAGTATTTGTGGCGCACAGGCTTAGTTGCTCTGCAGCGTATGGGATCTTCACGGACCAGAGCTCGAACCCGTGTCCCCTGCATTGGCAGGCGGATTCTTAACCACTGTGCCACCAGGGAAGTCCCCGTCTCGCTTTTTCATAGCACTTCTGACAGGTACTTCACGCATACTGGTGACTTTTTCACTAACGTGTCTCCTCTTGTAAATTCATTGATTTCGGCTCTCCATTTTCTCTAGCGTCTAGTACATTGCCTGGCCCACACGCACGCTACAGATATTTGCTGAAAGACTGCTTTGTCATTACCACTCCATAAACCTCAAACCATAAATGCAGGTAAAATGTTTAAAAATTACTCCATGGATACCCGGCCTTTCCTTTCTCTCAACAAAACTTTACCCTTGAACAAAATGCAACCTGGTCGGGTTGATTCCCATAGGTTAATGGGACGCCACCGGTTTCCTCAGACTGGAAGAAACTTCTAGCAACACTGCGTATGAACTAAATGAAGAATAAACTGACTCCAACAAGAACAGCCTCACCTGCACCTCCGGAGATGACTGGAACACAGGGATTAAAGAAAATGCTTGTTTCCGCTGCATTTATTACTAATATAAAAACATGTTAGAAAGAAAAAAAAATTCATTCTCAGTTCTCCAACGGCTCTCATCCCTTCCTCTTGCCCACACAACTCCTGACCCATTTCCCCAGGGCCAGTTCAAAACTGAACCTGTTCACTGCCGTTTTCACAGAAAACAACCAGTGCCAGGGATGCAGGGGAAGAAGGTTGGAAGAGGGCGACAGTACTGTCCAAGTTCCACCCACAGGTAGACCAGGTGGAGATTCACAGAATTCAAACGAAAGGGCTGGTGGCCTCACAATGACATAGTCTAACTAAAACGGGCTGGAGAGGAGATAGGGTAGAGGACGTCTCTCGGGCCTGTGTCAAACCCAGAGAAACCGATACCCGGAGAATGGGGAGGACCAGGCAGGCAGCCTTGTGGAAGTTTCACAGTTCTCCCACGTCGGGAGGTGGGGAAAGTCTAGAGGGCACCAACGGCCCCACACATTTTGGCAGAAAAACTCACTCTAGCGTTGGGAAGTCACAAAAATGCCATGGACACTGAGAAAGGCTATGAGGGGATGCACAGTCTCACAAAGCACAGTGATCACAGACCATAGCGGTGGAGATCATGCTACTGACACAGAAACTACAAAATCCAAAAGCAGGGAACGTGGCCTCTCAGGAGTGACTCTGCACCAGTCATCCCAACTTGACCCCGGGTCAGACAAGCTGGTGAGTGTCACAGAGCAGCTGACAACACTGGGGGAAGGGGGTGTCACATAAAAAGGACTTAAAACAAGCAGCGAGAAAGGAATGGTAGGAAACTGCTCCAGGGCTCTCAGGAATCCAGGGCGCTACCCGGGGCTGGGTGGACAGATGCACAAGAAACAGCACCAAAGAGGTTTCCTGTTCTGCAGTCAGCTGGCGAGGGGGAAGAGGATCCAGGAGGCAGTTGAATGGAGCAAAGATGGGGTCCCGGAGACGAGTCTCTGGAGGCTGCATCAGAAGGAAGAGTGCACACCGTGCACCAGTCACGGAACACAGCTCTGGACCCCGAGTGGGGGAGGTGGCGATGGAGCTGGGCATCACTGACTGAGGGCGGCAGGTGAACGGCCTCGCGGTAGCCATCACAGGGCCACAGGGAAGTATATGGCAGCCAAGTCAGAGGGCTCCTTCCAGTCTGGATGGGAAGGCACAGTCTCACAGAGGAGGTCCATTTACGCCAGGGTGGTAGAAGGCACAGAGGTCCTCATATCGACAGTGGCCCTTTTTGGCAAAGTGTCGGCAGACGGGGCGGTCAGATTTGTCTGTGAACAAGCGAAAACCGGGCAGTTTAAAATGTGAGTAAGAAAGAAAACAAATGTAACAAAAAGCAGAGATAGAGAAGGCAGTCAGATTTCCTACTCACTACCATTTCCAGATATGATGGAATGGTAGTCTTTCTCCTGGGAGAAAAAACATCCAGGGCTACTCCTACTTCAAAAGGACAAAGGACAGCCCAAAGAAGAAGAGCCATGGGCATTCTGGACATGAGGTCACTTTGGGAGTGATGGGTGTTCAATGTGTGCAGGCATAAAAAAATGGACCTCACCTTCCATAACCTGGGGTCCATCCTTGGGTGGGCAGGTATTCTTGATAAGAGACCAGCTTTTGAGCCTTCGAGGATTTCTCTGCTCTTTGTGAAAGCCTCCCCTGGAGGGACCCCCATGGCCTGGTCCAGGAAAAGGAGGCTCAGCATTGACCCCCCACCAACCACGACCATATGGGCCAGACCTGGGGCCTAGGCCTCCCCGAATTGGGCCTCTGCCCCGGGGAGGAGGTGGGAGACTCAGCAGTGGTGGGATCATTGGTCCCCTTGATCCCGGAGGACCTCTGTGAAGAGCTGAAGAGAGAGAGAGAGAGGGAGAGGGAGAGAGGGAGAGAGAGAGCAAGAGAGAGAGAAACATGGAAAGGTGATCAATGGCCAGCTTAATCCAGATAATGAAGCCCTGATTTTTTAAAAACTTTTTATTGAAGTACAATATACATACCAAAAAATACACAATTTTAAGTGCACAACTCAATCATCACCAAAGTAAACACACCTGTGTTTCCACTAACACAGGCTAGAGAAGGGATAGAGCCTTTTTAGCACTTCAGAAGCCCCACCCCCTTGTGCCCCTCCTCCCCCACTATCCCACCCTACTCCCCAAAAGTAACAACTATCCTGACTTCTAGCATCATAGGTTAGTTTTAGCCTGTTTTTGAACTTTGCATAAATGAAATCATACAGTCTGCATTCTTTTGTGTCTGGATCCTTTTGCTCAACATCATGTTTATGAGATTCATCCAGGTTGCCTGTAGCAGGAGTTCCTTCATTTTCATTGCAGTGTAGTATCCCATTGCATGCACATACAACAACTTATTTAGCCATTCTACTGTGGTGGATTCCAGTGTGGGGCTATAACGAAAAATGCTGCTATGAACATTTTTATACATGTCTTCGGTACACACATGGATTCATTTCTGTTGAGTGTATACGTAGCAGACGTATTACTGGGTCCTCAAGTGTATGTATACTCAAGTTTAAGGAAGTCAAACTTTTTTTTTTCCAAAGTGGTTGTACCAACTCACACTCCCACCAGCAGCTGTTCCATAGACAACCTGTTGTTCCTTGACAACACTTGGTAATATAGATCTTTTTCATTTTTGCCATTCTGGTGAGTGTGAAAAGCAGTGTTTTGTTTTGAAATTGTGGTTAAAACATTTAACAAAAAATTTGCCATCTTAACTACCTCTAAGTGTACATCTCTGTAGTGTTAAGTAAATTCATCTTGTTGGAAACAGATCTCCAGAAATTTTTCATCTTGCAAAACTGAAAGTTTATAGCTACTCAACAACTCTCTTTTCCCCCTCCTCCACCCAGCTCCTGGCAACAACCATTCTAATTTCTGTTTCTATGAATTTAACTACTTTAGATACCTCAGATCAGTGGAAACATAGAGCAGTTTTTTTTGTGACTGGCTCATTTCATTTAGCATGGTCTCAAGGTTCATCCGTGCTGTAGCATGTTACAGGATTTTCTTCCTTTTGGGGGCTGGATCATATTTCATTATATGATTATACCACATTTTGTTTATCCATTCATCCATCAACAGACATTTGGGTGGCTCCATCTCTTGTCTACTGTGGACAGTGCTGCTATGAACATGGGTGTGCAAATCCCTCTTCAAGATCCTGCTTTCCATTCTTTTGGGTAAATACCCAGAAGTGGAATTGCTGGATCATACAGTAGTTCTATTTTTAATTTTTTGAGGAATCTCCATAATGTTTTCCATAGTGGTTGCACCACTTTACAATCCCACGAACAGTACACAAAGGGCTCAGTTTCAAACTTATGTGTTTTTATCTTGCATTTATTTGATGACTACTGATGTTGAGTTCTTATTCATGTTTTTGGCTATTTAGAGATCGGTTTTTATCAGGTGGCTGTTCTGGTCTTTTGCCCATTTTTCTAACAGGTTGTCAGAGAGTTTTTATATATTCAAGATATGAGCTCTTTATTGGTTATATTTGTTGCAAGTATCTTCTACTCTGTGGCTTCCTATTAACTTCTTAATGGTGTGATTTGATTAACAGAAGTTCATATTTTCTAACATAGTTCAGTTTATCTTTCCTTTATGGTTAGTGTGTGTGTTTCTTGTCTGTTTAAAAGCTCTCATCTACTTTAAGCCCATGAAATACATTTGTTTTCTAGAATTATTTCTTTACCCATGAATATCCAATTAATTCAGCATCATTTACTGAAAAGACCACTATTTCAGTTCCATCTTCATCAACAATGAAATGGCCACATATGTGTGGGCCTGTTATTGGACTCTTTATGCCGTTCTGTTGATTTATATGTCTATTGTTGGGCCAATACCACACTGTTACAACTACTACAGGTTTACAATAAGTCTTGATATTCAGAGTAAGCCCTTCCACTTCAAGATTATCTTTGCAGTCTCTCACCCTGATCCTCTGCATTTCCATACAATAATGTAGAATGTTTATTTCTACAAAAACACTGTAGGGATTGTAATTGGGAGTGCACTGAATCTACAGGTCAGTTTGGGAAGAAATGACATTTTTACAACATTGAGTTTTTCCAGGCTGTCAATACACATCTCTCCATTCATTTAAGTACAAAATTCCTGATCTTTTAATTTTAAGTCCTTTCTGGGTTTTAGTCCCTCCCTTGCTGCCTTCTCAGGACCTAATCAAAGGATCAGGGCCCCTTCCTCCTCACCTGACTTGGGGTCACCAGGCTTTCCATTGGCCATGGGGGGAGGGCCCAGAAGGCTGGGTGGTCCTAAGAGCAGACATGAAAACATGGTCATCAGAATGAACTAAAAAACTGATGATCCTGTTCTTATATGTTTTTCTTCTATTATTCATTTCTTAATCTAACCAGCAAAGCCAGGTATGTTCTCAGCAGTGTTATGAGTTCTCACCCCATCTATTTCCAAAGCGTTTTCAGGATTTGCAAAGTGGAGACTCAGCCAAGTCAAGGGGGATAATGAGGGAAGGATACCTACAAACTTTCTCTTTCCCTTACATTGTTGCTACCCAAAAGATCCCAAGTGATTCCAGAGGTAATCCAACTCCTCTCTTTCACTGCTGACCAGTCAGATAGCTCCCCCCCCCCACCCCACCTCCGAGTAGTTTACAGAAGTCTGCACTTCCACCTTCCCCGTGAACGTCTGGTCACAAATTGTCATCCCAGTCATCGCAACCTACAACCTCTCTAGGGCCCCTCTCCCCTGTCGTTTTGCGGCTGCGCACACAAGCTCTTTATCTTCTCCCCTGCCTTCTTTAGAAAGGTTTAGTGGCTGGTTTGAAGTTGAGGGTTCAAGTAAGAGAACTCATTTAGTGTTCCATCCCAGCCCCAGCCCCAGCCCCAGCGCGTGCGCCCTTCCTCCTTCCGTTGGAGCCCCCTCCCCCGCACCTTTTCAGCCCCCAACCCCTCGCCTCGGCCGGCTGACAGGCATGTGCACACAACTCCCGGGCTCCTCACCGATGGGACTCCCATCTTCCTCATCTCCAGTCTCTTCCCGCTCTGGCAGTGGGGGCTGCTGCTGCGGCTGCTGCTGCTGATGATTCTGCTTCTTTCGTTTCGGCATCGTGGTTGCGGCAATGGCTGCAGCTGGATTTGGAGGGCAGTGAGGAAGGGGCACAATGAGATTCTGTTTCCGCTTCCGGGGGGGCAGTGGACAGTGAGGCTGAGGCTCCCGCCATTTCACTTCCGGAAGGCTGCGGGGAAACTTTGGGTGGCTGTTCTCAGATCAGCCGCCTCCCTCAGTCTCTGCCAGGCATGGCAGCAATCTCAAACCTTTCCTTTGCTGCGTTTCTATAAAAGCTTTGGAAAAAGTTGCTCGCTCCTCCCCTCGCTTAGAAAACCCTACAGCCGGCTCCTCATAGTGTGCCATAGAGTCGACAGGCTCTGGCCAGAAGGCCTGAGAAAAGACGGCTGTCGCACCCTAAGATCGCCACATCCGGTCCCCGGTTTCTATGGTAACAGCTGCAGGCACAACTTCGTGCCCTATGACCTCCCTCCAAAAATCCTTGTTCCACCTGGGTTTCCCTCCTCGGCCGCGCGCTTGCACTTAGGATCTGTAAACCTGCTGCTTACCATCGTTCCCACGAGGAATTTGGGTCCCAGCAGGGCGGTGCCCAGGGCTCTCCAGACCACCACTCGCCCCTCAAGACCTCTCACCCTGTCCCCAGTGTAGCCCATCAACTTGGCTTCCTTCCCGGGACGCACAGTCGCGACTTTCCTCTAATGTCCAGCCGGAGGATTGGTAGCTTCTGCTCGTCCACGCCCCTTTATCTCACAGGTGGTAGGACCCGCCCTCCGCTCCACCGTCCCCTCCAGGTGAGTGGTAGCTTCTCCCCGGCTCGCAAGGTAGTGATGACACGCGTCCCCCCTCCTCCAAACGCGATTTGGTAGCGTCCGTGACGAAGTTAGCCCGACCCTCCCACGCGCGCCTCCTTCCTCGCCGCCGCTGCGCCCTCTCAGCTCCACTGGCTCTCACGTGCGGGTAGCCCACCCCGCATCATCCTCTCGCCTCGCTCCCAGTGGGAAGTGACTGTATTTCCCCCTGGTTGCCTTCCACCCGGGCCGCCTGGGCGCATCGGCCTGGCCCGCCCGCTGACGTCACCTTCCAGTCCCGCCCCCTCCAGTGTCCCGGGCCCTTGCGGCGGGGGCTGGCCCGGGGGGAGTCAGTTGAGGCGGCGGGAGCTCGGCGAAGGGCGGGCCAGGTGACTGGTCCGGGCCATGCCGAGGAAGAAGCCTTTCAGCGTGAAGCAGAAGAAGAAGCAGTTGCAGGACAAGCGGGAGCGGAAGCGAGGTCAGTGCGGGAGCCAGAGGAGGGGGCGGGGCTCGGACTCCCGCACATCTGGGAGGAGGGGTGTGCCTGCCTCACCTCTGGGAGGCGTGAGAGGGGGTGGCGGCCGCGCGCCGACGCGCGTGGGCGACCGCGGAGGGGATTCCCTCACCCCAGCCCCCTACATCTGGAAGGGGTGGGGAAGGATGGAGAGTTGGGGGAGGGGAATCCCTCCAGCTCCAACGGGGCGTCATCCCAGTAGATCCCTGGAGGAGGAGTGCCTCCCCCCACGCACATCCGGGAGGGTCCTGAGCAGAGTAGGTAGGAGGGCCCGGCCTCAAAAGACTGGGGTGGTGTGGGGAGGAGCCAGGCCGACCGGGTTGGGGTCTTCTGGCCCAGGAGAGCTGGCCAGCCCTGGCGTCACCGGCTCCTCCCCGCAGGGCTTCAAGATGGGCTGCGATCCAGTTCCAACAGCCGTAGCGGGAGCCGGGAGCGGCGGGAGGAGCAGACCGACACCTCGGACGGGGAGTCTGTGACCCATCACATCCGCAGGCTCAACCAGCAGCCTTCCCAGGCGCTGGGCTCACGAGGCTATGACCCAAATCGGTGAGAGTGGACAGGGGGCTCTGGCCCGGGCTTCCCCGCCTACCCGGAAGTCAGAGCGTTGGGGGAAACCTGCTGCGGCTGGGGGAGGCTTGAAACTGGTGGGGCTGGGTTGCCACGGTTCTCCGCGGGCCGCCGGGTCACCGGAGCGGTCCACAATCTTCCCTTCTGGAGGGGCTGGAGAGAGTTTGGCTTTCAGAAGGGCGAAACTTAGGGGAAGGCCTGCTGTTGCGTGAAAGAGATTTGGGAGAGGGCCGACTCAGAGGGGAAACTTGAACTCTGGAGTGAAAGCTTTGCGAAGTTGCCTGCCCAAGAGGGGAATTCGTGGCCAAGGATTGTGATGGATGGCGTGGTCCCTGTCCTGTAGATACCGGCTGCATTTTGAACGAGACAGCCGCGAGGAGGTGGAGAGGAGAAAGAGAGCAGCCCGGGAGCAAGTGCTACAGCCCATCAGTGCTGAGCTGCTGGTGTTGGACATCTGGGAGGTCTATCAGCCCGGCTCCGGTGAGTGAGAGCTCAACGCCTGGTTGCTTGGGGCAGGCAGTGGGCTGGGGAAAGGAGTTTGGAAGAGTAAGAGCTGACCGGGAGGAAGAAGGGGTCTGGGATGGATGCACCCTTGAGTCCTGAAACTATCCTCAGACTTATTTGGATTTTTTCTTGATTTCTCAGTCCTGGACTTTCCCCGACGTCCTCCTTGGAGCTATGAGATGTCCAAGGAGCAACTGATGAGCCAGGAGGAACGGAGCTTCCAGGAGTATCTTGGGAAGATTCATGGGGCTTACACCTCTGAGAAACTCAGCTACTTTGAGCACAATCTGGAGGTGAGACTAGAGTGGGGACAGGAGTGGGGCATAGTCACCCGTGGTCAAATTGGTCTGGGGTCATGCAGGAGAACGACTCTGGGCTCAGGTTCTCTTCCACTGACCTTGTCTTTTCAGACGTGGAGGCAGCTGTGGCGAGTATTAGAGATGTCTGACATTGTTCTGCTAATTACTGATATCCGACATCCAGTGAGTCCTGGGGATGAGGGTGGGTAAGGGGCAGGAGGGGGGAAGATTCTTGCCGGGTAAAGGGCAGAGGCAGGAGTTGGGAGTCAGAGAGGTAACCTCTTCTTTTCCAGTCTCCTCTACTCCATCCTGGTGTCTGCAGTCAGGAACTCAGTCTTTATTCATCAGCGTCAGAGCCTGTCACTCCTCCCCTGGCCAACTGCCTCTCCTCTCCTTTATTTCTTTGATGGAAAACTGCATACACATCCTGTTTCCTAGCCCACTAGGGCTAAATAGAAAGTCCCAGTGTGGAGCTCCAGGGGATTCTGTGAAGGGGGCTTCCCTGCCATATCGGTTACTACAGAACTCGTTCTCACCTGGGATGCTAGGGTAGTGGTTAAGGCTCTAGACTCTGCTGCTAGGCAGCCCTTGTGTGACCTGGCTGTGCCACTTCACTGTTGTCCTCCAGTGGGAGAAAGGGAGGTCTGGAGTCTGTGCGGACCTTTAGGTTGGAGGTCCTTAACATGTACACACGCACTCCTACGTACTCACAGACATACATGTGCATTCACATGCTCACTTATGCAGCTACACGTGCTCAACACAAACATGCACACGTGTGCGTGCACACACACGTTTGTGTACACATGTAGACAGTTGCGTACATGTGAAAATAGATATTAATTTCTATCCCAACTCCCAGCCCTGTGAGTGATCCCAGCCTTTAGCCCAGTTGTGTTGGGGGTCTCTGTTTCCTTGTCTTCTTTTTAGCTCATTTCCATTCCTAATCAGGCCTTACAGGAAGCCCCCCAGAGACAAACACATAGGTGTTACTTACGCCTGCTTTGTCTTCCTAGTTCAGTTTGGCTGATTTATCCTTGTTGTCCCAGAATCTGCTTCCACCAGGGTCTTGTCTCCAAGCTGTGCCTGCTGTGTGGGGAGCTGGAGGCAGAGAACTCTGGGTTGACCTCGCATCACTCCCTCCTCTTACCATCCCTGTTCCAGGTTGTGAATTTCCCACCAGCACTTTATGAGTACGTGACTGGAGAGCTAGGGCTGGCCCTGGTGCTGGTCCTGAACAAGGTGGATCTGGCCCCGCCAGCTCTCGTGGTTGCCTGGAAGCATTATTTCCATCAACACTATCCCCAGCTCCACATTGTTCTTTTCACCTCTTTTCCTCGGGATCCCCGCACCCCACAGGACCCTAGCAGTGGTGAGTGGGCAATGAGGAGGGCAGCGTGGGAGAGGTGGGGTGGCAAGGGACAAAGGGGGACCTGATCTAGGGCCTGAGGGTGGTGGGAGAGAGGGGGTACATAGGCCCCATGGGGTGTGCTCACGCTTTTGTGCCCTCTGATCTCAGTCTTGAAGAAGAGTCGGAGGCGGGGGAGAGGATGGACTCGGGCTCTGGGGCCGGAGCAGCTGCTGAGAGCCTGTGAAGCTATCACTGCGGGGAAAGGTATGTGCCCCTTAGAGGGGAGCTGTGGGAGGCCGTGGGGGAGACCCAAAGCCCCAAGTCATTTTGCTCACCTTTCCCAAACTCAGTCCCTCTATTATGGACTCAGGTGAGAGGCCATGGGGTGGGGTGGGAGAGGGAGCAGCCTGACTTGGTGGGACAAGAGAGGCAGCAGGGAGGCAGGAGCCTGAGTGGTTTGCTGCCTTCAGTGTTGCCAGTGCTTTTCAGAAACTCAGAAATGCACCTGATTCCGGGGTGGAGTCAAGTGAAGGCTGGGGCGAGTCGCTGTTGCGCAGCTTGGCCCTACCCAATCCAGAGGGCGCCACTTACACCAGCTGTGCAGTGCATGGTCTGCGCCATCGTATACAGTGGCCCTGGGGAGAACCTTCTTCTTCTTTCCTTCCCTGCGCAGTGGACCTGAGCAGCTGGCGGGAGAAGATTGCCCGGGATGTGGCTGGAGCCACCTGGGGTAATGGCTCCGGGGAGGAGGAGGAAGAGGAGGATGGGCCAGCCGTCCTGGTGGAGCAGCAGACTGACTCAGCGATGGAGCCAGCAGGCCCCACACGGGAGCGCTACAAGGATGGGGTGGTGACCATCGGCTGTGTGGGTAAGGAAGCGGCGGCCCACGCGTGGCGGCCTCCTAGGAGGCACAGGGTTTCAATATTTGGAATTGAGGGAAGGTGGTGAGGTCCCATTAGGCTCCAGGGTCTCTGAGGGCAGAGGAGGCTGTCTGCTGTCGTGGAAGGATCACGGCACGCCTGAGTTAAATTCTGCTTCTCAGCGTATTGATCTCAAGCAAGTTATTTACCCACTGTCAGTCTTAGTGACTTTGATTTGAAAAATGAGGACAATGATGCTCAATTAAAAGAATGGATGAGGACTTCCCTGGTGGCGCAGTGGTTGAGAATCCGCCTGCCAATGCAGGGGACACAGTTTCGAGCCCTGGTCCAGAAAGATCCCACATGCCGCGGAGCAACTAAGCCAGTGCGCCACAACTACTGAACCTGTGCTCTAGAGCCCGCAAGCCACAACTACTGAGCCCACGTGCCACAACTACTGAAGCCCGTGGCGCCTAGAGCCTGTGCTCCGCAACAAGAGAAGCCACCGCAATGAAAAGCCCGCGCACTGCAACGAAGAGTAGCCCCCGCTCGCCACAACTAGAGAGAGCCCGCACACAGCAACGAAGACCCAACGCAGCCAAATTAAAAATAAATAAATAAATAAATTTATATTAAAAAAAAAAAAAGAATGGATGAGAGGAATGGAGGGAATAGTGTAGAGAGAGCTTAACAAAGCCTGACAGATAGTGATAATAGTAATAATAATAATTGTTAAAAATTAACATCTATGTGATGCTTGCTGTGAACCAGGCACGGTTATATGATTTACATATTAACTTTTTTAGTTGTAGTAATTAGTCCATCATAGAATGATCATTAAATTATAGTAGTAGCTTAGAAGTGTCAGTTTCTTTCTGGGTCTTAACTCTTTAAGGAGAATCTTCCCTATTTTTAAAAATATTTTATTATTTATTATTTAAAAAATTTTTTTTTATTTTTCATTGCGTTGGGTCTTAGGTGCGGCATGCGGGATCTCTCATTGTGGTGCGTGGGCTTCTCTCTAGTTGTGGTGTGCGGGTTTTCTCTCTCTAGTTGTGGCACTTTACAGTAAAACTCTTTTAAAGAGGAGAGAGGAATGAGGCTGGCGGGGGTTGTCAAAGGAGAGTCTTATCCCCCCACCCCCTTTTGAGAGGAGATACAATCGAGGAACCTGTGGATACGGAGGGCCGACTGTACTATGCCATTTTATTTATTTATTTATTTATATTTTAAATTTTTATTTATCTATTTATTTATTTTTGGCTGCGTTGGGTCTTCGTTGCTGCGCGTGGGCTTTCTCTAGTCAAGGTGAGCGGGGGCTACTCTTCGTTGCGGGGCGCGGGCTTCTCGTTGTGGTGGCTTCTCTTGTTGCGGGGCACAGGTTCTAGGTGCGCGGGCTTCAGTAGTTGTGGCGCACAGGCTCAATAGTTGTGGCTCGCAGGCTCTAGAGCGCAGGCTCAGTAGTTGTGGCGCACGGGCTTAGTTGCTCCGCGGCATGTGGGATCTTCCTGGACCAGGGCTTGAGCCCATGTCCCCTGCATTGGCAGGTAGATTCTTAACCACTGCGCCACCAGGGAAGCCCTACGCCATTTTATATAAGGGACTTGAGCCTCCAGGGATTTTGGTATCTACAGGGGCTCCTGGAACCTATCCTCTGTGGATACCAAGGGCCAACTGTACTTGAGTGGGTTGTAAACAGAGTGCAGTCAGCACCATGGTGCATCTTTGCCCAGCCTCAGTCAGCTGCTGAATGGCCAGAGTTGCATTTTACAGGGTTGGAGTTTTGCCAGGTGACTAAGAAGAAGGGGAGAGGCGGGACCAGGGAGTGGAAGGTCTGTGAGGGGGACTGGCTGTAGAGCTGGATCACGGAATCTAAGTTGCATAAGAAGGGAAGTGAGGACATGAGTCGGGTATTGAATAGTGTTCCCAAGCTAGTCAGTGTCAGAGACTTATTGGAATGGAGGAACCAGAATAAGTGAGCTGGAAAGACGAGATGTCAGGGCAGAGAGAGGGGTGCTTGCAGGTGAGATTTGCAAGGCGTGAAGTGACAGGTCCAGGGTAAGACCACAGAGGTGGGATGAAAGAAACCTTTGGGAGGGAGATTCTGGCACTGGGAGGCCAGAGTGCTGTAGCGGAGATGTGTGGTGGAAGGTGGTGGTCATGAAGAGAGTGGCAGTGAGCCCCTGGGCTCTCAGTCTTCTCCTTGGAGAAGTTTGATAATCACGAGATGCATGTCTCACTTAGACTTCTGCAGACACAGTGCCACGCGATTGTATTTGTTTCTCATTTCATCCTGACCGCTCTGAGGTTGGAGGTATCTGCTCTGTAAAATGCGGAAACAGAGACTCAGAAAATTAAGTAAATTGCCACGAGGTCACAAAGCTTAGGTAAATGGGGAGGCCAGGATTCAGCCCTGGCAGCCCAGAGCCTGATTCGTAACTTGTGATGTTATACCACTTCCTTTCTTTCTTTCTGCACCTTAGTTCTCCGTTCATCTATAGCTATAGCACGGCGTCCTGCCTGTCACAGAGTAAGGATCTGTCAGGTGTTAGTTTTCCTTGTCTTCCTCAGGTTTCCCCAATGTGGGCAAGTCCTCGCTGATCAACGGGCTGGTGGGGCGGAAGGTCGTGAGTGTCTCCAGAACCCCGGGCCACACCCGATACTTTCAGACCTACTTTCTGACCCCCTCCGTGAAGCTCTGTGACTGTCCAGGCCTCATATTCCCCTCGCTTCTGCCCAGGCAGTTGCAGGTATGAGGGCAGAGGGGCCAGAGGCGGGGAGAAGGCAGGAGATGGAGGAAGGTGCTGAGTGCTCTTGTTTCCCCTCAGGTCCTGGCAGGGGTCTACCCCATCGCCCAAATCCAGGAGCCATACACCGCTGTGGGCTACCTGGCCTCCCGGGTCCCTGTGCAGGCCCTGCTCCACCTGCGCCACCCAGAGGCCGAGGACCCCTCCGCAGAACACCCGTGGTGTGCCTGGGACATCTGTGAAGGTGGGCTCCACACGCCTGGCTTTCCTCCCCTTGCCCTATCTCCTTTCCTCTCCTTCCTCAGAGGTCCTGCCATCGATGGGGCAGCTAGCCAGTCACCCCTAGGCTTCTGTCTCAGGGCCAGCAAGATCTCGGGCCTGGAATATTCTGGGGGAAACTGGAAGGACTGTGTTAGGAGAGTGGGATGATTGTGACTGGACCTGGTTGATGGTCTTCCCTCCCCATTCTTTTCTCCTTCCAGCCTGGGCAGAGAAACGTGGTTACAAGACAGCCAAGGCGGCCCGAAATGATGTGTACAGAGCGGCCAATAGCCTCCTGCGGCTGGCACTGGATGGCCGCCTCAGCCTGTGTTTTCAGCCCCCAGGCTACAGCGAGCAGAAAGGTCAGTCAGCCAGTGTTCTTCCCTAGCCCCTGCGGTGATGGAGGCAAAAAGGTGTGGGCTTTGTAGGTGTGAGGATTCAGATTCTGTACCCATAGGCCAGCTCTGTGTTACTAAGCAGCTCTGAGATGACTTCCTGCTCTACAGAACCAGGGTGGTTAGTTGCCTCCTGGCAAGGTGGTGGTCACGATTGGAGTTAATGTGTGCAGAGCTTCTGTTCTGTGCCCAGTACACGAGAGGTTGAATGAATGTGTGAACAAATGAATGCCAGCAGCTATAAAAGTTATTGTTATTCTTAGTCTTTGCCTCTTCCCCACCTTTGCCTGGCATTAGTTTCTTGCTCAAAACTCTCCATTCTTTTTCTTGTTTTGGTTCCCCAGGCACCTGGGAGTCCCACCCAGAGACCATGGAGCTGGTGGTTTTGCAGGGCAGGGTGGGGCCAGCAGGTGACGAGGAGGAGGAGGAGGAGGAAGAGCTGAGCAGCTCCTGTGAGGAGGAGGGAGAGGAGGACCGGGATGCGGATGAGGAGGGGGAAGGGGATGAGGACACCCCAACCTCAGCTCCAGGGTCCAGCCTGGCCGCCCGAAACCCTTACGCCCTGCTGGGCGAGGACGAGTGCTGAGTCCCTGCCCTGCTCCATCTCCCCACCTCCCCGCCCATATCTTTGCTTTTGGACTGACCTGGGGGTCTCTCCCGTCTGCCACCCCAATTGTGAATAAAGATTGTCTGCTTTGTAGCCCCTTCCCCAGATGGACTGAGGTGAGAGCAGCTGTCTCAGGCTGACAGCTGTGGGAGGCTCCGCTGCTTTTCTCCCTTCTTTTTTCGTGCATTCTCTCTGCAAAGGAAGAGTTCTCTTAGGAGTTAATTCAGTGGGTTCTAAGGCCTGAAACCCGCTTCCTCTGCTCACTCTCCCACTTGCACCTTACGAACCCCGTCATCAACATGGGGAGGGGAGGTCACTTCAGGCTTTTGAGGCCTGGTCTAAATTCAGCCCCCTTTGGGAATTTGTGTCAGTCTCTCTGGGATTGGAGCAGCCCCCTGTGCCCCCCCTGCTGTCAGACCTGGGTTATACGAGGAGCTTCTGGGAGAAGAAGCAGTAAGAGAAGATGTCACAGCTGATGTCTCCAAGTGAGATATTTACAGGATTTATTCAAATTCAACAAATATTTATTGAGGTCTGACTGTGTGTCTGGACTTACGCTAAACACTGAACATATAAAGCTGCACAAATAGGCCTGACCTAAATATACTGCCTGGCCGTGATCAAGACCCCATTAATCAGGCATCTAGCTTTTTGGATTAAGATGGGTGTATAATGTCCTCCAAATCCTTAGGGCTCATATAGTATAACTCTAGAACTTCCTGTTGATGGAGGTATTTAGTTAAGACTCGATGCTTGTGAAAATGTTACTTAAACGTGTATGAGTAGTCTTAATTACTGGCAAAAAAGTAGCATGCACATTTATGATTTGAGCAGAAGAGCCCTTTGAGTGCAGTGTCAAGTTTAACTAGTTAAAAGCCTGTAACACTAGGGGGTACTAGATTCATAGGGGAGGGCATAGAGCCAGCTTCCTGAATCCCACTTACCCTGGTTAGAGATGGAGCCAAGGAAACCCAGTGCAGGTTCTTAGCTGGCTTACAGTGTCAGGCACATTTCAGCAGGGGTCAGGTCTCTTGTGAGTCAGGGCACTTTAGGCCTTGCTGTACTTCTCCCTTGTCAAGCAAGCAGCTGGACTCCTAGATTTAATTCTTGGAGAAAAGGAAGAATGGGCTTTGGTTTATTGGATGCCACAATGTTGTCTGGGTCAGGTGGTAGCAAAAAGTGTTGTTTGATAGGTTAGCCGTTAGGTGTAGGGGTGAGGAGAAGAGGGCGTGCCAGATTCCTCGCTTCACTCTAAAGCATTCTATTCAGGTTCTGGGTCTTGGGTCAGTTTCTGTAATTCCAGCAGAGACCCTGTCACCCCAGGAGCAAAAGAGGCTGAGGTGTTTGGGCCACACATTTCCTCCAGTTCCCCCTTCCACTGGTCCCAGTGAGGGCATAAATCCTGGAATTTGCACTCCAATGCAAAGTTTAAATACTACCAGCATGTGAATATGCCTGAAGGTTGCCCAAAATGTGCCGTAAAAGAGAAAAAGTTTCAGTGGAGAGAAAAACCCACCTGTCTCCCATCTTGGGCTTTTTACCCTCAGGGCTGGGTCTTTTGATGGAAGAAAGAGGACCCCGACTCAGCATCCTCTGAAGGTTCATGATGATCAGGGAAGCACAGGGGACTTCTTTGCTGCTAGAGGTGGGTTGGGGACGTTGGAATCATCTCAAAAAGTGGAGAAAAGAAAAATCAGATTCTGTTTGTACACCTGCCTCTGTGCTGCTTCTCTTCACTGTCTTTATCTTTTGCTCTCATGAGTTTCACCAGGGGCATTTGGGAGATCTGGGGGTGGGGGTGAAAGTTGAGACCTGGTGCTGGAGGGGAAGCTGAGAAGGGGGATTTTCATGCTGAAGACCTGGAAGGAGGCAACTCTAACATCCCCAAGGGGCCAGACTAAATGATTCTTCCCAGGCCCCTGTCAATACTCACTCTGTAGGAAAGTAACACTGGGAGAAGAACTATCTTAGCAACAAATAGATTTGGGAGGAGAAGGGTAAATAATAACCAAAGACCACTGTCTGAGGCTGAGCTTGAAACTGACTAAAAAGGACAAAGGAAACCAGGGGTCCAGTCTCCCCACCATGATGAAATACCCAGGACCCCTGTCCTCACGCCCTTCCTGGGTCGCATCCACTATGGAGATACTTGACCATGGAGGTCTCGGGCTGTGGGAGTTCCCACAGCTTCTGGCCAGTCTCTTGATGGTGAGAAACTAGTGCTTCTCATTCATGCTGGAATTCTATTTAGATGCTGCACAACTTCTTCCGAGCTTCCATTTTTCTAGCCTGAGTTCCAGTCCTGGTTCTGGGACAAGGTAGCTGTGTGTGGTCCAGAGTAGTTCAATTATCTGGGCCTCTGTTTCTTTATTTCTCATTATCATTGATACAATCAACGAAATTGGTTGAAAACAATGTGTGTCAGGCATGCTGAGTTCTGGGACAAAAAAATTGAGTAAGGCATAGACCTTACCCTCCAAGAATAGAACAGCCAGACACTAATACAGTAATTCCATAGCATATGTAAATTATAAAAGAATTGCTGTAAATGAGCCTATTGAGTTGTAACTAAGTAAGGTGGGTAGAACTATAATCACCCCAAGGATTCATTCACCAATCGAACATTTGTCCATTTGTCAAGCAATTACTATTTGCCAGTCACTGCTAAGTGGTAAGTGACAGAAATGGTCCTTTGTGGAGCTCACAATTTATTGGACTATGGAAACAATTAAATAGATAATTACCAAAAAAGTGTGATAAGTGCTGTCAGAAGGGTGGAATAGGGTCCTGTGGGATAGTGGTGGCTCCATATAGAAGGGTCTTGTGATGCTGGTCAGAAAGGAGTGGAGGACAGGGCTGGGAGCTGTGATTGTATAGCAAGTTATATAAGACTGAGAAAAAATCAGTGGTCTGTGGTAAAGAATTGCTATGGGAACACCCAGCAGGGGCCAGTCTTGGTGAGTCAGAGGAAGCCTCCTAGAGGAACAGAGGTCCAAGCTGAGGCCTGAAAACTGAGCAGGAGTAAGCCAGGCATTGAGAGGGAAAGAGCATTCCTGAGGGGACAGCAAAGGACAAGGAACAGCACGTAACAATTTTGGAAGACTAACACGTTCAGCGTGGCTGGGGCAGAGGGTTCAAGGGAGAAGTGGCGAAAGGTGAAGCTGGAGAGGTAGGCTTGGGTCAGCTCTCACTGGGCCTTGTCAACCATGCTAAACATTAAGGCTTTATCCAGAGGAGCACTGAGACCAAGAAGGAGAGATTTGTGCCTTAGGTCACTTTGATTGGAGTGTGGAGACTGGTTTGGAAAGGGGAGAGAGATCAGAGGCTTTTGCAGAGATCCCAGAGACAGAATGGAAACTGGAATTAAGGGGTTTGGGGGAAGAGAGGTGCGGCTGCACACAGAGATTTGGGCGTCAGTAACATATAGGTGGGAGGAGGGTAACTGAGATCATCCACAGAAAGTGTGTAGCATGAGAAGAGAAGAGGGCTGAGGAAGGACATGGAGAATATAAAAGGGAGGGCAGGGAAAGAGGAACCAGCAGACAGGATAAAACCTAGGAAGTGTGGTGCATTGAAAGCTAAGGGAAGGAGGAAGGAAAGGCGCAGTGTAGAATGCTGCTGAGGATTGATGACAAGAATGAAGAGTGTCCACTGGATTTAGTAAAAAGCCTTGCTGATCTTGGTGGCAGCAGTTCCACTGGACAGGTGAGGTCAGAATTCCCAGATGTCAGGGGATTGAGGAATAATTTGGAGGAAGGAAGTGGAAGCAGTGGAGAAAAGGATATAATTTTCAAGAAGTTTGGTTGTGTTTGCAATGAGAGAAAAACGGAGAGAGCAGAGTATATAAAATCGAGGAAAACAGTTTTTTAAAGTTTTGAACATTTTCACGGGCTGTTTACAAGGGTCAAGTGGAGGAGGAAAGGCTGAAAATGCAGGAAAGTGGGGATTAGTGATGGAACAAGCCCTGGAGAGCAGGCGGGGGTGGCACTGACAGTCCCGGTGCAGGGATTACTCTCCCGCAGGAGCCTGGTGGCTTCTGTCGTAATAGGAGGAAACAGCGCTGACATTCAGCCGGTTTGCACTGGTACTGCTCAACCAGTTGTTAAAACACTTCTGTACCAGTTAGTAAGTAGTATAAGAGTAACTGCAATAAGCAGTAAAAATAATTAATAAAACATTATAATATGAACTCATCAGTTCAAGTAATTAAGAGATTGCGACAGCCATTGGTAAACGGGCTTCCCGCTGCACCTGAGACGCTTTGCAGCGCCATCTGCCGGTAGAGCAGCATCGCTGCAGGCTGAGCGGCTGCTTTGAGCCTTATTAAATAAACTCTTTAAAATTACCTGTCTAAATTATCTTTGAATTATGGAGTTGCTATTGCTTCTAAGTAGTTTAGCTTCTACTTTGATTTTATTGCTAGTTCATTGTCACTCTTGTGTCCGTAGTAAACTGCAGTGTTTTAATATTTACAAATTCAAGAATTTTTAATAAAATATTAAAGCCAAACTTGAATAAAGAGATAACAAAGTTTGAACATGTTTCTTAATGTGCCTTCAGAAATATCATAAATGAGAAGCTTTTGGTTCCACGGGAGAAAAAAGAAGAAATAATTTAATGAGCTGCTGCCTGGAATGTCTTCTGTTACTATGTTAAAAAAAAAAAAAAGAATAATATGGAAATTCTTTCCAACGTTTTGTTTTGAAAATTGTCTAACACACAAACTGAAAAAAAGGACAGTAAACAGCCAAACATTCATACAAGGTTTCAACAAATCCTATAATTTTGCCACGTTTGCTTTACTAGTCTCTATCTTGTTATCCATCTATTTGTCTGTCTACTTATCCTTTTTTTTTCCTGAACCAGTTGGAAGCAAGTTGCAGACATCATGCTCATTCATCCCTAAGTCATCAGTGTATATCTTACACAACCACATTAGAATTATCATGTCTAATGAGTTAATAATTCCTAATATAATCTAATATCATATTCAAGCTTTCCCAATTTAAATGTCTTTTACAGCATTAAAGAAACAAACCAGGAATCAAGTTCCACAGATTGCCTTTTGTTGTGATTATGTCCTCCTCTTTGCCCTTTTCTTTTTTTAAAAAAAATATTTATTTATTTATTTATTTATTTGGCTGTGCTGGGTCTTAGTTGCCGCGTGTGGGATCTTTGTTGTGGCATGCAGGATCTTAGTTGTGGCATGTGGGATCTAGTTCCCTGACTAGGGATCGAACCCGGGTCCCCTGCATTGGGAGCGCGGAGTCTTAGCTGCTGGACCACCAGGGAAGTCCCTCCCCTTTTCTTTTTAATCCAGAAGAATCCAGTCTTTTTCTTCATAGAATTGACTCTTTGAAGAGACTAGGCCAGTCTCTTCTATAGAATGTCTTACATTCTGGATTTGTCTTATTGTTTCTATGTTGTCATTTAACTTGTTCCTCTAGCTCATATTTTTTTAATTAAAAAAATAAGATTCTAGTTACCCAATTTTGGGACTAATTCTTCAAAAGTTCTGCGTTCTTCACATTGCCTCACATTGGAATGCATGTAATACGAGGTCATGCCGCAGCTAATGATGCTAAATGTAATCACTTGGTTAAGGTGGATACTGTCCGATCTGTCCTAGTAAAGTGTTCCCCTTTGCAATTAGCAAGTCATCTGCATGGTTCTTTGACACTGTGATTTTTTTTTTTTTTTCTTTGGCTGCACTACATACGTTGCAGGATCTTAGTTCCCCAACCAAGGATCAAACCCTGGCAGTGAGAGCATGGAGTCCTAACCACTGGACCACCAGGGAATTCCTGACACTGAATATTCTAAAAAAGCTTTCACCCAATAATTGGCATCCATAGTGATCCTTGCCTGAATGAGTTATTTCATCAGGAATTACAAAATGGTGCTTTTCGACTTCTCCCACTCCCCCATTTATAAGGGGATGTTAATCTAGAGAGGAGCTTTCCCTCATCAACTGGAAAAGTAGGGTTCCTTCTAAAAAGCCACGACAAATGCTTAATTATTTCCATTTAATTACCAATTTTCAGAGTAAGGTGGTGGTATATTAATCTACAAGGGTAGAAAGTTATAGTCTTTTTTTTTAAACTATAGATCCAGGGTTTTTAATCCATTTAGTATTTTATAATCAGTTACAGTCATTATTCCTTTTGTGCTCAAACTGTATCAAATGTGTCCAGTAAGAGCCCTTTTAAGCTGACTCCTGTGTCCTTTTGACATGCCCCAAAGTTGTCTTGACCACTTTCTTGCTTCTGGCATGATGATGTCCCAGGCTCAGTTTTTGCTTTCCCAAGCTTCAGACATGGAATCGGCCATTTCTCCAAGGAGCACTGGTTCTTTTAACGAAGAATGGTATATGGAAACCACTGTTTAGGTTCTGGGAGAGCTCATTGCTACAGAGGTATCACTGCTTTAAGACACTTTTAGTGTTTAGAGAAATCATGAATTCATACTGATATTTCCAATTCAAATTTTACATTGTAGTTTTCTCTCAACTTCTTTAATTTTGTATTTTATATCTTTTATCAGGATAATTGAAAATCTTAATAACTTTGATGTATTTTTTCGCTTTATCCTAAAATATACATAAAATAATTTCAAAATTGCAATATTTAATACTACTAACAAAATTACTAAGTGAAATTTAATATTTACTAGCTGTTCTTTTAGTCTTTAGAATATTTACCATGAAGGATGTACAGAGTACTGTATTCAAAAGTCACCTGAAATAATTATTTTCTCTTAATGGTTACCTCAAAATATGCAAATAAATAGGTTCATATGTTTTAGTTTTCAATTTTAGACTGATTTTTTATATTAAGTTCATTTAAAATATGTAAAATACTTTCAAAGTTCAAAAGTAGAAATAAGATTTTAAAGATGTACTCATGGGACTTCCCTGGTGGCGCAGTGGTTAAGAATCCACCTGCCAATGCAGGGAACACGGGTTCGAGCCCTGGTCCAGGAAGATCCCACATGCCGCGGAGCAGCTAAGCTCACGAGCCACAACTACTGAAACCCGCACACCTAGAGCCCGTGCTCCACAACAAGAGAAGCCACCGCAATGAGAAGCCCGCGCACCGCAACGAAGAGTAGCCCCCGCTTGCCGCAGCTAGAGAAAGCCCGCGCACAGCAACAAAGACCCAACACAGCCAAAAATAAATAAAATAAATAAATTAATTAAAAAAAAAAAAAAGACAGTTCAGGGGACATGGGTTTGATCCCTGGTCGGGGAAGATCCCACATGCCATGGAGCAACTAAGCCCGTGCGCCACAACTACTGAGCCCACGAGCCACAACTACTGAAGCTTGCACACCTAGACCCCATGCTCTGCAGCAAGGGAGGCCACTGCAATGAGAAGCCCAGACATGGCAATGAAGAGTAGCCCCCTGCTCGCCACAACTAGAGAAAGCCCGCGGGCGCAGCAGCGGAGACCCAACACAACCAAAAAATTAATTAATTAATTTAAAAAAAAAGTACTCAGAGAAGTATGTTTATCGTATACTCCCCATCAGTTTCTTCCTTCTCCCTTTAAGTAACCATTTTTATTGGTTTCTGTTTTATTCTTACAGAGTTTCTTTTTACAAAAATAAACACACATGTTATAAATATTTTTTAGTCTTTCTTATACAAAGAGTAGCATTATACAGACTTAAAAGTTTTTATTGGGCTTCCCTGGTGGTGCAGTGGTTAAGAATCCGCCTGCCAATGCAGGGAACACGGGTTTGAGCCCTAGTCCGGGAAGATCCCACATGCCTCGGAGCAACTAAGCCCGTGCGCCACAACTACTGAGACTGCACTCTAGAGCCCTCGAGCCACAACTACTGAGCCCGCATGCCACAACTACTGAAGCCCGCACGCCTAGAGCCTGTGCTCTGCATGCAACAAGAGAAGCCACTGCAATGAGAAGCCCGCGCAACGCAACGAAGAGTAGCCCCCGCTCACCGCAACTAGAGAAAGCCCCGCGCACAGCAACGAAGACCCAATGCAGCCAAAATAAATAAATAAATTTTAAAAAAAAGTTTTTATTTTCTTAAATTTTTTTTACTTTATAAAAATTTTAAAGGTTACTTTCTATTTACAACTATTACTATATTCCTCACATTGTACAATACATCCTTTAGCCTATCTTACACCCAATAGTTTGTACTTCCCAATCCCCCAGCCCTAAGTTGCCCCCCCGCCACTGGTAACCACTAGCGTGTTCTCTATATCTATGAGTCTGCTTCTTTTATGTTATATTCACTAGTCTGTTGTATTTTTTCGATTCCACATAATAAGCCATATCATACAGTATTTATCCTGCTTGGAGTCTGCTAAGCACTTGAACTTGTGAAAAACTTCCGCTGTGTAAAAGACATTGTTAAAAAGAATGAAAGCCAAGCCACAGACTGGGAGAAAACATTTGCAAAGCACATATCTGATAAAATACTGGTGCTCAAAATATACAAAGAACTCTTAAAACTCAACCATAAGAAAACAAACAACCCAATAAAATATGGGCAAAAAATCTGAACAGACACTTTACACCTTACCAAAGAAGATATACAGATGGAAAATAAGTATATGAAAATATGTTCCACATGATATATCATTAGGTAATTGCAAATTGAAACAACAATGAAATACCACTACACATCTATTAGAATGGCTAAAATCCAAAACGCTGATAACACCAAATGATGGTGAGGACATGGAACAACAGGAAGTTTCATTCGTTGCTGGTGGGAATGCAAAAAGGTATAGCCTCTCTGCCAGTGTTTTATAAAACCACACATACCCATTTATTTATTTATTATTTTAAAAATTTATTTATTTATTTATCTTTTCGGCCACGCCACGCGGCTATCCTATTTCCCCGACCAGGGACCAAACCCGTGGCCCCTCCGTGAAAGCTCGGAGTCCCCGCTCTTTCTAAGAGAACTGGTAACTGCTCACACCCTTTTCACACACACATCTATTAAAATAATCCCCTCATTAAATTGTACTCTATTATCCTGCACAATTTTATATCCCCACCAGCAGTTTGCAAGGGTTCTGCTTTCTCTACAGGTTTGCCAATACTTGTTATTTTCTTTTTTAAAAAATTTTTAAATTTTATTTTTTTTATACAGCAGATTCTTTTTAGTTATCTATTTTATACATAGTGTATATATGTCAATCCTTATCTCCCAATTCATCCCACCACCACCACCGCTCCCCACTTCCCCCCCTCTTTCTTTCTATTTTTTAAAAAAAATTTCATTTATTTATTTTTGGTTGCATTGGGTCTTCGTTGCTGCACGCCGTCTTTCTCTAGTTGCCGAGAGCGGGGGCTACTCTTCCTCGAGGTGCGCAGGCTTCTCACTGTGGTGGCTTCTCTTGTTGCAGAGCTCGCGGGCTTCAATAGTTGTGGCATGTGGGCTCAGTAGTTGTGGCTTGCGGGCTCTAGAGCGCAGGCTCAGTAGTTGTGGCGCACGGGCTTAGTTGCTCTGCGGCATGTGGGATCTTCCCGGGCCAGGGATCGAACCCGTGTCCCCTGCATTGGCAGGCAGACTCTCAACCACTGCGCCACCAGGGAAGTCCTCTATTTTTTTTTTTTAGTAGCCATCCTAATGAGTGTGAAGTGGTATCTCATTGTGGTTTTGACTTGCATTTCCCTAATCATTAGTGATGTTAATCATCTTTTTATGTGCTTATTGGCCACGTGTATATCTTCTTTGAAGAAATGTCTATTCAAGTCATTTGCCCATTTTTGAATTGGGTTGTCTGCTTTTATGTTGTTCAGTTTTTGGAGTCCTCTATATGTTCGGGTTATTAATCCCTTATCATATATATGATATCTGATATTCGCAAATATTTTCTCCTATTTTATGGGTTGCACTTTTGCTCCACTGATAGTGTCCTTTGATGCACAAAAAGTTTTTAATTTTTATGAAGCTCAATTTGTCTGTTTTTCCTTTTGTTGCCTCTGCCTTTGATGTCATATCCAAGAAATCATTGCCAAATCAATGTTGTAAAGTTTCCCCCCTATGTTTCCTTCTAAGAATTTTATAGTTTTAGCTGTTATGTTTAGGTCTTTGATCCATTTTGAGTTTATTTTTGTATATCATGTTAGATAAGGGTCCAACTTCATTTTTTTTTTTCTTTCGTGAAGCTATCCAGTTTTCCCAGCACTACTCATTGAAAGGACTGTCCTTTCCCCATTGGCTGGTCTTGGCACCCTTGTCAAAAGTGATTTGGCCATATATATGAGGGTTTATTTCTGGGCTTTTTCATTTTGTTGATGGTTTCCTTTGCTGAGCAGAAGCTTTTCAGTTTGATATAGTCCCACTTATTTATTTTTGCTTTTGTTGCCTTTGCTTTTGGTGTCAAATCCAAAATACCATCTCCAAGACTGATGTCAAGGAGTTTACCACTTATGTTTTTTTTCTAGAAGTTTTATGGTTTCAGGCCTTATGTTTAAGTCTTTAATCCATTTTTTAGTTAATTTTTGTATATGGTGTAAGATAGTGGTCCAGTTTCAGTCTTTTGCATGTGGTTGTCCAGTTTTCCCAACACCATTTGTTGAAGAGACTGTCCTTCTCCCATTGTATATTCTTCACTCCTTTGTCAGAAATTAATTGACCATATATGTGTGGGTTTATTTCTGGGCTCTCTATCTCTTCCATTGATCTACATGTCTATTTTTATGCCAGTACCACACTGTTTTTATTACTATAGCTTTGTAATATAGTTTGAAATCAGGGAGTGTGATACCTCCAGCTTTGTTCTTCTTTCTCAAGATTGCTTTGGCTATTTGAGGTCTTTTGTGGTTCCACACAAATTTTAGGATTGTTTATTCTAGTTCTGTAAAAAATGCCACTGGAATTTTAATTGGGATTCCATTGAATCTATAGATTGCATTTGGGTAGTATGGACATTTTAACAATATTAATTCTTCCAATTCATGAGCATGGAATATCTTTCCATTTATTTGTGACTTCAATTTCTTTCATTAATGTTTTATAGTTTTCAGTGTAAAGATCTTTCACCTCCTTGGTTAAATTTATTCCCAGGTATTTTATTCTTTTGATGCAATTTTAAGTGAGATTAGATTGTATATTGATTTTTTTATGCTACAACTTTACTGATTTATTGATTAGTTTTAACAGGTTTTTTGTTTTGTTTTGTTTTGTTTTGTTTTTTGTGGAGACTTTAGGATTTTCCATATATAATATGGTGTCATCTGCTAATAGCGACAGTTTTACTTCTTCCTTTATGATCTGGATTCCTTTTATTTCCTTTTCTTGTCTAATTGGTCTGGCAATTATTTCCAATACTGTGTTGAATAAAAGTGGTGAGAGTGGGCATCCTTGTTTCCTTCCTGATCTTAGAGAAAAAGCTTTTAGCTTTTCACTGTTGAGTATGATGTTAGCTGTGGGCTTGTCATATATGGCCCTTATTATGTTGAGGTACATTCCCCCTATACCCACTTTGTTGAGAGGTTTCTTCAAATGGATGTTGAATTTTGTCAAATGATTTTTCTGCATCTATTGAAATGATCATATGATTTTTACAGACAATGATTATTAAATATATGAAAACATCTGCAGTCATTTTGACATAGCATTAAGAAAAGATACAAACAACACGATTTAAAGCAGATTTGCCCCCTTTGAAAGGCATTCTTATTTGTGGGAGCATTTCTGTGTAACCCCAACTACTTGACTATTTTAAATGGAAGTTCTATTTCTTTTTCAAATATGGGTGTATAATTAACATACGGCATTATATTAGTTTCAGGTATACAACATAATGATTTGATATTTGTATACATTGGAAAATGATCGCCACTAGTCTAGTAACATCTGTGACCTTACGTAGTTATAAAATTTTCTTTCTTTTGATGAGAACTTTTAAGATCTACTCTCTTAGCAACTTTCAAATATGTAATACAGTATTATCAACTATAGTCAACATGCTGTACATCACATCCCCATGACTTATTTATTTTATAACTGGAAGTTTGTACTTTTTGACCCCCTTCATCCACTGGAAGTTCTATTTCTAAAATATTTTCTGGGCACTCTTTGGAGTAACACAGTATCATTCCATTTCCTATTAAAATATAAAAAAGAAGATACCTAAATTGTCCTTTATGGTACATATAGTTCAAGTTTCTTTGGACATGCATGGCATAATGCTAATGGAACAAAAGTATAGTTTCTTAAAAAAATTTTTTTTAGAGTGTCAAATACGGCTCTAAAGTGTTCGATGTGAACTGCAGCTGGCTTAGTATATCACATCAAGTAGAAATGTACTTTACAGTCTCCTAGCACATTTACCAAACAGGAACCTTACCCAGTTTGCACAACTGATTCCCCATCTATTCATTGCCCCCCTCCCCCTCCCCACAGAATCAAAACTTAGAATCAACTGTGTTTCATGATATTTAAAATCATTTGTAAGGCTAACAGTGTAAGAGCCAAATAAATATTAATTCATCTTCTCTTCATAGCCCCCCTCTGTGGTGGGTACTACTCTTACTGGTCCTCACTAATGATACTAAGGCACAGTGTGTTGTCAACAGCAATACTTTAAGAGAGGAAGACAACTGAATTAGTTTTTGCCACAGCTCTGTAAACAAACAAAACTAAAAATCAGCAACAGGGACTTCCCTGGTGCCTGCAGTGGTTAAGAATCCGCCTGCCAATGCAGGGTACACGGGTTCAAGCCCTGGTCGGGGAAGATCCCACATGCCGCGGAGCAACTAAGCCCGTGCGCCACAATTACTGAACCTGCGCTCTAGAGCCTGCAAGCCACAACTACTGAAGCCCGCACGCCTAGAGCCCGCGCTCAGCAACCAGAGAAGCCACCGCAACGAGAAGCCCGCGCACCGCATCGAAGAGTAGCCCCCACTCGCCGCAACTAGAGAAAGCCCGCGCGCAACTAGTGAAAGCCTGCGCAGCAATGAAGACCCAATGCAGCCAAAAATAAATAAATTTGTATATATAAAAAAAATCAGCAGCAAAGAAAGAGTAGCACAACCTCAAAAAAAAAAAAAAAATCGCTGTGCAAATTCCCCCCCTCCCAGACTGTCATTCCCTCCAGCCTCAAAGTTATTTATTAGGAGAGTATGTTTCTGCGTGAACAGAATACTCTTTCGTCTATGGGAAAATCTAGAGGCCGGACGTCCCCCTCTGCGGAATGTCCAGGGGTTTTTGCAGGGGCACTGCTCCAAGCCTGGACTCTGAGAGGGCAAGCAGGGTCTGGAGTCCCAACCACTAGCAGAGGGCGCGATCAGTGCTCCCCAGAATATAAAGGTCTGATTCTCTAGAGCGCCTAGATACAATGCCTAGGAGGACCCTTAGTCACTTGCCTCGGAGGCATCTGGGCCTGGGACGCCTCCGGAAGAGCCCACAATTGACAACTGGCTGGCCTCACTGGGGGTGCCTACGGCTCGAATCCCCTCTCCAGCTTTTTTTTTTTTTTTTCTTCACTCCCTTGCTTTGCTTGTCTAGACTCCCAAAGCCTTGAGTTGCAAACGCACCCGTTCCCTTACCCCACCGTGGTCTAGGTTTCCTTGCCAGGGTCACTGTTCCTCACCTCTCACCTCCCTGCCCTGTTATACAGCAAAGTCCAGGCGACCTCAAACTCGCCTTTGCCCTCTCCTGTCCTCCTAGGGCGGTCCTTTCTGCTCTGGAATAGGCCCCATGAGGAGCTGCAGGGCAGTCTGCGTCAGACAACTGCGTCCCGGGTGCCAAACAGTTGCCTGTACCCTTCTGCACTCACCGCGTCCCGCAACGCAGTTCAGGGATTTTTAAACTACAATCTCCGCCCGGTGTGATTCTCCATTCATGGGCGGTGCGGGGCGTGCGGGCCACGCCACTGATATTCCCGTGGGGCGGGGGAGGGGGGTTGGGGGGTGCGGTCACTTTTTTCCCAGAGGAAGAGGGGAGACCCGGCTTTATGGGGAGGCGCTGGATGGAAACCCAGAAGATCAATTTTAGTCCGGGCACCGTCTCCCTTGGGACCAGTTAAGAGGTAAGCTGTACTCAGTAAGGCAAAGCAAAACTGAATTTGATTTTTTTCTTCGTGTAACTATTTTCAAAGGCTTCCTTGCCTGGACGCAGAGCGGTCTGCCTCGAGCGTTGTTCTTCCGGAGAAATAAAGTATCTCGGGCTCGGTTCTCCCCCGAAGGAGCCAGAACTCGCAGCGGACAGAACTGCTGACCCTCGGGCGGTCAGTTACGGAATAAAACTGCACCGCTAAGGCTCCAACTGGGCGCCGGCGTTTCTGTGCTGGTGACGCCCGTAGCCTAGTCACTCTCGGTGGAGTCGGGGGAGGCTTCCCATCCCTTCCAGGAGCCCAGACCTGCGGCCCCAAGTCTCCCCATTCTTCACGTGTAATCTCACTCGCCCTCACGACTTTTTTGGACTTCCGTTCAAAGGACTCATTCCAGGTCCCCCCGGCCAGCCAGACCCCTATTTGAAAGCCAGCCAGGAGGTGGAGAAAGGGTGGAAAGGGGGCTCTTGTTGGTGAACTAAACCTTTTTTTTTTTCCGAACCAAGCTTTGAGGAATCTAAATTTAGCTTATGCACTCCAAATTGACTACAATGGTCGAGGGTACTTATTTTCTGTCTCTGGGGACAATCCCCAGCTCCGAGCTTCCGCCCACACCCTGAACCCCCCGCCCTGCCTCGCCCCAAGTGATGACCTCACGCTCAGGTAAAGGGGAAAGGGGCCTGGACAGAAGCGGCAGAATCCCAGTCCTTTCAATTTCACTATTTTGAAACGCCGGGAGACCAGAAAGAGAGTGGCCGGGATGCGCGGCCGGAGGCCACCCGCCCCGCGCCCCGCCCCCCGCCCCCGTCACAGCACTGACTCTCCTGGGGCCCTACAAGAGATTTCTCCTCTGGAGATGAAAAATCTCACTGTGCACCTCAAGCAGGGGTCCTCGGAGCTGCCTCCCTCTGGTTGTGCTGGGTGGACTTCCCTTCTATCCTTTCTCCAGCAGGCAAAAACAAATCGATGAACAACGTGCAGAACAACCCTTCTAGGAAATGGTGGTGGTGAGGGGTATAGGAAGTGGGGGGAGGAGTTCCATCCAAGTGGATGAATTTAGAGGCAATTTGTCATATTAACTCCAGGAATGGAGACACCAGGGAGACTAGAGTATGCCGACCCACTCAGGTCAAAAGGTTGGAGTCTCCTCTTGCCTCTCTCCATATTACAGCAGCTTCAGTGCCCTTGCTAGCCCTGGGTGCTGGTGGCCTCAGCCCCAAGGGCAGTCCTGCTCGTGCTCGGGCTCAGAAGAAGAGGTTTCAGGAACCCACAGACCCGTCACCACTCCTTGGAACCCTATTCTCTGAGTGAGGCTGGCTGCCTGCCCTGTCCACTTCCCCCTTCATTAAGTTACACAATGCCTCAGGAATTCCCTGGTGGTCCAGTGGTTAGGACTCCACGCTTTCACTGCCGAGTGCCCGGTTCCATCCCTGGTCAGGGAGATCCCACAAGTGGCTCGGCAAAAAAGAAAAAACAGAAAAAGTTACACAGTGCCTTGCCAGTAGCAAAATACCATCTCTCCTCTACTTTCTCCCAACCATTCCCTTCTACCCCTTTTCTGGAAAACAACTATTTTCAAGCCTTTTAGCTTACGTTTTGTTTGTTACCTCCATGTCTCTTGATAGCATACATTCGTGCTTCGTTTGATTTTTCAGTTTTATTGATAGAAATTATCTTTGACATGCCAACATCCCTTCCTCCCACACTTTCAACTCCCCCACCCCCCAATAAATGTAATTTCATCCTCTTAGGGTAGGTAGTCCAGCTGACTGGACTGAGA
This sequence comes from Eschrichtius robustus, assembly GCF_028021215.1. Lineage (NCBI taxonomy): Eukaryota > Metazoa > Chordata > Mammalia > Artiodactyla > Eschrichtiidae > Eschrichtius > Eschrichtius robustus. The sequence goes on from NC_090835.1 coordinate 85,530,011, forward strand.
GTCAGAGTTACAATTATTTACTTATGGGAATGCTACTCATGCCTGAGCCACATGTAAAACTCTCTTAATTGTCCTTTCCACACATACTGGTGTTTGTCAGGGATTTAATAATTGCCTGATGTTTTCATTTTCTTACTTTCCATGATGTTTTAATTTTATAAATGTATCCCCCCAACACTCCCCCCAGTTAAGGGAATCCCTTCTCAATCCCTTCAAAACCATGATGGTTGCTGCCTAGGTAATTTTCTTGGTTAAGGCTCCCCTCTGCCTTCCTGTTGACTCCCTTTCCCTTCTCATAGGTTGATGCCCTGTTTTCCCAGATCCCACATCTTCCTCTTTTTTGGTATATGCCCTCCTCTTCCTGGAGCACATCCCTCTACTTCCCAAAAAGGGGTTCACAGGAAAATTTTAGATGCTCTCATGTCTGATTTTTTTTTTTTTTTTTACTGTTTTACAGGGATGGAATTGGGAGTCATGGTCACCCCCAGCAGGAACAAGTGTGTCACAGGAAGATCCCCATCAAGGAGTACAGGTGGCCCCTCTCCTGATGCATAAAGAGTCTGAATTTTTCCTATACTGATTTCCCAAGCAGGCAGCAGAATAATACCACAGCCTAAGTTTAAACCACAGGTGTTCTCTCTTATGGATTGACAACCCAAGTTCACATTACATGGATGTTCTGAATATTACCATGCCATGAATTCAACATTAAGAAGGCCATACTCCAAGGAATCTGGTGAAAGCAAACACAAGAGAGGTCTGGAGGAATCTACTATCATCCATGCTTTGAAAATTCCAAAAATCATTTCATAAGCAAAATGAATACTTAACACTAAAAAAGAAAATATATGTTCACAAGAAACAAGATACCTTGAAAGAAGAAACAGAAAAAAAACAAACAACAGAATTCTGTAACTTTGAAATTAGAGTAATAAAAATAGGTTATAAAATAGCATATTCTTACTGTGAATAAAAGACAAAATTTTAAATATTTTCAGTTAATAAGAAATTGTAAAGAATATCCAAGAAAATTTGAAAAGAATTATACACAACATTTTATAAATGAAAATACAGGGACTTCCCTGGTGGCGCAGTGGTTAAGAATCCGCCTGCCAATGCAGGGGACACGGGTTTGAGCCCTGGTCCAGGAAGATCCCACATGCCACAGAGCAACTAAGCCCGCGAGCCACAACTACTGAAGCCCGCGCGCCTAGAGCCTGTGCTCCTCAACGAAGGGCAGCCCCTGCTCTCTGCAACTAGAGAAAGCCTGCAAGCAGCAACGAAGATCCAACGCAGCCAAAATTAATTAATTAATTTAAAAAACCACAATAATTAAAACTAAAATTTCAATGGGATTTTCCAAAGGCAGACAATTTGACACAAACAGACCATTACTAAAGGAACCCTGAAGAATGTACTTCAGGCAAAAGGAGAGGTCTCAGGAGGAGGGTGTGAGTTTAAATAAAAAATAAACAAGAAATAAGGGTAAGTGTGTGCATAACATTGAATGAAGATAAACTATGGAAAAAATTGAAATGTCTTGTGAGGTTAAAAAGGATATAAATTGGGAGGGGATAATCAAAGTTAATTGAAATCTGAATTCTTTCTCTTTCCTCCACAATAATACTGAACTTATTTATATCCTGATAAAAAACTTAAAGATAAACTTCTCACTCATTATGTGGTCTATTTTTGTTTTGTTCTGTACATTTCAGTATAGAGCATAAGATAATATTTTGTGGATCTTTCTGTATGTTATCTTCCCAACTTATTGCTGGATTTTTCAGTAACCCAGATGCTCTAAACTTATAAATAACGAATGTACAAATTCAACCGTAGAGCAATTTTCCACAATAAGAAGGCCATTCATGGAGTTGGTGGAATCTGCCAATTTAAGACTTTCAGCACTGTGGACAGATCTACATGTCCTAGTGTACAGGAAGCTGTAGTTCCCTCTAAACTGGATACAATGGGATACCAGAGAGGAAAGTTTAAGGTAAACCCTAATGGTCATGAAATTGTGATTTTAAACACAGTCATTAATCACAGTCTCAAATTCTGAATCTACCCCGCTTCCAATACATCATTAACTGTGATGTCACTATAATAGAAGAGCCAGTTTGGGCAGAAGAGGAAGTGACTCACAGAGGCAATAAGTCACCTGAGCCTCTGTTCTGCCAGACAGCCCATCTACAGTGAACCTACAGTGTAACAGCATTTAGACTAAAGTAAGCACTTCAAGAGAAATAAAAACACATGTCCACACAAAAACATTGTACACAAGTGTTTATAACAACATTATTTATAATAGCAAAAAATGGAAACAATCCAAACGTTTGTCAAATAATAAATGAATAAACAAATTGTAGTATGTCTATACAATGGAATATTATTCAGCGAAGAAGAAGAAGAAGAAGGAGGAGGAGAGGAGAAGAAGAGGAAGAAGAAGGGGGAGGGGAGGAAGAGGAGAAAAAGAAGAAGAGGAAGAAGAAAGGGAAGAAAGGAAGTACTAATAATGCTACAAAAAGGATGAACCTCGAAAACATTATCCTAAGTGAAAGAAGCCAGACCCAAAAGGCCACATATTGTATGATTTAATTTATATGAAATATTCAGAATAGGAAATCTGTAGAAATAAAACATACGTTGGTAATTGCCTAAGACTGGGGTCTTGGGGGAAATGGAGAGTGACAGCTAATGAGTATGGTGTTTCTTTCGTGGGTGATAAGTGTTCTAGAATTGATTGTGCTAACGGTGGCACAACTCTGTGAATATATTAAAACCACCGAATTGTACACTTTGCATGAATTGTATGGTATGTGATTTATATCTCAAGTTGTTAAAAATGATTGTGTCAAGTAAAATTAGTGTGTTTCTTTGCTTAAAAACAGAAGCTATGAGAGAAAAACACCCAATATAGTTTTTTTGTTGTTGTTGCTTTCTGTTTTTTGTTTTTTTGGCCACGCCATGTGGCATGCGGGATCTTAGTTCCCAGGCCAGGGATTGAACCTGTGACCCCTGCAGTGGAAGCACAGAATCTTAACCACTGGACCGCCAGGGAAGTCCCTCAATACAAGTGTTTATGAAAATGGAGAAATCGAAAATATAGGGAGTAGACTGATAATATTAATTACCTCAATAAAGTGGGTGTGGGTTTAGTGATGGCAGAGATTTAAAAATATATTTATACAAATTTGATTGTTTCATTTCCTGTGAATGCATTATTTTTATAGTCAATTTTTAAAAATTAATTAATTTTATTTATTTACTTTTGGCTGCATTGGGTCTTTGTTGCTGTGCGCAGGCTTTCTCTAGTTGTGGCGAGCCAGGGGCTACTCTTCATTACAGTGCACAGGTTTTTCTTGTTGCGGAGCATGGGCTCTAGAGCGCAGGCTCAGTAGTTGTGGCGCTCGGGCTCAGTTGCTCCGCGGCATGTGGGATCTTCCCAGACTAAGGCTTGAACCCATCTCCCCTGCACTGGCAGGCAGATTCTTAACCACTGTGCCACCAGGGAAGCCCTATAGTCAATTTTGTAAAATAGAAAGTTAAGAAACTTGAGAGCTTGCCCCGTAAACTCTGCAGCCAACTAAAAACAGTAACTAACAAATAATGAAGAGGTGACTGGAATTTCTTCTTCTTGGAGAATTGGCTTACTTGTGTGCAAGCCAGGAAGAGTACAATGATAAGAATCGAGGCAGGACTACAGTGTTGGAAGAGAAGAAAAACACAAACATGAAGATACACGAGAGGACAGAGAGAAGATGACAAATCCAAGAACTGAACACAAATCATGTGAAAAGCCCTTTCAGTCAGGAATTGGCTGGGGTCAATGTGAGAGGAAAATTGCAGCCCAGAGCCCAAGAGGACCAGACACCATGGACAAGGGACAGGGGCTTTCTGATGATTCCTTTTTTTCCTCCTTCCATTGCCCCGGCAAGATCATTGCCTAATTTATACCTATTGCATATTAAGAAATCAGCACCATTTGGAGACGTCCGGATAATAGGAGCACAATTTTTCAGCTCTTCTTGTATCAGTGTAGGCTTTTTCAGAAAAACAGCCCTACTCTGGTATTCCAGGAATAAAAAAATTAACACAGGAATAACAGTTTCCACCACAGTTGAAAATCTGGGGAGCAAACATCAGTGAAGTCATGTGGTAGGCGTGACAATGGTCTCCTAAAGAAGCCCATGTCTTAATCCCTGGAACATGTGAAAATGTCACCTGATATGACAAAAGGGACTTTTTGCTTCTTGAGATGGGAGTACTATCCTGGATTATACAGGCAGGTCCAATGTAACACAGGGTTCTTTACAAGTAAAAAAGGAAGGCAGGAGAGTTAGAGTTAGAGAATGAGATTCGACGACAGAGTCAGAGGTCACAGTGATTTGATTGTTGACTCAGAAGACGGAGGAAGGGGCCACAAGCTGAGAAATGCAGGCAGCCTCTGGAGACTGGAGAAGGCAAGGAAACAGATTCTCTCCTAGAGGCTGCAGAAGGAACACAGCCTCTCCGACATCTTGATTTTAGCCTCGTGAAACCTATTTCAGACTCTGACATCCAGAACTGTAAGATAACAAATTCATGTTGTTTTAAGCCACTAAGTTTGTGGTAATTTGCTATGGCAGATATAGGAAAATAATACCAGTCACCACTAAAATTCTGAGGAGCTGAAGTTGAAAGGTTAGGGAAGCAAATGCTGGAGATCTCAGCTCAAAGCACTGATGGGTGGTTCTCACAAGCTTTCTGGGAGATTGCTGTAATTCTCTAGAACCTGTGAGAAAACTCCCATCCTGTGTCTCAGTCTGCAAGGCAAAGCAGGTGGGTGTCAAACCTGGTACAGTAGCTGCTGAGAATTTCACATGTGCCTGCTCACTCATGTGCCTGATGGATAGCGAGATCTCCCTCTTCTGGGCCCCATATCTCATGCAAGTCTCTCCCACTGGAAAACTTGAACTTGAGCTATGGGGATGCTGGGACATACATTCCCTGGGTTCTCTTCTGCAGACGTGCTAGAAGTGGGGCTGCTGATTTGGTAGGATACAATTCTGCACGTTGATTAATAATGGCAAGTGCAGGAGGGTGGGCTGGCCCCTGGTGGACAAGCAAAGGTTCTGTAAGCTGATGTAAACCAGTGATGTATTTAAGAGATCCATTTAAATTCAGCAAACACTTTTTTTCTTTTTTCTTTTCTTTTTGGCCGCACTGTGTGGCATGTGGGATCTTAGTTCCCTGACCAGGGATCCAGCCCGTGACCCCTGTGGTGGAAGTGCAGAGTCTTAACCACTGGACCGCCAGGGAAGTCCCCATAAATTCGGTAAACATTTTTGGTAGCTATGATGTGTCAAGGTAACTCATGGTTTTCTTGATTTTCCCCAGTATGACTCAAGAATGATCCTGAAAGACCATTGTTCTAGCCAGGTCAGAACCATATATTTGAATTGGAAAAGTTGTGTTGGATCCTCCAAGTCTTAGGGGCTCACCTGAGGGGCAAAAAAATTTATTCTCTTACAGGTCTTGAGGTCAGAAGTCCAAAATTAGTTTCAGTGGACTGAAGTCAGGGTGTCAGCTGGGCTGGTTCCTGCTGGAGGCTCTAAGGAAAAACTCATTCTCTTACACTTTCCAGCTTCTAGAGTCTACCTATGTTGCTTGGTTTGTAGCTCCTTCCTCCACCGTTAAAGTACATCACTTCAATCTCTGCTTCCACATCACATCACCTTCTCTTCTGACTCTGACTCCTCCTTCCTTCTCTGATAAGGACTGTTATGATTACATCTGGGCCCACCCTGCAAATTCAGGATAACCCCCCTTTTTCAAGATCTTCAGTTTCATCATATCTGCAAAGTCCCTTTTGCCATCTAAGGCAATATTCACAGTTTTCAGGCATTAGGATGTGATTAGGGGCCATTAGTCAGCCTACGGCCAGTAGTAATTTGTAAGTAGAATGATTAAAGGGAAGCAAATTATTGACATCCTATAGTTTGTAGTGCAATGTTATTTACTGTGACTTTGGCATACATTTTCTGCAATTAAAATGCTTTACAGATGTATACTACATATTGATAGCTTTTGCTTTATATGTATTCAAGACTATATGCAATTTAGGGCTATGTTTTCTCGAAATGATTGTGTGGGCCACTGAAGATTTTTAAGTAGGGGAAGGATCAAATGACATCTTGCTCTACAAATATCTCTCTGGTGGCTGGCAGAGTCTTTGGAGGAGAGTAAGACTGGAAGAAAAGAAATGTGTTAGGAAAACTTGGCAGAAATCTCAGGGACAGATAATGACGATCTCAGCTAGGCCAGTGGCCACGCACTGAGACTGGCATCCCAGCCAAGGGCAAATGCCTGAGATGAAGCAGCCACAAAGGGTAGAAGGGAAGGCAGAACAGACCAGGGCAGCGGTCTCTGGTTCTGCTAGAGCAGAAGCCCGCGCTGTCAGAGGTCCCGAGGCGAAAGGGACATGGATCTCCTGGGTTGGGGCACTTGCGTAAATCAGGTTTGAGTGCTATTTGTGTACTTGGAATGAGCTGGGGTAGCTGAGGGGCCCTGTGTGAGGGAAGGGCCGCGCAATCAGCGGAGAACAAGAGCCGCAATTCAGGCAGGGTGGAGCTGCCACAAGGTGGCGCCAAAGGAGCGGACTCTGGGCGAGGGAAACTGACAATCTGTGACCAATGCAACTGCAAAGGAACTTCTGCAAAGCCACTTTTCTTCCGGGTTTTAGACTGCGTTAGGTTTCTCGTGAATTATTTTCTAGCACCGGAGCCCATCATCTTCTCTTCTTCCTCTCGGCTCTTTCTCCAATTTGACTTTTTCCCTCATATTGAGGAAAAATCCTCCTATTGAGATATTGCAAATTTCCAATAAGGGACAATAAGGACCGTGAACTCTGTCCCTTGAGTCTCCTCTGGTTTCTCACTAACCCACAGCGTCCCACGCTTCCCAGACACAACAAGAAGCTCAAAGGACAAAGTCGAATTGCTTCTTCCCTACACCTCTGGGAAGCAAAAGGCATGTCCAAGCTTGGGGAACACATCTGAGCTGGGAGAACCGTGAACCTCGCAAGACAAGTCCCATATCTCTGTGTGTGTGGCGGGGATGGAGCGGTGTCTGAGAAGCGTGACAATAGGGGGAGACCAGCGGAAGCTCTTAGGTGGGAGTCAGAGCAGGACCTCCCAGCGAAGTCGAGAAGTGGAAGTGAAAGGGAAAGGAAGAATCTCAGCAGCTGGAAAAGACAGCCAGACCCAAAAGTGGCCCGGGAGTGTTTGCGGCTTGCCGGCTGTGCAGCTCAGACGCATCACTGCGTCGCTCATTCCTTAAATCAACCAACGGTTATTTAACATCCTCTATCCGCCAGCCGCGATGCTGGACTGTGCGGGTACAAAACTCCAGGAACTCGTGCAGAGACACCGACCTGGTGTCGCGGAGTTGGCACCGCGGCCAGCCGCAGGTGGATCCGCGCACCCCGAGGCCTCCGTCCCTGCTCGCCTGGGGCCCGTCCCAGCCGCCTCTCCCAGCCCGCAGCTCTGCCCTGCTTTGGCAAGGCTCTGCCAAGCGGAAGACTCAACAACGCTGTGAAGCCCCGAAGAGGACAGAAATTGATGAAAAAAACCTCTAAATGCCTAAATCATAGATAGCTCCCGGTGATTTTTAATGGGAGAATGTTACAAGATCAGGATTCCTGGAGTCAGTATCCACTTTGGCTATATACTTATCAGAACCCAAAACACTTCAGGATCATTCACTTCAGCAAAAACACATCTCTGGAATGGATGTTATGACGTCATTGGCTCCCCAGGGTAACTGTACACTGGAGGAAGATCAACAGTGTGGTTTAGATGACCTTGGAGAGCTTGCAAGTTTAAGAGGCTTGGTTGTACAACACCCACCTTCTCTAAATATAAATTCAGATGTTAATAGCAATTCATATTCAACCCTGAGATGGTGGAAAATTCTTTTGTTTAGGGAATGCTTCCTAATCCTTGTGTAATAAGACAGAGAGAAAGGGCAGAACCCAAAGGCAGCAGCTGAGACAGAAATTCAAGGATCAGTCACATGCTTAATAATCTAGATGTAATGAGATAAGTGCTGAAACACATCAGGAAAACAGCAATGATGCAAGAAATGACAAACAAAAACCAAGTCAGAATTTCAAGACAATCTTGAGTGCTTATTACATGAGCAATTGTTTTAAGAGGCCAGAACACTGATGGACTGTGAGGAACTGAAACCGTGCAACTCAGATTGGGGCTTGAACCCATGGTCTTTTAACTGAGATCACACACCTGGTCTCAGGACTTAATGAAGCTCAGGTTCTTGATGTCTCATTGCAGAAAGAATTCAGTGAGAGACAAAGTGATAGATAAGAAGTGGATTTATTTAGAGAGAAACACACTCCACAGACAGAGTGTGGGCCGTCTCAGAAGGCGAGAGGCCTTGGGAGAAACAAGTGGAAATGAAACAGGAGGGAAGGGGGCAGGGCACAACCTTTAAAAGAATGACATAGACATAGAACATGACAAAAACTGGTTAGAACCAACTAGGTCCAAGATGGCAGACAAGTTGACTTCCAGTAGACCTTGAGCCTCAGTATACGCTCATTGTAATACATTAGCAGACTAAATGACACACCCACAAGCGCTATGACAGATCCTGCAAGCCTTGCAGAGTGACAAAAAAAAAAGGGGGGGGGGCAAAGGTCTTGAATAGACATTTTTCCAAAGATATACAAATGGTCAACAAGTATAGGAAAAGATGCTCAACATCATTAGTCTTAGGGAAATGCAAATCAAAACCATAAGGAGATAGCACTTCATGCCCGCCCACTAGGATGGCTATAATAAACAAACAAAATAACAAGTGCAAGAATGGAGAGAAATTAGAATGCTTGTATATTGCTAGTGGGAATGTAAAATGGTGCAGCAGCTGTGGAAGAGAGTTTGGTGGTTCCCCAAAAAACGGAACTACCATATGATCCCACAATTCCACTCCTAAGTATATACCCCAAAGAACTGAAAACAGGTGTTCAAACAGAAACTTGTAAATAAATCTGGTCACAGCCTACAGATTCTGAGGACAGAATCCTCCTCTGGACTCCTGTCTCCCTCATCCTAAGGCTCCTTCTCTGACCCTCCTACCTACTTACTCAGTTTCAGGGAAAAAAAGTCCCAGTCTTTACCCCTTATGAGGAGAAAACATCCTGTGAGATGCCAGGGTGAACACTCTTAAGGAGCTGCTAGTCTTGGGCCCCAGTGGAGTTTCCAGAACTATCTCAGTCCAGACTAGGGCAGGATCAGGAAGCAATACGGGAAAGGGAAGTGTTGGTGAAACCGTGCACCTCAGATGGGGACTTGAACCCACGTGCCGGGACACGAACCCAGCCTAAACCCAGATTGGGACTTGAACCTGACCAAAACCCACAGTCTTTTTTTAAAATAAATTTATTTGTTTTTTTAAATTTTTGGCTGTGTTGGATCTTTGTTGCTGTGCATGGACTTTCTCTAGTTGCGGGGAGCGGGGGCTGCTCTTCGTTGCGGTGCGCCGGCTTCTCATTGTGGTGGCTTACTCTTGTTGCGGGGCACGGGCTCCAGGTGCGCGGTCTTCAGTAGTTGCCACATGAGGGCTCAGTAGTTGTGGTGCATAGGCTTAGTTGCTCCACGGCATGTGGGATCTTCCCGGACCAGGGCTCGAACCCACGTCCCCTGCATTGGCAGGTGGATTCTTAACCACTGCGCCACCAGGGAAGCCCCCACGGTCTTTTATCTGAGATTAGGTAAAAGGCCTGATCTCAGGTTAACACCTGGTTTCAGGACTTAATGAAGCTCAGGTTTTGATGTCTCATGGCAGAAAGAATTCAGTGGGAGATAAAGTGATAGGTAAGAAGTGGATTTATTTAGAGAGAAACACACTCCACAGACAGAGTGTGGCCCATCTCAGAAGGTGAGAGTGGCACCAGGGTATGGGGTTGTCAGTTTTTATAGGAGTGGGTAATTTCATAGGCTAATGAGTGGGAGGAGTATTCCAGCTGTTGTGGGGATTTCCAGAAATCGGGCCACCACCCACTTTTTTGGCCTTTGATGGTCGGCGTTGGAACTGCCATGGCACCTGTGAGTGTGTCATTTAGCTTGCTGGTGTGTTACAGTGAGCATATACTGCGGCTCAAGGTCTAGTGGAAGTCAACTTGTCTGCCATCTTGGACCTATTTGGTTCTAATCAGTTTATGTCATGTCCTCGGGCTCTATCATTCTTTTAAAGATTGTGCCCTGCCCCCTTCCCTCCTGTTTCACTGGGACTAGTCAGCTGCTCTCCCGAAGCCTATACTGCGGCAGAGACCCTAGGCCTCTGACCTGTAACTTCTGGGTGTGAGTATGTTAACCATATTTTCTAGTTTCTGAAGTTTTTGACCTGTTGGGCCTTGCAGATTAGGGAGGGACTGCCCCTCCCGGGGCTAGCCTACTCTTAGAGATAGCAATCAACTCTCCCAGGAGCTCACCCTTTGACATGCAAACTAACCAATCTGGAGCCTGCACCCTCTCACCCGCCTGCTTTATTCCCTCTTAAGCTTGTGAGACATTAACCCTAGGCCCTAACCGCCCCAGCACCAGGCATCAGACAACTAGGGCTACACCTTGGAGCTCGCTAAGATTATTCAAACTAGCAATGCCAAACCTAGTCGGCCCGTTGTTGCCCTGCCTCACCAGTTCCTTCCCACAAAAACCACAATACAGGCATTCCTGCTGTTCCGCTTGCTCTCTATCTGCAACTGACCTCGACCTCAGTGTTCTGCCTGTGGCCCTGCTCAGTGTGGTGTGCAACGCCCCCTCCTCACTTCTTGGGAACCAGAGTAAAACTATCTTTTCAATGGTAATCATCTCCTGATCTGTTGGCGTCACCATACATACCAGAGTAGAAGCAAAATCCCAGGTACCTTTTAAAACAGGGAGGACACCCAATTCTGGTGGCCTGAGCTCTGTTCCTCTGTCCTCACCTGTGCTGGCTACAGTTAACCTGCCATCCTCACCTAATGCTTAAGCTTGCGAGGCATCTACGTACACACGTTCACCAAATTTTCTCACTTATTCACATATCTGTTATGCTAACATTTAACTTCATATAAAAAATTTATAAAAACCAAGGACAGAATTTATAGGAGGGTGAACTGTATTATGGAAATCTGATTTCCAGGCATCCTGGGTACCTCTCAGGTACACCCCAGACCTACTGAGCAGAGACCTCAAGGGGATAGCAGGGGAAATCTGGCTTCAAACAGATCTCTGTGGCCTGTAAACATCACGAAGTGGCCCGCTCTGCTGAAGCAGCAGTCTGACCCCAGAAAGTCCTGGGATGCAGGGACTATGGTTCAACAGGCAGCAGCCTCCCTGCTCCGCTTCTAGCCTAAACTTTCTCAGTCTGCCCACCTGACAATCAAGCTTCTAATGCAGAAAACTCCTACCCCAAGTACCCAGTCCCAGCGAGCCTGGCTCCCTGCAGATTTCGGCCCCCCAGGCAGTGGTTGCTCAACTAGGCTAAGGCCTTGCCCACCTGAGAGCCAGTCTCCTTCCTACAGCCTGCTGCATATCTAGGTGTAGTCATTTCTAGCCCAGCGGTAACGGGGGCAGAAAATGGGGCAATTCCGCCACTTAGGGTGGGGAAGCCATAAGGAAATGGGGGCTCTCTTTCCTACCTGGACTCTTTCTCTTCCCTATAACAAGCATCAAGGTAACAGCAAGAAGATAAAGGCAAGTCCCATAGGTGGGAGGATAATGACTCGCACAGGGAATATGATGGTCTTGGATATGACAGGCCAGGAAAGCAGCTCTTAGAAGGGAAGGTGAAAGGTGCTGAGCTTCAGGTTTAACCCTTGAAGATCTGTGGTCTTTGGGTTTCAATACTCCAGCCCTCCCCGCTCCACCCTGCGCTCAAGGCTCCATCCTCAGATTCTGTAGAAATACCTCCTGGGGGTAGGGAGGAGCTGATACCTTGTCTGACCCTCCTTCCTGGGGTCCAAGGTTGATGGGGCAGGGAAGGGGTAGGGGGTGAAGGGGTTCCTGAGACAGAAAAGGGGCAGCAAGATAGAGAAAGGCAGTGACTAGGAGATGGGTGAGCGGAGGGCTGAGGAGACCAGTGGATTGAAGTTACCTTTTTATGCATATGGATAAGCAATTGTTTCAGCATCATTTGTTGTAAAGAAATGTCATTTCTTTACCGAATTGTCTTTTTGCCTTTGCCCAAAATAAGTTATCCATACATGTATTGATCTATTTCTGGACTTTATTCTGCTCCATTGATCTATTTGTCTATCTTTACACCAAGACTATATTGTCTACTATTGCTTTATAAGTCTTGAACTCAAGTCTTTAATTCCTCCAATTTGTTATTCTTTTTCAGAGTTGTTTTGGCTATTATGACTTTCAGAGTAAAAAAAAAAAAAAGGGCTTGAGATTGCTTTAAATCTAGGGAGACATGTTTTGGGAGAATTGACATCTCAATAATATTGAGTCTTCCAATTCATGAACACGTTATATCTCTCCATTTATTTGGGTCTTGGAACAATATTTTGTAGTTTTCAGTATATAGGCCTTTCATAATTTTTGTCGTATTTATCCCTAAGTATTTAATATCTGGATGCTATTGTAAATGGTATTGGTTTTTAATATTAATTTCTAATTGTGTATAGAAATACAATTTCTAGTACGTAGAAATACAATTTTTTTTTTATATCCTGCACTCTTGCTAAACTCACTTATTAGGTGTACGAGCTTTTTATTTTTTATTTTTATTTATTTATTTTTTGGCTGCATTGCACAGCATTCAGGGATCAAACCCATGTGGACCAGGAATCAAACCCACGCCCCCTGCAGTGGAAGTGCAGAGTCTTAACCACCGGATCACCAGGGAAGTCCCTGTACGAGCTTTTCAAGTGATGTCTTAAGACTTCCTGCATAGATGATCATGTCTTCTGCAAACTAAAACAATTTTACTCCTTCCTTTCCAATCTGGATGCCTTTTGTTTCTTTTTCTTGCCTTGTTGCACTGGCTAGAGCCACTAGTTCAATGATGAGTAGAAGAGGTGACAGTGGCCAACCTTGTCTTTTTCCTGACTTTAGGGGGAAAGCATTCATTTTTTCACCATTAAATGTGATGCTAGTTGTAGCTTTTTCATAGATGTCCTTTTAAGGTTGAGGAACTTTTCATCTATTCCTCATTTGCTGAGAGATCTTATTAGGAATAAATGTTAGATTCTGTCAAATGCTTTTTCTACATTTACTGAAATTATATGATTTTTTTTTTCTCTTTTAGTTCATTAACACAGTGAATTATTGTTCTGTCTCATTCTTCTTTGAAATCAGAAAATATTCCCCCTGATTTATAAAACAGATCCTCAAAAGGCTCAATGGACAGCATCAGGTATTTTATCTTTATAATGAGAGGATATATGCTAAGAACCTTATAGCATTAACATTACAGAGAGAAAAGTTCATAGAGAGTTACAGAAGTGATGGCATGTCTCTCCATTCTACATACAGTGTACTTTCCAGAAGCCCTGGGAATGATTAGATTGAATTCCAAACCCAACTTCCACCCTGCACTGAGATGAATAATGTCCCCCACCAAATTTTTGTCCACCTAGAACATGTGAATGTGACCTTATTTGGAAATAGGGTCTTTGCAGATATAATCAAGTTAAGAGGACATCATATTGGATTAGGGTGGGCCCTACTCCAATGACTGATGTCCTTGTTTGTCTGAAGACAAACAGGGAGAATGCCATACAATGTTGGAGGCAGAGACTGGAGTGACGTATCTACAAGCCAAGGATCACCAAGGATTGCTGATAAACATCAGAAGTTAGGAACAAGCAAGGAAGACTCCTTCTACAGAGCCTTTGGAGAAAGCGTTGTCCTGTGGATGGCTTGACTTCTAGCCTCCAGCACTGTGAGAGAATAAACTTCTGTTGCTGTAACCCACCCATTTTGTGGCACTTCGTTATGGCAGCCCTAGGAAACTAATACACACATCAGGGCTGGAGATATATTGGACTCTGTACATTTGGATCAAATAGGAATTCATAAAATATCCTTTACAGAGAATATTTTCAAAGTACAGACCAATATCTTGTTCTGAATATATTATAGCACATATCACGAGACCGTTTAAACTTTAGTTTTGTGGAATTGTTTGTCCTTTTTCTTACATCCCTCTGCTAGTCCATCAGGAAATCTATGGGTTCTACCTTCAAACTAGATTTAAAATCTGAACACTGCTCTCCCTCTGTGAAGACCCTTGTCCAAGCCACTATCATCTCTCACATGGGTGACCACAACAGCTCCCTGTTTTCCTTTCTTCCAATCTTGCTCTCCTAGTCTACTGTTAGATCAGAGTGATCCTTTTAAAATGTTAAGCCAGATCATGTCATTTCTTGCTAAAAACCTCCAATGGCCTCCCAATGAACCAGTCAATTTCCTTATGATGGCCTAGAGATCCTTGGTCTCCCATTATCTCCTGGCCACATTTACTACTCTCCACCTGGCTCACTCTGTTCACTCATACTGGCCTCTTGCGAACTATGAATACGCAGGCTCTTGCGCAGGCTCCCTCTTCAGGACACTTGCCCGAGCTGTTCCCTCTGCCTGGAAGTTTCTCCCAGATATCAGCATGACTGTTGAAGGAGGTAATCATGAGGACATGACTACTGGTTGACCCTCGAACTGGACCCGGGCAATCAGGGGCTCCTCGCCCACTCCCCTGTCCTTGGAGTGTGAGTTCTGCCCACTGTTCCCACAGTGGGAGCTGTTCCAAGGGCACAACTTTGAGAGAGCAAGGTGTTGTTGAGACCATCTGGACTGAAGGCATGACTGAACCCTATTAAGGCCTCTATATAAACTTTTTAAGATTCTGGTGGGTGAGTGTGGAGGTCTACTCGTCTTGCTGCTGCCCAAGACAAAGCCTCGTATGTAAGTTTCCTTGCTTATTTTAAACCTGCCACCTACCAATCTGGAGTGGTCCGCCTCTTTCTTTGATCTCTCCTTGCTCTCCATGTACAGGGGCTGGTTTCAGATTTTACCTAGGAAGCTCCTGAGGTTTTGAACCAACAATGACTAGATCCCTTACCTTCCCCAAATCTTTTTTTCTTCTTTTTTTTTTTTGGTGACACCATGCGGCCTGCCAGATCTTAGTTCCCCAACCAGAGATGGAACCCGAGCCCTCTGCAGTGGAAGTGCAGAGTCCTAACCACTGGACTGCCAGGGGATTCCCAGACCTTGTTTTTTTGATTCAGTTGGGATGACATAAGTTTCTTCTCTCTCCTCTATTTAATTTTATCTAACAGGTCCTAAAAGAGCACAGATTTTGAATTACTGAATTGTTTAGAAACATTAAAGAAAACTGACTATTGAATAATAGGGCTTTGATTTCCTCTTTGTTATAGGAAATCCATTTTTGCACATACTGACAACTATTGTATCATAATAAGTAAACATGAAAAAGGACAGAGTTTTGGGAGGAGGAAGAGGGCTATGATCTCTAGTTAGAGGAACCCCAGTGCTATCCCACTGTGGACATGTTCAGTCATGTGCAATCATAATCACAGTCAAAACAACTTGGCCAAGAATCAGATTTAGTGCGTAAGAACCAACCAGCTCAGAAATGACACTCAAGGAGGGAACCAAGGAAGGTGAGCTGAGGACACAAAGGGTCCAGGCCTGCATGGGGTGCATCTTCAGGCTACATGTTTGTGTTGGCTGCTACAGTTGACCCATTGAATACTATCTCCAGAAATAAACATCAAAGAATAACTCAGAAACATTTAGTTACTTGCACACTGATAAGTATTTTCCATGCAAACAGCGTACTGGCATGTGAAGGAATCAGTGAAGAGAATGAGTCAGGGACAAAGGCAAAACAAGGATGTGGTAGACTGCTACACTGGTGGTCCTCAAGGAACCAATGAACCTCCCAGTATCCACGCCCCAGTGTAGCCCCTTCCACACTGAACGTGGGCTTGGCCACATGACTTACTCTGGTCAAGGTGACATTAGCAAGCGTGACGAGGACAGAGGCTTGATAAGCACTTGCACCGTGGAGCTTGTCTTCTTGGAATACTCTCTGTGGAAGCCAGAAGCTTTGTAAGAAGTCCAACCACCCAGAGACAGCCATGCTGTGAGGACGTCAAGGCCAGTTACAGAGCAAGGCCACATGGAGAAGCAATGAGGTGCAAACATGCAAATGAAGCTTTTTGAGTCTTCCAGACCAGGTACCAGCCTCCAGCTAAATGCAGCTGAGTGATTCCAGCTGATGCCATACGGAACAGAAGAACCACCCAGACAGGCCCTCAATCAGTCTAGCCCACAGAATCAGGGGAAATAACACATCATTGTTGTTTTAAGCTACAACATTATGCAGTGATTTTTATGCAGCAATGAATAAGTGCAACCAGGATTTACAAGAGAAAGGGAAGAGAGGAAACTGCATTCTGGGAATAGTGAGTTTTGTTTTTCTACTTTTGGGGTAAACTGATTAGCTGGCACCTAGCAAAGAGGTCAGTCTGAAATTCTGACTTCGAGTAAATTGTCCAGGGATATCAAATAAAACAATTTTTGTTGTTTACTGATTCTCAAGAAAACCTTGAAGGTTTACCTACAGAACTTACTTGTGTAATATCTGCCAGTGTCCGTTTGTTAGTACCTTTGACTTTATTAGTTCAGGTTGTACACTACTCTTATTAGAATTTTATAGAAGAAAACACAGAGATTGGGAAAAGACCCAAAAGGAAGGGGGCCTGGAGAATCTAAACCCTCCCTCCACCAACCTCACCCAAACATTTTTTCCCTCCTTTAAAAACAGCATCAGTGGCATCAGCAGTCTGTCTGTCCAGCCCTTTAGTCAACAGTCAGGGCTACCTAAAAATGGACTGCCTTAAGAAGGATCAGGGCCTCGCAGACAAGCCCGGAGCCTGAGTTCCAATCGTGGCACTGCACTGAGGAAGCAGGGGTGGAGGGGCACTGGAGGCAGGGTCCTGGAAATGGGAGCTGCTTCATGGGGCCAAGTGGTAATTGGGATCTCCCTGAATGGTGGGAGTATGAGGATGATAACGACAAAGGACTAAAAGGACAAAGAAGAGGTTAGCTGCTGACAGAGAAATACAGACAGAAACAGAGGAAAATGGAGTTAAGAGCTGAAATACAGAACAGAATCATGCAAAGTTAAAGAGAGTTAAAATTTATTTGGAAGACAGGGTGAATCCATCACTGGCGATTGGAACTCTGAGGCTGCACTTTCTCCTCAGGAAGGTGGGCTGGAACGCGGTGGGCTGTGTTTGGCAGGGGTTGTGGTGGTTTGGGATCTGAGTAGATGAGCAGAATTAGTTTTTTAAGACTGTGGCACCTTTCACACCAACCCAGAACCCACCCATGTGTCCTCTGCAGCTCTATGTTACCCACTGTCCCTACCCTCCTGGGGTACCCCCCATTTTCTCAACCACCTCTCACCTGCCTGGCTCCCCAGCTGGGCCTCAGGTCGGTCTCCCCAGAGCAGATGCCTAGGATCGTTGAGGAACCGTTGGCTGCGCTGGCATGTCAGGCAGGTCTGTACAGTCCAGCGCTGAGCCTTGCAGCCTGGGGTGCATGTGGGGAAAAGAGAGTGCCCAGGTTTAGGAGAAGAAAAGGTCTCCTGCACCCAGTTTTGCCTCCACCGTTTTCCAGTAGGGATTCTACTCCCTCCCCACTTTGATTTGATGGTGTCAGGTCTCTGCATAAAGTCTGTCATTTTCTTGGTACCCTTTATTTATTTATTTGGTTGTGCCGGGTCTTAGTGGCAGCACGTGAGATCTTTGTTGCTGCGTGCGGGTCGGTCCTGCGGGATCTTCATTGCTGCATGCGGGATCTAGCTCTCTGACTAGGGATTGAACCTGGGCCCCCTGCATTGGGAGTGCGGAGTCTTAACCACTAGACCACCAGGGAAGTCCCTCTTGGTACCCTTTAAGATAAAGTCCAAACTCCTTAACAAGACTCTTCAAGATCTGCCCTGTTTCCCTCTCCGGCCTCCTGACTTGCCCTTGCCCACATCAAAGCCAGCCTCCTGGGCTCTCAGTTCCTTGACAGCACCACAAGCTCTCTTGTCTGCGGCCTCACAAATGCCTAGGATTTCCATCTCCCACTCCCTTCCCTTATAATGAACCTCACCATCACTGGTTTAAGTAACTTAGTATTCTACTTCCCTAATTAAAGCATTTTTCTATGCTATTCTAATTGTTTCTGTCTTAGTCTGTCCCATCAGACTATAATTTCAATGAGAATAATGACTCTAAAGCAATACTTGACACATCTCAGAAAAATAACTGTTTAATGAATGAATGAATATGGGAATCATGTCCTCCAAGATGTCAAATAACATCTATTATCATGCACGGGCGAGGTTGCTTCTCATGGCAACGTCACTTCTCTACTGCCCAGACCTAGTTTGTCCAAGTGGAGTTAAGTTATCAACTCAGAGCTGGAGAAAGCCGACGCCTCCAAATCCCACACCTGGCACCCATCTACATCGAGGAAGGGATCATTGCCCGTGCCCTCCCCCAGCCCACAGGTGTTCCTCAAACTTCCCACCTCGGCAGGAGGGAGCACTCACGTCTCTGGCGCTGGGTGCAGGTCAGGCCCGGGATGAGGAGGGAAGAGCAGCCACGACAGAGGGTCCTCTTCACCGAAGGGTCCCTGGGGGCGGAGGTAGGTGGTGGTCTGGACGCCCGCTCTCCCTCTCCCCTCTTTCCCCCGTCCAGCCCGCCGCCGGGCTCCCCACCCCTCTCACCGCCGCAATACGAGCCGCTTCGCTATGGTCCTCTCCGTGTGGCAGTAAAACCTCGCCAGTGCCTGGTTCTCGGGGTCCTGCGCGAGGACGCAGTGAGCAGCCTGAGGAAAGGAGCCGTCACTGGGGTCCCTCCGCACTGGGCCGCCTCCCCGTGCGTGCGCCGCAACGCGGACTCACCTGGTACAGGAAGCTGAGCCTCTGGAAGGCCTCACGGTCCTTCACCTGCCCGGCCATCCGAGCCGCGTTAGCTCCCCACACGCCGCAGTCCACAGGCCCCACCCCGGGGTAGCCCCGCTCCCGGGCGTCCGCGCAAGGCCTCCTGGGAACTGTAGTTCCTGGGGCCGTGCGCGCTCCCGTGCCGTCCTTACTCTGGCGACACCCTGCGGCCTCACAGACCCATCTATTTGCAAACCCACACCATCCCCTGCAATCCAAGCCAGGGGTTCCTTTATGAGTTTTGGCTTCCTTTTAGTCTTCCTCAAGCCCATGATTATATTAGGTAGAGACTGGAGAGGTTAGTGGAGCAGGAGAGAATCTTAAACTGCTAAACATCTTCATGACAGAAGACTGGTCTCTTTACGCAGATAGGTTGGGGAGATGGTTATGTGCAATATATACCCAGCTAGACTTCCTGCCCTATGCTCCTGAAGCCAAAGACAGATGCCTGGAAGACCTACAGACTGAAGGAGCAGTTTATACATTCAAAAAAACCACTAGTGCCAGTGCCAGTGAAATTGGAAAGGATCTTGAGGGCAGTGGAGGGAGGGAAGAGGGCTCCTGCCCCTTAGAAAGCACAGCTTACTCCCAATCGTTTCCACTTACCAAAATGCAGTGCTGGACACACAGTAAGTAGGTGATCCTCACTAACTCCTGGTCTTAGGTACTGGAGGAAACCTGTCAACAGCATCCCCAGCCCCCGAAAAAATATCCGTTGTAGTGTTTCACATGCTTTCCTCACATCCCTCCCTTAGACCTCTGTCTCTCCTTTGCTCTGTTTGACATCCTGTGTTCACTTCTGCTTCATAGTTAATAACCACTCGTTCCTGAGGTTAAGTAGAGGATGAATAAATCCTGAGATGGGGAGAGGGCAGACTAAGTCAGGGGAGAATGAGGGTTCTCTCCTCTCCCAGACCCCCTCCTCCCCGCCCCCCATCAGGCTGGACAGGGAACCAACCAGGCCTCCAGTTTGAAGGAAATGGCTGAAATTTCCTCTCAGATTAGTTTCACAAGGGTCTTCAGGCTCAAATGAGGAGTGTTTAAAAGGTAGATGCCCAGGCCCACTCCAGACCTCGATCAATCACTGAAGGTGAGCCCCAGGAACACACAACTTTTTTTTTTAGCCACGCCGTGCAGCTTGTGGGATGTTAGTTCCCTGACCAGGGAACAAACCTGGGCCCCTGACAGTGAGAGCGTGGAGTCCTGACCACTGGACCGCCAGGGAATTCCAAGGAACATGCATTTTTAACCGTTTCTTACACATCAACAGAGATTATCATCAAATTAACACAGGACACATAGATCACTTCAGTGGATCCTTTGTTCCATATTATGTTTTACCAACCAAAGCATCTTGCCACAAAGAACCACAGTCAAGGCACAAAGGTAAGAGGAGAGTCTGGACAAAGTCCTGTTGAGGTGGTAGGAGGAGCTGAAATGCCCTCAATGAACTGCAGTTTCTTGTCCTAATCTTCTGTGAACCCCTGATTACCCAAGTAGCAGATAATCCAGTCATTTTAGTTTGGTTTGGCATGCATTGCTTTACCTTTTTTGACAACATATGTACCCTACAGGTTATTTATTTTGGCCTAACATTAAAATGATTTACATTCTCTGATATGAGAAATGGCAAAAGGTGAAGGATGGCAACAAACAAAATCCGGCTCTTGGGAACACTAGTTCCAGGCCAGATGCACACAGGCCAAAGGAAGTTGCCTATCTGGCCCTTCCCTATACATACCACCCTCTTCTACCCTGTCCCCAGGGTGAGGAAGACTCCGTTTTCTTTTTCCCTGTCTGGCTTGGACACCTTAGCCAGGTAACAAGGCTGACAACTTGGGAGTAGCTACTTAGTAGCATTCTTTAAGGCCAGGGCTTTGGATAGGAATACTTTTCTCTTTCCTCTAATACCTGACTCTCTCCTTTCCAAGTTCCCTTGGGAAAGCAGTGAAAGGGTAGATGTGTCTTGCAGGATCTCTTGCATCTTGCCTCTCCAGATGAGCAAGGTAACAGCTCTTGGAGATGAGCAACTACAAGCAGGTGGGCGATGAGCCATCTCTGCTGAAGGCTAAGGCAGGGACCTGGGTTCTCTTTCTTCCAACCCCCTCCTCCCCACATTCCTACCTCTGGCCAATCCTACTCATAATGGCAACCAAAGAAACCCTTCTCCCCTTCATTAGTCTTTAGGAATCTGTTCATTTAGCCCCCTTTCCTGACCTTCTTTCTAACCTTCTTGATGCCCAATCTCTGCCCTGAAAATAACTCCTCAACTTCTACACCCACGAGAGCAACTGTCATTCATCTTTATTTCAATTTAGAGGTACAAAGACCCCTGTGATCTTCCTAAAAAAACAAGACTATTTTGGGTCAAAAAACCCCCTAAAAGGATGTACAGGGGTTTCTGTTTCCTCCTCTGGTTTGAGCAAGTCAGACCCTCCGACAGACTTGTTGTTTCTGGAAAAGCCTCTCCTTCCTTCCAACCCATCCTTGTGCAATAGAAAACCTGATGGACTTCAGAGGAGACTACCCCCTGGGAACCAGCTCTCCACCCTAACAGTGAGGAGGGAGACACTGCAGTGCTCTCGTCCCAGCCCAGTCCTAACTACTCCTCCCCATAAACCATTCTAGAAACCAAGGTGTTCTCCCAGATGGTTCAGGACTGGAACCAGGCAGACACGAAGACGTTCCAGCAGGTCACAGGAAGGAAGGCCCGTAGCTCTTGACCCTGCCTCACCCTGATTATTCCCATGTCCCTACCTGTCACTCCCAATCTGTTGGGGGCCTGATGGTAAGTGGTGCAGCATTCTTCCGACCAGCCCGGATGCCTGGGTAGAAGAGGGGCCAAAGTTTCTCAGTAAAAGTATCAGTGAAGGTGTAGATATGAGAGCGGTCTGTGACGTTGTAAAAAGACAGTGTACCGGCCTCATAGTCTAGGAATATGCCTACCCGCTTGGGTTTCACCTTGATGTGCAAAGGGGTAAAAGGTGTGGTGGTGGCTGCATACTTGTCCCCGTTCCACAGGCGCACCCGCCAGTAGCCAGTCTCAGGGAGTGGGGTCAGTTCGCCCTTTCGGCTCACAGAGTCCCGGCACACACCCACTGCCCAGTGGGTCTTGTCGCCCACCTCCACCTCCCAGTAGTGTCGACCTGAGGTGAAACCCTCAGTAGCCAGGACACAAGGGTAGAAGGTGAAACGCTGTGGTGTATCAGGGAGATCCCGGAGTCTTGTCTCCACGAACTTGACGCTCTTACGATCTTCCGACAGGACTAGGTTAGGATGAGCAGTCTCAGGGTCCAGGGTCACATCCGCTGGCGGGAGAAGCCAGAGTGGGGAGCTAGATGAGGACGGGAATAGCTAAACGCCCCTGCCTCACTCTTCCAGCCTGCCTTTGCAGAGCCTGCTCCCTGAAAGCCCCCAGAACCCCATGGTTTGCTTAACTTTCTCAATCCTCGGTGTCACCTAAGGGAGAGGAGGGGAGGGAACAATGGCTTCACTTCTCATCCTGGCCCTAAAATAAACAGGTAATGATCTCTTGACTCTGCAAGGGCTGGTGGTTTAGGCTCCTGACTAGGCCTCCCTCCATCCCCCCTGACATCATCATCCATCTCACTGTGTGGAGAAGCACAAGGCACAGTCCAACGGTTAGAAAAAATAAAAATGTTAAGAAGGGTACAGAGCAAGATAGCATTATAGTCTAGCGATAGGGTGACCATGTGTCTGTTTTCCTGGAACAGTCTGGCTTATGACTATTTTCCAAGTAAGTATTAATAAGACTCCCTTTCACTCTCAAGAGGGGACCAGTTTCAGCAAATTATTTAACCTCTCTGGGTCCCTATTTAGAAAAGTATGGGACTAAGAGTAGATGACACCTGAAGCTTCTCACTTTTAGTTCTGTGACTCAGAGTGAGATTGAAAACCAGGTAAAGGAGTGGGTGTGGATATGGACATGAAAAGTGACAGAGGGGATAATTGAAGTCCAGATAAAGTAGGACCTAAAGACTCTCTTCTCTCTGTCAATTCCCTCTGCTAGTTTCCTTTTGGGAACAACTCACCAATTAGCTGTTTAAGGATTTTCCTTAGTGCAAAGTACTGTCGGGGGAAATTGCTGAAGTTCTTTTCCAGCTCTATGGATACTGAAGTCACCTCCATGGTCTTCACCTTCTCACATCTAGGAGGGATGGGAAGATAGGGGAAGAAAGGGCAGGGTCAGGGGAAGCTCCAGCTTAGTGAGTATTCAGATGTTGTCATCTCTAGGGAGAAACTAAAATTCTCCATCCTCACACTTTCTCCTCCCTCAAGACAAGTACTTGCTTATTGCTTTCTTTTGCCTATCTATGGAAAGCCATATGGTCCCCTAGACAAACCCTTATCTTAATAATCAGTCTTAGAACTTTTTGGAGGTACTGTTATATTTCATGCAAATAGATAACCACCTCCCCCCGCCGCCCCCAACCAGTTCCTCCTTCCATCTTGTTTGGACACAATTCCACCCATAGGCCCAGGTAGAATCTGGTTCTATTTCATTATCTTTGTATCTAGGAAGTCCTGATGCTCAAAGGGGAAAAGGTAAGGGACTAGTACTCCCAGTGATTTGCTAACTGGCTTCATGGATGCAATAAACCTTCTCCCTTTTTCTACCCAGACACTGCATGACTTTCCCATCCTTATTCCCCCAGCTCCTCATTGTAGCCCTACTCTTTAAGCCAAGACCTAACTCACTCAAAGAGATACAAGAATCACTTACTTTTCCAGGGTACTTTTGACATCCTAGAGGAAGGAGAAAAGAAAGCAATATTGGTCCTGGTAGTCAAGGGTCCTAAAGGCAAAAGGTTCCCCTCCTCCCAAAAGTTCTAGATCTATTAAATAGGCATAAGGCAAACTATGGGTCACAGTGCAAGGGGACGAGCTCCAGAGGGATCTGAGTACATCTCTCCCAACCTAACCCCCACTTTCAACTCTCAGTCATCATGAAGCTTGGTAATTGATATCACTTCCAAATAGTTTCTTGGGTGCTTGTCTTTGTTCCTCAAGAACACTGGGACTCAATGCCAGGGACAGGGATTGTGTCTGCTCTTTACTCTGTCCCCCAAGTACCAACCACACACCTGTCTCCTTGAGGATCAGTACAGATAGTTCCAGACTGCTGGCATAGGAACGAATCACACTCTCCCGTTGTGGTTTGGTATCCCTTGCCTAGTATTGGTTAATAAATATTAGTAACTGTGTGCCAATCCTGATTTGTGAATACTTGGGGTCCAGAAGACAAAGAAGACAAATCTCTGCCCCCCAAGGATTTCCCAGTTTAATGTGGAAGGCAGAACACACATACATGAAAGGACACAAGAGTAAATACCAAGCAATATATAACATGCAGATAAATGTACAACGAAGCCTCACTGATTCAAATGCTGGTAATGTGATCTCTAAGGTAAGAAATATGTTTCCTACAGCCTTGCTAACACCATTCATTTGCTTAAGAAAACAGATTATTTCAAACATTTAAGAGGCACCATTTACATATCAAAAGCAATATATTACTTACACATTATTTCAAGTGTCCTTCAAACTATGATTCTATTCTTTCTGTGCACTAGGTAAATCAAGTTCCAGGACTTAAAAGTAACGGTTACTGCATTTACACAATTTTTAATGCATAGTTTTTTCACTAATTCAGACTAGACTGCCCTCCTCTCAAAAGAGTGAATTTTTTCTTTGGTACAAGTTAAGCACATAATCGTTGACAAGACATAAGAACACAGAAATGATCAGAAGGGGATGGGAGAAATCAGAGAAGGCTTTCTGTAGAGAAAGATCCTTTGAGCATGTCTGGAAGAATGAATTGGATTTAGAGAGGCAGAGCGGAGGAGTGAGCATTGCAGGCTGACAGAATGGCCTGTGCAAAGCTAGACTGCGCTTGGCCTGAGGGGCTATGCAGGGGCAAAGGTCGAACCTTAAGCATCTCGAAGCCCGACTGTAAGCACTTGCCCTCCACCTCAGCAGCCAAGTGGGCCAGGTCCCGGCGCTTGTCTCCAAGGTGAGCAGCATTTTCTCGGAGGCGCTGTAGAATGTCCTGTTCCTCCTCCTCTAGTCGTGAAAGTAACACCTGCTGCTCTTCATCCAGCCGCCGATGAAGCTCTTCAAATTCCTTTAGGATCTGCTGTCGACGACTCTCCACTAGTCTCTGAGAACAGAGGGTGGGTATTATGTTTAACAGGGCCAGTGGGGCATAAAGTGCCTTTCCCCACCCACCATGTGTATGAATTCACACAGACTTCCAGCGTCATTGGAAAGAGCTTAACAGGACACGCATGTTTCTCTCCATTGGAATTTCCTTTTGTAAAGAATGGCTCCATCCCTAACTAATAAGAACCTACTGTATAGCACAGGGAATTCTACTCAGTGCTCTGTAGTGACCTAAATGGGAAGGAAATCCAAAAAAGAGGGGATATATATATATATATACATATAGCTGATTCACTTTGCTGTACAGTAGAAATGAACAAAATAGTCTACACTATACTCCAATAAAAATTTAAAAAAAGAAAAGAAAAGAATGGCTCCATCCTCATTGTCACCCCTACTGATGATGGGATGAAGACCATTGGGGAGATAAGAAAATAAACCAATGTTAAAAAAATTTATCTTCTTTATTAAATTAGCTTCTAAAAAAGCTACACTTTTATATTTTAGTAAAAATATTCAAGACATAAGAACCCAATAATATGACATGTACTATTACAGATATCAGAGATACCTCTGCTATGGCCTACTCTAAAGTTCTAGTTAATGCAATCTGTCAAGAAAAGGAAAGTACAAATACTGGAAAGTCAGAGATTGTTATCATTTGTACATTGCAAGACATTTACTTGATAAAAATCAGAGAAGCAACTGGAAAAATATCAGAATCAACAATATTTTAGAAATGGGTTGTTACAAAATACAAATGTAGATTTCAGGGCTGAACCTGTTAAACAGCTTCAAGTCACTTCAGAGACTGACAGTTCACACCCCAGGAACAGGTTATAGAAGTTTGTGAGTAAATTATTTGCTTGAAATTTGAAACATGCTTTCTTTCAGTTAAACCTCTAACATTTCTGAAATTGGATAACATATGACTCAAACTCCAGCCATAACACATTCTGAGAGTTATCAGCAGACATATCCTCCCTTTTGCACCTCAACTGCAACAAGAAGTGATCTCCCCAAAGGATTCCCTAAGCATCACGTGTCTGATGGGGAGGAATCAGCCCAAGAGGAAAGCTAAGTTAGAAGCAGAGACTGGGACTCTGGAAGGAGGAAGTAGATAGGGCCTGGAAGGCAGGGTTGAGGGTGAATAGAGAGTGGGGCTGCAAAGCCAGGTGGGCCTTACAAGCTTGTGTTTCTGGATTTCAAGCTAGTTTCCAGCAGAGGCGGACTAGCTCCAGTTCTAGAGCTGCTTGCTGCTTCCCATTTCACTGCTGCCTCCTCAGGAGCATATTGGAACAAAATCTATTCTCACAACAATTACCATTAAGTAAAACACAGCCTTTCTTCCTGTGTGTCTGTGTGTTTAGGGGTGATGTATGGGTAGAATTTAGGTAAGTAACTGTGGTAAAAAGAAAGCAAAGGGCTCTCTTATAATCTCATAATCCCTTCTCTTTTTTTCCCTCTATTTTGTAGGGCAGTGGTTCTTAATCAGAGTGTTACCTCCCTCTAGGGATGTTTTGGAAACAGGGGGCATTTCTGTTTGCCATGATTCGGGGAGCTCCTGGGAAGGATGCTAACACTCCTCCAATGTGTGAAGACAACCCAGTAAGATGAACTGCACCATTTTCTAATGTTCTGCTGGATATTAAAAAAATGGAGTCCTGGACTTGAATGCCACTTTATATACAAACACAGAGTAATTCTTATATGGTTTTAATATACCTGAATTTTTCAGGAATGGCTGAAAACTCATTAAGACTGTATTTTGTTTTTCTTAGAACTTTACTGTAAGTTATTTATCATTTTGAAAAATTATGGCACCAACAGCTAAACTGCTAGTGGCATTTGAGTCAACAGTACTACACAATTCCGTCAGTCTGAATTTGTATTTGTTGCATTGTTGATATAGGTGCAAGGATAAAACTACACTGTTGTGTCTTTCAGGGTAGTCATGCCTAAATGTTTACATACCAGATTTTATTATAAATGACTTCTATGTTATATTGTATTATACTATATTTGGGCATGATAGCCTCTTTTAAAAATTATGTGGATAGATCATTTTATCCATAATTTTCATTTCAGCATGATTAATTACAAATTATTTATTTCTAAAAGGGGCATTGGGTCTGGAGGTGGGGATGAGGGAGAGAATTCAAAAGGTCACTGAAGGAATGCTGGTGGTTGGTGAGTTTCCGAGACCACTGAAATGATAATTTACATTTAAAAAAAAAACACACCACAGTTCTGTTCAAGCATTTAGCAGGTTTTTAAAATTTTTATTCCCCTCTCCATCCTTTACCTTTAAGAAGGTGATCAACAGGAAGAGGAAAGCTAATGACTGGGAATAAGCTTCATTTTCACATATTTTAAGTTCTTCAGGAGCCCTCCAAAAGGACAAATAACGTTTTTTTTTTTAACGTTCACCTTTGCAATCAAAATTAGTTCAAATTTTAAAAAAATTCAAATGTTTGTTTGTTAAAATGTATAAAGGACTAAGGTAATAATACTTGCTTCCTGTTGAAATGTCATTGTTAAAAAAAAAAAATTAGTGTTTCTATGGATTTCAAACCTGTGTTTAATTTCTGGTGATCCCTAAATCTCAACTCCAAAAACTCATTATTTCTTCTGGAAGCCTTTAATGACATCAAGTTTCTCTGCTGTCTTCTTAGGAATTTGCAACTGTGCTTTTTGTGCCATGTCATTTATATTTTCTCTACTTGACTGTAAGCTCAAGGAGGGCAGGGACTGTGCTTTTGCTCATCATTGTTCCCCAGTGTCAAAGACAGGGTTTGGCCTATACTGGAAGCTTAGTAAATATTAACTGATTTCTGCAGAATTAGTATCTCTGATTTTTGCACATACTGGCTATATGATCTTGGACTAGACACTTATCCAAGTTCTGTTTCCTACTGTGTAAACTGGGGATAACAATACTTACCTTACAGGGTATCTAAGTTCACTCTTGTCAAATATGACTTCCTGGACTCCCTTCTCCTTGTCTTGTACCTCCTCTATGTCCCACTTGGGCCAAGTATAGCCTGAACTCTTAGAACTTAAAACTGGGCAGAACCCTAAGACCTAATACAATCTTCTAAGTTTGGAATGTCATGGACACCTAATGAATTAATGCACAGGATTCAATAAATACTAGGTATTATTACCACTATAATTAACACATGTTTCACTGTCCAACAGAAGAAATAAGGCAGATACCAAAATACCATGCTACAAATATGGTAATGCTATGGAAGAGATGTGAAACTGTATGAAAATTAAGAAAGCTAATTTCTAAAGGGTCAGGAAAGGCTACATTGGAAGTGGTTTTCATCTTAGGATGGACAGGATCCTATAGGTAGAGGATGAGGAGGGTAAGAACATTCTAGGAACCATTATCATCTAGCATACTTGAGCTTACTTGAATTAAGAGAATGTGGTCCTAATGTCGCTGGGGGGTTCTTCTGGGCGCTGTTGGGCAGCTCCTTCATTCTTCCTCCCCAGTGCACCTTCCACATTCTCCTTTCCTCAATCCCTCTAAGGATCTCTCAGCAGAGAGCCTCCTTCCCTGCTTTACAAAGAAAAGGAGGCCAAGGGGCATGAACTCCCTCAACTCGCCAGATATAAGATGTTCTGTCCTTCACCTCTTACATCCTTCTCCTCAATTCTTAATCCATGACAATTTAAGTACAATGTTTAATCACAGTCAAGCTTAATAAAATATCATTGTTTTTGAGAGAACAGCATTTTTCTAATAAACCAGAACTGGTGGATTAAATAACGTGTGGTTAATGTTCAGTTAATTGCCTGCAGAGCAGCCCAAATGGGATTGCCTGCCTTTACCTTGAGCTCCCCAGGCTTCTTCTCCTCAGAGGACTTGCAGCGGGTGATCTCCTGCAGCTTCCGCTCCAGGGGCTCCAGGCACTTCTGCAGTTTTTCCTGAGGGGTGAGAAGTGGGAAAATGGCATTTGGAGTTGGCTAGTACATCCTACGTTCAGAGGCTAACCTATTTTTTTTTAATTAATTAATTAATTTTTATTTTTGGCTGTGTTGGGTCTTCGTTTCTGTGCAAGGGCTCTCTCTAGTTGCGGCGAGCAGGGGCCACTCTTCATCGCGGTGCGCGGGCCTCTCACTATCGCGGCCTCTCTTGTTGCGGAACACAGGCTCCAGACGCGCAGGCTCAGTAGTTGTGGCTCACGGGCCTAGTTGCTCCGCGGCATGTGGGATCTTCCCAGACCAGGGCTCGAACCCACGTCCCCTGCATTGGCAGGCAGACTCTCAACCACTACGCCACCAGGCAAGCCCTAACCTATTTGTTTTAAACCATTTGTTTGCTTCCTATCCATCTCACTGCCTCTTGATCCAACTCCCTTCCTGGCCTGTCATTTGAGGTGTCAGCTTCCTACAGGTCCCTCCTCCTGCCACCAGCCTGTCTCCATCACCTTCCTTGCTCTGAAACCTTCCTTTCACTGAATCTCACTGTTCCACTGTCACCAACTTTCTGTCCTTCCCCAGCCCTATTAATTTTCTAACTCAAGGAACTGCTTGTTACTGTCAAAGTGACCTCCTGTACCCTGATATCTTTCTTTAAACTTGTTTTCCTATCCAATTCTAACCACTTGCAAATATAATAAAATCTTTATTACTTATTCTTCAAACTACCGTAAAGTCTTATTTCCAAGATTTTATTAACATTATTAACATTTATTAATTAGGCAAAGTACCTGATAAAGTGCTAAGACATTAAAATCTCTAGTTCCTATTACTCAAACATTTACCCTGTGTCCCAGTAGTAAGTTAAACCAGATGCCGTATTATCCTTTATTGGGGGAAGATGCAAACAGACTGGTTCAGCTTAGCCTGGTGGGGATCATTCTAAAGTGAGGTTACCTGTTCCCAATACCAGTGGGTAAACAAGGGGTGTGCTGAGCAGGGGGACAGAATGAAGAAACCAGGCCATTTTTCAGTTCTTAAGTTTGATCTTCTCCACATGGTTTCATTCATTTATGAAAAATATGATACATTCCAAGACCACACATACTCAAATGTGTTATAAAAGTCAGACAGAAGTTTTGGGGGTACTCCTTACTGCTTTTCTTCATGCCTGAGGATAATTGATCAGACATACTGTGTGCCCCGGTGTACATAGCTCTGAAGGGACTATAGAGTGAGGATCAGATACCGTCTTGCCCTCAGGAACTTACGATCCTCTACCCAGGGAGTCTCCCATCCTCTGTGCTCCTCCCTCTTGCCTTGCATTGGCATCATGTGTCTGGTTCCCTACCTTGTACTCCTGTGTGGCATCGTCCAGTGGCACGACGGTGTGGGCCCGGTGGGTGTGGGAAATTGCACATATCAAACACACAGCCTCCTGGTCCTCATAGCAGAAGAGGCTGAGGGCTTCATGGTGCTGGGGGCAGAGGCTCTCATCTCGGATCTTCCGCTTGACGGCCTGGAGCTGCTTGGCAATTTCCACCATGCTGCCCAGCTGTCGATTAGGCCGGAGACTGCGGTAGCGGGACGTCTTTCGACATACAGGACAAGGGAAGTCCCTCTCTAGGTCCTCCCACCAGCGAGTGATGCAAGCTTTGCAGAAGTTGTGCCCACACTCAATGATGACAGGCTCCTTCAGATACTCCAGGCACACAGAGCAACTTGCCTCCACCTGTAAGTTCTCCAGAGCTGCAGCTGTGGAGGCTGCAGAGGCCCCGGCCTCTAACAGGCTTGTCTCTGCCATTATTTAACTTGAGGTTAGGATGGGAGAAGAGAAAAAAAAAAATGTTGGTTGGAGGTTTAGTTTTTTTTGCATCCCTGGCCTGACAGTTACCCCCATGTTAAATCCTAAGTCCAGATTTAGCCCCATCATGGTATTTTACATCTTCTCTTCCACTACATCAACCTCTTTTGTTTCTCCATTTCCAAAACTTTTGACTCCCAGCCATCAATTTTTTTTTTTCTCTTCAGCAAAATGACACACAACCCTCAATCTTGTCTTTTACCACTGCTTTCTCTTGCTAGAAACAGAGGCTTCCTTCAACTCTAGCTGAGTACTTCTCCTGATCCAGGTTCATTCCACTTGTATCTTAGAACCAAGAGTTTCAGACCAATGTATTCCTAGTGTGACATCTTCTTCTAATAGATGAGAAAACAGTATGGGAAAGCGAAGAGTGCCACAAAAGTCAAAACATTAATTACGATTTCTTAAATTAAGTATATTTTAAAGTTTAATATTACAGAAGAGTTTTACCACAATAGCCCATTGGAGCCTAAGCTTGATTCTCTGCCACTGTTCTCTCAGTCTTTCAAAGGGTGATAAATAGAATGAGTTAGGCAAGGGTGACAACCTCTTCTTTTCAGAAAGTGTGAAATTATTCTTCCTTTTATCAGGCTAGCCTAGAGGAAGTGTGCCCTTTTCTTGGAATGAAATGATTCATACAACAACTCATTTCTATTTGTGTGCATTTGGACATCTGGAACTGCTGAAAAGTGATAAATTCACGGCAACTAAAGTCTACTACTGAGCCCAGGGCAATAATTTTTTGAAGAGAGAGCCGACAAGTCTATTTTAAGTATTCAGCAGTGACTGGAGTCTTTTGAAATAGTTATCGATAACTAATTCCTTGGATGTACTGTACCTCCAACTAATAGGTTCTGGAGTGGTTGGGAATTAAGAGAGAGAAAAGTAAAGAGGCAATCAAAAACTTCTAATGAAGCCTCAAAAGAATTGGAAATGCATCTAAGAGATTTATAAAGCAGAAGGCTGGTCCTCTATTCCATCCTTAATACATCACCACTTTTATCCATGAAATAGCTGACTTCTCTATCCCCTTAACCCCCTCCCTAAGGGACCCAACAGAAGGAAATTTAGTAAGTCTATGTATTGAGAGAGAAGTGGCCATGTAATGAGTTGGGTTAACAATGATTATTCCTGTGTATGTTGACGGCACACGTGAAAAGTATTTAATTTGGAGTAGGAACTGATAACCTATTTGGATCTGAATTTCCTCCCTCAACCAGGAGAGAAGTTCAGTCAGACGATTTTTCTCTACCTACGGGAATCCAACTTTGACGCGTAACCCTTCCCTTTCCCTAATCTTCTAGAAATTAGGTGGTTTCCTCACCTGGGGTGAGTTGAACTGTTTGCAGAGTTAGGGAGCAGGATGGATCTAGACTAGCAAAGAAGTAGTGTGAAAGAGAGACGGGGAAAGGTTAGGGAGGTATGGGGAGAGGACTTGGAGCTACAGCACTAGTGAGGCCTTCGGTGTCTCTGGGTTGGTCATTTTTTCCCTTCTATTCCTCGTGTCTCAGTAGAAGGGCAAACTTCAAAGCCGTCCTCATTTTGTTTCTACCACTGTCGGGGGTCCCACCTTGCGACCCTTTCCTGAGCGTGGTCCACAACTCGGTCCCACCCCCGTCTCCATCTTCTCCCGCCAGATCTGGCGCAGGGGGACTGGAGTGGGGGGAGAGGAAACGTCGTTGTTGGCAGGGAGGGAGGGATGTGTGTCCAGGTGAGGAGGAGGTGTGACGTGAAGGTGGGATGCCCGCCGCTATGACGCAGCCGAGAGCCGCGGTGACGGCGTAAGAGTTTCACCCGGGGAGGCGAGCGGCAGCGGGACGGGGGAACGGCGGGGTAGCCAAGCAACGCCGGACGCGCTGACGTCGCCGGGGCGGCAAAACGTCCGCCCGGGCCCGAGGCGGGCGGAGGCAGCTGTGGTTACGTGCGGGGGGCCGGTGACGCAGTCGCGGGGCGCTAGGACGCGGCTGCGGAGCCGGTCAGCGGGGACAGGCCCCAAGGCCCCGGCGCGGCGGCGGGACAGCACCTACCTTCCCGGCTTCGGGTCCGGGAGTGCGGGGCGCAGAGCCGCCGGAGCGCTGCCTCCCTCCTTCCTCCTCCCCCCGCCCCCGCCCCGCAGCGCGACACACAATACTCGCCGGAAGCGGAAGCCGCGCTGAGAGGTTCGTGTCAGTGGAAGGCCGGGTATCGGCGGGCGGCCGCGAGAAGGCCTAGCGGCGCCTGCGGAACAAGGAGAAGGCGGGGGGCCGGAGGGGAAAACCAGCAGCAGGAGTTAAGGGCGAGAAGAGACCCGGAGGGGCAGGTGGCTGAAATGCGGTCGTCCAGGTGACCCGAGGAATACTCTGGAGAAAGAGGGCCGCGCATGCGCGTGGCGGAGCGCTGAAGCCCATTGCCCACAGGGCGTCTACGGGCGCCGGGGCAGGCGGGACCGTCCCGCCCAGGGTGTGGGCCCGGGCTCTGACCCGGCTCGGGCTGGTCCCGGTTGGGGCTGGGAGCCGCCGGGGGCGGGACAAGGGCGGGTTGCGGACTTTGAGCTACACTGCTCCTCTCTCCAGGCCAGTCCCGGGAGAAGGTGGCTCGCCGAGTCGGCGGCCAATTACGTGGTGGACCTGCGGGTCTAAGCTGGCACGTCACTTCCGACAAGTTGAGTTTAAGCCTTTTAACATTCAAGGATTAGCTCAGTTTTCCCTGCCGTGGACTTAGGATGCTGGTCACCTTGTCCTTGCTAGGCGAGCTTTACGGAAATAATCTACCTTCTCCGATGGAGTGGAAGCCTCGAAAGAGCTGGTACTGTGACTCTGCTGCTCACCTTTGTGTCCTCAGCTCCTCGCTCGGTGCCCGACCGCAGCGAGCGCGCCGTGAGCACCCGTTCTGGGTGCGAGCCAATCCCGTCTTTTTCCAGTTTTGTGGCTTTGGCTTGAGTTTCTCCTCAAGAGCAGATGGTGGTTGTGCGGGGACTCCGGACTCCTGCGTTATAGCCTCCTTACTTTCCTCTCCTGTTGCTGGAAGCTTCGCAGCCCTGTGACTTTGGAGGACGAGAGCGAGATGATGAGGCTGGGGAAGAGTCGGCGGACAGAGGTGTGATGAGACTGGGAGGAGGTGCTGAGTTGAGTTGATGGAGCTGGGGAGGAGTGGATGCTGGGTAAAAGGGTGGTGGGACTGGGGAGAAGTTGGGGCTGGGGAAAGGTGTGCTGCGGCTGGGCAGGAGTTAGTGCTAAGAGTGGACACTGCTGGTAGGAAACGCAGCTCGCCCCGCCTTCTCTCTGCCAACACTTGGCATACAGAATGCTAACCGAAAGAAATGAGCACATTTTGGTGTACCCTTCCAGGTGAAATAGCCCAATGGCCCTACTTGTTCCTGTGTAAGTTGTGGTGCTGTTTATAAACGCTGTGCAGTATTTAACCTCTCATCCTGGGAGCCAGGAACTATTTATTTGCAGAAAATATCTCGTGTGGGAGGTATAAAGATTTAGGGTCAGGCATGCTAAATACAGCTGGTCTGCTTTTTCTTCACTGTTCTTTGCTTTTTGTTCACTTTTTTTCAGTAGCAGTGATTTGAAGAGGATTAAACTTGATAAAATTACATTTATTAACTTCTTTTCCCCTCATTGTTATTTGACCATTGGGAATTTTAGCAGCAGTACTTTTTCTAGTTCACGGACTGCCTCAGTTCTAAGGTAGGGTAGTTTGAAAGCCACAAACTGAGGGGTCAGCCTCTTTATCCTTACTTTATAGGGAGCGTGGTGAGGTTTGGTTCTGGTTATGATTTGTAACTTTTAAGGTGTTGGCTAGCACTTCATTCTGGCTTTCTGTTTGTAGGTGGCCAGGGGTGGTAATATTAAGCAAATTTCCAGGAGGAAGTGCATTTCTGAGGAATATGAACAATGTGTTGGCCTGGAGACTAATAGATTATTAAGATGACTTTATGCTCAGTATGGAAGGAAAGGGGGAGAATGTCTAGGTAAAACTATAAAATTATGAAGGGCATGTACTATGTCATAGAACAGGGTTTGGCAAACCTTTCCTGTAAGGAGCCAAATAGGACATATTTTTGGCTTTGTTGCCCATACTCAGTTCTGTCTTTGTAGTATGAAAATAGCGTTAGACTATACTAAATGAGTGAGCGTTGCTGAAATTTGAATTTCATATAAATTCTTCACTTGCCTTGAAATTTTATTCTCCTTTTGATTTTACCCCCAATCATTTAAAAATGTAAACACATTTCTTAGCTTGTGGGCTGTACAAACACAGGTAGCAGACCATAGTTCGCTGACCCCTGACATAGAACAGTAATGAAGTACCCAATATTTTTCAAGAGAGAATGCCTGGGAAAGTGGGTGAACACAATGCTATGATCTCTTATTCCCATCTGTCTATATAATAACACACAAAATAATAATAAAGGAAATTTGAAATCTTAACACAAATTTGTTATGACCTGTGAAACTTGGTCGGCTGAGATTTATGAATATACTAAGATACAAGTACATTCTTTAAACAAGGAAAGGTATTCGTTGTCTAAAATTAAAAGGGATTGCAGTTCAGGAGAGGTGGAATAACACTGAATTGTGATGTTGATTTATATCAACAAGGGATTTCCAACGTAGGAATATGCAAAAATGAATAATAGTCATATGAATGATAATTTAAAAAAAATTAAATATACACTTTAATATTGTTTTTATATCAGTAAAAGATATATCTGATATATCTTTTATATCAGAAGATATCTTGGAACCACTGAGTCATATAGAGGAAAAGGATGTATTAGCAGTGCAGGTAGAAAACTGGTTGAGGTCAGATATGAGATATGGTAGGTTGGGGAGGGAGAGGGTTCAACTGTCCAGACTTCCGAAATGCTTCCTCAGAAAAAGGCAAAGCATCTAATTTTCCCCCACCATTTTTTTAAATTATAAAAAATTTAAACTGCAGAAAGACAGTCGTCAGTCTTTTTATACTTTATCCTGTGCTTTTTATGCTTTACACACTGTGCTTTTTATACTTTATACTGGCTGTCTTTTATCTTCCCAATTCAGTAACATTGGAACTACCTTGTTCTTTTTCAAGTCTATATCACTGCTTCATTGTGTAGACGTATAATTTATTCAGCCATTTTGTTTAGAGAAGACATTTAGGGTTTTTCCAAGTCTTATTAAATAAAGGCTGTAGTGAACATTCTTGTACATATATCTTTTTCCCTCAGTTTTATTGTGATATAACTGACGTATAACACTGTGTTAGTTTAGGGTGTACAATGTAATGATTTGATATATTTGCCCCGATGTCTTTTTTTTTTTTTTTAACTTCTCAATAAGGAATGCATCTTTTATTTTTTTTTGAATTTTTGAAATTTATTTTATTTTTTTAGACAGCAGGTTCTTATTAGTTATCCATTTTGTACATATTAGTGTATACATGTCAATCCCAATCTCCCAGTTCATCCCACCACCACCACCCCGCACCCCGCCACTCTCCCTCCTTGGTGTCCATACCTTTGTTCTCTACATCTGTGTATTTCTGCCCTGCAAACTGGTTCATCTGTACCATTTTTCTAGGTTCCACATATATGCGTTAATATACGGTATTTGTTTTTCTCTTTCTGACTTACTTCACTCTGTATGACAGTCTCTACATCCATCTACTTCTCTACAAATGACCCAATTTCATTCCTTTTAATGGCTGAGTAATATTCCATTGTATATATGTGCCACATCTTCTTTATCCATGCAACTGTGGATGGGCATTTAGGTTGCTTCCATGACATGACTGTTGTAAATAGTGCTGCAGTGAACATTGGGGTGCATGTGTCTTTTTGAGTTATGGTTTTCTCTGAGTATATGCCCAGTAGTGGGATTGCTGGGTCATATGGTAGTTCTATTTTTAGTTTTTTAAGGAACCTCCATACTGTTCTCCATACTGGCTGTATCAATTTACATTCCCACCGACAGTGCAAGGGGATTCCCTTTTCTCCACACCCTCTCCAGCATTTGTCGTTTGTAGATTTTCTGAAGATGCCCATTCTAACTGGTGTGAGGTGATACCTCACTGTAGTTTTGACTTGCATTTCTCTAATAATTAGTGATGTTGAGCAGCTTTTCATGTGCTTCTTGGCCATCTGTATGTCTTCTTTGGAGAAATGTCTATTTAGGTCTTATGCCCATTTTTTGATTGGGTTGTTTGGGCTTTTTTTACATTGAGCTGCATGAGCTGTTTATATATTTTGGAGATTAATCCTTTGTCCGTTGATTCGTTTACAAATGTTTTCTCCCATTCTGAGGGTTGTCTTTTCGTCTTGTTTGTGCTTTCCTTTGCTTTGCAAAAGCTTTTAAGTTTCATTAGGTCCCATTTGTTTATTTTTGGTTTTATTTCCATTACTCTAGGAGGT
Organism: Eschrichtius robustus; assembly: GCF_028021215.1. Lineage (NCBI taxonomy): Eukaryota > Metazoa > Chordata > Mammalia > Artiodactyla > Eschrichtiidae > Eschrichtius > Eschrichtius robustus. The sequence goes on from NC_090835.1 coordinate 85,567,387, forward strand.
GGATCAAAAAGATCTTGCTGTGATTTATGTCAAAGAGTCTTCTTCCTATGTTTTCCTCTAAGAGTTTTATAGTGTCCGGTCTTACATTTAGGTCTCGAATCCATTTTGAGTTTATTTTTGTGTATGGTGTTAGGGAGTGTTCTAATTTCATTCTTTTACATGTAGCTGTCCAGTTTTCCCAGCACCACTTATTGAAGAGACTGTCTTTTCTCCATTATATATCCTTGCCTCCTTTGTCGTAGATTAGTTGACTACAGGTGCGTGGGTTTATCTCTGGGCTTTCTATCCTGTTCCATTGATCTATATTTCTGTTTTTGTGCCAGTACCATATTGTCTTCTTTTTCTTTTTCATTTTATTTTTATTTATTTATTATTTTTGGCTTCGTTGGGTCTTCATTGCTGCACGCAGGCTTTCTCTAGTTGTGGCGAGTGGAGGCTACTCTTCGTTGTGGTGCATGGGATTCTCATTGCAGTGGCTTCTCTTGTTGTGGAGCACGGGCTCTAGGTGTGCGGGCTTCAGTAGTTGTGGCTCACGGGCTCTAGAGCACAGGCTCAGTAGTTGTGGCGCATGGGCTTAGTTGCTCCACGGTATGTGGGATCTTCCCGGACGAGACCTCGAACCCGTGTCCCCTGCATCGGCAGGCGGATTCTTAACCACTGCACCACCAGGGAAGCCCTGTCATATTGTCTTGATTACTGTAGCTTTGTAGTATACTCTGAAGTCAGGGAGTCTGATTCGTCCAGCTCCGTTTTTTTCCCTCAAGACTGCTTTGGCTATTCGGGGTCTTTTGTGTCTCCATACAAATTTTAAGATTTTTTAATTTTAGTTCTGTAAAAAATGCCATTGGGGGGCTTCCCTGGTGGCGCAGTGGTTGAGAATCTGCCTGCCAATGCAGGGGACACGGGTTCGAGCCCTGGTCTGGGAAGATCCCACATGCCGCGGAGCAACTGGGCCCGTGAGCCACAGTTGCTGAGCCTGCGCGTCTGGAGCCTGTGCTCCGCAACAAGAGAGGCCGCGATAGTGAGAGGCCCACGCACTGCGATGAAGAGTGGCCCCCGCTTGCCGCAACTGGAGAAAGCCCTCGCACAGAAACGAAGATCCAACACAGCCATAAATAAATAAATAAATAAATAAAATTAAAAAAAAAAAATAAGACAAAAAAAGTAAAATAACCCAAACGATTGAGTTGGGGAAATGAAACAACTATTTAAAAAAAAAAAAAAAGCCATTGGTAATTTGATAGGGATTGCATTGAATCTGTAGATTGCTTTGGGTACTATAGTCATTTTCACGATGTTGATTCTTCCAATCCAAGAACATGGTATATCTCTCCATCTGTTTGTATCATCTTTAATGTCTTTCATCAGTGTCTTATAGTTTTCTGCATACAGGTCTTTTGTCTCCCTAGGTAGGTTTATTCCTAGGTATTTTATTCTTTTTGTTGCAATGGTAAATGGGAGTGTTTCCTTAATTTCTCTTTCAGAATTTTGATCATTTGTGTATAGGAATGCAAGAGATTTCTGTGCATTAATTTTGTATCCTGCAACTTTACCAAATTCATGGATTAGCTCTAGTAGTTTTCTGGTGGCATTAGGATTCTCTATGTATAGTATCATGTCATCTGCAAACAGTGACAGTTTTACTTTTTCTTTTCCAATTTGTATTCCTTTTATTTCTGTTTCTTCTCTGATTGCTGTGGCTAGGACTTCCAAAATATGTTGAATAATAGTGGCGAGAGTGGACATCCTCATCTTGTTCCTGATCTTAGAGGAAATGCCTTCAGTTTTTCACTATTGATAATGATGTTTGCTATGGGTTTATTGTATATGGCCTTTATTACGTTGAGGTAGGTTCCCTGTATGCCCACTTCTTGGAGAGTTTTTATCATAAATGGGTGTTGTGTTGAATTTTGTCAAAAGCTTTTTCTGCATCTATTGAGATGATCATATGGTTTTTATTCTTCAATTTGTTAATATGGTGTATCACATTGATTGATTTGCGTATATTGAAGAATCCTTGCATCCCTGGGATAAATCCCACTTGATCGTGGTGTATGATCCTTTTAATGTGCTGTTGGATCCTGTTTGCTAGTATTTTGTTGAGGATTTTTGCATCTATATTCATCAGTGATATTGGTCTGTAATTTTCTTTTTTTGTAGTATCTTTGTCTGGTTTTGGTATCAGGGTGATGGTGGCCTCATAGAATGAGTTTGCGAGCGTTCCTTCCTCCACAATTTTTTGGAAGAGTTTGAGAAGGATGGGTGTTAGCTCTTCTCTAAATGCTTGGTAGAATTCACCTGTGAAGCCATCTGGTCCTGGACTTTTGTTTGTTGGTAGATTTTTAATCACAGTTTCAATTTCCTTACTTCTGATTGGTCTGTTCATATTTTCTGTTTCTTCCTGGTTCAGTCTTGGAAGGTTATACGTTTCTAAGAATTTGTCCATTTCTTCCAGGTTGTCCATTTTATTGGCATAGAGTTGCTTGTAGTAGTCTCTTAGGATGCTTTGTATTTCTGCCATGTCTGTTGTAACTTCTTCTTTTTCATGTCTAATTTTATTGATTTGAGTCCTCTCCCTCCTTTTCTTGATGAGTCTGGCTAATGGTTTATCAATTTTGTTTATGTTCTCAAAGAACCAGTTTTATTGATCTTTGCTGTTGTTTTCTATGTTTCTATTTCATTTATTTCTGCTCTGATCTTTATGATTTCTTTCCTTCTGCTAACTTTGGGTTTTGTTTGTTCTTCTTTCTCTAGTTCTTTCAGGTGTAGGAACCTAAGATTGTTTATTTGAGATTTTTCTTGTTTCTTGAGGTAGGATTGTATTGCTATAAACTTCCCTCTTAGAACTGCTTTTGCTGCATCCCATAGGTTTTGGATCATCATGTTTTCGTTGTCATTTGTCTCTAGGTATTTTTTGATTTCCTCTTTGATTTCTTCAGTGATCTCTTGGTTATTTAGTAACGTATTGTTTAGCCTCCATGTGCTTGTGTTTTTTATGTTTTTTTCACTGTAATTGATTTCTAATCTCATAGCGTTGTGGTCAGAAAAGATGCTTGATATGATTTCAGTTTTCTTAAATTTACTGAGGCTTGATTTGTGACCAAGATGTGATCTGTCCTGGAGAAGGTTCCGTGTGCACTTGAGAAGAAAGTGTAATCTGCCGTTTTTGGATGGACTGTCCCATAAATACCAATTAAATCTATCTGGTCTATTGTGTCATTTAAAGCTTGTGATTCCTTATAATTTTCTGTTTGGATGATCTGTCCCTTGGTGTAAATGAGGTGTTAAAGTCCCCCACTATTATTGTGTTACTGTTGATTTCCTCTTTTATAGCTGTTAGCAGTTGCCTTATGTATTGAGGTGCTTCTATGTTGGGTACGTATATATATATATATATATATATATATATATATATATATATGTATATTTATATATATATATATATATACACATACACATATATATGTATATGTGTGTGTGTATGTATATATATATACATATATATATATATATGTATATATATATATATATATATATATATATATATATATATATATATATAAAATTGTTATATTTTCTTTTTGGATTTATCCCTTGATCATTATGTAGTGTCCTTCCTTGTCTCTTGCAACATTCTTTATTTTAAAGTCTATTTTATCTGATCTGAATATTGCTACTCCAGCTTTCTTTTGATTTCCATTTGCATGGAATATCTTTTTCCATTCCCTCACTTTCAGTCTGTATGTGTCCCTAGGTCTGAAGTGGGTCTCTTGTAGACAAGCATATAGATGGGTCTTGTTTTTGTATCCATTCAGTGAGCCTGCGTCTTTTGGTTGGAGCATTTAATCCATTGACGTTTAAGGTAATTATCAATATGTATGTTCCTATGACCATTTTCTTTATTGTTATGGGTTTGTTTTTGTAGGTCCTTTTCTTCTCTTGTGTTTCCCACTTAGAGAAGTTCCTTTAGCATTTGTTGTAGAGCTGGTTTGGTGGTGCTGAATTCTCTTAGCTTTTGCTTGTCTGTAAAGCTTTTGATTTCTCCATTGAATCTGAATGAGATCCTTGCCAGGTAGAGTAATCTTGGTTGTAGGTTCTTCCCTTTTATCACTTTAAATATATCATGCCACTCCCTTTAAATATATCATGCCACTCCTTTCTGGCTTGTAGAGTTTCTGCTGAGAAATCAGCTGTTAACCTTATGGGAGTTCCCTTGTAAGTTATTTGTTGTTTTTCCCTTGTTGCCTTCAATAATTTTTCTTTGTTTTTAATTTTTGTCAATTTGGTTACTGTGTGTCTCAGCGTGTTTCTCCTTGGGTTTATCCTGCCTGGGACTCTCTGCACTTCCTGGACTTGGGTGGCTATTTCCTTTCCCATGTTAAGGAAGTTTTTGACTATAATCTCTTCAAATATTTTCTCGGGTCCTTTCTCTCTCTCTTCTCCTTCTGGGACCCCTATAATGTGAATGTTGTTGCAGTTAATGTTGTCCCAGAGGTCTCTTAGACTGTCTTCATTTCTTTTCATTCTTTTTTCTTTATTCTGTTCTGCAGCAGTGAATTCCACCATTCTGTCTTCCAGGTCACTTATCCGTTGTTCTGCCTCAGTTATTCTGCTATTGATTCCTTCTAGTGTATTTTTCATTTCAGTTATTGTATTGTTCATCTCTGTTCTTTCTTCTAGGTCTTTGTTAAACATTTCTTGCATATTCTTGATCTTTGCCTCCATTCTTTTTCCGAGGTCCTGGATAATCTTCACTATCATTATTCTGAATTCTTTTTCTGGAAGGTTGCGTATCTCCACTTCATTTAGTTGTTTTGCTGGGGTTTTATCTTGTTCCTTCATCTGGTACAAAGTCCTCTGCCTTTTCATTTTGTCTATCTTTCTGTGAATGTGGTTTTCCGTCCACAAGCTTCAGAATTGTAGTTCTTCTTGCTTCTGCTCTGCACGTATGTCTTTAAATTGTCATACCATCTGTATTAGTAGGACAGATTTCTGGAAACTGAGCTACTGAGTCAAAAGGCATGGAAATTTAAAATTCTAATTGTCTTCTAGTTTCCTTCCCATAAGGTTGTACCGATTCCTGCCCACACCAGCATATTATGAGATAGTCTGTTTGCTTACAGTGGAGCCACTGTTGACATTTTCATATTTAAAAATTTTTGCTTATTTTTTTCATTAAAATTGTGATGATTGCATAACAGGTCTTGTTCTGCAGGTGACATACATTTTCCAGTCTTTTATTAGCAGATGGGCATTTACTTAGTTTCCTGTTGTTACTTAGTTTCCTTTCTTTTGCCTTAGTTTCCTCTTTATTTTATTTTGCTGCTGCATAAATAGTGTTAGACTAAAGATTCTCTGAACATTTGTCCTTATGTGCTAGTGGATTCATTACTGTGAAAACGGTTCCGGGGTTGAAGGGTATTATTTACAATCAGCTCTCTGTATCTGTGGCTTCTGTATCTGTAGGTTCTGCATCTGTGGATACAGAGGGCTGCCATTTTTTAGAAGGGATTTGAGCATCAGTGGATTTTGGTATCTGTGTGGAACAACTGTAGTACTAATTTTTATGGATATTTCATTGCTGCATTTTTTTCTTTTTTTTTTCTTTTGGTTGTGTTGGGTCTTTGTTGCTGCACGTGGGCTTTCTTTAGTTGCGATGAGCGGGGGCTTCTCTTCATTGTGGTGTGTGGGCTTCTCACTGCGATGGCTTCTCTTGTTGCAGAACATGGGCTCTAGGTGTGCGGGCTGCAGTAGTTGTGGCACTTGGGCTCTGTAGTTGTGGCTCGTGGTCTCTAGAGTGCAGGCTCAGTAGTTTTGGTGCATGGGCTTAGTTGCTCTGTGGCATCTGGTATCTTCCCGGACCAGGGCTCAAACCTGTGGCCCCTGCATTGGCAGGCAGATTCTTAACCACTGCACCACCAGGGAAACCCCCTTACTGCTTTTTAAGAAGGCTGTTATTCTTTACATTTACCTTGGCAGCAGTGTATGAGCTTTCCCCTTTCCCGCGTCCCCAGGAGAGAGAGTTATTATCTGTTTTTATTTTTTTTCTGGCCAGTAAAAAATGTCTTGGTTATTTGAATTACACTTTTTCTTACTTAGTAATTTTGAATATCTTTTTGTTGTTATTGTTTGTTTGTTTGTTATTGGGATTTGTTTTCTGTGCATTTCCAATCCTGTCTTTTGCCTGTTTTTCCTGTTGGGTTGTCTGTCTTTTGCTTATCAATTTATACATACATGCATACACACACTTGACATACTGTCCTCATTAAGAAATCTAGCCTGACCCTCAGATTCTAATTTACTTTCCTAGGTTTTCTTACAGTGTTTTTTATTTTTTTCATTTAAGTCTTTATCTTTGTTTTTTTGTGTTTTTTTAAAAAATTAATTAATTAATTAATTAATTTATTTATGTCTGTGTTGGGTCTTCGTTTCTGTGCGAGGGCTTTCTCTAGTTGTGGCGAGTGGGGGCCACTCTTCATCGCGGTGCGCGGGCCTCTCACTGTCGCGGCCTCTCTTGTTGCAGAGCACAGGCTCCAGACGCGCAGGCTCAGTAGTTGTGGCTCACGGGCCTAGTCGCTCCACGGCATGTGGGATCTTCCCAGACCAGGGCTCGAACCCGTGTCCCCTGCATTGGCAGGCAGATTCTCAACCACTGCGCCACTAGGGAAGCCCTTTATCTTTGTTTTTTAAAATATGATGTAAAGAGAAGATCTTTATTTTTCTCTAGAGCAGTGCTGTCCAGTAGAAATAAAATGCAAGATACTTATGTAATTTTAAGTTTTCTAGTCAAAGCTGCATTAAAAAAAAGTAAAAAGAAGTGAAATTAATTGTAATAATATTTTATTTCACCAACTTAACCCATTATATCAAAAATATTTTTACATGTGATCCATTTTAAACAATTATTAGTGGGATAGTTTATGTTTTCTCAGACTAAGTCTTTGAAATCCAATGTATATTTTACACTCATATCAAATCTCAATTCTAGACTAGGCCCATTTTAGGTGCTTAGTGGCCACATGAGGCTAGTTGTTACTGTTGAATAGCATGCATTAGATGGCTTAGATGGATGGCTAGTTGTACTAGCTACATTTATTAAATAATCATTCTCTTTTCATTGAATTAAACTATCACACTTGTCATATCTGAAATTCTTTCATAGTGAGATCTGTTTCTGGATTTTTGATTCTATATTCTAATCTTCTATTTATCTCTTCTTACACCAACACCATAGATTTTATTTCATTGATTTTATAGTATTTTCTGAAATCTAGACAGGCAAGTCTCTCTTTCCTGTTATTTTTATACTTTTTCTTAGATGTTTTTGGACATGTATTCCCTATACACTCTGAAATCATTTTTTACTGTTCTCTCCCGTGAAAGAAAAAGAGAAAAACCTATTGTGATTCTAAACGGAAAAACATTAAATGTATAATTTAACTTGGGTATTGTTGGTATTTTTTATGTGTCTTCCCAGCCAAGAATGTGGTTTGTTTTCCATTTATTTAGGTCTTGTTTTATTTCTTCAGTAAGATCTTCATTTTTAAAAAAAAATTTATTTAATTTTGGCTGTGCTGGGTCTTTGTTGCTGTGCACGGGCTTTCTCTAGTTCCTACGAGTGGGGGCTACTCTTCATTGTGGTGCGCGAGTTTCTCACTGTGGTGGCTTCTCTTGTTGTGGAGCTCGGGCTCTAGGCGAGCGGGTTTCAGTAGTTGTGGCACACGGGCTCAGTAGTTGTGGCTCGTGGGCTCTAGAGTGCAGGCTCAGTAGTTGTGGCGTATGGGCTTAGTTGCTCCACGGCATGTGGGATCTTCCCAGACCAGGGCTCCAACCCGTGTCCCCTGCATTGGCAGGTGGATTCTCGACCACTGTGCCACCAGGGAAGTCCCAAAATCTTCATTTTTAAAAAACAGATTCATTTAGCATTTTTTTGGCTGTTATGAGTGGAGATTTTCCCCCAGTTTCTGATAAGCATACCAGGTGCTTCATTGCTTGGATAAAGAAGTAAGAAATAATTGATATTTGACTATTTCTTATATCTAGACCCCCGTCACAATCTCTTACTAATAGTAGTAAATTTTTAATTATAGAGTTCATTTAAGTATTAACTGGCACTCCGTGTTTTCATAGGTTTCCCCAGACAATTCTTGTGCATTTGGCCAGAGAAGCTCATTTGAGATCTGCTAATCTGTATGCTAAAGATTCTCAAAATTTGTTTCTGGCTTATATGTCTCTCCTGAAACTCACACATCTGGAGCTCAACATGTATGAACTGAGATTTTTCCCTCTCACTCACAGCTAATGTGTTACTGAGTTCCAGGAATTCTTCTTAACTGCTGCCCTTCTCTCCCTCCCTAGAGTATCAAAGAACTTGTAGGTATTTAAAAAACTACTGCAGAGATTAAAGGGTCTCAATTTATAGAGCCTTCAGAAGTAAATTTCCCTGCCCTTTACATCACCTGTGAAGGTGCTCTTTTGGTTTGAATTGCTCAGTCATTCTGTTGCTCTCACGAGTACCCCTTTCCATGTGCTAATACAGTTACTAGCGTTGATATCTATCCTTTTCTGTCTGAGAAGATAAAAAAATCCTAAATCCTAGGGCACATAGAAGGAAAACATGTACTGGGAGGGGGGTATGTATTAGTTTCCTAGGGTTGCTATAACAAGGTATCACAAACTGGTGGCTTAAAAGAACAAAATTTATTCTCTCACAGGTCTGGAGGAAGACTGAAATCAAGGTGTTGGTCAGGTTGATTGCTTCTGGAGGCTCTGAGGGAGAATCTGTTCCATGCCTCTCTCCTAGCTTCTTGTGGTGGCTGGCAATACTTTGTGTTCCTTGGCAGTCTCTTTCTCCACTGTCACATGGTGTTCTCTGTGTGTGTGTGTGTGTGTGTCTGTGTGTCTGTGTCTGTGTCCAAAATTCCCTCTTCTAAAAAAAGAACATCAGTCATTGGATTAATGCCCATCTTAATCCAGTATGCCCTCATTTTAACTTGATTACATTTACAAGGACCCTATTTCCAAATAAGATTGCATTCTGAGGTTCCTAGTGGACATGAATTTTGGGGGGACACTATTCAACCCAATATAGGGTATAAATTTTAAATTTCACTGGTGTCTGTAGACACTTCACCAGAGAGAAGTTTACATGACACTGCAATATCCAGATGTCCTTGATGTAGACATTGAGTTGGTCAGTGGACTAGTCAGATTGTAGAACCATGGCTGCTACTTGTTCATATGCAAATATTTGGTTATGGGAAGCTAAGAGAATTAGTACTAAGTAGGAGAAGTTGAAAATAGTAACTGGCATAAAGATGATTTTTCTAACCACTTTTACGTATGCTCTCATTGTCAGCTGAGCCTGGGAAATTTGCCACTTTTGATCATCTGACTCTGTGTCATGATACCACCTTGCTTGATTACTTGGTGCCAAGGGGATCATACCAGAGGTCATCCCTGGTATTCTTTGGTCTGTAGGCAAAGCCTTTTTCAAATCACACAAGTGCAAGATGTGCTTATCTAAGTGACACTTCAGTAGAGGAATCATGGGATTGTCAAGCTCTCCTCCACTCCCCTTGCTTGATATGCATAGAAGAGGCACTTTTACCTCCAGGAAAGATTGCAGAATTTGGTTTTCTTGATTCTCAAGCTGGCTCTATTTTAGGGAGGGGACCAAAAGGAGAAGTGGCTTCTCCTAGTACAGTGAGTATGTAGTAGGTATTCTATAAATGTTTGTTGAATTAAAGAATCTTTTTCTCATAGGGGTAGCTGTTGGCATAATACATAGCTAATATTTATCTATATAGTGCTTTGTCTCCTTTGACTTCCACAACATTAGTATGTGGAAGGTTTTATTACTCCAGCTCTCCCCACTGCCAAATTATCATCCATCAGAACTAAGTTTTTGTTATTTGTAGTTCCCTAAATCTAGTGCCCTATTTCACAGCTTGATGCCTTTGTTTTCCTGGATTCCTCTTAATCTTGCTCCCACCTCCAAGTTGTTAATATTTTTCTTTGGAAAACTTCTGTACTTTTATAGTGTTCTTGAACTATTGATGTTTTTTACATCTGTCCTCCACTGGAGTAGGAGCTACTTGAGAGCAGAAATTGTCTTTGTTTTCCCATTGCTTCACAGTGTCTGACACACAGGAAGCCTTAGCTTAAAGAAGGAGATCAAGGCTTGGAATGAATGAGTAATTTGCCTGAGGTCACACAGCTGGTGTATGGCAGAGCCAGAGGAGAATCTAGATCCTTAACCACTCAAGAACTAGAAAGAAGAAAACACTGCACGGGTGTCAGGAGACCCAAGGACTAACCTTGAGTTGGCAGCTCTTGTGTCATCCTACCTAGGTGAGCTTCTTTACCTTTATGGTATCAATATTTCGGTTCTTGTTTGTAATGCTCTTTTTAGGACCATCAGTCAAAGGTTCTTTTTGTATGCATTTCTTCCAAGGAAATTGAAAAAGTCTCAACTCCCTATCGATACCTTTTAAGATAAATCGCTGAAGAGAACTGTTGGCTATAATGAAGGTATGGAGAATTTCCTTTTCTGGCTCAAGAGTATCCCTCCTATGAGGAGTTCAGACTAGGTGCTCTATAAGGCCCTTTTGGATTTTATATTGCAAGTCTTTCTACCTCACCTGAATGCTCTCCATTAATGACTCCACTACCCTTTATTCTTTCTTTCCCTCATCTTCATGTTGCGATGGAACGTTTCCTCAGGAGCGACCACCTTCTGCTCTCCATGGTCCTGAAAAGATGTCTCTGGGTTTTCTGAAAGTTTCTGTTTCCCAAATGCAAATTTGAGTTTTGATTGGTTCTTGAAGAAAAAGAAGATGGCAGATGACCTGCTAATGACTTACTGGAAAACACAGGAGAATGAAAGGCACTACCCAGGTGGTAGAGTCAGATCTTCTGTTATTTTGCATTTCTCCATCTCTCCCTCTTTCTTTTGGCTGCCTCAGTGAGTCCAACTCTGCTTCTCTTGTTGCTGAGGTCTCAGACCTTATGATTTACTCTAGAGGTGCTGGCAGAACTGAGCTCAGATTTAGGATTAAGGAGATTAGGACTGGAGAAGAATTAGGTAGGTTCCAGAGGCTGATGGGTTTATCTGTCAGAGAGACTTCAGGAGCTCTGTATCTCTCACACTCAGACCTTTGTCCACTCTGGGAGCAACACAGTGTTGTCACTGATCATGCCCTGATTCACTTCAGTGAATCCCTGAGGAACTAGAATGTCCTCCCTCCCATCCTAAGAATTCCACTGCTTAGGAAGTGACCCAAAAGTGATAGCCTCTAAAATCCTCTCCCTGTTCCCATAGAGCACCGCAGAAAGATTCCAGGTGGAGATCCTGACCCTTAGGATGTGAAACTACTGGGATGAGATTTTTTTTTCTTCCTTTTTTTTTTTAAAGGGCATTTTCTTTGCTGTTGATATCCAGTGCTTCACTGCTTTGTTAATTATGTTGTAATTCCTCTCCTGTATCCCTCCCATTTAATTAATTGCCAGTTTCTGACATTTCTAAACATCTTAGCTGTCCCCTCCTTCCTTTTCCACTTTGACTGTCCTATTTCAGGCCCTTCCTATACTGTGGCAGCTGACTCCCTACCTTTATCTGAGCATTTGGTCTCACTCCCTTGCCTCACTCCCAGTCTTTCCTCTGTACTGCCTCCTCGGTGATATTTCTGACTCAGAACTCTGTAGTATTCCCCTACTCAGTCATCTTTGATGATGACTTTTATCCTTCACTGATTGGGTAAGACCTAAATCTCTCTGGAATGGCTTACAAGGCTCTTTATGATCTTGTCCAATGGGCTGTCCTAACTTTATAGGTGGGAGATTTGTGAGGAAGAACAGACCACTTGTAGAGAAATAGACACTGCATCTTTGTGCACTTAGGTATATGGGGGATTCCATATGTGGTCCCATTCAAATGTAAGGAGAGAAAGTTTAAAACAGCTTTCTACAGTCTTTGTTTTGGCTGGTGAAAGGAGCAAAGTGATCCTTCTCGTTTGTCAAACTGAGCACTTTCTAGGGAAGCCAAGATCTTTGCAAACTGCTCATGGAAATTACTCTTTCTCTTTGCAGTAGAGGTGGGCCATGGACCACTGAGGACACTTATTAAGCATGTACTCATCAAATATTGAAGGAAGAGTCCATCAGTAGCAAACTTTTATTGAGAGACTGTGTTAGGCATTGTGCTAGGTCCCATGGATACCAGTGAACAAGACAGACATAGTCCCTTCAGGAATCTGAGGTCATAGCTGGGAAAAGAGACAGCTAATTCCAGAATGTTTCTCCAGAGATATAGCCACTTCCAAACTAACTGTAGTCTTGATCATAACTCCTTTATTTTTTATTTTTTTCGTAACTCCTTTAGAGTTATTGTTTTCATAGTCTTTTTTCTTTTATCAGTCTTTATAGTGCTTCCTCTTTTTTGCTTTCAAATCAGAATTTAACAAAGCTTTTATTGGCCCGGCTGACCTATGTAGCAACAATCTTCCCTTTGCTGCAGTGAGAGAAGTGGTCTGCATTTATTTTACTTTCCTCAATTCTCATCTTTCCCCATGGGGGCCCAGTGTGCAATGGCTGCAAACAGCAGCCTCCTCGGTAGTGTATGCAGCCTGTTGCCTGAATGGGTTGCCCTAAGGGACCTTGGAGACAGCCCTTTCCAGTGGACATTCATGACTGGCATGCTGTCCCCAGTCTAGGCTCCAGACAGGTATGTGCGGTGTCTTTGGAAAGCCCCAGGGCACAGTGGCCAGGGTCCACATTGGCCAAATCATAATGTCCATCCACACCAAGCTGCAGAACAAGGAGCATGTGATTGAGGCCCTCCGCAGGGCCAAGTTCAAGTTCCCTGGCCACGAGAAGATCCACATCTCCAAGAAGTGGGGATTTACTGTTTAATGGGGATGAATTTGAAAACATGGTGGCAGAAAAGTGGCTCATCCCGGATAGCTGTGTGGTCAAATGCATCCCTAATTGTGGCCCCTGGACAAATGGTGGGCCCTGCACTCTTGAGAGCTTTGGCGCTGTCCCCTCCTTACTCATGCCCACCAATAAATCCCACTTTCCTGTCAAAAAAAAAATTCTCATCTTTCTTTGACTTCTGCAGTCCCACTTCTTCTCGCCACTTAATTTACACTGTCTTCCAGTGGTCCTCAGAGGCCTTTCCTTAGTCTTCTCTATGGCACCTAACACCGCTCATGGTGCTCCCTCCTTAGTCTCAGAGCACTGTTGGATACCGTCCAGTCTGCTCAGTCTCTCCCTTTGTCCCCACCACCTCTTCCCCCTGCCCCCTCCACTTGCCTCTCCCATGAACCTCTAACAGACTCTTCCTCAACACCCTCCTCACATTCCCAAGATAAGCTGAGTCAAACTTTGAAGTGAAAAGAAAGTTTTATTTGGACATCATCTGCATTTTTTTTAACATCTTTATTGGAGTATAATTGCTTTACAATGGTGTGTTAGTTTCTGCTTTATAGCAAAGTGAGTCAGCTATACATATACATATATCCCCATATCTCCTCCCTCTTGCATCTCCCTCCCACCCTCCCTATCCCACCCCTCTAGGTGGTCACAAAGCACCGAGCTGATCTCCCTGTGCTATGCGGCTGCTTCCCACTACCTATCGGTTTTACATTTGGTAGTGTACATATGTCCATGACACTCTCTCACTTCGTCCCAGCTTACCCTTCCCCCTCCCCGTGTCCTCAAGTCCATTCTCTACGTCTGCGTCTTTATTCCTGTCCTGCCCCTAGGTTCTTCAGAACCATTTTTTTTTTTTAAGATTCCATATATATGTGTTAGCATACAGTATTTGTTTTTCTCTTTCTGACTTACTTCACTCTGTCTAGGTACATCCACCTCACTACAAATAACTCAATTTCGTTTCTTTTTATGAGCCCCACTCTTGCCAACACCTTGATTGCAGCCTTGTAGGCACCCTGAAATAGATGACCCAGCTTATGCTGTGGTTGGATTGCTGACCCACAGAAACTGTGAGATGCTGTGAGATCCTCTTGTTTGGGATAATTTGTTATGCAGTAATAGATAATATATTGCAGATGTACGGAAATGCCAGCTGCCCAATAACTGGAGGCCTGGGGGCCCATGGCAAATTATAGACTCCTTTGCCAAGTGTTAAAAACACCACTGATCCAACTGGATGGTGATTTCTTGCAGCCCCACTCGCTGGGAGAAGAAGGAACCCCAGATTCTAATTAGCTTATTATTCAGGCTACCCAGCATGAGTTCGCAGTGTTATTCTCAGACAGTTCTGCTTCTTGCATCATAAAGATAATAGAACAACACTAGAGTGAATTAATGAGGTTAGGACAGTGGGTTATAGACCCCCTTATGTAGGGATGTGTTTTTCTAGACACTTGAAATCTCACTATGAGGAGAAAGAGTTGTTGAAGGTACTAAATAAACTTAAGAGAAAGGAGTTTCGAAGAAAATGTCAGTATCTTAACTAAGAAGTAATTTTGTGACCTCAAAGGGCAGGAAACAGGAAGCTGTAGGTAAGCTGTGCTAGAAGTGAAGGCTGATTTCTAACCAAATAAATTTCAAGAGAAAAAAACAAAAAGAAGAGAGGGAATCAGTAAGTTAGGAGACATAGCAACCAAAATCAATGAGTACATCTCTTTGGATCCTGGTTTAAACACCTCAGTTGTTAAGAAAAAAATATAATTAGGGAAGTGTGAACATGCACTGAATGTTTGATGATGTTAAGAATTGTTATTTTTAGAAATGATACTGTAATTATGAAATTTATAAAATTAATTTTAGGGATACATTAAAAATATTACAGATGAAATGATATATCTATAATTTTGTTTAAAATATCCAGCATGTACTGTGGGGAGAACTAGGTGGGAATATAAATGATGCAAGGTTGATTCCAACTATATGACATATGGAAAAGGCAAAACTACAGAGACAAGAAAACCTAGTGGTAACTGGTGGGGTGGGGTGGGGTGAGGTAGGGAGATAAATAGGCAGAACACAGAGGATTTTTAGGGCAATGAAAATGCTTTGTATGCTATAATAATAATGAATATATATCATACATTTGTTCAAACCATAGTATGTACAACTCCAAGAGTGAACACTGAGGAAAACTATGGACTTCATGATTATGATGTGTTCATCCTTGGTAAAAAATGTACCATTCTGGTGAGTGGTGTTGATAATGGGGGAGACTGTGTAAGTGTGGGGGCAGAGGGTGTATGGAAAATCTCTGTACCTTCCTCTCAATTTTGTTGAAAATCTAAAACTTTTCTAAAACAATAAAATCTTCTAAAAAATTAAAAAAAAATACACATACAAAGCAAAAAAAACCCCAAAAAGCAAAATAAAACCTGTTCAGTAGAAGGACTCAATAGCAGAATTGAGCAGGCAGAAGAAAGAATTTGAGGATAGTTCAATAGAGTTTATCTGGTATGAAGAACTGGAAGAAATAAGAATAAAAAAATATGAACAGAGCCTCAGATACTGTGGGACAACATCAATACCAACATATGCATAATAGGAGTCTCAGAAAAGGAGGAAAGAGAAAAAGCAGAAAAAATAAAGAAATAAAGGCTTGAAACTTCCCAAATTTGATGAGAAACTTGAATCTGTACACTCAGGAGATGTATCAAACTCCAAGTAAGATGATCCACACCAAGACACATTATGGTCAAAAGATCGTGAACAAAAGAAAAGAGAAAAATTTGCAAGCAGTAGGAGAAAAAGCTCATTACATATTAAACACACACCCACACACAATAAGAATAACAGCTAACTTCTCATCAGAAACAATAGAGGCCAGAAAGCATTGATACATTCAAAATGAAAAGCAAAATAAAGCTAAACAAAAACACAGAAACCACCAAATAACCTGTTAACAAAGAATCCTATATCTAGCAAAACTATGATTTGAAACTGAAGACAAAGACATTCCCAAAGACACTGAGAGGATTTATTGCTAGCAGATCTGTTTTACAAGAAATACTATAGTTAAGTTCTTTAGGCTGAGAAGAAATGACACCAGACAATAACCCCAATCTGCATGAAAAAAACAAAGAGCACCAGGAAAGGTAATATGAACATAATTATGAAAAACATTATAAATTTATTTTTATCTTTTCTTATCTGACTTAAATTATATAAAGCAATAATAAATTTATTGCGTTGGGCTTACAACATCTTCAGATGTAATATATATTCATGTGAATAATTGGACAAAGGATGGAGGAAGGAATGGAACTCTTTTGGAGTAAGGAAATGACAAAAATGGTAATTTGAATCCACAAGAGGAAGAGTACTGGAAATGCTAAATACAGAGTTTAAAATGAAAGGCTCAAGTATGTTTTTTCTGTTTTCTCAACTTCTTTAAAAGAAAATTACATAACTCAATATTTATGACGCTATGTTACTAATATAGCTATGTAATATATATGACAATAACACGAAGGAGAGGAGTCATAACAAAACTATATCAGAGCAAGGTTTCTGTGCTTACTGGAATTAAATTAGTATTTATCCGAAGTATACTGTGATATGTTAAGGTAGAGATTGTAATTCCTAAAGAAACCACTATAAAATAATTCAGAATTACACTTAGAAATGAACAAAATAATTTATATGGCTCATAGCAAAATATCTACCTAATATAAGACAATAAAGAAGGAACAGAGGAACAAAAAGACATGAGATACATAAAAAAATGAAAAAAACATGGTAAACAAATCCACTCAGATAAAAAATAACATTAAATGTGAATGGATTAAACATACATAGTTTTCTGTGCTACATAATAAGTGATCACAAACCTGGCCCCCAAATCAACACACATTTATTATCTCACAATTTCTGTGGGTCAGGACTCCAAGTATACCTCAGCTGGGTTCTCTGCAAGGCTGTATTAAGGTGTCAGTTGTGTTCTTAGCTGGAGGATTGACTGTAAGATCCACTTCCACACTCACTAAGGACGTCAGTAGAATTCAGTTCCCTGTGGTTATAAGACTGAGGGACTTGACTTCTTGCTGGTTGTTGGCTGGAGGTTGCCCTCAGCTCCTATTAGCCACCCTCAGCTCCTTGTCACATGAGACTCTCAACATGGCTGCTGCTTCAAAGCCAGCACAGGAGAGTGTCTCAAGAAAGTCTACTAGCAAAACAGACTCTGTAGCAATGTGATCATAGGCATGACATCCCATCACTTTTGCCATATTCTCTCCGTTAGAAACAAGTCAAAGGTCCCAGAGACAGTCGAGGGGAGGGTTATAATAAAAGGGCATAAATATTAGAAAATGAGGATCATTAGGGGTCATCTTAGAGTTTGCCACAGAGAGAACTTATTTAACCTGATAAAGAGCACTTATGAAAAACCTGACATCTTAATGGTGAAAGAATGAATGCTTTCCCCCAAGATTGAGAACAAGGTATGTCTGCTGCCACCATTTCTATAAGCATTGTACTAGAGGTTATAGCTAGTGCAATTAGAAAAAAAAAAAAAAAGACATCTACTTTGGAAAGGAAGAAATAACACTATCTTTATTTGAAAATAATGTGATCCTGCATTTTGAAAACCCTAAAGTACCCTCCCAAACACACAGATTACTGGAATGAATAAATTAATTCAGCCAGGTACTACAGTACAAGATTGTGGCAGATAGATTCTAAGGTAGCCCCTATAGTCCCTGCCTCCTGGTGTTCATTCATTTGTGTGATAACTTACACTTGAGGCTCTTGACCAATAGACTATGGCCAGGGTTATGGGATATCACTTATGTGATTACATTACATAGGATTGTCACGTCTAAGAAAGAGGCTTTCTTCTCTAGTGGCTTTGATGAAGCAAGCAGCCATGTTGGGAGGAATATGGAAAGTAATTGAGGGCTGCTTCTTGGAGCTTGGGTGGCCTCTGGTCAGCAATCAGCAACAAGCTGAAGCCCTTCTTCCTATAGCCACATGGAATTGAATTCTGCCAACAGTTTGGGAGCTTGAAAGCAGATCCTTCTCTTGTCAAGTCTTGAGATGGCCAATACCTTGATTGCAGGCTTGTGAGGCCCTAAGCAGAGGACCCACTAATCTGTGCCCAGATTCCTGCCCCACAAAGCCTGCAAGATAATAAATGTTTATGGTTTTAGCCATTGAATTGATGGTAATATTGTTAGGCATTAGTAGAAATGTAATATGTATTTTAGTACCTGAAAGTGGGATATTGCTATAACAAAGACCTACAAATGGAATAGCAGGTTTGGAACCAGGCAGTTGGTAGAGGCTAGGAGAATTTTAAGCATGGTGGGGGACTTCCCTGGTTGTGCAGTGGTTAAGACTCTGTGCTCCCAATGCAGGGGGCCCGGGTTTGATCCCTGGTCAGGGAACTAGATCCCACATGCATGCTGCAACTAAGAGTTCATATGCCTCAACTAAGGAGCCTGTGAGTTGTAACTAAGGAGCCCGCCTGCTGCAACTGAGACCTGGTGCAACCAAATAAATGAATAAATATTAAAAAAAAAAAAAAGCATGGTGGAGGGAAGTCCCTGGTGGTCCAGTGGTTAGGACTCAGTGCTTTCACAGGAAGGGAAAGGAAAGGAAAGGAAGAAAGAAAAAGAAAAAGAAGGAAGGAAAGAAGGAAGGAAGAGAAAGAAAGGGAAGAAAAGAAAAAGGGAGGAAGGAAGGAAGGGAAGGCTCCCTCTTGTGAGAGCACTGGAATCACAGATAACTGCTGAACAACCATTGACAGGAAGACACTGGAACTCACCAAAAAAGATACCCCACATCCAAAGATAAAGGAGAAGCCACAATGAGACGGTAGGAGGGGGGCAATCACAATAAAATCAAATCCCATAACTGCTGGGTGGATGACTCACAAAATGGAGAACACTTATAACAAAGAAGTCCACCCACTGGAGTGAAGGTTCTGAGCCCCATGTCAGGCTTCCCAAGCTGGGGGTCTGGCAACGGGAGGAGGAATTCCCAGAGAATCAGATTTTGAAGGCTAGTGGGATTTGATTGCAGGACTTCGACAGGACTGGGGGAAACAGACTCCACTCTTGGAGGGCACACACACAGTGATGTGTGCATCAGGACCTGGGGGAAGGAGCAATGACCCCATAGGAGACTGAAGCAGACCTACCTGCAAGTGTTGGAGGGTCTCCTGCAGAGGCGGAGGGTAGCTGTGCTCACCGTGGGAACAAGGACACTGGCAGCAGAGGTTCTGGGAAGTGCTCCTTGGCGTGAGCCCTCCCGGAGTCCACCATTAGCCCCACCAAAAAGCCTGCAGGCGCCAGTGCTGGGTCAGGCCAAACAACCAACAAGGAGGGAACTCGGCCCCACCCATCAGCAGACAAGCGAACTAAAGTTTTACTGATGTCTGCCTGCCAGAGCAACACCCAGCTCTACCCACCACCAGTCCCTCCCATCAGGAAGCTTGCACAAGCCTCTTAGATAGCATCATCCACCAGAGGGCAGACAGCAGAAGGAAGAAGAACTACAATCCTGCAGCCTGTGGAACGAAAACCACATTCACAGAAAGACAAACAAAATGAAAAGGCAGAGGACTGTACCAGATGAAGGACCAAGATAAACCCCAGAAAAACATCTAAATGAAGTGGAGATAGGCAACCTTCAAGAAAAAGAATTCACAATAATGATAGTGAAGATGATCCAGGACCTCAGAAAAAGAATGGAGGCAAAGATCGAGAAGATGCAAGAAATGTTTCACAAAGACCTAGAAGAATTAAAGAATAATAAAAAAAAAGAAATGAGCAATACAATAACTGAAATGAAAAATACACTAGAAGGAATCAATAGCAGAATAACTGAGGCAGAAGAATGGATAAGTGACCTGGAAGACAGAATGGTGGAATTCACTGCTGCAGAACAGAATAAAGAAAAAAGAATGAAAAGAAATGAAGACAGTCTAAGCGACCTCTGGGACAACATTAAATGCAACAACATTCGCATTATAGGGGTCCCAGAAGGAGAAGAGAGAGAGAAAGGACCAGAGAAAATATTTGAAGAGATTATAGTCGAAAACTTCCCTAACCTGGGAAAGGAAATAGCCACCCAAGTCCAGGAAGTGCAGAGAGTCCCAGGCTGGATAAACCCAAGGAGAAATACGGCAAGACACATAGTAATCAAACTGACAAAAATTAAAGACAAAGGAAAATTATTGAAGGCAACAAGGGAAAAACAACAAATAACTTACAAGGGAACTCCCATAAGGTTAACAGCTGATTTCTCAGCAGAAACTCTACAAGCCAGAAGGGAGTGGCACGATATACTTAAAGTGATGAAAGGGAAGATTACTCTACCTGGCAAGGATCTCATTCAGAGTCGACGGAGACATCAAAAGCTTTACAGACAAGCAAAAGCTAAGAGAATTCAGCACCTCCAAACCAGCTCTACAACAAATGTTAAAGCAACTTCTCTAAGTGGGAAACACAACAGAAGAAAAGGACCTACAAAAACAAACCCATAACAATTAAGAAAATGGTAATAGGAACATACATATCGATATTTACCTTAAATGTGAACGGATTAAATGCTCCAACCAAAAGACACAGGCTCGCTGAATGGATATAAAAATAAGACCCATATATATGCTGTCTAAAGAGACCCACTTCAGACCTAGGGACACATACAGACTGAAAGTGCGAGGATGGAAAAAGATATTCCATGCAAATGGAAATCAAAAGAAAGCTGGAGTAGCAATACTCATATCAGATAAAATAGACTTTAAAATAAAGAATGTTACAAGAGACAAGGAGGGACACTACATAATGATCAAGGGATCAACCCAAGAAGAAGATATAACAATTATAAATATATATGCACCCAACATAGGAGCACCTCAATACATAAGGCAACTGCTAACAGCTCTAAAAGAGGAAATCAACAGTAACACAACAATAGTGGGGGATTTTAACACCTCACTTACACCAATGGACGGATCATCCAGACAGAAAATTAATAAGGAAACACAAGCTTTAAATGACACAGTAGATCAGATAGATTTAATTGATGTTTATGGGACATTCCATCCAAAAACGGCAGATTACACTTTCTTCTCAAGTGCACACGGAACCTTCTCCAGGACAGATCACATCTTGGGTCACAAATCAAGCCTCAGTAAATTTAAGAAAACTGAAATCATATATCAAGCATCTTTTCTGACCACAACGCTATGAGATTAGAAATCAATTACAGGGAAAAAAACGTAAAAAACACAAACACATGGAGGCTAAACAATATGTTACTAAATAATCAAGATATCACTGGAGAAATCAAAGAGGAAATCAAAAAATACCTACAGACAAATGACAATGAAAACATGATCCAAAACCTATGGGTTGTAGGAAAAACTGTTCTAAGAGGCAAGTTTAGAGCAATACAGTCCTACCTCAAGAAACAAGAAAAAAATCTCAAATAAACAATCTTAGGTTCCTACATCTAAAGGAACTAGAGAAAGAAGAATAAAGACAACCCAAAATGAGTAGAAGGAAAGAAATCATGAAAATTAAAGCAGAAATGAATGAAATAGAAACAAAGAAAACAATAGCAAAGATCAATAAAACTAAAAGCTGGTTCTTTGAGAAGATAAACAAAATTGATAAACCTTTAGCCAGACTCATCAAGAAAAAGAGGGAGAGGACTCAAATCAATAAAATTAGAAATGAAAAAGGAGAAGTTACAACAGACATGGCAGAAATACAAAGCATCCTAAGAGACTACTACAAGCAACTCTATGCCGATGAAATGGACAACCTGGAAGAAATGGACAAATTCTTAGAAAGTTTTCCTTCCAAGACTGAACCAGGAAGAAATAGAAAATATGAACAGACAAGTCACAAGTAATGAAATTGAAACTGTGATTAAAAATCTTAAAACAAACGAAAGTCCAGGACCAGATGGCTTCACAGGTGAATTCTATCAAACATTTAGAGAAGAGCTTACACCCATCCTTCTCAATTCTTCCAAAAAGTTGCAGAGGAAGGAACACTCCCAAACTCATTCTGCGAGGCCACCATCACCCTGTTACCAAAACCAGGCAAAGATACTACAAAAAAAATTACAGACCAATATCACTGATGCATATAGATGCAAAAATCCTCAACAAAATACTAGCAAACAGGGCTTCCCTGGTGGCACAGTGGTTAAGAATCCGCCTGCCAATGCAAGGGACACGGCTTCGAGCCCTGGCCTGGGAAGATCCCACATGCTGTGGAGCAACTAAGCCCATGCGCCACAACTACTGAGCCTGAGCTCTAGAGCCTGCAAGTCACAACTGCTGAGCCCACGTGCCACAACTACTGAAGCCTGCATGCCTAGAGCCCATGCTCCACAACAGGAGAAGCCACGATGATGAGAAGTCTGCGCACCGCAATGAAGAGTAGCCCCCGCTCACCGCAACTAAAGAAAGCCCGCGCGCGGCAACAAAGACCCAACACAGCCAAAAATAAATAAATAAATAAATTAATTAATTAAAAAAAAATACTAGCAAACAGAATCCAACAGCACATTAAAAGGATCATACACCATGGTCTAGTGGGATTTATCTCAGGGATGCAAGGATTCTTCAATATATGCAAATCAATCAATGTGATATACCACATTAACAAATTGAAGAATAAAAACCATATGATCATCTCAATAGATGCAGAAAAAGCTTTTGACAAAATTCAACACAACACCCGTTTATGATAAAAACTCTCCAGAAAGTGGGCATACAGGGAACCTACCTCAACGTAATAAAGGCCATACATGATAAACCCACAGCAAACATCATTCTCAATGGTGAAAAACTGAAAGCATTTCCTCTAAGATCAGGAACAAGATGAGGATGTCCACTCTCACCACTATTATTCAACATAGTTTTCGAAGTCCTAGCTACGGCAATCAGAGAAGAAAAAGAAATAAAAGGAATACACATTGGAAAAGAAGAAGTAAAACTGTCACTGTTTGCAGATGACATGATACTATACATGGATAATCTTAAAGATGCCACCAGAAAACTACTAGAGCTAATCAATGAATTTGGTAAAGTTGCAGGATACAAAATTAATGCACAGAAATCTCTTGCATTCCTATACACTAATGATAAAAAATCTGAAAGAGAAATTATGGAAACACTCCCATTTACCATTGCAACAAAAAGAATAAAATACCTAGGAATAAACCTACCTAGGGAGACAAAAGACCTGTATGCAGAAAACTATAAGACACTGATGAAAGAAATTAAAGATGATACCAACAGATGGTGAGATATACCATGTTCTTGGATTGGAAGAATCAATATTGTGAAAATGACTATACTACCCAAAGCAATCTACAGATTCAATGCAATCCCTGTCAAATTACCAATGGCATTTTTTACGGAGCTAGAACAAATCATCTTAAAATTTGTTTGGAGACACAAAAGACCTCGAATAGCCAAAGCAGTCTTGAGGGAAAAAAACGGAGCTGGAGGAATCAGACTCCCTGACTTCAGACTATACTACAAAGCTACAGTAATCAAGACAATATGGTACTGGCACAAAAACAGAAACATAGATCAATGGAACAAGATAGAAAGCCCAGAGATAAACCCACGCACCTATGGTCAACTAATCTATGACAAAGGAGGCAAAGATATACAATGGAGAAAAGACAGTCTCTTCAATAACTGGTGCTGGGAAAACTGGACAGCTACATGTAAAAGAATGAAATACTCCCTAACACCATACACAAAAATAAACTCAAAATGGATTAGAGACCTAAATGTAAGACTGGACACTATAAAACTCTTAGAGGAAAACATAGGAAGAAGACTGTTTGACATAACTCACAGCAAGATCTTTTTTGATCCACCTCCTAGAGTAATGGAAATAAAAACAAAAATAAACAATTGGGACCTAATGAAACTTCAAAGCTTTTGCACAGCAAAGGAAACCATAAACAAGGCGAAAAGACAGCCCTCAGAATGGGAGAAAATATTTGCAAACGAATCAACGGACAAAGGATTAATCTCCAAAATATATAAACAGCTCATTCAGCTCAATAGTAAAGAAACAAACACTCCAATCCAAAAATGGGCAGAAGACCTAAATAGACATTTCTCCAAAGAAGACATACAGACGACCACGAAGCACATGAAAAGATGCTCAACGTCACTAATTATTAGAGAAATGCAAATCAAAACTACAATGAGGTATCACCTCACACCAGTTAGAATGGGCATCATCAGAAAATCTACAAACAACAAATGCTGGAGAGGGTGTGGAGAAAAGGGAACCCTCTTGCACTGTTGGTGGGAATGTAAATTGATACAGCCACTATGGAGAACAATATGGATGTTCCTTAAAAAACTAAAAATAGAATTACCATATGATCCAGCAATCCCACTACTGGGCATATACCCAGAGAAAACCATAATTCAAAAAGACACATGCACCCGAATGTTCATTGCAGCACTATTTACAATAGCCAGGTCATGGAAGCAACCTAAATGCCCATCAACAGACGAATGGATAAAGAAGTTGTGGTACATATATACAATGGAATATTACTCAGCCATAAAAAGGAACGAAATTGAGTCATTTGTTGAGACGTGGATGGATCTAGAGTCTGTCATACAGAGTGAAGTAAGTCAGAAAGAGAAAAACCAATATTGTATATTAACGCATGTATGTGGAACCTAGAAAAATGGTACAGATGAGCCGGTTTGCAGGGCAGAATTTGAGACACAGATGGAGAGAACAGACATGGACACCAAGCGGGGAAAACTGTGGTGGGGTGGGGATGGTTGTGTGATGAATTGGGCGATTGGGATTGACATGTATACACTGATGTGTATAAAATTGATGACTAATAAGAGCTTGCAGTATAAAAAAACAAACAAACAAAACAACTAATACTAAACTTTCATTGGGTTATTTGTATGGAAATATGTTAATATAAATGTTTCAGACATTACATGAAATTCCTAAAAATCTTATATGTTCTGGTATAATGTTATAAGTCATAATCCTAGTTATTACTTTAAAATGTATATCTCAGAAATAACTAATTTTCTTGTCAACTGCATTATTATGAACTTTCATCAAATCTTTAACCATGGTCATTTTAAACTCTTTTGTCATTTACAGACAGTTCTGGGTGTACTCTGATGCTTTTGCAAACATGTTCCTATAAAAGGGTTTCATCTTCAAGAAATTCATGGAAAAGACTCTGACAAGTACAGGTTTCTGGTAACTGACTGTACTGCTGAACTGAATAAATAAGCATTTTCAGAACTCTAATGAAAAACTGATGAACTCATAAAAGTGCTAACAAAAGATCAAGATGAAAAAAAAATTAATTACATGGGACTGAGTGAACTCATGAGGATGAGTATAATTTTTGTGACTTTCTGTTTGAATTAAAAAAAAAATCCCACAAGGACTCAGAGGCAAAGAATATACAAATCAGTTTTCACTGCAAAGTAAAGGAGCTGCTACAGTGGAGGATTACTGGACTGAATGTCAATATTATGACATAGTATGAGTGTGTTTCATGTTTGGTAATTGCAATCATTGTTGCTTTTTTTGTGGTCATCCGTGTACAATGCTTGATGTCAGTCTGTTTATCTCTTGTAAAAATAAAATACAGTGTGTGTGTGAAAAAAAAAATTTCTCTCTGAAAAAAATAATGACACAAACAGATGGAGATATATATCATGTTCTTGGATTGGAAGAATCAATATTGTGAAAATGACTATACTACCCAAATCAACCTACAGATTCAATGCAATCCCTATCAAATTACCGATAGCATTTTTTACAGAACTAGAACAAAAAATCTTAAAATTTGTATGGAGACAGAAAAGCCTGTGAATAGCCAAAGCAGTCTTGAGGGGAAAAAACGGAGCTGGAGGAATCAGACTCCCTGACTTCAGACTATACTACAAAGCTACAGTAATCAAGACAATATGGTACTGACACAAAAACAGAAACAGAGATCAATGGAACAAGATAGAAAGCCCAGAGGTAAACCCACGCACCTATGGTCAACCAATCTATGACAAAGACGGCAAGGATATACAATGGAGAAAAGATAGTCTCTTCAATAAGTGGTGCTGGGAAAACTGGACAGCTACATGTAAAAGAATGAAATTAGAACACTCCCTAACACCATACACAAAAATAAACTCAAAATGGAGTAGAGACCTAAATGTAAGACCGGACACTATAAAACTCTTAGAGGAAAACATAGGAAGAAGGCTCTTTGACATAAATCACAGCAAGATCTTTTTTGACTCACCTCCTAGAGTAATGGAAATAAAAACAAAAATAAACAAATGGGACCTAATGAAACTTCAAAGCTTTTGCACAGCAAAGGAAACCATAAACAAGACGAAAAGACAACCCTCAGAATGGGAGAAAATATTTGCAAACGAATCAACGGACAAAGGATTAATCTCCAAAATATATAAACAGCTCATGCAGCTCAATAGTAAAAAAACAAACAACGCAATCAAAAAATGGGCAGAGGACCTAAATAGACTTTTCTCCAGAGAAGACATACAGATGGGGGCTTCCCTGGTGGCGCAGTGGTTGAGAATCTGCCTGCCAATGCAGGGGACATGGGTTTGAGCCCTGGTATGGGAAGATCCCACATGCCACGGAGCAACTGGGCCCGTGAGCCACAACTACTGAGCCTGCGCGTCTGAAGCGTGTGCTCCGCAACAAGAGAGGCCACGATAGTGAGAGGTCCATGCACCGCGATGAAGCGTAGCCCCCGCTTGTCACAACTAGAGAAAGCCCGCGCACAGAAACTAAGACCCAACACAGCTAAAAATAAATAAATAAAATTAAAAAAAAATACAATGATACAAATCACACAGGTAGAATAATGAATAAATATTAAAAAAAAAAGACATACAGATGGCCAAGAGGCAGATGAAAAGATGCTCAACATCACTAATTATTAGAGAAATGCAAATCAAAGCTACAATGAGGTGTCACCTCACACCAGTTAGAATGGGCATCATCAGAAAATCTACAAACAACAAATGCTGGTGACGGTGTAGAGAAAAGGGAACCCTCTTGCACTGTTGGTGGGAATGTAAATTGATACAGCCACTATGGGGAACAGTATGGAGGTTCCTTAAAAAACTAAAACTAGAGCTACCATATGACCCAGCAATCCCACTACTGGGCATATACTCAGGGAAAACCATAACTCAAAAAGACATATGCACCCCAATGTTCATTGCAGCACTGTTTACAATAGCCAGGTCATGGAAGCAACCTAAATGCCCATCTACAGTCGCATGGATAAAGAAGATGTGGTACATATATACAATGGAATATTACTCAGCCATAAAAAGGAGCAAAATTGGGGCATTTGTAGAGAAGTGGATGGATGTAGAGACTGTCATACAGAGTAAAGTAAGTCAGAAAGAGAAAAACAAATACCGTATATTAATGCATATATGTGGAATCTAGAAAAACGGTACAGATGAACCGGTTTGCAGGGCAGAAATAGAGACACAGATGTAGAGAACAAAAGTATGGACACAAAGGGGTGAAAGTGGGGGTGGTGATGGTTGGGGGTACGAATTGGGAGATTGGGATTGACATGTATACACTGATGTGTATAAAATAGATAACTAATAAGAACCTGCTGTATGAAAAATAAATAAATAAATTTAAATTTAAAAAAAAGAAAGGAAGAAAGAAAGAAAGAAGCATGCTGGAGAAAGCCTACATTTCTGTGAACACACTTAGTAGAAACCTGGGCTTTAATCTGCCAATGAGGGCTCAGAAGGAAATGAGGAACATCTTATTGGAAACTAGAAGAAGAGGAAGTCTTTGTTAAGTAGTAGTGGAAAGCTTAGCTAAATTATCTCCTACAGTTATGTGGGAAGCAGAACTTGTAAGCAATGAACCTGGTTATATAGCTAAGGAGATTTCCGAGCAACGTGTTGCAGGTGCTGCTTGCTTTCTTCTTACTGTTTATAGTAACATGTAAGAGGAGAAAGATAAATTGAGGGAAGAAGAGCTAAAGAAAAAAGGAACCAGGGTTTGATTATTTTGAAAATTCTCAGCCTCTCCAGATGACAAAAAGCATTAAAATTAGAAATGAATTTTCAGCACTATCAGGAAAGCATGGCATAGAGAAAAAGCTGAGGGTATGACTCTACAATTTTAGTTAAAACCTCAGAAAGGGACTTCCCTGGTGGCGCAGTGGTTGGGAGTCTGCCTGCCGATGCGGGGGACATGGGTTCGATCCCTGGTCCGGGAGGATCCCACATGCCGCGGAGCGGCTGGGCCCGTGTGCCACAACTACTGAGTCTGCGTGCCACAGCTACTGAAGCCCGTGCGACTAGAGCCCGTGCTCTGCAACAGGAGAAGCCACTGCAATGAGACGCATGTGCACCGCGATGAAGAGCGGCCCCCGGTTGATGCAACTAGAGAAAGCCCGCGTGCAGCAATGAAGACCCAACACAGACATAAATAAATAGGTAAATAAATAAATAAATAACCTCAGAAAGACCTAAGCATCAAGTAAAATTCAGTCACACAACAGGCCCTTTAAAAATACTAAGTGTATGCCTCACAGAACCTCTCAGTTAAACAGGCCCTTTAAAAATACTAAGTGTATGCCTCATAGAACCTCTCAGTTAAACCATAGCAATTCTAGGAAGCTTAAATATCTTGTCCCTCAGCCATCTCAGCAAGAGCCCAAGATCTTGAAAAGATCTGTGTTTGTGGCTTTTGTCTAATTGTGAACACCAGTGAAATCCATGGAAGGCCCACAGTGTTTTATAAGAAGGTTAGTCAATAAAATCACTGGCAGTTCGTACTGAAAAGGATGAAGAGAATGCAGAACGGGAAGGAAAGGTTGTTGTCAGACCCCCCCAGATTCTGTTGGTAGGAAACAAGCTGTTAAAATGACTCAGGTAAAAACAAGAGCTGCCTTTCATGAAAAAGGAAGGATGACTAAGAGGGTGGAATCAAGCGTCCACAGTGCAGAGCCAAAAACCCTGAGAATTATTCTCAGGTCTCGAAACTTAATCAGGACCATCCCGTCCAACATTTGCCCAGCTGAATACCAGAATTGCTATGCAATAGTATCTCCATTATCCCCCCTCCCCATATTGAATGGGAATGTTTACAGCTGTTATCCGACGCCTGTCCTACCATTTTATGTTGGAGTGTGTGAGGCAGATAATTTGTTTTTAGTTTTACAGATTGACAGATTGAAAAGAACTATATTCATGGAACTTGATCCATGCCTGGACCTGATTTATTTATATGAAGAGGTTCTGGATGTTGAGCTGATACTGTAATGGGATGAGAGCTTTGGTGTTCATGGAGGGGGTGAATTTATTACGCATATGGGATGGACATGAATTATAAGGGGTCAGATGACAGACTGGTGGACAGACTTCAAGATGGCCCCCATGAGCCCCACATCCTGGCATTTGCACTCTTGCGTTATCTTCCTTGAGTTTGGGCAGGACCTGTGACTTGCTTCTGATCAATAGAATACAGCATGTGTGATGTGATGTCACTTGTTACACCTTGTTACATAGGACTGTGATCCCAAATTTGCAAAGACACTTCCTCCCTTGTTGGCTTTAATGAAACAAGTGGTCACGTTGGGAGGTTCATGTGGCAAGGATCTGAGGCCAGCTTCTAGGAGCCAAGGGCAGCCTCCAGCAGACAGCCAGCAAATAACTGAAACCTTGAGCCCCAAAACCACAGGAGACTGAATTCTGCCATCATCCACGTAAGATGGAAACCAGTCTTTCCCTAGTAAAGTTTTGAGATAAGACCCCAGCCCTGCTGACACCATTTTGGATGGGATGGTCCAAAATTGAGTAGACATAGCTAAATCATACTCCACTCCTGGCCCACAGAAACTGTGAGATAAGTTGTGTGAGATAAGATACTGTTGTGTTAAGCAGCCAAGTTGGTGATAATATTGTTACAGAGCAACAGAAAACAAATACAAAGGTTAATATACAAGAATCAATTGTATTTTTGAAAAAAGTTTATTTGACATTTTATTTTATTTTCTTTTTTTTGGCTGTGACAGGTCTTAGTTGCAGCAGGCAGGATCTTTCATTACAGCGTGCGGGCTTCCCTCTAGTTGTGGCGCGTGGGCCCTGTAGTTTGCGGCATGCGGGCTCAGTAGTTATGGTGCTCGGGCTTAGTTGCCCCGGGGCATGTTGGATCTTAGTTCCCCAACCAGGGATCAAACCCAAGTCACCTGCATTGGAAGGCGTATTCTTTACCACTGGACCACCAGGGAAGTCCCCCCAGTTGTATTTCTATACAGTAGCAATGAGCAATTCAAAATAAACGGAAGAACACAGTTCCATGAGTGATAGCATCAAAAAGAATAAAATATTTAGGAATAAATATAACAATTAAGTGTATAATTTATACTCTGAAATGAAAAAAAATATTGCTGAAAGAAAATAAAGGAGATCTAAATAAATGGAGAGACTTACCACTTTCAAGGATCAGAAGACTTAATATTTTTTTTTTTGGCGGTGTGGCATTTGGGATCTTAATTCCCCGACCAGGGATCAAACCCATGCCTCCTGCAGTGGAAGCACGGAGTCTTAACCACTGGACCACTAGGGAAGTCCTGACTTAATATTGTTGAGATGGCAATATTCTCCACACTGAGCTACAGATTCAATGCAATCCCTATAAAATCCCAGTTAACTTCTTTTGCAGAAATTGACAAGCTAATTCTAAAATTCATATGGAAATGAAAGAGAACCAGAAAAGCCAAAATAATCTTGAAATGAAGAACAAAATCAGAAGACTCATACTTCCTGGTTTCAAAATTTACTACAAAGCTGAAGCTATCAAGATAGTCACAGGAACTATATATCACAGGAACTATTGGCTGCTAAACCCTTTGCTTTCTGCTGAGGACTAGCCCACATCTTTGTTCCTTCTGCTCCCCTGGCTTTAGCTACAAGTTGCAGGTTGTGTTGTACTGGGTCCCCCTGAATGACCTTGCGCTTGATAATAAGAATTGGAGTGATGAGGGCTCACCTCCTACTGCTGCTGTTCCAGGGAATGCTGAAGGCCATTCTTGCCAGTGAGTATGGCCGTTGGGATAGGGTAGGGTGGGGGTGTGGTGATTTATGGGAGGCAGGATTAGGGAGATTAGAGAAACAGAAGGTAGAAGTCCTGACTTCTGGTCCCTGCTGGCTCCTGTCAGGGTATGCTTTCAACCATCCAGATGTGAGCAAAAGAGAAGCCGGGTGGAAAGGGAAAGGGGATGTCCTTTGTTTTTGTTTTTTAATCTTTCTCTTGGCTCTACGTCCTTGTCCCAAGCTTTACCAACCTCCCTCACCCCCAGCAACCCACTGTGGGGGTCTGAACCTGGTCCACTTGAACCGCCAAACCAGGGAGGAGAGCTTCCCTCACCCTCTGAGGCAACTCTGTGACCCAGCAGTCCTCTCACTTTGCCCGGAGTAGGCAGGGTAACTGCCCCTCCCAGGTTCCTCATAACAGTTTCTGTCTTATACAAACAATGCTCCTGCTGAACTTATTTGAATTGGACATTTTATTTTTATCCCCAGTTTTTCAGGTAAAATTGACATATAACATTATATTAGTTTAAGGTGTAGGATATAATGATTTGATATATGTATGTACTGTGAAATGATTGCCAATGTGACTGATTAATTAGCTGTTATAAGTCAAAGGCAGTGCATTCCATAAAACTTGGAACTGGAGGGAAAAAAATCACCCCAAATCAGAACATTATTTTTGTGTATTTATTGCCGATTTTCCCCCTAAATATGTAATTTTGTTTTTCCCTGTGGCCTTGCAGCATGTGGGATCTTACTTCCTCCACCAGGGATGGAACCCATATCCCCTGCATTGGCAGGCGGATTCTTGACCACTGCGCCACCAGGGAAGTCCCCAGGTTTGTTTTTTCTTTTTTAAATTAATTAATTAAGTTTTGGCAGCACCCCATGGCCTGCGGAACTTCCCCGAGCCGAGGGATCGAACCTGTGCTCCCTGCACTGGAAGCTCGGAGTCTTAACCACTGCACCACCAGGGAAGTCCAATTCAATTTTAATTGTATGTTTATTACGTTCCATATATGGCTATATTTTTCCAAGTTGCTAATCACTCTTTTAACTTCTCTGTGGTTTTCCATGTATAGATGAACATTATTTACATTGGGTGAGGAAGGAACCAAGGCTCCTAAGCTGAGAGACCTGCCTAGGATCTGAAGTCCAATAAGGGGGTGGGTGCCTCTAGACCAGCCCTGAGCTACTGGCTGACTTGGTGTGGCGTTGGCTATGCGGGACCGGGAGCGTTTCCTGTTCATCTGGGACTTTCTCCGAAACCAATTCCAGCGGGACTTTTCCAGAGAGCGTTTTTGCAGTGCTTATCTCTCTCTGGCTGGTGCTCTAGTTTCCCTCCCCAACCCTTTCCTGTTCGCCCTCAGCAGTTTTTGTACCTCTAAGGCCCCGCCCTGTTGGGTAAAGAGCTGGAGTGAAGCTGGCTGCCCCGGCGCTGAGTGCCCCGTCCCGGTTGTGCTGGGGAGCCTTGGGGCCAATCATAACAGCTGAGGCGATGCTGTGGGCCCCTGTCCTCTTTCACTCCTTCCTGTCCTTCCTGACCTTCCTGCCAGAGACCCGAGCCCGTTGAGTGGGGAACTGGGGGCAGCGGGCTGGGAAGAGTTGCAGGGGAAACCGAATCCGGCAGAGGAGAACTCCAGAATGGAACTTTAGAGCACTGGAAGCTCAAGGGTGACTTTCCAAAATCTTGGTGCAGGCTGTCACAGGCTTACTATTGTGCGGGCTCTGTCAAAGAAGGGCATGTAGTGCAAACAAGAAGGAAGCTGGCAGATCTCTGAACGAGGCTGGAAGTTACGAATTATGTATTCTTCCTCAGAATAGATGTTTCTGGTTCTTCAAAGCCACTTAGAAAAGAGGCTTGTTGAATATTTCGAAGGGCAGAGCCACAGCCAGAAGCAAGAGTTTGGGATCCATGGTGTCCAAGGTTTTAAATCATCTTTCTTTACAGTTTAAAGTGTGTGTTTATAAAGTATGTAGATGTTCCATTGTACCAATACATTATGCACATTATAAAAATTTACAAAAACAGAAATCTAAAAAGATGGGATAAAATATTTTAAATAACTTCTTTTTATTTATCAGAAGCTTGGTTAATGACAGAGTTGAAAGAGAGAACACGCACATTCACATTTATTCAGTTGGAAGAAGTGCTTCACTGATGTACTCGTTAAATATGACTCATCCAGGAAAACCCCGACCCGAAACTATGTAAAGCTCTCCCCACCCCAAGCTGCTATTTTTGGATTTTCCTTTATGCAAACTAATGAGAAACCGTTGTCTCCAGCCTCAG
Organism: Eschrichtius robustus; assembly: GCF_028021215.1. Classification (NCBI taxonomy): domain Eukaryota; kingdom Metazoa; phylum Chordata; class Mammalia; order Artiodactyla; family Eschrichtiidae; genus Eschrichtius; species Eschrichtius robustus. The sequence goes on from NC_090835.1 coordinate 85,600,764, forward strand.
GTGTCCTATGCATGGTTGCTCAGCAGCTGTTGTTAAACTTCAGAGTCTAGAGGTGTGCTAAGAAAACCAGATAGAAAGCCAGGCTCATGACTTAATTGCTGATTAAAATGTTTCTGGACTAGCAAGGAAAAACTCGATGGAAAATGAAACAAATTTTTGACATTCATATCTGGCAGCATGAATGTGATGTCGGTTTCACTCTTTTTTTTTTTTTGTCTCACCTATTTATGAGCAAGAGAGAGAGATGTGTTCTAATTAAAGCTTTGCTACTAAGCTTCAGTTTTCTCACCTCTAACGTGGAATTTAAATGTCACTTCATACAGTTATTAAAAGAATTAAAATAAAACAAAGAAATAATAGCAGACCACAGAGGAAATGCTCCAACACAGTGATAATATTTAGGAAACAGACTTTATTTCTGTGCAAACCTAACTGGTTTGGTGAGGGTGTTTAATGGGAGTAAGGTGTGAACTTTTCCATATTTGTACATTTCCTGTCTGCCTGAATGGACCAAGTCATCCAGGATATGGCTGCTGGACTGAACCTTAGAAAGAATAAAGGGGAGTTTGTATGCAGTGTCTTTCGTCTTTCTTTTGCTCTTGTTTTTTTTTTCTTTCTCTTCACCATCATTCCCTGGAATTCAGTGTCTCTGAACATCTAACAACAGCCTTGCTCCCTGCATAGCCCCTGTTCAGGTGCAGGGCCACAGTAGGGATTGGCAGAGAACAGACAGAGGGACCGCTGGCTTGCATGTCCACTGTCTTGGTTCCTCAGGAAGGACTTCTTGACTTGACTCAGCAGGTGCTTCTTCATGGAGTCTAGATCTGAGTGGGGTCAGAGTCAGTTCACGGTGAGAGGGACTTGTTCATCAAAGGAGGAGACCACACCAAGGGGTAAAAATGGAGAGGTTCTTCTTAACAGAGAAAAACAATTCCGTTAAAAGCATATAAATGATATGAATAAGTAATTTACAGAAGAATAAATTCAGTTGCCCAGTAAACATGAAGTTATATTCAACCTCTCTAATTACAACATAAGTACATTAAAAAATATATATTTCAACTGCCATTTGCAGCAATGTTGATAGATCTAGAAAATATTATGCTTAGTGAAATAAGTCAGACAAAAAAAATACTATATGACATCACTTATACGTGGAATCTAAAAAATAATACAAATGAATGTATATACAAAACAGACTCACAGACATAGAAATCAAATCTGTGATTACCAAAGAGGAGAGGGCAAGAGGGGAGGGACAAATTAGGGGTATGGGACTAACAGATACAAACTACTATATATAAAGTAGATAAGCAACAAGGATTTATCGTATAGCAAAGGAAATTATACCCATTATCTTATAATAACCTATTATGGAATATAATCTGCCAAAATACTGAATCACTATGCTGTACACCTGAAACTAACACAACATTGTAAAGCAACTCTTCAATTAAAAAACAAAAAACACACTTTAATTCTGTAGAAAAGTCCCTCCCAAGTTTTTGTTGACTTTTTAAATAATCTATTGAGTGAAACTTGCTTATTAAATAATCTGTTGAGTGACAAACAAAAAACTATATATTGCAAATTCTCCTGTTAATGTGGGTATAAATTGACGATCTTTTTGTGGAGCACTTTGGTACTACCTATTAATATTCAAACTATTCATAAGCTTCGTTTCAACATTTCCACTTAAATTAAGAATTCATAGAAACACTTTCTCTAGTATGCAAAGAAATAAGTGCAAGAATACTTTTGAGGCATTATGTATATTAGTGAATAATTGGGAAAAACAGTACTGGAATAGTTAAATATGCTATGTGCATACAGTGCAATGCCACACTTGTCATTAGGAAAAAAGATAAGAGTCTATATATATGGACAGGAAACATGTCCACATGATAAATTAAAAATAAAAGTTGTAGAACAATCTGAATTGGAAGAAACATTTATTTCAAACTTCCATCCATCTTTACTAATGTATGAATAGGGGAAAAAGGGGGGAAATATAGAACAAATAGTTAATAGTGGTTCTCTCTTGGATATTATTATGGGGCATTTGTACTTTCTATATTATATATCTGCTATACATGAATTTATGTTCCTGGTACCTTTGTAAAGTATATGGATTTTTCACTTATTCCTCTCCCTCTCATATACATATGGTGTATATATGTATAATACACATATTATATATTTTTATATATACATTTGTATATGTACTATGTAATTATGTATTTGTGCTAAGTGCTTGCGATGGTTAATCTCATGTGTCAACTTGACTAGATCCTGGCACCTAGCTATTTGGTCTAACACTAGTCTAGATTTTGCTATGAAGTTAGTTTTTAGTTGAAATTAACATGTAAATCAGTAGACTTTGGAAATTCCCTGGTGGTCCAGTGGTTAGGACTCGACACTGTCATTGCCAGGACCCCAGGTTCGATCCCTTGTCAGGGAACTAAAATCCTGTGAGCCACATGGCATGGCCAAAAGAAAAAAAAAATCAGTAGACTTTGAGTAATGTAAATTACCCTAGTGATAATGTGGGTAGGCCTTGTCTAATCAGTTGAAGGCCTTAAGGGGAAGACTGAGGTCTCCTGAGGAAGAGGGAATTCTGCTTCCAGACTGCCTTTGGACACAAACTGCAACATCGAGTCTTCCTTAGGTATCCAGCATGCAGCTCTGCCCTGCAGATTTGGACTTGCCAGCCCTCCAAGACTGCATGAGCTAATAATTCCTTAAAGTAAATCAATCTCTTACTCTGTATGTATGTAAATATATATATACATATATATTTGTATGTGTATACATATGTATTTGTATGTGTATACATATGTGTGTGTATATATTTATTTCTTCAAATTCTCTCAGTGCGTACTCTGTGTGGGATTTGAATTCACTTATGCCGAGTGTTGTAATTGTCTGTTTCATTGTTTTATGTTGTGTGCCGTGTGTCTCTTATTAGACACATGTGCACACACGCTCATTCCCTAGATCCTCACTCAGTAAATTCTGGAGCTTGCTCTGACCCACTGTCTCTTGTTCTTACCTCAGGATCGCACTCTCTGCATTATTTCTACTCGGCTGTGTCTGAGCCAGCTCCAGTAGTCCCTTCATTTACTGCTTTTGACTTCGTGGATGACCAGCCCTTCATTCGCTATGACAGTGAGGAGATGAAGGCAAAGTCTTCTGTTCAGTGGTTGATGGAGGAGCCGAGTTACTTTGAGGATGAGACCAAGTCGGATGAAGATTTTCCACTTAAATCTGAGGAATGTGCAGCAATATTACAACCAAACCATGGAGGATGGTCTGAACAAAGCGCTGGCACAAAAGCAAACAGGTAGGTGCTTCAGAAAAAGCAGAGGGAAGTGGTGGTTATCACATCACACCAATCCCCATGGGTGAAAGGCCCTCTCTACAAGTGTTCCCATAGGATCAGGCTGGGGCAGGAGAACGTGTACAAGTTAACACTTGAGAATGAAAGCTGGGCTAGTCTGGTCACAATGGCATAGGGTCTGTTTGACATGACTTAATAATTAATAAATAGATGAATTAAGCAGTTTTATTGGGTCATGGACATATGCTTAGTATGTCCCTTTTGGGTGCTGGAGGTGGGGATCCAGAAAAGTATAACCTGGTGTTTGTCTTCAGAGAGCTTACAATTAATATGGGAGGGTACTCACACTTCTGTGAAAACTTTATTAACCCTTTGATGCATACCCAGAGATGTCAAAGACAGGAACCTCCTTAAATGCCAAACGAGAAGCAGAGAAATAGTTTACTGAGGTTCATAGGCAACACACCCCAGTGGTCAGAGTTTCCTGAATGAGGCGGAACTTTATATAGAACCTGATGGATGTGTATTACTTAGGTCTATGAAGAAAGTAAAAGATGTTTCAAGCAGTAGGAAATTAGGGTGCAGCAAGGTGTGGGGTGGGATTTGGCATAGTGAGTTCAGGGGATAGACTGAAGTTTAATCATTTCTAGTTAATGGCTCTTGAGAGTTTAGCTCTGTTGAAACAAGTTTGTAAAGGGCCTTGAAGCCAAATCAAGGCATAAACCCGTGAGAAGTACAATTCAAGCTGAATACTGAGGCTGCTCAGCTTTTACCAGTTGATCCTTCTAGGAGCATGAATTCAACAAAGGTCTATCAGATGGTTACTTCACAGGCACTGACATAGTACCTGCCATCTAAGGGCTCACAGCATAAGAGGAGAGTGATGATACACAATAAGGTTAGAGTATGTCAGTGTTGGACTAGGAGTTTGAGCTGGGAGACTGTGGGAACCCAGAGGAGAGTGTGGTGAATCCAGGCTGCAGTGATCTCAGATTTATTTATATTTGACTTTGAAATTCATTCAAGAAATTTTTCAGCAGTTTGGGCTTATTGATGTTATTTGCATTCTCTAGTACCTCGTGTATTAGTCTGCTCAGGCTGCCATAACAAAATACCACAGACTGCATGATTTAAGCAACAGAAACTTATTTTCTGACAGTTCTAGAGGCTGGAAAGTCCAAGACCAAGATTCAGCAGGGTTCACTTTCTGGTGAGGGCTCCCTTCCTGGCTTGCAGTCAGCCACATTCTCACTTTCCTTGGTGTATGCACATGGAGTGAGTGAGAGATCTCCCTATCCCCCTAATCCCTGTTGGATTAGGGCACCATGCTCATGACCTCATTTAAACTTAATTACCTCCTAGAATCTCCAAATAAAGTTACATCGAGGTTTAGGGCTTCAACATATGAATATTGGAGGGATAAAATTCAGTCCATAGCATTCAAGGAAAACTGTACTTAGCACTCTGTGCCCTCCTGTGTTAATGCTGTGTAGTGTGATCCTGTTTTCAGGAACTTGTGCTTAGAATCTGAGACTCTTAGCACAGAAGAGACCTGTAAGGTCATAATCTAACCCTCCATTTACACAAGATAAATGTGGAACCCTGGAGGTTGAATAACTTGCCCAAATAACACAGTTCATGGCAAAGTCCAAATCTGTAACTCCCCATCCATGGCTTTTTCAGTACCTCCTGGAACCAACCATAGGCCACTCCCCACAGCAGAGCTGACAGCCAATAAAAGAGATCAGTATCAGGACAAAACTAGTTTGCCTATAGAATGTGAATGGCCTCTAAGGAGAAGATAAGAGATAAGATGGGAAGGCGTGGGGGAGCTGGAACCATGGATGCGGAGGCCTTGGAGGCAGGCTCCGCCTGACTGACACTGCTTGGTCCCTGGGGGTGGGCAGGTCCCCACACCCTCCACTTCACCTTCGGCTGTGAGCTCCAGCAGGACGGCAGGCCCACGGGGCACTGGCAGTATGGCTATGATGGTGAGGACTACCTGAGCTTGCATACGGACTCTCTGCAATACACAGCAGCACCATTCATTGCTCGGTACACCAAATGAAAATGGGAGGCTGGTGGGAACTTCACTGAGAGAGACAAGAACTACTTGGAGAAAGAGTGCGTCCTGTGGCTGCAGAGATACTTGAAATTTGGAGGGGAGAGCTTGAACCGCACTGGTAATGACCTCCCACAGCCCACCCACTCAGCCCTTCCCCCATCCCCAGCTTGGGCCATTCTCTCTCCAGAGTGTGGGTGAGGTGAGGGGGTCTCCTCCAGAACTGATCCAGCGCAGGGGTGTAAGATATTTAGTGTGGGATGGCTGGGGCCAATGTGCTGATGATGACTTCCCTGCAAGCCAGAGATGTGGACTGGGGGGCTTCCTATCTTGAGTCTCCTGGACGGTGCCATCTGACCCACCCATTCTTCTTTTTTTTTTTTTTTTTTAAAGCTTTGATTCAAACACCGATTTTTAAAAAATTAATTAATTTTTTGGCTGCATTGGGTCTTAGTTGTGGCATGCGGGATCTTCGTCGAGGCATGTGGGATCTTTCATTGCGGTGCGTGGGGTTCTCTCTAGTTGTGGCGGGCGGGTTTTCTCTCCTCTAGTTGTGGCACGCAGTGTCCAGGGCACATGGGCTCTGTAGTTGTGGCGCACGGGTTCCAGAGTGCATGGGCTCTGTAGTTTGCGGCATGCAGTCTCTCTAGTTGAGGCGTGCGAGCTCAGTAGTTGTGGCACATGGGCTTAGTTGCCCCGTGGCAAGTGGGATTTTAGTTCCCTGACCAAGGATTGAACCTACGTCCCCTGCATTGGAAGATGGATTCTTTACCACTGGACCACCAGGGAAGTCCCGACCCACCCATTCTTATTAGGCTCAGGAAACTACTCTCAGGAGGGCACAGAGCTACTTCATAGAACCTTGGAGGTTTTTCACCCTTTTGGCACTTTTTCACTAGATACACACCTGTATCTAGAAACATTGACCAAAGGCTTGATAAGAGTGGAGAGTCTTTGAAGAGGCTCTTATCCTGGAGGAGAATGTTAGATTGAGTTCCCACACCCTTGTCTTTAACCTGGCTCAGCTTAATATGGGTCCCTCTACCTTCAGATAGAGGAAGCTCCCTGTCTCCCCCTGGTCAGCAGCCAAACCATCAGGAGTTGTGGTGTCTTGGTCTTTGGAGTCGATGCCACTCAGTGAGCCCTTGCCTGAGCCCTCCCTGCTTTGTCTACCACAGAGCCTCCCAAAACACACGTGGCCCAACACACCGGCCCTAATAGGAGGTCACCCTGAGATGCTGGGCCCTGAGTTTCTACCCTGCAGAGATCACCCTGACCTGGCAGCGTGATGGGGAGGATCAGACCCAGGACATGGAGCTTGTGGAGACCAGACCTGCAGGGGATGGAACCTTCCAGAAGTGGGCAGCTGTTCTTGTGCCTTCTGGAGAGGAGCAGAGATACACGTGCCATGTGCAGCACGAGGGGCTGCCTGAACCCGTTACGCTGAGATGGGGTAAGGAGGGGAATGGAGCGGGGAGATTCTCAGGGAAGCAGAAGCCCTTCTGGAGAACTTCATCAAGGTCAGGACTTAAAGACTGAGGTCTGGGCCCCTTCCCTTCTCTTTCCTTCCCAGAGCCAACTTTCCTTCCCATCTCCATCAAGGGCAACACTGCTGGTGTGGTTTTCTTTATGGTCATTGGAGCTGTGGCAGCTGGAGCTGTGGCAGCTGGAGCTGTGGTGGTTGGTGGTTTTGATGTGCAGGAAGAATCAATCAGGTAGGGAAGGGAGGGAGGGAATCTGAGTTTTCTTGTCCCGCTGTGGGGTTTCAAGCCCACGTAGAAGTCTGCCTGCCTCGTTACTGGGAAGTACCATCCACACATGTGTGCTTAGTAAGTTTGGGACCTTTTGCTTTCACTTATTCTTTGTAAGGCACATGTGAAAATCGAGACCAATATCAACGTGATGAATCTGGTGACGGGGACATGATTCCTAGGATTTGAAGGTCAGGGAATGTCACTACTGAGGACAGGCCTCCGGGAGGGTGGTTGGTCCAGTCCCTGCACATCTACTTTCTTCATGTTTTTGGATCCTGCCCTGGGTTTTCAGTCACAGTTCTGGAAACTTCCCTGGGGTTCAGGACTAGGGGGTTCCTTTAGGGCCTCATGACCTGCCTTCTCCCTGGCTTCTCACAGGACATTGTGTTTCTTTCCTCAAGTGGAAAAAGAGGGGGCTATTCTCAGGCTGCAAGTAAGTATTGAGCAGAGGTGGTGGTGGAGGGTGAACCCTGAGATCCTTGGGATAGTGCAGACGGGAGCCGATGGGGGAGCTCACCCACCCCATGATTCCTTCTTTAGTCACATCTCTGGGCTCTGGCCACGTTCTGTTTTGTTCTCCCCCAGGCAGTGACAGTGCTCTGGGCTCTGATGCTCTCACTGATTCTAAAGGTGAGGCCCTAAAGGCCCCAAAATGGGAGAGAGGCTGGGGCAGAGGGAACGCACTGGGTTATGGAGATTCTTTGAGTGGGACATTTTGAGCATGTGGGGGGCTGTTAAGAATGGACCACTTAACGGTGATTGACCTGAATTTGTTCATGATTATTTTCTTTCACAGTATGAGAGAATGGCCTTGTGTGGGACTGAGTGATGTAAGATTTGTTTATGCCCCACCCCCCTCCTTTGTGACTTTGGATACCCTGACTTCTGTTTCTGCAGCTGGCATCTGAATGTGTCTGTGTTCCTCTTAGCATAATGTGAGGAGGTGGGGAGACTGGCCCACCCCTGCCCACCACGGCCCCTCCCCACCCTGACCTGTGTTCTCTTCCCTGATCCACTTGCCTGTTCCAGCAGAGGTGGGGCTGGGCCACCTCCATCCCTGTCTTAACTTCACGTTGCACTGAATTGCAGCTTCTTACTCCTTATTGAAAATAGGAATCTGGATATTAATTTGTTTCTTCTGATTCTTGTCGTGAGGTGGGGTTGGTGGGTTAATTAAAAGATAGGAAGATTCTTAAATTTTGCGAGAAATAAGTGGAAGTGCTGAGAACCTTCCAGAATCCGTGTGCTTGCTGTGCTTTGTCTGTTGCAGGTGGGACAGGAGGAGGCTGTGCGGAGCCGAGCGTGGACGCGGCCTGTGCCCACTCCGTGCTCACTGCATTGTGGGCTTTGATGTGGTCACTCCTGGTCACATCTTCTCAGCTTCTTTGTCCTTGTCCCTTCAGTAGAACCTTGTCCCACCAGGACTTGTGATCACAGGGACTCGGACATCACCTGGACCTTGTCTTGTCTTCTGGACTCTGGGCAGTGAGGACTTTACCTGGTTGGGTCAGCCAGGACTCAGGACTGGGTCTGGCCCTCAGCCCTCATCTTTTGGGTGTTTATTATTATTTTTTATTTGTTTCTATAGAGAATTACGCCTCTTCTTGTTCTTGGGTATGAATTCTAGTCTCATTTTACTCTGGGTGTCCCCCATCTCTTGACAGGAGCAGGAGTGATTTTGCCTGTCATTGTCCCCACAAGGCCTAGGAGCTCCCTGCTCACTGTAGTGTCAGTGGTCTGCAGAAATGAGTTTTCTGACTCATCCAGCTCTTGCCCTCCTTCTAAGGCTATTTTCTGGATTGTTCTTTCCGTCTTTTCCCCAACCTTTCTTTAAGGAACCAGATCCCAGAATTAGTAGAGAGGAGGGATCTGATAGTTTCTCATCTTAGAAATTCCTCTTATCTTCTCTGCTCACTACTCCTTCTCCCTGCCCTTAGCTCTAGTAGTGCTAGTGCTGGCTTCAGGCCAGACTCATGGATTTATGAAGCTGAGTCTAATTTAGCTTTACAGTGGATTGGAAAATAGGACGCATAGGTCAAGGACCATTGTTTTCTCAAGAGGGAAAGAAGTTGTGTGCTGTGGTGTGCAGGAGGGTTGGTGTGGGAAGAAGGAAGGAAGGAGGGAGGGAGGGAGGGAGAGCAGCACTTGTGAGAAAAGCAAGGCAGGATTGACACCAGTGAGAGTAGATGTCGTGCTGTAGCTGCCACAGAACAACATGTGGCCTTAGGCTACATTAATAAAGATACTGCCTTTAGAATACGGAGGTGCTATCCACTGATCATTCATTCAACCGATATATATGTTGTGTGTCAGATACATGACACACTATTTTTGCATCTAAGAAACTTCAGAAAACTAAAGTCAGGCAAAGTTGTTGGCCTGTGGAGCATGTTCTGGTGGGAAGGGGCAGAGTGGGTACTATAAGCAGAGTAATAAAGGAAGTGTTTACCTTAGAGGTTGGTAAATGCTTTGAGGAAGGAGACCCAGCATGTAAGTGTGTGGGGACAGGGAAGGTGGCTGTTTTACTAGGGCATCATTGTCAGTGTGGGCCTCATTGAGAAGGTGACCTTTGAGTAAAGATGCGAAGGACATGAAGGAATGTCCACGAGGATGTCTGGGGCAAGTTCTCTCCAGGCAGGGGAGCCTCCAGTGCCAGCGCACTAGGGCAGGAGAGTGTCTGCGTGCTCAAGGAAGAGTGAGGAGGCCATCGTAGCTGGAGGAGAGAGGAACTGGGATGAAATCCAGTGTCCGGCCAGATCATGTGGGCTTTGAGAATATTGGATTGACTTTTCTCTGAGGAAGATGTAGCACTCCAAGACAGTTTTGGAAGAAGAGGGACCTGGTATGACTTCTTTTTAGAAGCATCAGTCTGGCTGTTGCGCTGAGAACAGAATCGAGAAGTGAAGGGTGAACAATGCAGCAGTGGAAACTGTAGGAAATAGTGCAGTGTCCAGGCTGGAAATGTTGGTGCTCATCTTTCTAGCCATGGGGCTCACCACGTGCTAGGTTTGGGAGTCTTTGTTTCTTCACTTCCTGTTTTCACTACAGATCAGATTCCTTGTTTGTTTTATGATTTGGTTTGGAGGCAGCAAATTGTGCTCAGAGACTGAGATTGTCTTTGCCAATAGTTTATTTAACACAGGTTCACTGTGGAAATTATAATAATTTCATCAGCCAATAGCATACAGGATAATGTCTTTTAATAAGCTAATAAAGAAATAACATACTCCAAACAAATGATTAATTGCACTGTTGTTCTGGGCAAGGGGAGATTACAGAAATAATGTCCAAATGTACTTTGAGGTGCATCTTTTATAGGAGTTTGTTTTCTCGGGAGAGAAGGCTTTGCTAGAGCATGTTGCTAGGGAACGTTGGAGCCTGTGTTGGTGGGCAGGCGAGGCTGCTCCGAGGGTTATCACTCCAGGGACCATTGCATGGCTCATGTCACTGCCAACCAGGAGGGCCTCGGTGAAGCAGGAACAGGTGTCCCTTCCCTTCCTGAGACTGCTGCGTGGTTGAACATCGCTGCTGACCAAAGAGTTGCCTTGGCCAGGGCAGGAGCAAGTGTCTCAGTATCTTCAGAGAGCTAGATCCGTGAAGGGTAGCTTTGCCCTGACTGAAACTCTCAGATATTCCTCCCTAACTGTTGGTTTTTTATATTGTAAATGTCCCTTTGCCATAGTTGCTTCTCCACATGTTCTTATTGATAAGCCCCCAGAGGGCCCCCGTCAGCAGCTGGGCTGCTAAGTGCTTATCAGTCAACAGCAGAGGACATGATGACATCCTGACACAACTTACTTCATTCTTATGTCAAAACAACTTTACTTTGAAGAACAACTTTTTTTGGTCCTTACCATAAACAAGTGGATTAAAACAACTCCACTTAAGGTATAAACAAGTGGATTTGAAATCATTTCAAACCAATATATTTACAACGGTCCTAGCCAGCATCAGAATCACTGCTGGTGGTCTCTTCCTCCTCCTCCTCCTCCTGTCTCGAGGCAGTGACTGTGGAGGCTGAGATCTAGAGGAGAAACTCCTCAGGTGGAAAAGGAATGCAGAGCCACTTGACATTGGTTTTCACTGGGAGTCTGTGCTTCCCCAGCCTGGCTTGGACAGCTGAACTTGAGACAACTGACCTCAGTTCCCTCATATCCTGTCCCCGGTCATCCCAAAATAAATATTCCATCGCTCACTTCCCGAATTCTATTTGCTACCAGTGAGTCACTAGCTCCAGCTTATGCTCTAAGGGTAAAGGTTATACATGGGCATGGATGCCAGGAGATGAAGATCTTTGGGAATATCTGAGAGTCTGTCTGTTTACCACCTAGAAAGGTGAATCAGTTTTGTGATTAAAAGAGTCAGTTTTGTTAGCTAGAAACATAAAGGTAGGGACTTCCCTGGTGGTCCAGTGGTTAAGACTCCACGCTCCCAATGCAGGGGGCCTGGGTTCGATCCCTGGTCAGGGAACTAGATCCCACATGCATACCACAACTTAGGAGCCTGCAAACTGCAACTAAGACCTGGCACAACCAAATTAATTAATTAATTAATTTTAAAAAGAAACATAAAGGAAAGCCAACTTTGCTAATAGCTAATGTTCTCTCATTTTTCTCGTGGCCCAAAGAATTCTGAAAGTTCTTTTTATTTATAGTTACATGGTTTAATAATCAGCATGACCTTAAATAGCTTAGGAAATATTATGATGTACCAGGAGAGGCACATGACCCAGACCTGACCAATCAGGGTGTACCACATTGTACCACATCTGCCTGGCAACAGGGATTGGTCCAAAGGTAACCTTCTCTGGTACTTTATGTATGGACACTGTGAGAAAGATGTTTATTTTTCTGCTTAAGTTGTTAAAGTGGCGCAATGTGAGGGAGGTTAGAGATGATCTTGGCTACCTTCCTTAGGAACAGAGAGAGAGAGCTGATGACAAGTTTGATTCCCTAGATCCAGTCATGTCTCAAGTCAGCCTCATCCCTGCCCTCTCAGGTAGATCAACATGCTCAATCTGTTCTGCTAAAACTGTTAACTTGTGACTGAAGGAGTCCTGCCACAATGATGCAAATATTGTTATTTTTTAATGAGAGCCCAGCAGAATTTAGTGTTCTCTTCATCACCCAATGACTAGTCTAATGACTAGTCTAATGACTAGAAGTATAGCCTTGGATACTTATATTACTATGTGAGCCCTAGGTTAATAGTTCTGAGTGATGCTCTGTGGGAAAGAAGGGCAAAATCCTACCTGGAATACATGTCAGCCTAGATCAAGATCAATCCCTGATTTTTCCAAGGTGGAAGAGTAACAACATAATCAACTTGCCACCAAGGGGCTGGTTGCCCTCCTCAAGGAATAATACCACATTGGAGTTTATTTGCTGCTGGAAGATCAGCTGTTCAGTTGTAGCAGTAACTATATCAGCCTGGGTGAAAGGGAGCCCAACCATGGATATTCCTTTTATAGCTTGTTGTGCAAACACTGAGTTAGCTAAGGACAGAGGCTGGCTAATGTCTACTGGCTGAGTCGTTCTGTGCACTTGGTTGTTTAGTGTCTCTTGCGTAGTAGATAGTTTTTGATGGGCATTAACATGTGATACAGCTTATCCTAACACTTTGTGCCTACCATATGCTTCTTCCCAAATATTCTTGTCCTGATCTTCCAATCTTGCTCCTTTTAGGTCCCTCCCAGGCCCCTCCAGTTAAGCCACCGCCACTGCCTGAGTTTGTGCATAGTCTTACCTCAGGCCACTTCTTTTTCTTTTTTTATTTTTTTTTTAAATTTTATAGCTACTTTATTTATTTATTTTTGGCTGTGTTGGGTCTTCGGTTCGTGCGAGGGCTTTCTCTAGTTACGGCAAGTGGGGGCCACTCTTCATCGCGGTGCGGGGACCGCTCTTCATCGCGGTGCGCGGGCCTTTCGCTATCGCGGCCCCTCCCGTTGCGGGGCACAGGCTCCAGACGCGCAGGCTCAGTAGTTGTGGCTCACGGGCCCAGCTGCTCCGTGGCATGTGGGATCTTCCCAGACCAGGGCTCGAACCCATGTCCCCTGCATTAGCAGGCAGATTCTCAACCACTGCGCCACCAGGGAAGCCCTACTTCTTTTTCTTTATGCAATGTGGGTAAGTAGGAGCACCACCTGAAGTTCTGCCCATTGGAAGGACGGCCCCTCAGCACTGTCTTTGGTCATCCCTGAGTGGGGCTATGGTGCAGCACAGCAGTAGTCCACTTTTGGCTCACACCGACATACTGAGCTGCCACATTTGTGACCCAAGCTCAGGTTTTCCCCTCTTATGTCAACTGGTCATAGGAACTCCCCGTTAGGTCATAGGTGAGAAATGAGGAAAAGAGAAAGGCACAACAGTGGTAGGTGACATGAAGGCCTGAGCCATTTGTTTATGCAACTGAATTGAGGTAAAATTCCCTTTAGGTATTCAATAGCCTTATATCATGTACCAGAAACTGCATAAATCTGCTCTATTTAAACATATCACATTCAGCACATCTGCTGCAATTAGGCTAATTTGAGTTAAATTTCTAGCAGTTCCCTCTCATCTACCATGATCCATCCAATTTTTGCAAGAACCAGACCAGCAAATTAACTTAATATGTTTGGACTACCCTCCACGCCTGCATCCTTTATGTATTTGAGGGTGGTATTAACCTCTTTAATTGCCCTCAAGATACAATATTGTCTTAATTTTCTATCCTGCCTGAGGTTCAAAGGCTAATTCATGGGCTTCCACTTGGCCTCTCTTACTACCAGGCTTTTATTCCACAGGTCAAAGAAACAATGTGAGGGTTCTGGCAATTGTTAAGCATGTCCATTCCAATGACACATTTGGAAACTGGGGAAATAACCACCAAGTGGATGTGTGGACACAGAGGACCCACTGAGATATTGGTGCACCTGAGACAGGAAACAAATTATTTCCCGGTCCCCATATGCCTCTCCCTAATGGGAGTCCATGATGGTGCTTTGGTTCCCCAAGAATTAGTGTCAAATTGGATCCTGTGTCTAATAAACCTCGCAAGGATCAGGGTATTTTCTTTCTTCAGTGTATGAATAAATGGCCATTGATTCCTTTAGTAATGGGCTTGGGGAATTACTGATGTACACTTGACATGGTGCTGCACGGGACTTCAACAGGGGACCTGGCCTCTCCTTTAATTAATGGATTCTGTGTCTGAGATCTGGCTTGGGTCTGGAAACTGGTCAAGGAATCATAACTTTAAAAAAATTTTTTTCATTTATTTGCTTATTTATTATTTATTTTGGCTGTGCTGGGTCTTAGTTGCGGCACGTGGGATCTTTCGTCACTGCATGCGAGATCTTTGCTGCGGCATGCGGGATCTTTTTTAGTTGCGGCATGTGGGATCTTTTAGTTGCGGCATGCGGGATCTTTTAGTTGTGGCACGCGGGATCTTTTAGTTGTGGCATGCGGGATCTAGTTCCCTGACCGGGGATCGAAGCCGAGCCCCCTGCATTGGGAGCATGGAGTCTTAACCACTGGACCGCCAGGGAAGTCCCAAGGAATCATAACTTTGTATTGGAGCCATTAATCTCAGCCTTCAGCTTATTCATTTTTCTTCTATTGGTTAAAATATTAAGCAACACTCTTGTAGGCTGCCCATTTATCTTGCCCCTAGGAGTACAATGGTCTGTTACCCATTTCCAAAATTCCTTGCAGTCAGAATTTTCTGGCTTCAGTTCTGACATTGCTGGCTATTTTGGCAATTCTGCCCACTTTGTTTCTAACTTGCTGTCACTTGTCCTCTGGCTTTCTGGGATCCTATTATCCCCATTAATGCTAAGGAGCCAGGTTCTGTAATATCATCTCCTAGAGTCAGGCCCGGCTTACCAAGCACAGGCACAATGAGGTTGATACTCCCCTTGCCTGCACATTCCTTATTGCCTGATAAACAGTATCCTCTGGGTCCCTCCATGGAAAATAGTCACCTCGTGTGTTATTCATGGACATTTAGGTTATTTCTGTTTTTTTGGTTATTATGAATAATGTTGCTTGAACATATGTTGCAAACTTAGTAATACACTGTAATAATTAATTATTACTTCGTATAATTTTTATGCCTTCAAGGTCACTGATCTTTTCTTCTGCAATATCAAGTCTACCATTACACATCCAAACACAATCTACCAATCTACCAATACACATCCAGTGTATTTTTTTTTAAGTTATTTATTTATTTATTTTGGCTGCTTTGGGTCTTTGTTGCTGTGCGTGGGCTTTCTCCAGCTGCGGCGAGTGGGGGCTACTCTTCGTTGCAGTGCGCAGGCTTCTCATTGCGGTGGCTTCTCTTGTGGAGCACGGACTCTAGGCACACGGGCTTCAGTAGTTGCAACGAGTGGGCTCAGTAGTTGTGGCTCGCAGGCACGGCGCACAGGCTTAGTTGCTCCGTGGCATGTGGGATCTTCCTGGACTAGGGATCGAACCCGTGTCCACTGCATTGGCAGGCGGATTCTTAACCACTGCACCACCAGGGAAGTCCCATCCATTGTATTTTAATCTCAGACGTTTTCATCTCTAGAAGTTTGATTGTGGTCTTTTATATACCTTTCATGTCCTTATATAACTTTTTGAACATAAGGAGTACATTTATAATAACTTCTAATGTCACTGTCTGCTAATTCTAACATCCTAGTCCTCACAGTTCATAACTCTGTCCCCTTAACTCACTGAGACTGCTGGGCTGTGTTAGGGCTCCTCCCCACCCGCGCTGTGTCCTGGAAACTCTCTCCAGGAAGGAAGCTGGACAATTGTAGGCCTTGCTGCTTTCGTTTCCCTTCTCATAGGAGTCACAGTTCTTGTGCTGCCTGATGCCCAAGGTCTGAATACTGTTGTTTCATATATTTATCTGAATTTGTCGTTGTTTAAGACAGGAGAGTAAATCTGATCCTTGATACTCCATCATGGCATTTTCAAGCTTGTCATTTTTCTCTTTATACAAAATAATCCAGGTTGTTTTATTTTCTATGTTTTATAATTACAATATTGAAGTTTTATGAGCCTCTTTGTACTATCTGTTGTTTCTTGTGGTTCTCAATTGTATTGTCTTTTGCCCACTTGTACTTATACATCTCCTGCTCCAAGCTGCTCCTTTATCTTGTGCAAGTATTTGTGTAAATTCTTTGACACATAGGTTAAATGTCAAACAAATATATTAGCAATAAATGTGAACAAAAACAAGAATGTGGAATAAGAAATGAAATAAAAATTAAAATCTATCAGCTTGGGGGCTTCCCTGGTGGCGCAGTGAAGAATTTGCCTGAGGATGCAGGGGACACGGGTTCGAGCCCTGCTCTGGAAGATCCCACATGCTGCGGAGCAAGTAAGCCTGTGCGCCACAATTACTGAGCCTGCTCTAGAGCCCATGAGCCACAACTACTGAGCCCGTGTGCTGCAACTACTGAAGCCCGCACGCCTAGAGCCCGTGCTCTGCAACAAGAGAAGCCACCACGATGAGAAGCCCGCGCACCACAACGAAGAGTAGTCCCCGCTCGCTGCAACTAGAGAAAAGCCTGCGCGTAGCAACAAAGACCCAGCGCAGCCAAAAATAAATAAATTATTTAATTAAAAAAAAAAAGAATGAAAAAATCTATCAGCTTGGCAAAGATGAAAATGAATGAGGAGGATATTGCCAGTATAGGGAAAAAATATACTGGTCATAAAGCTTGATGGGATTAAAAACTGGAATACAAAATTTCTTTTTTTCTCCTCTTCTTACCAACTCTATTAATTTGTGTTTACTCTTAGAATATTATAGGGTTACAAAGTAAGTAGTAAAGAGAACATTTAATTTAGTAATTGAATATTAGATTCCCCAGACATGGTCTAAATATAAATGATACCAAAAGATTATATAATATAAAATTATTTTTTAGTGTGCTAAGCACAAAGCTGACTTTCTTAACTATTCAAAGAAAGCCGTCTAAAATCCAGAGTCTTTTGCTCATCTCTATCCTGAAGTATAGAATTTGGGGGGAAAATAATAGAACTAATGAGTACATTAAGTTTTAATAAACTGTTAGGCTTTTTTCAGCTTTGAAATAAAGATAAGTAGTGTAAAATTTCTAAAGGGCACTTTTGCAAATCATCTCAACAATTTAAGTATGCTTACATTTTAATGCAGAAATAACTAAATTCCTGGGACTTCCCTGGCAGTCCAGTGGTTAAGAATCTGCGCTTCCAATGCAGGGGGCACAGGTTCGATCCCTGGTTGGGGAACTAAGATCCCACATGCCACACAATGCAGCCAAAAAAAAAAAAAAAGAAAAGGAATAACTAATTCCTAAAAAGAATTTATCCTAAGAAGATAATCACACATGTCTCAAAAATGTGTTCAAGGATGTTTCTTGAATTGTGGTTTATAAAAGCAAAACAGTGGAACTTATCTAAATGCTGTAATGATGGTAACTGTGAATAAAGGAACACATTTCTCAGGCAATAATGCCATGTGATTTACATGGAGAGTCAAATTTAATCCTCGGAGCAAACCCATGAAGCACCCAATTTGTGATCCCTTTGTACAGACAGGGAAAGGGAAACTCAGGGAGGTTAAGGAGGTGGTAGAGTTGGGGTTGAACCCAGGATATCTTCTCTCAGAGACCTTTGTGACCCATCTTCCTTTGGTTCCCTGTCCATCAGGTGGCAGGCATGACTCTGCATCCCATGCAAATGAACTGTTGCAGTGTTCCAGAATGTTCTGTGATAGGAAACTGCTAGGCTCAGAACTCAGGAGGTCATCAAGCGGCAGTGTGACTTAACTGCCCAAGCCACACTAAAGTCCATCATCCAGCGTATGCTTTGAGGCCTCCAGTGGATCAGGATCTGCTAGTTCCTGGAGACAGAGTGAAGAACAAGAGTAAGGCCCTGGTGCTATGGAGATCTCACTGTTGTGAGGGAAATGAACATTTAGCAGAAATCATGAAAGCAGATAACCAGGAGAACTAACGGATTCCCTATGACTATAATCAATAATATCTAAAAGATGTAAAAAAGATACGGCATATGAAACAAGAACAGAATTACATACAATTGTATACAGTCAGAGAAGAAGAAAGCACTCTTTAAAATTAGAAATATCACAGAAATAAATAATTCAATAGATGAATTGGAAAATTAAGTTGTACTTCCATTTAGTGCTACAAATGGAAAAGTAATGGCAAGAAGGAGACAAGAACTATACGAATTCTGGGTTATCAATCAAGGGATTCCAACACATCAATAATACAAGTTTCAAAAAGAATGGAAAGTAGCAAATAATTTTAAAATTTCAAGAAATTTTCTCAGAGTTTGACAGACAAAAGTTTACATTTTGAGTGGTCCCAACCAAGTTCTCAGCACAGGAGATGAAAACAGATACACATGAAGATACATCACAAATGAAATTTCAGGAAAAGGGTGGAAAAGAAGAGAACCTGAAAACTTCAAGAGGCAAGAAAATCTGCTCTGGAGAAGCTAGAAAATGTTGAAGCAGTGCCTTCCAAATTCTGAGGAAAATTATTTCCAACACAGAATTCTATACCAAGTCACTATGTGAATAAGTGTTAGCATAGCCTGAAGACATTTTTAGATATTAAGGGTTTCAATATTTTACTTTACATGTTCCCTTTCTCAGGATACTAACTAGATGAAGTAGGGGGGAAATGTTTGAGAAAACCAAAAAGAGGAACACATGGGATCCAGGCAACAGGGAAGCCAGTAGGAGAGAAAGGCCAGAGGGCTGCCCAGGATGAGGTGAAGGAGATGTGGGACGTCAGCCCTGCCCCAGGTGTGCAGGGAACCAGTCCCCGTGTGGCAGCATCGAGGTCTATGGGAGAGTCTGTGCAAAGAGACGAAGCTGGTAGAATGAATATCCGATGTGCTTGAATATATTCATAAATATTTAGATGGTGGAGGAAAGTTTGGGAATGATTTCGTAATGAATACAGCAGAAACTAAGCAAATGAAGGAATAAGACATTTATTTACTCCAGAAAAATTTTTTAAAAATTCAAGGGAAAAAAATAATCATAGTCTACTAAATGCTTAGTTGTGAATAGCATTTACATGGTTATAATAATGTAGATATTGAACACTGAGCTAATCAAAATTATAAAATAACTATTTGGAGGACTGTGGTATGTTAAAGAGAGCTAATCCACTAAAATGATACACAAACTGAAAAAAAAAAAAAAAGGAGCACTACAAACGTGCTATGTAGACAACAGAAGTAACAATAAGAGAAACAGACAGAAGTTGGCTCTGGGATCGGAAATGGGATGCATGGAAGACTGGGGATGTATGTCTCCTTAACGAGCCTTGTAGAGGTATTTACTTTTCAAGATATGTGCGTATATGCATCTGATAAAACGAAAAGACAACCTAGTAGGTGAGAGAATGGACTCAGGGACTGTTCTATAAGGAGTGTCATAGAAATGGGGCACTGGTGGGTGGGGGACGTGGGATCAGGTGGTGGATTTTGATGGGATGATTTTTTTTCTGTTGTTGTTGTTGTTGTTGTTTTGGCCCACACCGTACGGCATGCGGGTCTTAGTTCCCTGACCGGGGTTCGAACCTGAGCCCCCTGCACTGGAAGCGCGGAGTCTTAACCACTGGAACGCCAGGGAAGTCCTGGAATGATTTGTTTTTTGTTTTCATTTATTTAGTTTCATTTTTTTTTTTTGTTTTTTAAATTTTATTTATTTATTTATTTATTTTTGGTTGTGTTGTGTCTTCGTTTCTGTGAGGGCTTTCTCTAGTTGTGGCAAGCGGGGGCCACTCTTCATCGCGGTGCGCGGGCCTCTCACTATCGTGGCCTCTCTTGTTGCGGAGCACAGGCTCCAGACGCGCAGGCTCAGTAGTTGTGGCTCACGGGCCTAGTTGCTCTGCGGCATGTGGGATCTTCCCAGACCAGGGCTCGAACCCGTGTCCCCTGCAATAGCAGGCAGACTCTCAACCACTGCACCGCCAGGGAAGCCCCATTTTGTTTGTTTTAATGAGAGGTATTACAGCACATTTGTATGCAAGAATGAATGAGGGGCTTCCCTGCTGGCGCAGTGGTTGAGGGTCTGCCTGCCGACGCAGGGGACGCGAGTTCAGGCCCTGGTCTGGGAGGATCCCACATGCCGCGGAGCGGCTGGGCCCGTGAGCCACAACTACTGAGCTTGCGCGTCTGGAGCCTGTGTTCCGCAATAAGAGAGGCCGCGATAGTGAGAGGCCCGCGCACCGCGATGAAGAGTGGCCCCCCGCTTGCTGCAACTAGAGGAAGCCCTCGCGCAGAAACGAAGACCCAACACAGCCATAAATAAATAAATAAATAAAAATTAAAATGGAGATTTCTTTAAAAAAAAAAAAAAAGAATGAATGATACAGTAGAGACTAGGAAATTGATTCTCGGGGGAAGCAGGGGCCCAATCTTATGCCCAAGCTGAGGGGTGACCTTAGATAGGAGTGGGACCATCCATCATAACTGGTTGGAAGGCAGAGATACAGGCACAGAGCTTGGGGCCACTGAGGTCTGTGCTCATCAACTTAGAGTTTCAGCACTTGGGCAGCAGCAGGTTATATAATAAACTAGAAGAAAATGCAACAAAATATTTCCATGTGTGAGGGTTACAGTTATTTTTACTGTCATTTATTATTTTCAGCATTTTGTAAATTTTCTATAGTGAATATACATTATCATATATTATACACTATCCATATACATTATAATCAGAATTTTAAAAGCTTGGTTTAAAATTTTAAAGGGAAGGCAGATGGGTAGAAAAGTCAGGAGTTTGGGACAAAGAGCTGGAAGTGCAGGACTGCTATGTCTGGGCTCTGGGGCAATAAATTTACAGAGCTGTTTCTCCATTTTCAGGACACTGTTCTCTATGAAGTCCAAGCAGGATCTTTCCCTTCTTTGGGGAGCTAGGTCATTTATTACTATCTTGTCAACTCTTTGATGCTTTTAAGAAGATGGTTTTTGAGTTTTACATGGCATTTGTACCTCTTTTCAGTGGAAGGATTTGTCCATATACTATAGCCAATCTTTTCTAGAAATGGAAAATTTAAGCCAAAATAGTTCAGCGAAAAGATCTTTGGGGAGTTTCTGGTTTTGGTTCTACACATAAGCAGCTTGGAAATCACCTCTCTGTCCTTAAACCAAGTAAAAAGCTGAACAGACTGAAAAATCACCAACTCTTCTCAGATTCGTAAAAGAGGAGAGGAAACAAGGCAAACTACTGCCCCCAAGATTAAAAAAAAAAAATTCCAAAAAGTTCCCCAAAGCAAAATTTGAATTTGCTATATACCAGCAACTATTTTCATAGCATTTACATTGTATTTATAACCATTTGCATGGCAATTACATTGTATTAGGTATTAGAAGTAACCTAGAGATGATTTAAAGTACACAGGATGATGTGTGTAGGTTATATGCAAACACTATGCCATTGTGTAAAAGGGACTTGAGCATCCACAGATTTTGGTATCTTTGAGGGGTCCTGAAATCAATCCCCTGTGGATGCTGAGGGACAATGTAGATCAACTGAACAGAATAAAGAGCCTAGAAATAGACCCACATAAATACTGTCAACTGACCTTTGACAAAAGAGCAAGGCAATACAATGGAGCAAAGATAACCTCTTTCAACAAATGGTGCTAGAACAACTGGACATCCATATTAAAAAATGTCCGTCTCGACACAGACTTTACACGCTTCACAAAAATTAACTCAAAATGGAGGATAGGCCTAAATGTATAATGTAAAACTATAAAACACCCAGAAGATGATATAGGAGAGAACCTTGATGAATTTAGGGTATGGTGATGACGTTTTAGATACAACACCAAAGGCACAATCCATGAAAGAAATAATTGATAATCTGGACTTACTTAAATCTTCTTTAAGTGTGGGCGAGGATGTGGAGAAAAAGGAACCCTTGTGCACTGTTGGTGGCAATGTACATTGGTGCAACCACTATGGAGAACAGTATGGAGATCCCTCAAAAAATTAAAAAGAGAACTACCATATGATCTAGCAATTCCACTTCTGGGTATTTATCTGAAGAAAATGAAAACACTACCTCAAAAAGAGATGTGCATGCCCATGTTCACTGCAGTATTATTTACAATAGCCAAGATATAGAAACAACCTAAAGTGCCCATTGATGGTTGAATGGATATGAAAATGTGGTATACACACACACACAGATACACACACACTGGAATATTATTCAGCCATAAAAAAAATGAATCTTGCCATTTGTGACATGGATGGACCTTGAGAGCGTTATGCTAAGTGAAATAAGTCAGACAGAGAAAGGCAAATATCATATGACTTCACTTATATGTGGAATATAATCCCCTCCCCTAAAAAAAGTCCCCAAGCTCATAGATACAGAGAACAGAGTGGTGGTTACCAGAGGTGGGGGTGGTGAGGGTGGGAAAAATGGGTGAAGGGGATCAAAAGGTACAAACTTCCAGTTATAAAATAAATAAGACTTGGGGATGTAATATACAGTCTGGTGACTATAGTTAATACTGTACTGCATATTTGAAAGTTGCTAAGAAAGTAGATTTAAAAGTTCTCATCACAAGAAAAAAAGTTTTATAACTATGTATGGTGATGAATGTTAACTAGACTTATTGTGATGATCATTTTACAATATATACAAATATTGAATCATTAGGTTTATACCTGAAAATAATGTCAATTATAGCTCAATAATAATAATTTTAAAAACTTCTGCTGTCAAGAGAATTAGAGTCAAGCCACAGAGTAGGAGAAAATATTTGCAAAAGATACATCTGGTAAGGGACTGTTATCCAAAATACAGAAAGAAGTCCTAAAACTCAGCAACAATGAAACAAACAACCATTAAAAAATGGGCAAAAGACCACCACCAAAGAAGCCACCCCACCAAAGAAGACATACAGATATGGCAAACAAGCATATGAAAAGATGCTCCACAACGCAAGTCATCAGGGAAATACAAATTAAAACAATGAGATATCACTACACACTTGTTAGAATAGCCAAAATTTAGAAAACTGACACCACCAAATGATGATGAGGATGTGGAACAACAGGAAGTCTTATTCATCGCTGGTGGGAATGCAAAATGGTATACCTACTTTGGAAGGCAGTTTGGTTGTTTGTTACAAAACTTACCATACAATCCAGCAATCACACTCCATGGTATTTCCCCAAAGGAGAAAACTCTTGTCCACACAAAAACCTGCACACAGATGTTTATAGCAGCTTTATTCAAAATCGCCAAAACCTGGAAGCAATCAATATGTCCTTCAGTAGGTGGATAAATAATCTGTGGTACATTAGACAACAGAATACTTTCAGTGCTAAAAACAAATGAGCTATCAAGCCTTGAAAAGACAGGGAGGAACCTTAAATGCATATTATTAAGTAAAAGCCAACCTGAAAAGGCTGCATACTGTACGATTCCAACCGTATGACATTCTGGAACAGGCAAAACTATGGAGACAGTAAAGAGTTCAGCGTTTGCCAGGGATTAGGAAGGGGGAGGAATGAATAGGAGGAGCACAGAGGATTTTCAGGGCAGTAAAAATACTCTGTATATTATAATGATGGATACCTATATTATACATTTGTTCAAACCAATAGAATGTACACCACCAAGGTGAACCCTAAGGTAAACAAGGTAAACTGTGGATTTGCAGTGATCATGATGTGTCAATGTGGGTTCATCAATTATAACAAATGTACCACTCTGTGGGGGATGTTGATAATGGGGGAGGTTATGCATTGGTGGGGGCCGGGGGGGTATATGGGAAATCTCTGTACCTTCCTCTCAATTTTGTTGTGAAGCTAATACTGCTCTAAAAAAAAAAAAAGTCAAAAATCATTGGTGCTAGAATAGAGGATCAGAATATGAGTTTTAACACATGATTTGGACATGATGTCAAGTGTTTTACAAGTTTAAAGGATTTTAATGTAATTTAGTTTTGAAACCATTCTTTGATACACAAGAAAATTAAAAATGCTGAGGGAATATATAGATACATAGATATAGATGTATAGATAAATACACACACACAAGTCACATCTCCCCAGCTGCCATCCCCCAGTCACCCAGGTCATCTGCCCAGAAACTAGAGTTAGCAATTTCTCATTTCTCTTTCCAGAAAAATAGTAGTATTTCTTTCTTTTTTAAAAATAAATTTATTTATTTTTGACTGAGTCAGGTCTTCGTTGCTGCGCGCGGGCTTTCTCTAGTTGCGGTGAGTGGGGGCTACTCTTTGTTGTGGTGCACAGCCTTCTCATTGCGGTGGCTTCTCTTGTTGCCGAGCATGGGCTCTAGGAGTGTGGGCTTCAGTAGTTGTGGCACGCGGGCTCAGTAGTTTTGGCTCATGGGCTCTAGAGTCCAGGCTCAGCAGTTGTGGCGCACGGGCTTAGTTGTTCCACAGCATGTGGGATCTTCCCAGACCAGGGATCGAACCCGTGTCGCCTGCATTGGCAGGCGGATTCTCAACCACTGCGCCAGCAGGGAAGCCCCTAGTATTATTTTTTTGTAAAATACAAATCTATGCTTATATTTGGTCATTTGCATATGTTGTTATGTCAGTAAAAGAGCTCAGGCCACAGACTTGGAGAAAATATTTGCAAATCACATATCTGATAAAAGACTTGTATCTAGAATATACAAAGA
The DNA here is from genome assembly GCF_028021215.1 of Eschrichtius robustus. Taxonomy (NCBI): domain Eukaryota; kingdom Metazoa; phylum Chordata; class Mammalia; order Artiodactyla; family Eschrichtiidae; genus Eschrichtius; species Eschrichtius robustus. Next base: position 85,625,599 of record NC_090835.1, read on the forward strand.
ACCCTTAAAACTCAACAATAAGAAAACAGATAACCCAGTTAAAAAATATGTAAAATATGAACAGATAATTCACCAAAGGCAATATAGATGGTATATGAAAAAGCATATGAAAAGATGCTCAATATCATATGTCATTAGGGAAATGCAAATAAAAAAATAGTATGCCACTACACATCTATTAGAATAGTTAAAATAAAAACTGATATTACCAAGTACTGGTGAGGATGTGGAGCAACAGGAACTACGGTCTATTAGGGCTGCTGTAACAAAACAGCACCAACCGGGTTGTTTATAAATAACAGAAAGTTATTGCTCGTAGTTCTGGAGGCTGAGATGTCCAAGATCACTGTACCTGCAAGGGTGGGTAAGGACCGTCTTCCTGATTCATAGCTGCCACCTTCTGGCTGTGTCCTCACACAATGTTAAGAGCTAAGGATCTCTCTGTGAGGCACTGTGATGTTGTTATTTATAATAAGAAATGTATATTTGGTCTTCCTCCCCTTTCCTGGCACAGGGCTACAAAAGCCTTTGGAATTTCCTAGTGATGAAAGCGATCAATGTGTCTTTTGTTATGTTAATGAAGTGACTTCTGGACTGCCCTTAGCTAATTTAAGGGTGAGGGCTGGTCACCAAAGGAGACTACCATGATTAGAGGGTTGGAATTTTCAGTCCCACCCCCATGAGCTCCGTGGAGGGGAGAGGGGCTGGAGGTTGAATCAATTGCCAATGGCCAATGACTTAATCAACTATGCCTATGTAATAAAGCCTCCATAAAAACCCAAAAGGATGGAGTTTGAAGAGTTTTCAGGTTGGTGAACACGTGGAGGTGCTGGGAGAGTGGTGCAGCCAGAGAGGGCATGGGAGCTTGGTGCCCCTCCCCACATACTTTGCCCCATGAATCTCTTCCATCTGGATGCTCATCTGTATCCTTTATCATATCCTTTTATAATAAATTGATAAACATTAAGTAAACTGTTTTCCTGAGTTCTGTGAGCCTCTCTAGCAAATTATCAGGAGGGGTCCTGGGAACCACTGATACCTAACTGATCAGTCAGAAGTATAGGTGACAACTGGGATTTGCAATTGGCATCTGAAGTTGGGAGGGGTGGGTATTCTTGTGAGACTGAACCTTTAACTTGTGTGATCTGATGTGATCTCCAGGTAGATAGTGTAGACAGTGTCAGAATTGAGTTGAATTGTTAGACCCCCATCTGGTATCAGAGAATTGCTTGGTGGTGTGGAAAAAACCCCACATCTTGGGGACTGGGAACAGGATTGTAGGCACTCATCCCATTCATTAGGGCTCCACTCTCATGACTTAAGCACTTCCCAAAGGCCCTGCCTACTAATACCATCCCACTGGGCATTAGGATTTTAGCATATGAATTTTGAGGGCACACAAACATTCAGACAGGGTGGGAACACTCATTCCTTGCTGGCAGGAATGCAAAATAGCACAGCCACTATGGAAGATATTGTTTCTACCTCTCGGTATCATACAGTATGTGGACATTTGAAAATCACCACAGTTCACCTTCTGGACATTAATTATTTGCATTCCTCCCACATGCAAAATAAACTCCCTCCCATCCAAGGCCCCAAATGTCTGATTCCAAGACAGAATCCCTCTATGTGGGACCTGACCTGGAGTGGATTATGGATTCTGTTCCTGGCTGTGTAGCCTCAAGCTTGTTCTGTGGCTTTCCCTGAAATGAAATGAGTTCCCAGGGTACACACACACACACACACACACACACACAAAATTTTCATTTATGTTACAATTAGAAAAATTTGTATTCCATTGTTTATACCAAGGAATGAGTGAGAAATCCATCCAGGGAATAGTTTCAGAGAGCAAGGATTCATAGATTTTCATTATCTTGAGCTGATAACACTTCGTCAGTCTTCCACATGGCTACATACCCCAGGGTAGAAAAACCAACATGTGTCTCCAGCATACATCTTGCCCTTTTCTTCCCAGGAAAAAACAAGGTTTAAGTGTGGATTTAAGGCTCCTCCCCAACCTGAGCGCTCTGATCACTGACCTCAGTCGTTCCCAATCCGGCTGAATCCCAAGATTGCTTGTAAGGATTGCTGCAAAATACTCAGGCTTCTTCCCAGACCCACCATCTCAGAATGCTGGGCACGGAGCCCAAGACTTGCTTATTCAACAAGCCCTACAGGTGAGGCTGGTGCACAGCCATGTGGGAATCCTGGTCTACGTTCTTGCTACTAAATGTGATCTGAAAGCCAGCAGAATCAGCACCAACCTTGTTATAATACAGAATCCCATGCCCTACTGCAGACCTTCTGAATCTTATCAAGATGTCCCGATGATTCTTATGCAAATTAAAGTTTAGGACTCCCTGGTCTCTGTGCAGTCTAGACGCAGTGCCAAAACTCTGCAGTCTGCTCAGGTGTGTGGTCTGATCAGATCACGTAGCACTGGGACTTCCAGGGTTTAATCCTTGTTCCTTTCCAGTTTTTGGTTCTTTGCAAAAGATGGAAAGAGTAAGCCCTAGAAGGAGAACAAGAGCTGAATGAGAGAGAAAAGTCATCTCTCAATACCACAGAGACTCCTGTGTGCAGGGGCTGCCACAGGCCTTGTGGGGACCCTGACAGGCAAAATGACTTCTACTGTTGTCAGAGATGGGGGACATCCAGAGCAGAATGAGACCAGAACTCTATACATGAAAAGAACAGTCATAATTAAAAAAAAAAAAAAAGCAAAAAACTAAAGAAGCAAAACATAAACATCCAAAAGAAGATAGGGCTGAGGGCTGGACTGAGGCATGAGTCTAGGCTGACCCGGCCACATGAAGCCCTTGCTTCCCACAGCTCGGAGACAGGACAAGGCCCAGGTGACTTGGATCACAGGTCCTGGTGGGACAAGGTTCTACTGAAGGGACAAGGACAAACAACAGAGAAGATGACCCATCCAATTAGTGACCACTTCAAAGCCCACAATGGCCTGAGCACTGACTGGACACAGGCCCTGTCCACACTCCTCATATCCTTCTCTGGTCCCACCTACATCAGACTCAGCACAGCATACACATAGATTCTGGAAGGTTCTCAGTGCTTCCATTTGTTTCCTGTCTTAAACTTTAGGAATCTTTTTTGTTTATTAACACGTCGACTGTCATGACATGAATTAGAAACAAATTCACATCCAGATTATTATTTTCAGTATTTCTCAGTGCACCCTGAAGTTAAGGTAGTGGTAGAAAGGGCCCAGCCCTGCCTCTGCTGGAACAGGCAAGTGGATCAGGGAAAAGAACAGAAGTCAGGGTCGGGAGGGGTCTCGGTGGGCAGGGGTGGGCTAGTCTCCCCACCTCCTCACATTATGCTAATAGGAACACAGACACATTCAGATGCAGCTGCAGAAAGAGGAATCAGGGGATCTGAAGCTACAATGGTGGGGGGGGAACTAATCTTGCATCACTCAGTCCTATGCAGGCAGCTGTCTCACACTTACAAGAAAATAATCATAAATAAATTTAAGTCATTCAGAAAAGTCTTGACATTCTAAACAGTCCACTGTATGTTCCAAATGTCCACTCAGAGAATCCCCATAACCCAGTGGTGTCACCTCTGACCCACCCCTCTCCTGCTTCAGGCTCTCCAGGGTCTCACCTTTAGGACTGGTGAAAGATAACATCACAGCCCTGGGCACTGTCGCTGCCTAGGATAAAACAAAACAGGACCTGGTCAGAGCCCACAGAAGATGAGACTAAAGGAAGAATTATGGGATGGGTAAGATTCCCCCCATGGGCTCCCATCTATACTATTCCAAGGGTCTCAGGGATAACCCTCCAACCCACCCAAATGTACTAGCAGCCTGAGCATAGCTCCCTCCTCTGCCTGTGGGAAGAAAACATCACATGATAGACCAGGGAGGAGGCAGGGCCATGAGATCCTAGAGGAGCCCCCTAGTCCTAGACCCCAGGGAAGTTTCCAGAACTGTGACTAAAGACCCAGGGTAAGGTCAGGAAATATGAAAAAAGGAGATGTGCAGGGACTGGACCAACTGCCCTCCTGGAGGTCTGTCCTCAGCAGGGACTTTCCCCTCTGACCTTCAAGTGCTGGGAATCAGGTCCCCATCACCAGAATTATCAAGGTGAAAAATTTGTTTTCATTTTCACATATACTTTACAGAAGGGTAAGTGTTAGCACTCAGCTCCAGACTAGTAAGCACATATGTGTGGATGGTATTTCCCAGGAACAAGGCAGGCAAACTTCTACCTGGGCTTGAAACACCCCCAGTGAGACAAGAAAACTCAGATTCCTCCCTCCCTTCCCTACCTGAGTGCTTCTTCCTCCAGATCACAGCTCCAGCCACCACAGCTCCAGTGACCACCAAGAGAACCAGGCCAACAATGATGCCATGAGGACGGTAGGCTGAAGAGGTTCTTGGAGGAAAGGGAAGGTGAGGGCCTTCCTCAGGCTTGAGTCCTGACCTTGCTGAAGTTCTCCTGAAAGGCTCTTGCTTTATCTGATAATAAGCTCGACCACCCATCCCCCTTTCTATCCCATCTCAGGGTAATGGGCTCAGGCAGCCCCTTGTGCTGCACATGGCACATGTATCTCTGCTCCTCTCAAGAAGGCACAACCGCAGCCGCCCACTTCTGGAAGGTTCCGTTCCCCTGAAGGCCTGGTCTCCACAAGCTCCATGTCCTGGGTCAGATCCTCCCCATCACGCTGCCAGGTCAGGGTGATCTCCGATGGGTAGACGTCCAGGGCCTGGCACCTCAAGGTGACCTCACGGTCAGAGATGGGGTGGCAGGTCACATGTGTCTTTGGAGGGTCGGAGGAGGAAGAATCAGAAAATTCACACTTTGGGTTACTTCCATGGGCCACTGAAGCAGCATCATGTGACCATCCTGAGAAACGCGAGGACAAGGGTTGGGAAGGAGAAGCACAAAACCCAGACACCAGCCTCGTCTCAGGGGTCTGGGAATATCTCCTATTCCATGGAAAGTTCTAGAATGAGAGACTACGGTAGGAGGTTCCAGGTCTCAAAGGAAGAAAACACAGATTTCTGGACCTAGTCTGGGTGGAGGGCGAAGGACTCAGCAAAGCTGGAGTCAGGCCTCCAAAGGTGTTTTCAGGCCAAGAACAAGGCCTTGAGGGAGAAAGTCATGGTTCACAATACTGCTGTCAATGTCACAGGGAATTATTAATCAGTTATTTCAGGGATGGTCTCCCTTTCCACCCCCATGAGACTGGATTCCTTAATTGTCCTTTAGAAAAAGTCCAACGGGGCTTCCCTCGTGACGCAGCGGTTAAGAATCCGCCTGCCAGTGCAGGCGCCACGGGTTCGATCCCTGGTCAGGTAAGATCCCACATGCCGTGGAGCAGCTAAGCCCGAGCGCCACAACTACTGAGCCTGCGCTCTAGAGCCCACGAGCCACCGAAGCCCGCGTGCCTAGAGCCCCGTGCTCCACAACAAGAGAAGCCACGAGCCACGACAATGAGAAGCCCGCGCACGGAAACGAAGAGTAGCCTCCACTCGCCGCAACTAGAGAAAGACCACGCGAAGCAACGAAGGCCCAACGCAGCCAAAAAAAAAAAAAAAAGTCTAGCCCTCTGGGCAAGTCAGTCTCTAGTACTGAATATAAGAACCTAGAAGGACTCCTCCCTCTCCCGTCCAGGAGGAAGGGTGATATTCTGATACTGATTGCTTTTCCTCTCCTTGTGGGAAGCCAGCTCCAGCTCGAGGGGAGACCAGGGAGGCCCCGCATTCTCTCGTACCTGCGCGTTGCAGCGTGTCCTTCCCGGTCTCCAGGTGTCTGCTGAGCCACTCCACGCAGGTGCCCTCCAGGTAGTTCCTGTCGCGCTCTGCCTCACCCGAGCCCTCCCACTTAAGCTTGGTGATCTGAGCCGCTGTGTCCACCGCGGTCCAGGAGCGCAGGTCCTCGTTCAGGGCGAGGTAATCCGCGCCGCCGGAGGCTAAATGTCTGTACCCGCGGAGGAGGCGCCCGTCCTGCTCTACTTCGCAGCCGTACATCCATAGGGGAGTGAGACTCTGGCCCCGCCCCGAAGTCAGCCCCGCCCCCGCCCCGACCAATCACGGTGACTAAACCTAAACCGAAAATGAAACCGTGTGAAAGACCTGCGGACCCTCCCGGGTAGGGGGTGCCGGGCGGGTCTAGCAATGTTGGGACTATCCCGGCCCGTCCCTGGGGATGGGGATCGTGACCACCTGGACCCGGGCCCACGTCGCTCACCGGCCTCGCTCTGGTTGTAGTAGCCGAGCGCGGTGTGCAGGTTCACTCGGAAAGTCTGTGCGTGGTGCTTGTAGATCCGCGAGTTCCGATCCCAGTACTCCGGCCCCTCCTGCTCCACCCATGGCGCCCGCGGCTCCATCCTCGGATTCGGGTCGTCGCTGTCGAACCGCACGAATTGAGTGTCGTCCACGTAGCCGACAGAGATGAAGGGGGGCTCCCCGCGGCCGGGCCGGGACACCCCGGTGTAGAAATTCCTCAGGGAGTGGGAGCCTGGGGGCAGGGAGGGGTGAGACCCGGCCCGACCCTCCTCCCGGCGCGGGTCCCGGGTCCGAGGGGTTGGGGCTGGGAGCGGGGAGGGGGCGAGGGGCTCGTGAGACGGAAAAGGTCGGAGAAGGGCCGGGACTTCCGGGGGAGAGAAGAGGGGGCGGGAAGCAAGGGAGGGACAGGCGGGGACCGGCGTGAGGGGGCGTGTCTGGGCCGGGGGCGGCGGAATCGAACCTTCCCTGGGGGTCCTGCGCACCCGACCCCCGGGGGTTCGCGGTGCCATTACCGCATCTTCGGGGTCTGGGGAGAAGTTGAGTCTCGGCGGGTCAGACGCTGATTGGCTTCTAGAAACCGGACACCCAATGGGAGTGAGAACTGGGTCCGCGTCACGAGTGTCCAGGCAGGAGGGCCCGACACAGGTGGTGAGAGAGAAAGTGAAACTCTGGGAGACGGGGAACCCTAACACGGAGCGTCAGAGCCCCAGACACTGCCCTGGAGCCTGGGACCTTGAGAGCCTCGCCCTCCCCGGGACCTGGGACTTTGCCCTGATCCCTCCCCTCCTGCACCAGGAGCTGTTTGTCGCACTGTCTCCCCGAGTCCTGGCCCAGGGGATGTGTAGTCAGCGATTTTCAAAACATTTTGGTCAGAATATTCATACAGTCTTACAAATTAGTGAGGACCCCCAGGATAATTTTGTTTATGTGGTTACTTCTACCGATATTTTCCTTAGTAGAAATAACAGAGTTTAACATTTTAAATTAATTTATTTAGAATAATATTAATAACCCATGCATTTAATATGAAAAATAACTATTTCCCAGAATAAACACGGTAGTTGGGAAAAGCGGAGCTTTTTACGTTTTTATATTTTTGCAAGTCTCTTTCTTGTCTGTCTCATTAGAAGACCACTGGATTTTCATGTTTGCTTCTGCATTGAATCTGTTATGTTGACTGAAGTCTGTGAAAATAAAAAGGCCCACACATATGTAGGAGTAGTTTGTTTTTTTTTTTAATGTGGACCATTTTTAAAGTCTTTATTGAATTTGTTACAGAGTTGCTTCTGCTTTATGTTTTGGTTTTTTGGCAGCGAACCATGTGGGATCTTAGCTCCCGACCAGGGATCAAACCCTCACCCCCAGCCCTGGAAGGGGAAGTCTTAACCACTGGACTGCCAGGGAAGTCCCAGTAGGAGTAGTATTTTTAATAACCTTTTCAGATAATCGTGGATGTTTATCTTTGATACAAAACTAAAACTGCACAAGTGGCAGTTTCTCAAAGGTTATTTTCAAAGTGGACCTGAAACAATATCATTGAATATTTCCTATTCTGTTACATTAAAATCCATAAGCCTATTTTGCACATTGAATGTCTCTTGTACTAATGTAAGATTTTTAAAAAGTAATACATTGTTTCACTAAGTTATATGGATCTTCCAGTGTCATTCATTCTTTCAAGTAAAAATTGTATTCCATGAAAAAGAGGATAGTTCAGCTCACACAAATTATTTTCCTTGGGACATAGTACTTTGGAATGTAGCAGAAGTGCTTGATGGGTACTTCCCATGTCATCACAGAAGATACTTTTAAAATGAGGATTTAAGGATGGTGATTTAGGAAAGATAAGAATTTTTATTTATTTATTTTTTAAAATTTATTTGACTGAAGTATAGTTGATTTACAATGTGTTAATTTCTGCTGTACAGCAAAGTGATTCAGTTATATATATATATATATGTATATATACATATATATTTATATTCTTTTCCATTATGGTTTATTAAGAAAAGATAAGAATTTTTAATGCACCAACCAGGACACTTTAAAGCAAACATGCTTTTTTTTTTTTTTCTGCAAGTAAGTTGTGGTGAAAATAATTACTAGTGCAGTTTGCTACCATAGTCTCTATTACTGCTGTTATACCTCAAAGCAAGTGTCAACATAGCAAAAAGACAAATATTATCTTAGTAATTCTATGAAAGTAGGTTTCACCTCATGGATCTCATGAAAGGGTCTCAGTGACGTCAAGAGTTCCACAGACCACACTCTGAGAACTGCTGTTCTGAATAAACCAGGGAGTCTCCCAACTGATCCCTGCCTTTGCCTTCTCGTCATTTCCAAGAATCCTTCTCCCTGAGCTGGACTTGCTGCCTCCCTAAACTTAGCTGAGGGCCCTGCCCAGGACTCCTCTAGGAGAGAACTCACCCCCTGAAAATTGGTGCCAGTGTCTGGGAGGGAGGTGGAGGGAAAGGTGTTTCCCTTTGGACCTGGGAACAGTTTGTGCCTGAAAGCACCACACCCACTCATAACCTAGTTTGGTTTTGTTACACACCAGCTTAATATGTATTCTTATCCCAGACAGAAATCTGACATAGTCTCTAAGGGAAATAATATTGGCCCTTTCATATCACATGGGTCTAATGTATATGACTTGAGGCCCACAAAGCATGAAGAGCAGTCCTGGCCAATAGAACGTTCTGTGATGAAGGAATTATTCTGTATCTGTCCTGTCCAGTCAGGTAGCCCCTAGCTGCATGTGGCTACTTAGCACCTCAAAACTGGCTATTGTGCTGAGCACTTATATTTAATTTAAATAGCCATATGTGGCTAGTAGCTAGCATATTGGGCAGTGCATATCTAGAATATTCTTAATCTTAAGTCTCTTCCCCCAAAAAGATACTGTGTGACTCATAGGTTGATGCATATTAAAATAATCTTCATATGGAAATCATGGATTTGTCTACGTGGGTCTTAGATATATCCTTAAAATACAGCATGCACCGAAAGTTTCATTAACATGTATTTTAACAACTAGAGTGTTCACACATTAACCAAACCATAGTTTATCACCCTAAGGTCATAAGTGTTCAAAACTGCCCATCACTGGAGATAATCCTTGTCTATATTACATTGAGCTCTTGGTGTTGTTTTCCTTAACCTGGTAAACATAAGCAGACACAAAGAGTTCACTTAGCCCAAGAGGAAGTAGTTATAGAATACATCATATATCAAATACCTTGTAGGCCCTGTACATACTTGTAAAATTATAAAGTAGAAGATGTAACCTTAGAATTCTTTACTTACTGCTCCTGCTATACTTCCCCCCCAAGTTCGATCAGTTCTGTTTCCCTTCACCCTTGGACCCCTCTCTCCTAGATAAAAATATACATGAATTTTTTTTCGGTTGCGCTGGGTCTTCGTTGTGGTGTTCAGGCTTCTCTTGTTGTGAAGCATGGGCTCTAGAGCACGCAGACTCAGAAGTTGAGGCCCGCGGGCTCTCTAGTTGTGGCGCAAGGGCTTAGTTGCCCTGCGGCATGTGGGATCTTAGTTCCCTGACCAGGGATCGAACCTGTATCCCCTGCATTGGAAGGTGGATTCTTAAGCACTGGACCACCAGGAAAGTTCCTTCACATGAATGTTTTACACTTGTGGAATGAAGAGTTATATGACCCAAAGATGAAAAATCATAAAAAGCCATAAATCTTCTGTCAACCAGACACTCACAAAGATACAAACACATGCCCCTATTCAAACTCAATGACACTTAAAAAAAAAATTGACAAACAGGTAACCTGTCTCAATGTTCTTCAGCCAAAGACCGCCAGGAGCAAATTTGTGGGCAAACAAGTTGGAGTTATTACTGGATGCAGCAAGGAGGGAGATGACACACCATAGGGGACCATGGTGTCTTAGTGTGAGGTGTTAGATAGAACATATACAGGATGTGGGCTCTGGTTGGGTGATTTTGAGGAGGGCGTATGGAGGACGGGCTCACTCTAAATTGGGTGTTGTCAGGAAGTGGGGGCAATTCTATGACTGGGCATGTCAGTGAATCTTCCCTGTAAGGATGGAAGACTAGAGTGAGGATGCAGCTGTTATTGGAAAGAAGCTGTGGTCACTCTTGTCAGCACAGGGAAAGGTTTGGTCCATTGTGAGGTGCACAGTGATGCCTTGTTTGGTCTGTACTTGGACAGAATGATGTCGTGGCCTTGTTTTGTCTCACTGTGTCGTGGCCTCAGATGTCCTTGTCTGATGTTGATGTTCTGTGAGATGACATATGTCCAACAGGAGAATAACATGGCCGCATGGTGAGCTCCAGCCCAGCTTCTGAGTAATATTCCATTGCATATATGTACCACATCTTCTTTATCCATGAGACTGTAGATGGGCATTTAGGTTGCTTCCATGACCTGGCTATTGTAAATAGTGCTGCAATGAACATTGGGGTGCATGTGTCTTTTTGAGTTATGGTTTTCTCTGAGAATATGCCCAGTAGTGGGATTTCTGGGTCATATGGTAGTTCTATTTTTAGTTTTTTAAGGAACCTCCATACTGTTCTCCATAGTGGCTGTATCAATTTACATTCCCACCAACAGTGCAAGAGGGTTCCCTTTTCTCTACACCCTCACCAGCATTTGTTGTTTGTAGATTTTCTGATGATGCCCATTCTAACTGGTGTGAGGTGATACCTCATTGTAGCTTTGATTTGCATTTCTCTAATAATTAGTGATGTTGAGCATCTTTTCATCTGCCTCTTGGCCATCTGTATGTCTTCTCTGGAGAAAAGTCTATTTAGGTCTTCTGCCCATTTTTTGATTGGGTTGTTTGTTTTTTTACTATTGAGCTGCATGAGCTGTTTATATATTTTGGAGATTAATCCTTTGTCCGTTGATTCGTTTGCAAATATTTTCTCCCATTCTGAGGGTTGTCTTTTCGTCTTGTTTATGGTTTCCTTTGCTGTGCAAAAGCTTTGAAGTTTCATTAGGTCCCATTTGTTTATTTTTGTTTTTATTTCCATTATTCTAGGAGGTGAGTCAAAAAAGATCTTGCTGTGATTTATGTCAAAGAGTCTTCTTCCTATGTTTTCCTCTAAGAGTTTTATAGTGTCCGGTCTTACATTTAGGTCTCTACTCCATTTTGAGTTTATTTTTGTGTATGGTGTTAGGGAGTGTTCTAATTTCATTCTTTTACCTGTAGCTGTCCACTTTTCCCAGCACCACTGATTGAAGAGACTGTCTTTTCTCCATTGTATATCCTTGCCGTCTTTGTCATAGATTGGTTGACCATAGGTGCGTGGGTTTACCTCTGGGCTTTCTATCTTGTTCCATTGATCTATGTTTCTGTTTTTGTGCCAGTACCATATTGTCTTGATTACTGTAGCTTTGTAATATAGTCTGAAGTCAGGGAGTCTGATTCCTCCAGCTCCGTTTTTTCCCCTCAAGCTTGCTTTGGCTATTCGGGGTCTCTTGTGTCTCCATACAAATTTTAAGATTTTTTGTTCTAGTTCCGTAAAAAATGCCATTGGTAACTTGATAGGGATTGCATTGAATCTGTAGATTGCTTTGGGTAGTATAGTCATTTTCACAATATTGATTCTTCCAATCCAAGAACATGGTATATCTCTCCATCTGTTGGTATCATCTTTAATTTCTCTCATCAGTGTCTTATAGTTTTCTGCATATAGGTCTTTTGTCTCCTTAGGTAGGTTTTTTTTTGTTGTTTTGTTTTCATTTTTGCCTTGTTTTTTTCATACACTTAATTAGTTGGAGAAACCAGGTTCTGCAGGACGGAGGTCAGTGTGTGTGTGTGTGTGTGTGTGTGTGTGTGTGTGTGTGTGTTCTGATAAAACTTTATTTACATAAGTAGGCAACAGGCCATAGTTTGCAGAATATCCGTGCTGTAGAATAGTCCACATCTGGGTTTGGCTAGCTGCTTTTTTTTTTTGGCCGTGTTGGGTCTTCGTTTCTGTGCGAGGGCTTTCTCTAGTTGCGGCAAGCGGGGGCCACTCTGCATCGCGGTGCGCGGGCCTCACTATCGCGGCCTCTCTTGTTGCAGAGCACAGGCTCCAGACGCGCAGGCTCAGCAGTTGTGGCTCATGGGCCCAGTTGCTCCGCGGCATCTGGGATCCTCCCAGACCAGGGCTCGAACCCATGTCCCCTGCATTGGCAGGCAGATTCTCAACCACTGCACCACCAGGGAAGCCCTCCTTAGGTAGGTTTATTCCTAGATATTTTATTCTTTTTGTTGCAATGGTAAATGGGAGTGTTCCATAATTTCTCTCTCAGATTTTTCATCATTAGTGTATAGGAATGCAAGAAATTTCTGTGCATTAATTTTGTATCCTGCAACTTTACCAAATTCTTTGATTAGCTCTAGTAGTTTTCTGGTGGCATCTTTAGGATTCTCTATGTATAGTGTCATGTCATCTGCAAACAGTGACAGTTTTACTTCTTCTTTTCCAATTTGTATTCCTTTTATTTCTTTTTCTACTCTGATTGCTGAGGCTAGGACTTCCAAAACTATGTTGAATAATAGAGGTGAGAGTGGACATCCTTGCCTTGTTCCTGATCTTAGAGGAAATGCTTTCAGTTTTTCACCATTGAGAATGATGTTTGCTGTGGGTTTGTCATATATGGTCTTTATTATGTTGAGGTAGGTTCCCTCCATGCCCACTTTCTGGAGAGATTTTATCATAAATGGGTGTTGAATTTTGTGAAAAGCTTTTTCTGCATCTATTGAGATGGTCATGTGGTTTTTATTCTTCAATTTGTTAATATGGTGTATCACATTGATTGATTTGCATGTATTGAAGAATCCTTGCATCCCTGGGATAAATCCCACTTGATCGTGGTGTATGATCCTTTTAATGTGTTGTTGGATTCTGTTTGCTAGTATTTTGTTGAGGATTTTTGCATCTATATTCATCAGTGATATTGGTCTGTAATTTTCTTTTTTTGTAGTGTCTTTGTCTGGTTTTGGTATCAGGGTGATGGTGGCCTCATAGAATGAGTTTGCGAGCGTTCCTTCCTCCACAATTTTTTGGAAGAGTTTGAGAAGGATGGTTGTTAGCTCTTCTCTAAATGCTTGGTAGAATTCACCTGTGAAGCCATCTGGTCCTGGGCTTTTGTTTGTTGGAAGATTTTTAATCACAGTTTCAATTTCCTTACTTGTGATTGGTCTGTTCATATTTTCTATTTCTTCCTGGTTCAGTCTTGGAAGGTTATACCTTTCTAAGAATTTGTCCATTTCTTCCAGGTTGTCCATTTTATTGGCATAGAGTTGCTTGTAGTAGTCTCTTAGGATGCTTTGTATTTCTGCCATGTCTGTTGTAACTTCTCCTTTTTCATTTCTGATTTTATTGATTTGAGTCCTCTCCCTCTTTTTCTTGATGAGTCTGGCTAATGGTTTATCAATTTTGTTTACGTTCTGAAAGAACCAGCTTTTAGTTTTATTGATCTTTGCTATTGTTTTCTTTGTTTCTGTTTCATTTATTTCTGCTCTGATCTTTATGATTTCTTTCCTTCTGCTAACTTTGGGTTTTGTTTGTTCTTCTTTCTCTAGTTCCTTTAGGTGTAAGGTTAGATTATTTATTTGAGATTTTTTTTGTTTCTTGAGGTAGGCTTGTATAGCTATAAACTTCCCTCTTAGAACTGCTTTTGCTGCATCCCATAGGTTTTGGATCGTCGTGTTTTCATTGTCATTTGTCTCTAGGTATTTTTTGATTTCCTCTTTGATTTCTTCAGTGATCTCTTGGTTATTTAGTAACGTATTGTTTAGCCTCCATGTGTTTGTGTTTTTTACGGTTTTTTCCCTGTAATTCATTTCTAATCTCATAGTGTTGTGGTCAGAAAAGATGCTTGATATGATTTCAATTTTCTTAAATTTACTGAGGCTTGATTTGTGACCCAAGCTGTGATCTATCCTGGAGAATGTTCTGTGCGCACTTGAGAAGAAAGTGTAATATGCTGTTTTAGGATGGAATGTCTTATAAATACCAATTAAATCTATCTGGTCTATTGTGTCATTTAAAGCTTGTGTTTCCTTATAATTTTCTGTTTGGATGATCTGTCCATTGGTGTAAATGAGGTGTTAAAGTCCCCCACTATTATACTGTTACTGTCGATTTCCTCTCTTACAGCTGTTAGCAGTTGCCTTATATATTGAGGTGCTCCTATGTTGGGTGCATATATATTTATAATTGTTATATCTTCTTCTTGGATTGATCCCCTGATCATTATGTAGTGTCCTTCCTTGTCTCTTGTAACATTCTTTATTTTAAAGTCTATTTTATCTGATGTGAGTATTGCTACTCCAGCTTTCTTTTGATTTCCATTTGCATGGAATATCTTTTTCCATTCCCTCACTTTCAGTCTGTATGTGTCCCTAGGTCTGAAGTGGGTCTCTTGTAGACAGCATATATATGGGTCTTGTTTTTGTATCCATTCAGCGAGCCTGTGTATTTTGGTTGGAGCATTTAATCCATTCACGTTTAAGGTAATTATCAATATGTATGTTCCTATGACCATTTTCTTAATTGTTTTGGGTTTGTTTTTGTAGGTCCTTTTCTTCTCTTGTGTTTCCCACTTAGAGAAGTTCCTTTAGCATTTGTTGTAGAGCTGGTTTGGTGGTGCTGAATTCTCTTAGGTTTTGCTTGTCTGTAAAGGTTTTGATTTCTCCATTGAATCTGAATGAGATCCTTTCCGGGTAGAGTAATCTTGGTTGTAGGTTCTTCCCTTTCATCACTTTAAATACATCATACCACTCCCTTCTGGCTTGTAGAGTTTCTGCTGAGAAATCAGCCGTTAACCTCATGGGAGTTCCCTTCTATGTTATTTGTCCTTTTTCCCTTGCTGCTTTCAATAATTTTTCTTTGTCTTTAATTTTTGCCAGTTTGATTACTATGTGTCTCGGTGTGTTTCTCCTTGGGTTTATCCTGTATGGGACTTGCTGCGCTTCCTGGACTTGGGTGGCTATTTCCTATCCCATGTTAGGGAAGTTTTCGACTATAATCTCTTCAAATATTTTCTCTGGTCCTTTCTCTCTCTCTTCTCCTTCTGGGACCCCTATAAGGTGAATGTTGTTGCGTTTAATGTTGTCGCAGAGGTCTCTTAGGCTGTCTTCATTTCTTTTCATTCTTTTTTCTTTATTCTGTTCCACAGCAGTGAATTCCACCATTCTGTCTTCCAGGTCACTTATCCGTTCTTCTGCCTCAGTTATTCTGCTATTGATTCCTTCTAGTGTATTTTTCATTTCAGTTATTGTATTGTTCATCTCTGTTTGTTTGTTTTTTAATTCTTCTATGTCTTTGTTAAACATTTCTTGCATCTTCTCGATCTTTGTCTCCATTGTTTTTCTGAGGTCCTGGATCATCTTCACTATCATTATTCTGAATTCTTTTTCTGGAAGGTTGCCTATTTCCACTTCATTTAGTTGTGTTTCTGGGGTTTTATCTTGTTCCTTCATCTGGTACATAGCCCTCTGCCTTTTCATCTTGTCTCTCTTTCTGTGAATGTGGTTTTTGTTCCACAGGCTGCAGGATTGTAGTTCTTGTTTCTGCTGTCTGCCCTCTGGTGGATGAGGCTATCTAAGAGGCCTGTGCAGGTTTCCTGATGGGAGGGAGTGGTGGTGGGTAGAGCTGGGTGTTGCTCTGGTGGGCAGAGCTCAGTGAAACTTTAATCCGCTTGACTGTTGATGGGTGGGGCTGGGTTCCCTCCCTGTCGGTTGTTTGGCATGAGGCAACCCAACACTGGAGCCTACCTGGGCTCTTTGGTAGGGCTAATGGCTGACTCTGGGAGGGCTCACGCCAAGGAGTACTTCCCAGAACTTCTGCTGCCAGTGTTCTTGTCCCCACAAGAACAGCCACCCCCCGCCTCTGCAGGAGACCCTCCAACACTAGCAAGTAGGTCTGGTTCAGTCTCCCCTGGGTTCACTGCTCCTTGCCCTCGGTCCCGATGCACACACTATTTTGTGTGTGCCCTCCAAGAGTGGAGTCTCTGTTTTCCCTAGTCCTGTCAAAGTCCTGCAATCAAATCCCACTAGCCTTCAAAGTGTGTTTTCTGGGAATTCCTCCTCCCATTGCCGGAACCCCAGGTTGGGAAACCTGACGTGGGGCTCAAAACCTTCACTCCAGTGGGTGGATTTCTGTGGTGTAAGTGTTCTCCAGTCTGTGAGTCACCCACCTAGCAGGTATGGGATTTGATTTTGCTGTGATTGCGCCCCTCCTACCATCTTATTGTGGCTTCTCCTTTGTCTTTGGATGTGGGGTATCTTTTTTGGTGAGTTCCAGTGTCTTCCTGTCGATGATTGTCCCGCAGCTAGTTGTGATTCTGGTGTTCTCACAAGAAGGAGTGAGAGCACATTCTTCTACTCTGCCATCTTGGTTCAGGCTCTGTATGACTTCTAATCTTCTAAATTTGTTAAGGTGGGGACTTCCCTGGTGGTGCAGTGGTTAAGAATCTGCCTGCCAATGCAGGGAACACGGGTTCGATCCCTGGTCTGGGAAGATCCCACATGCCGCGGAGCAACTAAGCCCGTGCGCCACAACTACTGAGCCTGTGCTCTAGAGCCCATGAGCCACAACTACTGAAGCTCGTGTGCCTAGAGCCCATGCTCTGCAACAAGAGAAGCCACCACAATGAGAAGCCCACGCACCACAACAAAGAGTAGCCTCCGCTTGCTGCAACTAGAGAAAGCCCGCGCACAGCAAGGAAGACCCAACGCAGCCAGAAATAAACTAAATAAATTTATTAAAAAAATTTTTTTTCGTTAAGGTGTGTTTTATGGCCCAGAATGTGGTCTGTCTTTGTGAATGTTTAATGTGAGCTTGAGAAGACTGTGTATTCTGCTGTTGTTGGGTGAAGTAGTGTATAGATATTGATTATATCCAGTCGATTGATAGTGTTTTGAGTTCAATTATGTCCTTACTGATTTTCTGCCTGCTTGCTCTGTCCATTTCTGAGAGAGAGCTGTTGAAGTCTCCAACTAAAAGAGTGGATTCATCTATTTCTCTTATCAATTCTATCAGTTTTTGCCTCACAGAGTTTGACCCTCTGTTGTTAGGTGCATTCACATTAAAGATTGTTATGCCTTTTTGGAGAATTGACTCTTTTATCAGTATGTGACGCCTTTCTTGCTATTTCTGATGACCCTCCATGTGTTGAAGTCTGCTGTGTCTGAAATTAATATAGCTACTCTTGCTTTCATTAGACTAGTGTTAGCATGGTATATTTTTCTCTATCCAGAACCTCTGTGCCATGAGTTGGGTTCTCCCCATCATGCTGCCAGATCAGGGTTATTCCACAAGGTAGAAGCCCAGGGCCCAGCATCTTAGGGTGACCTCACGGTCAGAGATAGAGTGATGGGTTGCATGTCTCTTTGGGGGAATCTGAGGGGATGAATCAGAAAATTCAGACATTTTGCATCCCTCATGGGACACTCCAGCAGCACTCATGTGACCATCCTGAGAACAGACAGGACAGTTGAGTTGGGGGGAGAAAGACACCAGCCTGGACTTGGGGTTTGGGATAATCTCCTGTTCCTTGGATAGCTGTAAGTTCAGGTTGAGACAATTCAGAGAAAGAGGCTCCAGGTTTCTGGGTTGGAGAACACCACTTCTGGTCCTGACCTGTGCGGGGGCCGAGTAACTCAGAAAAGCTGGAATCAGACCTCCAGACAGATTGAGGGTGAGGCAGAGAACAAGGCCTGAGAGAGAGAAAGTCGCCCAGAGTATAGTGCCCATTGCTGCCGCCGGGGTCAAAGGGAACTGCTAATCAGTTACTTCGGGGATTGTCTTCCCCTCCATCCCTGGAGAGACTGGATGCCTTAGTTGTCCTGAGAGAAGGGCGGGCCCTCAGAGTCACTCTCTTGGCACAGAATCTGGTATCCCCAGAGGACTCTTCCCTGTAGTTCTAGTATCAGACATAATTTCTCTTCTTGGCTTCTTTGTTCTGGTTTTTTTCTTTTCTTTTCTTTTCTTTTTTAAAATTAAAGATCCTAAGGTAGCTTTTTTTTTTTCTTTTTCTTATTTATTTATTTTTTTTTAATTTTTGGCTGTGTTGGGTGTTCGTTTCTGTGCGAGGGCTTTCTCTAGTTGCGGCGAGCGGGGGCCACTCTTCATCGCGGTGCGTGGGCCTCTCACTGTCGCGGCCTCTCTTGCTGCGGAGCACAAGCTCCAGACGCGCAGGCTCAGTAGTTGTGGCCCACGGGCCCAGTTGCTCCGCGGCATGTGAGATCTTCCCAAACCGGGGCTCGAACCCGTGTCCCCTGCATTGGCAGGTAGATTGTCAACCACTGCGCCACCAGGGAAGCCCCCTGATTTTTTTTCTATTTATCTGTCTAATAAGTATCTTATTAACATTAATCTTTGACTTAAGAAACATTCTAAAGAGGAACAGTTTCAACATTGTCTTGCTAAATTCTGACCCTATTCTTTAGTAATTACTCATATTTCATCTCATATTTACTTCTAACCAAAATCACTGCAACATTCTCTATCTACATCCTTAACCCATAAAATCTGTTCCCTTCAGTCCTGTAAGTGAAACATGGACTGTGCTGTAATTGAATATTATAGTTAAAACCTTTGGCCACTCACCGTATAGAAAAAATCTGGTTGCACATTGCTTTGTCCCTGCTATAATGAGGATCTGAACATACAACGTCAGCAATCGACTTGTACTTGCTTGTATTGATAGATACAGTAATAGGGTATAGGAATCTTGTGTTGTTTGGTCATATTTTTTTGACAAAACATTCTTATACAACTGAGCTATCAGAGCAAGTATACCCACATCTCTTGAACCCAGCAGTTTAAATAAGGGACGTTCTTCTTAGGCAGCTAGCATCTGCTCCCATGTCTTGAGAACGCTAAACTACGTGAGTCTTGATGAGACCACCTCTTATTACAGAAGCCAAAAGCACGCTTTCCTAACCTTTAATGTTGCTGGGGCACAGGCAGGCATCCTATTCTCTGGTAATCTGGTGCCCTTATGCCAGATTTTGATTTAGGAGTTAGTTACATGAAGAACTATGGCCTGTTCTATCCACTAATTTCCTGAGACCATTCCCTCCTCAACCCTTCATTCTCATCTCTATATCCAGGAGAACTATGCCCATCAGTTGGGTCTATGAATCCACCAAGATAGCTACTGCCAAACACACCTCTGGCTCCACCCCTGTCTGTATTCACTACTTCTTCCTCCTCTGCTCCCCACCAGATCACACCCACTCTCCACTAGCTTGTCCTCATGCATCATATGTTCTGTTTACGTACTGACTATCCCAACAATCCTCTCAACAACTGATGACTCCCCCACCTGCTCCTCCCTCTCACTGCAGCTCCCGCACTGACTCCCAGCTCCCTTGGGGCAGAATTTGCAAGCAGGTAGGCACACATATCCCTCCCTCTTTACACTCTAAAAGCCACAGTAACGTTTAATAAATTTCCCTTTTTCTAAAATTAGCCAAATTTGTTTTCTGGTGCTTATAGTTAAGACTATTAATTTAATATTAAGCTAAGTATCTATTTCTACCATCTCAAAACACAGCTGATATAAGACTGAACTTCAGGACCAAGTGACTTCCAAAAACTCATATACACCTGAACCTCACATGGCTTCCACTCCCCCATTCTTATTGCAAAAATTATCAGAACATAGCAGAAAGAAATAAACCAATTCCCACTCCAGATAGCTCGAGTCTCATAATGTATCAATGGTAAGCAGGTATGAGTTGCAAAACATTTACTGTTTGCTCAGCTGCTTAGAAGGATGGCAGGAGAAATTATGTGACAGAAAAGGTGCTCTAGAACTGGATATGGATGTTGTAATCAATTCCTATTCGTGGCAGGGGCTGCAGTCCTATGATATAGTCACTCGTTCTCATACCTTTGTCTCAGTGGCAGGTGAAGAACCAAATCAAAGGCAACAGAAGAGAAAAATTAATAATTAATACGCATTTTAATAAGTACTTTAAAGACATTTCAACCATTCCCTTGTAGAGAAAGCAGATCAAGCGTTATGACTCCCAGTTTAGAGACAAAGCAGTGAGGACAAGAGACTCCTGACTACCATAAGGCTCCAGTCACCTAAGTGCATTCAGAAACCCCGCAGGACCACCTAGCTGAGGCAGAGAGTTGGGAATGATGTAAAGGAGCAGAGGATCAATGAAAACACCGAGGGCTGTGCCCAGGAGGTCTCCCCTCCGGGTCTCAGCGTAAGCCTGGATCTCATGCAGTCAAGCCACAGGAAAGGGAAAATTCTCCCAGTGAAGGAAGATGAGAATCCATAGAGAAACTCTTGAGTTCTGGGATTGGTAAAGGTTACCTTCCCACCATCATAATCCAGAGCAGCTCCAGTCAGCCTTGGACAGTAGGACAGGATCTGGCAAGGCACAGGGCCGGTGCATATATAGACCCCAGCTGAAGACAGGTGCAGAGTCCAGACTCCCTCCTCAGGGGTGTAGCTGAGAAACCCTCTTCTCACCACTGACTCTCTTGCCACCCTCACCAGGCAGAATTCTGGCCACATTCCATTTTCCTGCGACCATTCCCCTCCGACTCCTCCTTCTCACCTCTATATCCAGGAGAACTAGACCCATCAGGGATGCCTAGAAATCCACCAAGGTAGCTACTGCCAAACACACCTCTGGCTCCACCCCTGTATTTCACTGCTTCTTCTTCCTCCTCTGCTCCCCACCAGATCCTGTCCACTGTCACTTCCCAATACACTTTGCCCCACGTGAAGCCCTTACTGCCCAGCACGCCAGGCTCCGGATCAAATCGCTGACCATGCTGCTATGTGTTCATCCACAAGCCAGTGAATATCATGCTCTTCCCATTTGGAAACACTGAGAGGTAGCCACTGGCTGTCTGGGAATTCAGGATGATCCTCCCTGTGGGGACAAGGAGATAAAGGCGTGGCATGACAAAAGACAGCAAATGAGATTTATCCCATAGGTCCTGGGGCCTTTATGACAATGGGGGGAGACTCCTCAGGGGGCCAGGCCAGAAACTGCTTTTGACCTTGTGCTCATACTATTACCAACCATATCTGGAAAATGAAGAGAACACAGAAATTTCAAGGGCACAGGCAGTGTGATGAGACTTGAGAGGGAAAAACGGTAAGGACTGGGATCACTGCAGCTGCACAAATCTGGGGAAAGGTTTGTGGTTTTGAAATCTGAAATCTCAGGATAAAGAATTTGGATACATTAGTCACACGAAGACCTTCCTCTTTAAATCGAAAGAGCTGACCCATAAGTAATGGAGCTTCACAGGAAACCTGCAATTAGCAAACTTCAGCCACTATCCCCTCCAGCTGCTCACTTGTTTTATATTCCAGATCCCTCATCAATTTTCCTAGAATAAAAGTACCAAAGGACAGTAAGCGATTCTGACACCACATCTTCTAGGTCAAATTCTCTTACTGTTGGCTAATATAACTTTCGAAGGTGACAAAGCACCATGAAAACACAAGTGAAATAGAGAAATCAATTCAGGAGACACCCAGAGCTGTCCAGTGTAAAGTGGTTCATGTAAGTATCCCAGCCAACATCTGCTGAACCCACCTGGTGCTTCGTTAAAGGGTACCTGTGGACATATTCCCTGTTGTTAAACTAAGTCCTAAACTTCTAGTCCTAGACCACACTATTTCTCTCTACTCTCAAAGGTACCTCTTTTAGATTCATTCTCCCAGTATTCTTTAAATTTAAAAAATTTTTAATTGTGGTAAAAACACACAACATTTACCATCTTTACCATTTTTAAGTGTATAGTTCATTAATGTTAAGCGTATTTAACTTGCTGTGCAACCAATTTCCAGAACTCTTCCATTCTTCAAAGCTGAAACTCTCTACCCATTGAACAACAGCTACGCATTTCCCTCTCCTCCCAACCACTAATCTACTTTCTGTTCCTGTGGATTTGACTGCTTCAGAGACCTCCCATAAATGGAATCATACAGTGCTTGTCCCTTCGTGACTGGCTCATTTCACTTAGCATAATGTCCTCAAGGTTCATCCATGTTGTAGTATGTGTCAAAATTTCCTTTCTTTTCTAGGCTGGATAATATTCCATTGTCTGCATATGCCACATTTTGTTTATCCATTCATCCACTGATGGATGGATTTGGGTTGCTTCTACCTCCTGGCTATGGCGAATAATGCTGCTATGAACATGAGTGTGCAAATATCTCTTTGAGATCCTGCTTTTAATTCTCTGGAAAGTGGGAATGCTGGATCATATGGTAATTATGTTTTTAATTGTTTGAGGAAATGCCACACTGTTTTCCATAGCCTCCCAATTTTCTTTTACCTCACTGTTAAATGTGAAATATCTTTTTACCAACTCTGAGACCTATTGACTATGATTCTGCTTTAGTCTAGGTAACATTCTTAGACTATCATGTGGAATGCTCTCTGGTTTGGACTTGCTTAGATTCCCTCCCCAATGTCCCTGCGTGGTGTGAGTGACGTGCACAAGAGCAAGGAACTCTGAGAAGCCACGGCCACAATCAAAACCTAAGGAAACATTATAGAGAAAGAAAGAAGGTTTTCTAGGCTCAGAACCCCTTCCTTTACCATGGAATCCTTTGAGTACTTTCTCTAAAGAAGGAAGTTTATCTGAAAATTCTTGTGTCTGCTTTTTGATTGGAGGACTGATAGGCTTTTCAATCCAGAACTTCTTCCGGGGATATCTAGAGAAAATGAAGTCACAGTTAGAACTCCTGAGAGAAAGGCATGATTTCCCATCGTCAGCACGTGCATGTGCACAAACACCAGCAATGGACCAAAGGGTCAGAGAGTAAAAGCTGCTTTTCCAAGTGGTCGGTTTCAACATCAGAGTCAAAGAGTAGATATATAGAGTTCTGAAGAAAGGGCCATGATCCAAGGATTCTCTACGCACCAATATATCATTTATAGACAATGTTAAAAAAGAGAGAAAGCCATTTTTTGCCTTTGAAAGTCTTTGAAACATGCCAGTAATACTACAAAGTCTAAGGAAATTACCTGAGGATATAAACAAGACAAATTAAAATTAAGCTTTAAATATACATTTTTAAAGGCTTTAAATTTAAAATTAAGGAAGTGCTGGGCAGAGATATATAAGCTAAATACAAAATAAAAGAAATCTGAGGTCTTGATCTTATTATCAAACAGGATTGGATTCAAAGCAAAAAATTATTAAGTAAGACAACAGAGGGTGTTTTATGTTACTAAGAAAATTATAATCCACAATTAAGATACAACTCTCCTTAAAGGTCAACAGAGAAAAAGTATCAAATATAAAAAGCAAAAACTATAAGAATACAAGTAAAATGGGCAAAAACTCATTGCTAATAGGAATCTTTGAGTGATTGCTTCTAGTCCATAACATACCAAGAAGTCAAAAAATAAGTGTGAATACAAAATACCTAAATAACAAAAATACTAAGGAAAGCTTCATGGAGATAGAGCAAATCCTATTCCAAGAACACAGAGAATGTACCTTCTTTGCAAATGTTTGGAACTGTCCAAAAGTTTACAACGTACCATACAGAAAGCCTCAATAAAGTCCAAAATGGTAGAAATGGCAACAAACTTGTCTGGTCACAAGATTTAAAAACTATGAAACATAAAACTGTTAGAAAAAACCCTGCACACCACTGACAGGGAAAAAAAAAAAAAAAAGAGGGAAGAGAGTGCTTGAAGAGGATCTTATCCTGGAGGAGAATGTTGGACAGAGTTCTCACCTCCTCGTCCTGGACCTGGCTTGTCTAGTGCTTGTTCCCTTCACCCGCTGCCTAGAGGACGGTCCCTGCCTTGTGCTGGTTGGCAGCCAAACCATCAGGAGTTACGGTGTCTTGAACTTTGGAGTCGATGCCACTCAGCAAGGCCCTGCCTGAGCCCTCCCTGCTTTGTCTCCCGCAGGAGCCTCCAGAGCACAGGTGACACAGCATCCCAGCCCTGATGGAGGGGTCACCCTGAGATCCTGGGCCCTGGACTTCTACCCTCAGAGGTCACCCTGACCTGGCAGCGTGGTGAGGAGGAACAGACCCAGGCCATGGAGCTTGTAGAGACCAGGCCTTCAGAGGACAGAACGTTCCAGAAGTGGGCGGCCCTGGTGTTGCCTTCTGGAGACGAGCAGAGACACACGTGCCACGTGCAGCACCAGGGGCTGCCTGAACCCCTCTTCCTGAGGTCCGGTGTGGAGGGATCTGAGGCGGAACCTTCTTCTCAGGGAAGTAGGAGCCCTTCTGGGGACTTTCAGCAGGGTCAGGGCTCAGATGTGAGGTCAGGGCCCCTCACTCTGCTTTCCTCCTCAAAGCCGTCTTCCCAGGCCAGCATCCCCATCAAGGGAGCACTTGCTGGCCAGCTTCTCCTTGCAGCTGCTGTCAGTGGGGTTGTGTTTGCAGGAGTTCAGATTGCTGGAACTTTGCCTGCAAGAACTGTGCTCTAGAACACCAAGAACTCAGGTTAGGAAGGGATTCTGGGTTTCATTGTTCTGACCCAAGGGTCTCTCACCTCAGGGGTTGAATTGCAACTCCTGTCCTCGTGACTTCTGGAGCCAACGTGCAGGCATCCTGTTGTGCAGCAAAGCCTGGAGGGACCCTGGCTGGTGGGAGGCCAGCTGAGAAAGTGCAGGTGAGCTGGGAGGCTGGGGACCTGCTGGATCCCCTGAGCCCCACTTCCAGGTCAGGCCAGTGTACGTGGCTGCCTTTGGACTCCAGGACCTTGATCTAAGTTCAGCTCCCCTTCTCCTCTATGAGGGTTCCAGGAGCAGGGCCACATGAGGCCCAGAAAGTACCAGATTGCCTGGGGAATGGGTCTCTTTCTAGTGGGACAAAAATTCTCAGGTCCGTCTCCTGCAGGATCCTAAATTTTTTTACAAAGATGAAGTAGTATTAAGCCCAGTCCTACAATGAACTGGCAAATCTGAAGGGAGAGTGTAACCTGCATGTGTGTCTGTCTGTGTGTGTTCACATGCGTATAGAAATGTGTGTGGATGTTTGTGTATATGTGTGTGGGTGAGTGTACACAAGCATGTGTGGGCCTTTGTATGCATATGTGTGTTTTTGTGGTGTGTGGGTGTGCATTGCTCTGATGCGTCCTCATCCTGGCCCCCACCCTGGCCTTCTCCAGGTGCCCCTCCCACCTCAGGGGATATAAGAGACAGGACAGCTCTCCATCTGCACATGAGTAAGAAGAGGTTGAGGTGATGAGTGTTGGGGAGAAGTGGTCCTCATCCTCTTGGAAGAAAGAAACAGGAGCTGCATGCATGGACTCTCTTCCTTCCCAGGATTTTGCCTTAGTAAATGTGTCAGATACCATTTTAAGGGACTTACATGAATCAAATTATTTAAATCTCATAAGAGTCCTCTGAGATAGGGACAGCAATTAACCCCATTTTACAGACAAGGAAACTGAGGCCTCTGAGAGCTTGGCTGGCCTTCAGCTGGCTGAGCCATGACTCTAAGGCAGCGGTCTGACTGCTGCGCCCAGGTCTGTACTCACTCTCCTGTGTTGACTCCCGTACACTGTTCACCAGCCTCACTAAGGGTCACCTCCTCTGGGGGCTCTGACAGCTTCCCTGTCCCCTCTGGGCTCTGAGACTGGCTGGGAGTCTATTGCGTTTCTCACACTCCCTATAGGTGTGTCCATGGGGTCTGAAGTGACAGGAGAGTTGGTTCTACATTGGTTGCTGGAGTGTGTTTGCCGGAGGTGGGGGGAAGTGAGGGTCACATCTGGGCTGTAGGGCCGCAGTGGTGTTTGCATCTGGGTGTGAACTGGGCTTTCCAGATGCTGAAGGGTGAAGACCAGCAGGGGCCGTGCAGAGTTTACTCATCACTGTGTTATTTCACAGCCTGAAACCACGGCCCCTCGTGGGCCTGAGAGTCACAGGGGTGTTCACGCATCTCCTTCCCATCCCTGCTGCCCTGACTGCTCTTCTTCCAGCTGACTTTCTGGGAACATCTGCTGTCCAAGGTGACACATGAGGAGGGGTCTGGCCACACCCCTGCTCACCAGCACTTCCTCCCACCCTGCCTGCTGCTCCCTTCTGGGGCCTCCTGGATGAAGTGAGAGGACAGCAACTAGGAGAGACAGAGAAGCTGACATTATGCTGGTAAAGAGAAAGCAGAACGTCTGTCATCAAGAAATGGAAAGGGTTGCCTTAGGGAAGAAGACTGAGTAGTTTCTTGTGGGCTGTTACACTGGCAGCCTAAGACTTCTGCTGGATGTTGACAGGAGGCTGACCTTAATTTCTTGCCATGTAGGACTTTCCAACGCAGCTGCTTCCTTCCTCAGAGCTTGCAAGCAGTGAAGACAGTAGAAAGTCAGCCAGCAAGATGGGGTCTTGCTCTTCTATGATCTAATCTCAGGAGTGACATCCCCGTTGTCATAGTCTATTGGTCAGAAGCAAGTCCCAGGTCCCACCCACACTCAGGGGTGGAGAGCCACAAGGTGTGAACCCCAGGAGGCAGGGGTCCTTGGGTAGATCCTTGGTATCTCAGAGTCTGTCTGCACTGGGACATTCCAGGTCAGAGAAGCAGGAGCACGAGGTAGTGAGGACTCTGCCACGGATTGCACAGTCACTGAACAGTCATTGTCACTGTGGGTCCGCCTCAGGCAGGATGATCTGCAGAACTGACTTGTGTTTATCACGGCACTGACCTGGATACAAGAATCAATGTTTTCATCGGAAAGGTTTCTCTCCAGGTCTGTGGGAATCTGAGAGGGTCCCCTCTGAATATTTGCCCCCTTACTTTTCAAACCTCCTACACCTCTAGGAAAGTGCCGTCACTAAAGTCACCCACATTTTTCTTCCCTGTGTCATCCTGCCAGCAAACCCTGGGCTCCCATTATTCCTCCCATCTTACTTTCATACAGGATCCCAGAGTCACTCCTTGTGATTCTAGTATGTTGGTTTCTTCCCCTTCATCCAGATTATTTCTTAGTGATTTTCTCTCGTGTTGATTACTCAGCTTCATTAGGAAATTGTGTTCTCTAACTAACCCTTTCTACTAATTTTTGGACCAAATGGGCCAAGGTCATCTCTCCAATCCTCAGCTCACGTCCCACACAGGGACAGGATAAGAGTGGGGCTCCTGGGAAGTCATGGACTGGCACAGACCCTCATGGGGTGAGACATTTAGGTCACCAAGCCATAGACCTTAGCTTTCTTTATGTGCCCGGCAGGGGGCACCACACCCGGCACACAGTATGCTCTCAATCAGCTCCCTCCCTCCTGGAAGCTGTTTCCCCGACAACTAATTATAGACTATGTTGCATTTACCAGGTCATTTCACTCCATCGTGAGTTCCTTGATGTGTCACTCACTGAGGCCCAGCGCAGAGCCTGACATCTAGTTACCGCTTAATAAATGATTACTAAATGAGTGTGGGGTTTTCTTTGGTCATTCAACATTTATTTCAACTTACTAATACATGCATAAAGTTTAAAAAATTCATATGACATAAAGGATATACAGTGAAAAGTAAATTTTCTCCTCCATTCCATCCAAAACCCTTCCAAATTCCCTCCCTGGACACAGTAACTGTTACAGTTTCGACAGTGTTATAGAGAGCGATTTAATTTTATCAGGTGGTATTTATCACATATTCTATCTGCAATTTTGTTATCAATTAGCAATATATTCTAAGATTATTCTATTTTTAAAATACAAATCTGGCTCAGCTTAAGATACTGATAATAACAATTCTCCACTGCTGATTTAAAAAAATTTAAGTATAGCAAAAATCATGTCTCTTCCATAGTAATAGAGTTTTTTTCTGGACAAAGGCACCCAGATTAAAAATACATTCGGGACTTCCCTGGTGGCGCAGTGGTTAAGAATCCGCCTGCCAATGCAGGGGACACGGGTTCGATCCCTGGTCCGCGAAGATCCCACATGCCGCGGAGCAAATAAGCCCGTGCGCCACAACTACTGAAGCCCGTGCCCCACAACTACTGAAGCCTGCGCGCCTAGAGCCTGTGCTCGCATCAAGAGAAGCCACCGCAATGAGAAGCCCCCGCACTGCAACTAAGCGGAACTAGAGAAAGCCCAGCAACGAAGACTCAAAGCAGCCAAAATAAAGAAAGAAAGAAAGAAAGAAATTAAAGTAAAAAAACAAAACAAAACATTCAATCTCCACTACTTGTATCCTTTTGATTAAGTTCTGGCCAATATGATGAAGCAGATGTCAACTTTAAAATTTTGATCTTAAAGGGAAGAAACCTTTCTTCCTTCCCTGCTTTCCCTGGTTGCTCCTGGACCATGAACATGGTCTTAGGTACCTTGGGTCATGTCAACAATGGCAACATCCCAGGGACAGCAGAGAAGGAAGGTCAAGGAGACCTGGACGCCTGGACATCCTCGTGCTGCAGAGCCATCCTAGCAGCCCTGGAACTGCCTGCCTCACTGTCATGGGAGATACACACAGGCTTCCATCCTGTGAGACCACTGTTATTTGGGTTCTGCTGCACATACTGAATACATATTGGCAGAATAGGACTTCCCAGGAGTGTGGGGCTGTGGTGGTCTGTTCTAAGACGAGCAGAGATATATTTACAGTGTCACCAATGGGCTCCTAGAACATTATTGTAAATGGAGAAAGGGAGAGCTGGGCCAGGGTTGGGGGCACAGCACAGGGAGACTGGAGACTGTTACCCTCCTCATCTCTCTAGCCATGGGGTCTGATAGGGGAGCGTTTGGGTCACCAGGTGTTAGATTTGGGAGCCTTCGTTTCTTCACTTCCCTTCTTGTCCTTTTCACAGACAGTTCTCTTGACATTCCAGCCAGGATGAGAATCACTGCTGGTGGTCTCTTCCTCCTCCTCCTCCTGTCTGATGGCAGTGACTGTGGAGGCTGAGATTTGGAGGAGAAACTCCTCAGGTAGGGAAAGAATGCAGCATCAGTTGTCATTGGGTTCCATCAGGAATCTCTGCTTCCCCAGCCAGCCCTGAGACAGCTGACCCCGGGTCCCTCATATATTTTTCCCTGGTGATCCCCAAATATACATTCATCACTTCCCCTATTCTATTTGTTACCAATGAGTCACTAGGTCCAGCTTATGTTCCAAAGGTATTAGACAGGGGCATAGATACCGGAGGAGGGAGCATCGGGGACCAACTTAGAGTCTGCCAACCACAGGGTGACTTTGGGACCATCTGACTACATGGCCTGTCACACGGCTGAGGCTAGCAATGCAGAGACCAGAATAAATAGAGTTCAAGTCAAAGGTTTTGGGGCTCACTTCACAGGAATCCAGATCAAAATTATATTCCCGAAAACCTGGCCCGATCTTCCAGGTAATTTGGGATTTTTAAAAGAGAGAACTTTGTAGGTAGAAGCATAAAGGTAGGAAATGAAAAGAAAGGTAGCAGCGCCGAGAGTCAGCGTTGTCTCACTATCATTGACAACGATCCTTCCAGTTTCCGCAAGAACCACAGTGGTGAGTTAACTGGTATGTGATGTGACCACCACCCCTGCAACCTTTAAGTCTTTGAGGATGACGTTAACTTCTTTCATTATCCCAAGACACAATATCGTTTTTAATGTTCTGTCGTGGCTGTGCTTGGGCGGCTTTTTCAGGGGCTTCCACTAAGCCTTTCTTACTAAAAGCTTTTACTTCACAGGATTAAAAAAAAACAATATGAGTTCTCTGGGTGACATTTCCAAATACAGCTCATAAGCTTGAGAAAACCAAAGGTAAGATGTTTCCAGATTTGGCTAATGCCCTAAGGATAAAAACAATTTTTCCCTCTGGGTCATTACCCACATTTATATTTTGGCCTAAATAATTATTCTCTTGATACTGTACTTATGGAAGCTTTTTATACTTTATTTATTATTTTTATTCGTTTTCACTGGAAGAGGCAGCCTTAAAACAAGTTCTATCACGTTACTGGGAATGGAGTCTCCACGACCTGTTTTTTCACTCCTGCTATTTATCTGGCACCATGGTAGGTGCTAGAATACAAGTCCACCTAAACCAATGATACTTTATCTCTTCTGTGAGCCAGTGCTGGTTTGTGAAATGTTTGCTCTCAGCTCACAATAAGAAACATACAGACATTGAAAGTGAGTGTAAGCAAGTAAACTTCTACCTTTATCTTGACCCAGACTGGTAATTGCCAAGAAAAAGATGAGCATTTATATCATGTCATTGGATCTGCTAAGACAGTTGGATCATTAGTTCCTCATGGACCAGAGATTGAGTAACTTGCTGTCTAAACTAGTATTGATACTTTTTTGTGGGGATCACATGTAAACTGATAAGTGATATGGATACTTTCCCCAGAAAGATGTGCATGTACAAAGAAATAGGAAACTTAGTATAAAATGTCAGTGTTTATGTATGGATCCCATGAAGACTTACAGATCTTGTTTTTTTAAGCTTAGAAAGAGACAAAGGTAGGGAGAGGACATTTTGAGTAATCATTTCATTATTGAAAAATGCACTCTGCTTATCTGCGTATAAACTGGAGTAGACAGAAGCTGGACCCCATAACAGAACATCACAGAAGAAGTTGAAAGATGTCATTTATTACTTATTCATCCATCCAACCTGACTGCTTACAATGAACCAGGTCAAGTTCTCGTCTAGATCATTGCTGCAAAAATTGAAATTTGTCATTCTTTTTCCCTTCCTCACCTTCAACCTCCACCCCTAGAATCTGTACCCTCTTCCCAAGTTAGGGGAATTTCATACTTGAAGATCTTGGTAGGAGGTAGAGGCCACCTCCCTCCATAAGAGAGAAAAACCTGCTTCCAAACATTCTGGCAGGTTGAAACAGCCTGAGGCCCCACCAGGCAGGTGACCCCATGCTGGACTCTGACTCAGGACATGGTGACACAGGGAGGCTGGAATTGTGCTGAATGCTTTGGCACATGTGGCAGAGGTGGCGGTAGTGTTGTCCAGTTGTCAGGAGCAGCAGAGACAGCAGGCCTAGCCGCAGGGTGCATTGTCCAGAATCAGGGCTGACAGTGCTGTGAACAGTGGCATCTGTGCCTACCTGCAGGCGCAGGGGTTCCTCTGTGGGACCCGACCTGGATGGGATTGTGGATTCTGTTCCTGGCTGTGTACTCTCAGGGCTGTTCTGTGGCTTTTTCCTGAAATAAAACAAAACTACAATCAATCTCTCTTTCCCTCTCTCTCTCTCTCTCTTGTTCCATTTAGAACAATTTGAAACCCTTTTTTCCCCATAAAGAATTGCATGAGAATACCATGTAGCGAAACTCTGAGAGAGCAGGGATTCAGAGACTCTTCCCCGCTGCTTTATTGAGATATGATTGATCTACAATATTGAGTAAGTTTATGGTGTAAAACTTGTTGACTTGACACACTTAATATTGCAAAATAATTACCACCGTAGCATTGGCTTACAACTGTATCATGCCACATAATCACCTTTTTCGTGTGTGTGGAGAAAATTTAGGTCTACCCTCTTAGCAACTCAAGAGCTTTTCTTTATGCTGAGTGGATAACTGCTTCTTAAATTTTCCACCTGGCTATACTGCATGGTAGAGAAAACATGTATCTCCCAGAAAATGTCCTGACTTTTTCTTCCCAGGGAAAAACATTTCAATGCGGATTTAAAACCCCTCCCCACCCTGATTACTCTCTGATCACTGACCTCAGTGGATCCCAATCTGCCTGAGCCTCAGGACTGCTTGTAGGGATTGTTGCAAAGTACTCAGGCCTCTTCCCCGACCCACCATCTCAGAATGTGGGCATGGAGTCCAGGAATCCCTTATGAACAAGCCCTACAGGTGAGGCTGATGCACAGCCACGTGGGAATCCTGGTCTACATTGTTGCTACTAACTGTGTGATCTGAAGACCAGCAACCTCAGCACCAAACTTGTTTAAAATGCAGATTCTCACGCTCCCTTCCACCTGAGGTGTGCAGGTGATGCACAAGGAAGATCGGGACCCCCTGCTCTCTGTGCCTTCTAGACTCGGTGGTCAGAACCGTGCGGTCTGCTCGGGTGTGTGGTCTGATCAGATCGCATAGTGCTGGGGGGTCCAGGGTTCAGTCCTTGTCCTTCCTCTTCTGTAGCCAATTCTCCCCTGGTGACCTCATCTGTTCTCAAAGCTTTAAACCTCATTTACAGGTGTCACCTCCTCCAACTATTTCTCCAGCCAAGTCATCTCACCTGAACCCCAGACTCAGTTTGCACTTTCCTAAACCGAATGCCAATGCTGCCGCCTCCTCAAATATGCTGCTTCCAGAGTCTCCCCACTTCTGCGGAAGGTGCCCCACATGTCTACTTGCAAATCTCAAAATTTGGGGTCTCCCTTCATTCTGCTTTCTTATAACCCAAATTTAATCCATTAGGAATTGCTGTAAAACGTCATTTTCAGAATATATCCAGAATCCAATCAGTTACTATTACTTTCCCTGCTCACACCCCAGACAAGCACCAGCATCTCCAGCCTGGACACTGCACCATTTCCTACAGTTTCCTCTATGGAATCTCTTGCCCTTCACCTCCTGATTCTGCCCAGCAGCCAGATGTTTCTAGAGAGTAGTCACACCAGGTCAATCTTCTGTTCAAACCATCTTGTAAACTCCGCATCTTACTCAGACAAAATCAAAACCCTTCTAATATTGTCTAGGTCTATATGATCTGTCCGGACACTGCACCTCATCTCAGTTCCTCTCTCCTCCAGCTACGATGGCCTCCTCGCTCTTCCTTGAGCACGCAGACACTCTCCTGCCCTAGTGCACTGGCACTGGAGGCTCCCCTGCCTGGAGAGAACTTGCCCCAGACATCCTCATGGACATTCCTTCATGTCCTTCCCATCTTTACTCAAAGGTCATCTTCTCAATGAGGCCCACACTGACCGCCCTAGTAAAACAGCCACCTTCCCTGTCCCCACACACTTACACGCTGGGTCACCTTCCTCAAAGCACTTACCAACTTTTAATGTAAACACTTCCCTCACTTACTAGTCTCAGAGTGCACACTCTGCCCTTTCCCCTAGAGCATATACTCCACGTGGCTGGCAAGTTTTGTCTGTTGTTAGTTCCCTGAGGTTTCCTAGATGCAAAAATAGTGTGTCATGTATCTGGCACACAAAAATACCAACTGAATGAATCATCAGTGTAGAGCACCTCCCTATTCTAGAGACAGTGTCTTTATTAACGTGACCTCAGGCCACATGCTGTCTTGTGGCAGCTACAGCACAACATCCATTCGCAATGACATCAATGCCGCCTGTACTTTTCTCACAAGGGCTGATCTCCCCTCCCTCCCACACCAATCAGTCTGCACACCACACACCATGCTCCTTCTCGCTTCAGAAAAGAATATCCTGCACTTATGTGTCTTATATTCCAACGTACCCTGACTCTGTTAGACTCTGCTTTCTAAATCCACCAGTTTGGATTGGAGTTAGCACTAGGCTTAGAAGATCTATCTAAGGGCAGAAGAGGGGCCAGGCTGCAGAGAAGAGAGAAATCCAGCAAGAATTAAGTCAAGATGAGAGACTATTGGGTCCCTTCTCTTTGCTAATTCCAGAATCTGGTTCCTTTAAAAAGATGGGGAAAAGTTGGAAAGAAGAATCCAGCACACATCTCTAGAAGGAGGGCAAGAGCTGGATGAGGCTGAAAATTGCTCTCTTGATACTACTGAGAATCCTGTGTGCAGGGCCCCCTTGGACTTGTGGGGACAATGACAGGCAAAATGACTCCTGCTGCTGTCAGAGATGGAGACACCCAGAGAAGAATGAGACCGGAACTCTGCACATGAAAAACAACAGTCATTATTCCAACAACAACAACTAAATAAGCAAAATATAAACACACACGATAAAGACAGGGTCCGAGGATGGGACCAAGGCCTGAGCGAAGGCTACCTGGTTACAGGAAGCCCTTGCTGCCCACAGTCCTGGAGACAGTACAAGGCCCAGGTGATTTCTGAGCCTCTGAGATCACAGGTCCTGGTGGGACAAGGTTCTACTGAAGTGACGAGGACAAACAGAGAAGATGACCTGGCAGAGCAGTGACCACATCAAAGCGCACGATGCAGTGAGCACGGAGTGGGCACAGGCCGCGTCCACGCTCAGCTCCTCACAGCCTCCTCCTGTCCCACCTGCGACAGGGTCAGCACAGCAAACACACAGAATCTGGAAGGTTCTCAGTGCTTCCATTTATTCTCTCTCTCAACCTTTAGGAATCCTTTCCTTTATTATCCCATCAACCCCTCATGGCAAGAATTAGAAAAAACAAAATTCATATATAGATTTTATTTCCAACAGGCAAGTAAGACATTATTACTCAGTGCAACACGAAGTTAAAACAGGGATGGAGGTGGCCCAGCCCTGCCTCTGCTGGAACAGGCAAGTGGATCAGGGAAGAGAACACAGGTCAGTGTGGGGAGGGGTCATGGTGGACAGGGGTGGGCCAGTCTCCCCAACTCCTCACATTATGCTACGAGGAACACAGACACATTCAGATGCAGCTGCAGAAAGAGGAGTCATGGGATCTGAAGCCACAAAGTGGGACCGTGGATCACTCAGTCCCCACGAGGCTGCTGTCTCACACTGTGAAAGAAAATAATCACGAACAAATTCAGGTCAGTCATGTAAAGTGCTGACCTTCCCATCAGCCCCCCACATGGTCAAATGTCCCACTCAAAGATCCCCACCACCCGGGGCATCCCCTCGGCCCCAACACCTCTCCCAATCGAGGCCCTCCAGGGTCTCACCTTTAGGATCCGTGAGAGACACATCAGAGCCCTGGGCACTGTCACTGCCTGGGGGAGAACAAAACCAGGACGTGGTCAGAACCCACAAGAGAGAAACTAGAGAAGGAACTTTAGGAGGGTGAGCCCCCCATGGCCTCCTGTCTGCGCCCTCACATGGGTCTCAGGAATCACACCCCCTCCACACTCACTTGCAGCCTGAGCGTAGCTCCCTCTTTTTACACCTGTAAGAAGAAAACATGATGTGAGAGGCCAGGGAGAAGACTGAGTTGTGAGATCCTAGAGGAACCCCCTAGTCCTGGACCACAGAGAACTTTCCAGAACTGTTGGCCAAAACCCATGATAGGATCAGGAACACGAAGAAAGGAGATGTGGGGGGACTGGATCAACTTCTGCCCTCCTGGGGGGTCTGTCCTCAGCAGGGACCTTCCCTCTCTGACCTTCAAGTGCTGGTAATCTGGTCCCCAACTGGAATTATGAAGGTGAAAAAATCTTTCATTTCCACATGTGCTTTACAAAAGGGTAAGTGCCAGTCTCCAGACTGGCAAGCAATGTTTCTGAGTGGTACTGCCCAATAAAAATGCAGGCAAACTTCTACCTGGGCTTGAAACCCCCCAGTGAGACAAGAAAACTCAGATCCCTCCCTCCCTTCCCTACCTGAGTGCTTCTTCCTCCAGATCACAGCTCCAGCCACCACGGCTCCAGTGACCACCAAGAGAACCAGGCCAACGATGAGGCCCATGATGGGGACGGTGGGCTGAGGAGGTTCTGTGGAGGAAAGGGAAGGGGCCCTGACCTCAGGCTTGAATCCCGACCTTGCTGAACGTGTCCAGGAGGGCTCCTGCTTTATCTGAGAAGAAGCTACACACCCCCCATGTCCCTCCTTACCCCATCTCAGGGTGAGGGGCTCCTGAAGCCCCTCGTGCTGCACATGGCACGTGTATCTCTGCTCCTCTCCAGAAGGCACCACCAGGGCCGCCCACTTCTGGAAGGTTCTGTCCCCTGAAGGCCTGGTCTCCACAAGCTCCATGTCCTGGGTCTGATCCTCCCCATCACGCTGCCAGGTCAGTGAGATCTCCTCAGGGTAGAAGCCCAGGGCCCAGCACCTCAGGGTGACCTCACGGTCAGAGATGGGGTGATGGGTCACGTGTGTCTTTGGAGGGTCTGAGGAGGAAGAATCAGAAAATTCACACTTTGGGTTACCTTCATGGGCCACTGAAGCAGCATCATGTGACCATCCTGAGAATGGACAGCACAACAGGTTTGAAAAGAAGAAGCAAAAACACCAGACACCAGCCTGGACTCCGGGGTCTGGGAAAATCTCCCAGTCCTTGGAAAGTTCTAGAATAAGGATGAAAGCCAAGGTAGGAGGCTCCATGTAAAGGGGAGAATACAGAGCAATGGTCCTGACTTTGGTGGAGGCTGAATGACTCAGAAAAGCTGGAGTCAGGCCTCCTAACATGTTCTCAGGCTGAGAACAGGCCTTGAGAGAGAAAGTCATGGTTCACAAAATGGGGGTCAGGGTCAAAGGGCGCCGCTGGTCAGTTATTTCAGGGATGGTTTCCTGCTTCTTCCCCAAAGAGACTGGATTCCTTAACTGTCTTTCAGAGAAGTGAGGCCACCGGCGAGTCACTGTCTTGTACAGAATATGAAAACCTGGGCGGATTCCTCCCTCTCCCGACAAGAAGTTGGGGCGGTGTTCCCACAGGGACCCCATTTCCTCCCCTTGTGGGAAGCCAGCTCCAGCCCGAGGGGAGACCAGGGAGGCCCCGCGGCCCCTCATACCTGCGCGCTGCAGCGTGTCCTTCCCGTTCTCCAGGTATCTGAGGAGCCACTCCACGCATGCCCCGTCCAGGTAGGCTCTGTTGCGCTCCGCAGCACCAACCGTCTCAAACTTGCGCTTGGTGATCTGAGCCGGCTCGTCGGCCGCGGTCCAGGAGCGCAGGTCCTCGTTCAGGGCGATGTAATCGGCGCCGTCGTAGGCGAACTGTGTGTACCCGCGGAGGAGGCGACCGTCCGGCCCCACGTCGCAGCCGTACATCACCTGGAGGGTGTGAGACCCTGACCCCGCCCCGACCAGCCGCAGCGATTAAACCCAAACTGAAAATGAAACCGGGTAAAGTCCCGCCGTTTCCTCCCGAGTCGGGGGGCCGGGCGGGTCCCGCAATGTTGGGGTGACCCTCGGACCCGGAGACTCGGGGCGACTCCGGCCCGTCCCTGGGGATGGGGGTCGTGACTCGGACCCGGGCCCGCGTCGCTCACCGGCCTCGCTCTGGTTGTAGTAGCCGCGCAGGTTGTTCAGGCTCTCTCGGTACATCTGTGCGGCGTTCTTCATGTTCCGCGTCTCCCGATCCCAATACTCCGGCCCCTCCTGCTCCACCCACGGCGCCCGCGGCTCCATCCTCGGATTCGGGGCGTCGCTGTCGAACCGCACGAACTGCGTGTCGCCCACGTAGCCGACGGTGATGAAGCGGGTCTCCCCGCGGCCGGGCCGGGACACCCCGGTGTAGAAATACCTCAGGGAGTGGGAGCCTGGGGGCGGGGAGGGGTGAGACCCGGTCCGACCCTCCTCCCGGCGCGGGTCCCGGGTCCGAGGTGACGGGGCCGGTGGGGGGGGAGGGGGCGAGGGGCTCGTGAGACGGAAAAGGTGTGGAGGTCGGAGAAGGGCCGGCACCTCGTGGGGAGAGAAGAGGGGGCGGGAAGCCAGGGAGGGACAGGCGGGGACCGGGGTGAGGGGGCGGGTCTGGGCCGGGGGCGGCGGCGTGGCTCCTTCCCTGGGAGTCCTGCTCCCCCGACCCCCGTGGTCCCCTCGCTCCTCCCCGCAGAGGCCGTTCCCTCCCGACCCCGCACTCACCCGCCCAGGTCTCGGTCAGGGCCAGGGTCCCCGAGAGCAGCAGGAGGAGAGTTCGCGGCGCCATGACCGGCATCCTCGGGATCTGAGGAGAAGCCAAGTCCTGGTGGGTCGGTGGAGAGTTTATCACGGGAGCCGTGGGGACGCTGATTGGCTTCTCCAGAAACGGGACACGCAATGGGAGTGAGAAGTGGGGCCGCGTCACGAGTGTCCAGGCAGGAGGGCCCGACACAGGTTGTGAGAGAGAAAGTGAAACTCGGGGGGACGGGGAATCCCCACCACGGAGCGTCCCCGCCCCAGCGACCGCCTGACACCCTGAGAGCCTGAGAGCCTGGCCCTCCCGGGACCTGGGACTGTGCCTGGCCCTGCTCCTTCTGCTCAGAGAGCTCTTTGTCACACTGTCTCCCTGAGTCCTGGCCCGGGGACTGTGTAGTCAGCGATTTGCACAATATTGTGGTCAGAATATTTATACAGTCTTACAAACTAGTGACGACCCCAAAGATAATTTTGTTTATGTGGATACTTCTATCGATACTTTCCAAAGTAGAAATAGTACAGTTTAAAATTTTTATATTAATTTATTTAGAATAATATTAATAACCCATGATTTAATATGAAAAATAACTACTTCCCAAAATAAACACGGTAGTGGGAAAAGTGGAGCTTTTCAGGTTTTTATATTGTTGCAAGTCTCTCTCTTTCTTGTCTGTCTCATTAGAAGACCCCTGGATGTTCATGTTTGCTTCTGCATCGAATCTGTTATTTTTATTGAAGTCTATGATAATAAAAAGGCCCACACATATGTAGGAGTAGTATTTTTAATAACCTTTTCAGACAGTCATGGATGTTAGTCTTTGATACAAAACTAAAACTACACAAGTGGTAGTTTCTCAAAGGTTATTTTCAATATAAAATATTGAAACAATATTATTAACTATTTCCTATTCTGTTACGTTAAAATCCATAACCCTATTTTGCACATTGAAAGTCTCTTGTACTAACGTAAGATTTTAAAAAAGTAATACGTTGTTTCACTAAGTTATATAGATCTTCCAGTGTCATTCATCCTTTCAAGTAAACATTGTATTCCATGAAGAAGAGGGTAGTTCAGGTCACACAAATGATTTTCCTTGGGACATAGTACTTTGGAATGTAGCAGAAGTGCTTGATGGGTACTTCCCATGTCATCTTAGAAGATAGTTTTAAAATGTGGATTTAAGGGAGTTCCCTGGCAGTCCAGTGGTTAGGACTCAGAGCTGTCACTGCCATGGCCTGGGTTCAAGGGTTCAATCCCTGTTCAGGGAACTAAGATCCCACATGCGGTGGGGCGTGGCCAAAAAAAAAAAGTGAATTTAAGGATGATTTAGGAAACAAAAGAATTTTTATTTATTTTTATAAGTTTTTTTTTATAAGGTATAGTTGATCTACAATGTTGTGTTAATTTCTGCTGTACAGCAAAGTGATTCAGTTATACGTATGTATATACATTCTTTTTCATTTTCTTTTCCATTATGGCTTATTAAAGAAAGATAAAAATTTGTAATGCATCAACCAGAATGTTTTAAAGCAAACCTGCTTTTTTTTTTCTGCACGTAAGTTGTGGTGAAAATAATTATATTGCAGTTTGCTACAGTAGTCTCCATCACTGCTAAGTTATACCTCAAAGCAAATGTCAACATAGTGGAAAGTCAAATAATATCTTAGTAATGCTATGAAAGTAGGTTCCACCTCGTGGATCTCATGAAAGGGTCTCAGTGACTTCAAGCGTTCCACAGATCACACTCTGAGAACTGCTGTTCGAATAAACCTGGGAAAATCTCCTAACTGACCCTTGCCTTTGCCTCCTCTTCGTTTTGGAGAATCCCTCTCCCTGAGCTGGACTCCCTGCCTCCCCACACTTAGCTGAGGGCCCTGCCCCTGGGCTCCTCTAGGAGAGAACTCACCCCCTAGAAAGTGATGCCAGAGAGTGTCCTCAGTCTGGGAAGGGAGGTAGGGCGACAGGTGTTTCCCCTTTGGACCTGGAAACAGTTTGTGCCTGAAGGCACCACACCCACTCATAACCTAGTTTGGTTTTGTTACACACCAGCTAAGTATGTATTCATATCCCAGACAGAAATCTGACATCGTCTCTAAGAGAAATAATATTGGCCCTTTCATGGGTCCAGTATATCTGACTTGAGGCCCAGAAAGCATGAAGAGCAGTCCTGTCCAATAGAATGCTCTGTGGTGAAGGAATTGTTCTATATCTGTACCGTCAAAATCAGGTAGCCACTAGCTACAGGTCGCTATTTAGCACCTCAAAAGTGGCTATTGTGCTGAGCACCTTAATGTTATTTGGTTTAAATAGCCATATGTGGCTAGTAGCTAGCCTATTGGGCATTGCATAACCGTAATGTTCTTAATTTCCAGTCTCTTCCCCCAAAAAGATACTGTGTGACTCATAGGTTGATGCATATTAAAATAACCTTCATATGGAAACCATGGACTTGTCTATGTGGGTCTTAGATAGATCCTTAAAATGCAGCATGTGCAGAAAGTTTCATTAACATGTATTTTAACAACTAGAGTGTTCAGACATTGAGGACACCATGGTTTATCACCTTAAGGTCATATGTGTTCAAAACTGCCCATCGCTGGAGCTAATTCTTGTCTTTATTACCTTGAGCTCTTGTTGTTCTTTCATTAACCTGGTAAACATAAGCAGACACTGAAGTCTTCACTTATCCCTAGAGAAAGTATTTACTCAACACAACATATATCAAATACCTTGTAGGACCTGTACATACTTGTAAAATTATAAAGCAGGAGATGTAAACCTTAGAATCTACCAGCTTAGAATTCTTTACTGACTGCTCCTGCTATTCGTTCCCCCAAATTCAATCAATTCTGTTTCCCTTCACCCTTGGACCCCTCTTTCCTAGACAAAAAAATACATGAATTTTTTACACTTGGGGAATGAAGAGTTGTATGGCCCAAAGATGAAAAACCACTAAAAAATCATAAATTTTCTCTATGTCAACCAGACATTCACAAAGATACTAACACATGCCCCCATCAAACTCAAAGACAAAAGAATTCACAAACAGGTAGCAATGTTTTTCAGCCAAAGACCACCAGGAGAAAATCTGTGGGCAAACAAGTTGGATTTATTTCTGGATGCAGTGAGGAGGGAGATGACACACCATCGGGGACCATGGTGTCTTAGTGTGAGGTGTTAGATAGAACATATACAGGATGTGGGCTCTGGTTGGGTGATTTTGAGGAGGGCGTATGGAGGAGGGGCTCACTCTAGATTGGGTGTTGTCAGGAAGTGGGGGCAATTCTATGACTGAGCATCTCAGTGCATCTTCCCTGTAGGGAGGGAAGACTAGAGTGAGGATGCAGCTGTAATTGGAAAGAAGCCGTGGTTGCTGGTATCAGCACAGGGAGAGGTTTGATACATTGTGAGGTGCACAGTGCTGCCTTGTTTGGTCTGTGCTTGGACAAAATGATGTTGTGGTCTTGTTTTGTCTCACTGTATCATGGTCTCAGGTGTCCTTGTCTGATGTTGATGTTCTGTGAGGTGACGTCTGTCCAACAGGAGAAGAACACGGCTGCGTGGTGAGCACCAGTCCAGCTTCTGACAACGCTGAGGCCTAAGGTAAATGTCAGACCAGTTTCTGATGTTGGAGGCTGCTTTGTCCTTCCTGAATTCAGTGTTTTAAAGTAACTAAATCCCAAGCAAAACATAATTAAATTGTATTAGAAAACAATTTGGAAAATAAGAAATGCAAATGTCAAACAAATATATAACAAATAAATGTAAAGAAAAATGCAAATGTGGAATACGAAATGGGAATAAATTAAAATCTATCATCTTGGCAAAGATAACAGTATGAGGAGAGTATTGACAGGAATTTAGGGAGAATATACTGTCATAAAGATTGATGGGGGGGCTTCCCTGGTGGCAGCAGTGGTTAAGAATCCGCCTGCCTATGCAGGGGACACGGGTTTGAGCCCTGGTCCGGGAAGATCCCACATGCCGCGGAGCAGCTAAGCCCGTGCGCCACAACTACTGAGCCTGTCCTCTAGAGCCCGCAAGCCACAACTACTGAAGCCCGCGCACCTACAGCCCATGCTCTGCAACA
Organism: Eschrichtius robustus; assembly: GCF_028021215.1. Lineage (NCBI taxonomy): Eukaryota > Metazoa > Chordata > Mammalia > Artiodactyla > Eschrichtiidae > Eschrichtius > Eschrichtius robustus. The sequence goes on from NC_090835.1 coordinate 85,667,533, forward strand.
AGAGAAGCCACCACAACGAGAAGCCCACACACCGCAACGAAGAATAGCCCCCGCTCGCTGAAACTAGAGAAAGTCTGTGCGCAGCAGCGAAGAGCCAACGCAGCCAAAAAAAAAAAAAAAAAAAAAAAAAAAAAAAAAAAAAATCAATAAATTTATTAAAAAAAAAAGATTGATGGGATTGAAAACTGGTACAAAAATTTTAAAGGTCACTATGCAAAACGTCCCAATTTCAGTATATTTACATTTAAAAAATTTTTAAATTTTGTATTGGTGTATAGGTAATTTACAGTGTTGCAGGGTGTTTTGTTTTTTTAGGTGTACAGCAACTTGACTCACTTATGCATAGACGTATATATGTCCTTGTTTGGGTTCTCTTCCCATATAGGTTATTACAGAGTGTGGAGTAGGGTTCCTTGTGCTATACAGTGAGTCCTTGTTGATTATTTTATAAATAGTAGTGTGTATATGTTCATCTCAACCTGCTCATTTTTCCCTGCCCACCACCTTTCCCTTTTGGTAACCGTAAGTTTCTTTTCTAAGTCTGTGAGGCTGTTTCTCTTTTGTAAGGAAGTTCGTTTGTATCCATTTTTAGATTCCACCTGTAAGTGATATCATAGGATACTTGTCTTTTCCTGTTTCACTTCCTTCCTTGTGGCTGGAAATGGCATTATTTCATCCTTTTTATGGCTGAGTAATATTCCCTTGTGTATATGTATCCTATCTTCATTATGCATTCATCTGTCCTTATACACTTAGGTTGCTTCCATGTCTTGGTTATTGTACATAGTGCTGCCATGATCGTTGGGGTGCACTTGTCTTTTAAAACTACGGTTTTTGGGCTTCCCTGGTGGCGCAGTAGTTGAGAATCTGCCTGCCAATGCAGGGGACACGGGTTCGAGCCCTGATCTGGGAAGATCACACATGCCACGGAGCAACTGGGCCCATGAGACACAACTACTGAGCCTGAGCGTCTGGAGCCTGTGCTCTGCAACAGGAGAGACCGCGATAGTGAGAGGCCCGTGCACCGCGATGAAGAGTGGCCCCCGCTTGCCGCAACTAGAGAAAGCCCTTGCACAGAAACGAAGACCCAACACAGCCAAAAAAAAAAATCCATCAATCAATAAATAATTTAAAAGGGGTATGTTTATAAAAAACAAAACGAAACAAAACACTATGGTTTTCTCCGGATCTAGGCCCAGGATTGGGATTGCTGGGTCACATGGTACTTCTATGTTTACTTTTTTAATGAACCTCTCCATACTGTTCTCCCTAGTGGATGTACCGATTTACATTCCCACCAACAGTGTAGGAGGGTTGCCTTCAATATGTTTACATTTTGACATAGAAATTTCTCTTTCAGAAATTTATCCTGCGAAGATAATCACACATGTTCTCAAAAATATATATTCAAGGATGTTTCTTGAATTGTGGTTTATAAAAGCAAAGAATGGAAACAATCTAAATGCTATAGTCATTGTAATGATGGTAACTATGAATAGGGGAACACTTAATAAGAATTAAAGCAATAATGCCATGTGATTTACATAGTGGGTCAAATTTATTCCTCAAAGCAAACCCACGAGGGGACTTCCCTGGTGGTCCAGAGGCTAAGACTCCGAGCTCCCAATGCAGGGGGCCCAGGTTCGATCCCCGTTCAGGGAACTAGATCCCACATGCCGCAGTGAAGACCTGGCACAGCCAATAAAGAAATAAATTAATTAATTAAAAATAAAAGCAAACCCATGAGGCACCCAACATGTGATCCCTTTGTACAGACACAGAGAGAGAGACTCAGAGAGAGGAGACACAGAAGGGGAGACTCAGAGAGGTTAAGGAGTGTATATTTCAAGGCCACCTTGAAACAGGATCTGGAGACACTGGAGAAAAAATGAAGAACAACAGTTAGGACCTTGATGATGTGCGACAGGCACTGTGGTGAGGGAGTTGGACAGAAATGACAAGGATAAATGTAAATCACTACTGAGCTAAGTGCTGTGAGGAAGAAGTTCATGATATCATGAAAGTAGATAACCAAGAGACCTGACAGCTCCCCTACCACTATTATCAATAATATCTGAAAGATGTAAAAGATATATGGTATATAAAAGAAAAACAGAATTCTATACAATTATATAAAATCATAGAACCAAAAAGGGCTCTTTGAAATTAAAAATAATGTCATAGAAGTGTATAATTCAGTAGATGAATTGAAAAATTACAGTCATACTCACAGTAAGTAATAGGAATAGAAAAGTAATGGCAAGGAGGAGAGAAGACCTATAAGAATATTCCTCTGTCAATCAAGAGATTCCAGCGAGTAAGCAATACAAGTTTCAAAAGTAAGGGAGGGCTTCCCTGGTGGCGCAGTGGTTGAGAGTCTGCCTGCCAATGCAGGGGACACGGGTTCGAGCCCTGGTCTGGGAGGATCCCACATGCCGCGGAGCAACTGGGCCCGTGAGCCACAACTACTGAGCCTGCGCGTCTGGAGCCTGTGCTCCGCAACAAGAGAGGCCGCGACAGTGAGAGGCCCGCGCACCGCGATGAAGAGTGGCCCCCACTTGCCACAACTAGAGAAAGCCCTCGCACAGAAACGAAGACCCAACACAGCCATAAATAAATAAAATAAATAAAATTTTTTAAAAAAAGAGAGAGTTCCTACTCTCGCTTTAAAAAAAAAAAAAAATAAGGGAGAGTAGGAAATAATAAAAAAAAATTTTCCAGAAAACGTTTGAGTTTACAGACAAAAATTTACATCTGGAGTGACCTAAGCAAACTCTTACTGCAGTAGATGAAAACAGACCGACACTAAGAAACATCACAGTGAAATTGCAGAAAGGATGGAAAAGAAGAGACCTTGAAAACTTCAAGAGGCAAAAAACATGGGCCTGGAGGCTAGAAGACAGTGAAGCAATGCCTTCCGAATTCTAAGGAAAAAAATCAGTATTTCCAACACAGAGTTCTATGTTGAGTCAAGATGAGAGGAAGTCCTAGGGTAGCCTAAGACATTTCAGAGTTACAATGTTTTCCTTTCCATGTTCCCTTCTTCAGGATACTGTTAGACAAAGTGCAGGGGAAATGATGGAGAAAACCAACAACAGGGAAGCATGGGATCCAGGCAGCAGGGAAGCCTTGTAAAATTAGACAGTAGGAGACAGAGGCAGAGGGCTGCCCAGAATGAGGCGAAGGAGATCTGGGACGTCAGCCCTGCCCCAGGTGTGCAGGGAACCAGTCTCCGTGTGGCAGCACTGAGGGCTGTGGGAGAGTGTGTGCAAAGAGGTGAAGTTGGTGGAATATCCGATGTGCTTGAATGTATTCAGAAAGACTTAGATTCTGCACAGAGTTTTAGAATGATTTAAACTGAGTACAATATGGGGCTTCCCTGGTGGCAAAGTTGTTAAGAATCTGCCTGCCAGTGCAGGGAACAAGGGTTGGAGCCCTGGCCTGGGAAGATCCCACGTGCTGTGGTTGGCAACTAAGCCCGTGTGCCAGAACTACTGAGCCCGCCTGCTGCAACTACTGAAGCCCACACACCTAGAGCCCATGCTCCGCAACAAGAGAAGCCCACACCGCAACAAACAGTAGCCCCACTCGCTGCAATAGAGGAAGCCCGCATGCAGCAATGAAGACCCAAAGCAGGCAAATAAACTAAAAAAAAAAATGAGTACAACAAAAGTAAGATATTATTTATTCCAGCAAAATCTTAAATATCCATTCAAGAAAAGTAATCATAGTCTACTAAATGCTCACTTATGACTAGCATTTCCATCATCATAATAATGCAAATATTGCACACCAAGCTAATCAAAATTGCAAAGCTGATAGATTTGTGATTATAAATTATAACTATTTTGGGAAGACAGGGGTGTGTGAAAGAAAAACCAATTAACTAAAGACGATACATAAAAGTGAAAGACAAAGGAGTATTAAAGGCATGCTTTTTAGAGACATAGAAGAAACAATTAGAGAATCAGCTTAAGAACTAAAACAGCTTCTCTCTGAGATTCAGGAGACGGGGGACATGGAAGATTGGGGACATCGGTCTAGATATCAAGTCTTGTAGAAGTATTTTATTTTTTAAAACTACGTGCATATATCCATTAGCTAAAAATAAAAAGACAACCTAGTAGATGAGAGAATGGCCTTTGGCCTTAGGAATTGTTCTGTTAAGAAGAGTCATAGAAATGGAGCAGTAGTTGGAAGGAAACTGTACACAGAGTGGTGGATGTTTATGGGAGAATTTTGTTTTGATCTATTTAGTTTTGCTTGATTAATTTTCATGGGAGGAATTGCAGCATGTTTGTAGGCAGGGATGAAGGAGCAGTAGAGAGTGGGAAACTGATGACACAGGGGAGGATGGAGTCGGATTCTGTACCCACGCTGAGGGGCAGCCTTAGACAGGAGGGGACCATCCATCATCACTGGTGGGAAGGTGAGGATACAGGTGCAGATGTGGGAATAGGGGAGGCAGAGGATGTAATTCTCACCTGAGTCCTTTTTTTTTTCTGAGTGAAAAAAAAAAAAAGCTCATCATTAAGAACAGGGAGTGGGGGGTGAGTGGAGGGGTCTGAGGGGAAAGGAGGAAATGAGAAATAGCCCTCTCAGGGGTGTGAGAGTGAGCTGACTGGGAAATGGCATCTGGAGAGTGCAGGGTGGGGGCCACTGAAGTCTGGGCTGATCAGCTTAGAGAAATTTCCAGCTCTTGGCCAACAACAGGAGGATGTATAAGAAACTAAAGAAAAATGCAACAAAATATCTCCAAATGTGAGGATTACATTCTTTTCACTCTGTCATTTATCACTTTCAACACTTTATTACTTGTTTTACAGTGAACATACATTATATCCTATATTATACGTTACACATATACATCATGATAAGAATTAAAAAGCTTTGTTTAAATTTTTCAAAGGAAGGCAAGTGGGCAGAAAAAGTGAAGAGCTGTGGGCACAGAGCTGGACGTGCTGGGCTCCGTGCCTGAGCTCTGGGCAGTGAACTCACACAGCCTTTTCTCCTTTTCTCAGGACCGTGTTTTCTTTGGAGGCCAAGCAGGATTTTTCCCTGCTTTTTTCAGTGTGGTCACTTATTAGGACCTTGTCACCTCTTTGATGCTTTTAAGATGGTTTTTATATTTTACATGGCATTTTCAGCTATTTTCAGTGAGCAGAATTCTCCCTACAATCCAGCCCATCTTTTCCAGTAATGGAATTTCTGTGGCAGAATAGCTCAGTTAAAAGACTTTGGGTGCCAAAGTAGAGAATGTGTGTCCTAATGCATGATCTGAAGAGGATCTGTCAGGTGTTTTACAAGTGCAAGGGATTTTAATGTAATTTTTGAAAGCATATTTACCTACACAGAAGGGAATTGAAAAGCTACTCAAGGGTATACAAAATAAATAATTCATGTTCTCCCTCTCGTCCCCCATTTGCCCAAGTCCTCTACTTGGAAACCACTGCAGTTGGCCATTTCTCATTTTTCTTCTCCCCAAATATATCTATGCATTAATGAATACTGTTATGTCGGTAGAAGAGCTCAGGCCACAGACTGGGAGAAATTATTTGCAAATTCACATATCTGATGAAGGACTTGTTTTAGAATATACATAGAACGCTTAAACTCAATAATATGAAAACAATTTAAAAATGAAGGAAAGTCTGAACAGACACCTCTTCAAGAAGACCTATCAATGGAACTGCATATGAAAAGATGCTCAACATCATATATTATTAGGAAATGTAAATTTAAAAACATGATGGGGCTTCCCTGGTGGCGCAGTGGTTGAGAATCTGCCTGCTAATGTACGGGACACGGGTTCGAGCCCTGGTCTGGGAAGATCACACATGCCGCGGAGCAACTAGGCCCGTGAGCCACAAGTACTGAGCCTGCGCGTCTGGAGCCTGTGCTCCGCAACAAGAGAGGCCGCGATAGTGAGAGGCCCGCGCACCGCGATGAAGAGTGGCCCCCGCTTGCCACAACTAGAGAAAGCCCTCGCACAGAAACGAAGACCCAACACAGCCAAAAATAAATAAATAAATTAAAAAAAAAAAAAGAAAAGTACTAAGTTGTTTCCTTAAAAAAAAAAAAAATGATGTATCATCACACCTATGAGAATAGCTAGAATCCAAGAACTGGTGATACCAAGTGCTGTCCGGGATGTGGAGCGACAGAAGCCCTCACTCACTGGGGCAGGAATACGAAGGGGCACAGCCACTAGAAATGATGGTCAGCAGTTTCTTATAAAGCTACACATCGACCCTCCATCCAGTCTACCGAGCACTCCAGTCCTCATGCAACTCATCTGAAAACTTACATATGCACAAACCCCTGCACAGCAATGTCTATAGCAGAGCGCCCCTCAAGTGTGGGCCGCACATACTGACTTCCTGCTAAAGACTACAGTATGGAAAGTAGGGAAGTAAAAATAAAAGTTCACAAGGAGAAACCTGGGAAATGTACCTTAGCCGGGTGATAAGGTGAACTTATTACTGATAATCAAGTGGAGAGTATACACCCTTGTTGTGTGGAGAATGTCACTTCGTCTCTGTGGTCTTCTTCCCCAAAATACTTTGCCCCAGTCAACCAACTTGAATAGAGGGACATTCTACAATATCCCTGAGCAGTACTCAAAAACATCAAGGTCATCAAACACAAGGGGCCTCTGAGAGACTGTCACAGCCACAGGAGCCTGAAGGAGATATGATTGGGACTTAACACAATGTGTCTTTGATAGGAGCGTAGATCAGGAAAAGGAAAAACTAATGAAGTCCAAATAAATTCTGGAGTTTAGTAATAATGTATCAATATTGCTTCAGTAGCTGTGACAAATGTATGATGGTGATATAAGATATTATCACAGAGAGACTGAGCGTGGGATTTACAGGAACTCTCTACTAACTTTGCTACTTTTTTTGTGAATCTCAAACTAAACTAAAATGAAAAAAAATTAATATCTGCCAGAAACGAACAGGGAGTGAAATAGTTATCGACTTTGAATTTTCCAGAGCGTTTTCATCAATGAGCTGGAGACACGGGTTGTGGAGAGAAAAGATGGAAACCTCAGACACAAGGCAGGGCTCCAGGGCTCTCCTCCCCTCGAATCCCCGCCCCATCCCCGAGCCCGACCCCAGAGCTGCTCAGAGAGCATCTTCATCCCCCATTGCTGACCAGCCTCCAGGGCAGCCATCTCTGTCTGACTCAGACCACAGCCCATCCTCTCCCTTCCCTGTGCTGAATAGGAGAGGGCGGAGTGGCGGCGCCCCCGTGTGGCCACAGTTGCTGATGACAGGAGACCTGAGCTCCCCTTTGACCCCCTTACAAAAGACCTGCCCAGGGTTTCCTTGGGCTCCTAGCAGTGGGTCAGTGCTGCGCACAGAAGTTGAACTTCATCCAGTGTCAAGTTCAAAGTCTGAATTGTTACCCAGAATACATGCTGACGCGGACCTTTTTCTCCCCATCAAACCAACAAGGACTTTGGCCTCAGGGAGGATCAGATTTCAAGGCCATTAACAGCTGGCTCCCAGGTCCAGGGTGGACCCCACAAACATACTGGGTGTCCTCAGTCTCCAGGGGTGGGACCTTGAACCCCAAGTCCTTGTCACTTCTTCCAGCTGCTGACCGGGTTATAGACTCTTCCTCCAGGGACTTAACTCTGGAACCTCCATCCCTAGAATGGGGTAGAAGAGGGGGAAGAGGGGGAAAAGGGGGAGGGGGAGGGGGAGGGGGAGGAGATCCCCTAAGGTATCTGCCTATGAAGATGGGGAGGCTCCTGGAGAAGTGAGGAGAGGAAGGAAACAGTGACATTAAGGGATGGAGGCCAACAGGAGTGGAGGGGAAGGAACAATAGAGGAGAGGGGCAGAGCGGGTCACTTAGTGGACACATGTGCAGGGAGAGTGGGGTCTGTGTGGGAAGAGGCCCAGGGGCTTCTGGCCTGGGCGCTGGTAGAGGCTCTGTTTTTCACCTGGATGATAATTACACAGGTGTCAGCTCTATATTTTGCTGGTAAATTATACTTAACTTTTAGGTATTTTCCTGTCCTTACAGGTATGGTATAACTCAAATACACCTGGAAGAAAGAAAAAAGAGAAAAGGAGAGAGGGGAGGTGGTTAAAGGAATTCCTCTCTTCCAGAGAAATAACCTCACCCCCAGTCCTCACTCCACCCCACACACACATGATGCTGGGGGGCAGCAGGGAGACTCAAGGAAGGGAGAGTCCGTCCCAGCTCACAGCCCGGGGCTTCTTGGACATCGTCTCCCTATGAGCTAAGACAGCGGGGACCACTGTGCCAAAAAGACTGGCTAAAGACCTTTGGAAAAGACCTGCCCAGCTGGTGGCCATGGAGGTGGTTCCTGGAGAGCAGAGGACAGGACGTGGACTGGAGCCTGGAGAACACAGTGGCGACAAGGAGATCAGCCATGAGTCTGGGCCCGGGGGTCCCCCTAACATTTCCCTGAGACACGAAAACGACCTCCCCCCTCCCCAGACCTCCAGGACCCAGGCATCCCAACACCGTACCCAAGGACACCAAGCATGGCCCCTCCTGTCCAGGCATCAAATCCGCCACTGTTTGAAGCCTCAAGGGTCCTCTCCCCTCCTCCCCAGTCCTGAGAGCCCAGGACACCCCAGTGTCCTGCCTCTTCTTCCCCTTCGTGGACCTAATAATAGACAGGGACCTGCTGTCTGGATCCCTCAGGCCTCTCTCCAGCCACTTCCAAACCTGAAATTAAAGGCCCTGTGGTCCTGGGCTCAGATCTAATTTCTGGCCCTGATGTTGACCCAGGACTTCAGGGTCAGGGGTCAGGGGAGGCTCCCCAGGGCCCCACAGGCTGCAGCTGAGGCAGGCCTCCAGCTGAACAGAATCGGCTGATTCTGGACATAAAACTGGGACCTGGAGGAGACACATCAGCCACATCAGCCACACGGAGGAGTGAAAAGCTGCCTTTGTCTCCCGCCTTCCATCCACAACCAGTAAACTTCCACGACACACCAAAGGTGACTCTGCCCAACACACCAGGACTCCGGAGAATCCCACACAGTGTTCATGGAAAGGTGGGTAGACTGGGACACAGAGACGAGGCTGAACCGAGGGAAGAGCAGAGGCGGAGCCTGAGATCCTGTTCTCCACCTGCGGCCACTGAGCTGGAAGCCCCGGAACACCCAGCAGCAGCCGCAACACGACACAGCAATCCAGCCTTCCAGCCTCAGCAGTGCCCAGGGCCCCAGGTAACTAGGCAGCAGCAGAAGTGGGTCCTGGGACCCCAGCCACCAGCCCCTGAGACGCCCATGACTTTGGCCCCTCCAACCACCCACTCACAGCAGCAGAGCCGGAGAACCTTACAGCACAGGACATGGCAGAGGTGCCTGCACCAGCCCAGCTACCCACACCCCCCCCCTTCCCCCGTGGTTCAGGGGATTCCGGACACGAGGGAAGAACCCACTATCCCAGGTCACCAGGCAGTGATGCCAGTGGCACAGGCAGCAACAAGGCACCAAAAACCCTGGAGGCACAAGAAGCAATAAGAGGGCACGGGACCACACCCCTGATGGGGGGTGGAAAGTGCCAACTCTCCCAAGCAGGTAACACAAGTAGGAGAACCCCAAACCTGTGCTCTAGCGCCACCTCCTGGAAGAGAAGAGAAAAGCCTCTGCTCTCTAATTTGTTGAATGGTTAGAATCAAGCAGAAAAGTGCTCCCCACTTCACCAGTGCTGGCAGAGGAACAGCCCAGCAAGCACACGAAGAACCACAGTAACACTGCATCACAAAAAGTAAAGGACAGTTCTCCAGAAACCAAACTTAAGGTCATGGAATACTGTGGCATACTGATAGAGAATTCAAAACAGCTCATGAGGAGACGCAGCAAGCTACAAGAAAATTCAGAAAGGCAGTATAACGAGCTCAGGAATACTATGAATGGACAGAAGGAATACTTTACCAAAGAGATTGAAACTCTAAGCAAAACTATATAATTTCAGTGTACTTATGTGGCACACTTTCTTTAAATTGATACCTAAATATTTTATCCTGATGCTATTATAAATTGAACTGAAACGTATTCATTTTCCGAGTCTCGCGCTCGGGTGTGCTCCCGCCCAGCCACCCACCCCGGAGCTGGCGCCACCGTGCCCAAGTGCCCCAAGTGCGACAAGGAGGTGTACTTTGCTGAGCGGGTGACCTCCTGGGGGAAGGACTGGCATCGCCCTTGCCTGAAGTGCGAGAAATGTGGAAAGACGCTGACCTCGGGGGGAGGGGACACACTGAGCATGGAGGCAAGCGCTGTTGCAACCACCCCTGCTACAGGGCCATGTTCGGACCCAAACGCTTTGGGCGCGGCGGAGCGGAGAGTCACACTTTCAAGTAAACCCAGGTTTTGGAGACCCCATCCCCGGCTGCCCGCGGGGCCGCGGCCCTCTAGGCCGATGGCCGGCCTTCTCCACAGGCACCTGGGGCTGTCCTGTAGACCCCCATGCCCTCAATAAACCCGTACACTTGGAAGAAAACAAAAGAAAACACATTCATTCATTTTCCTAATTTTATATTTCTGGCACAAAACTCTTAAAATCCTTCGAATTTCCTAAGTGGTGAGAGCCACAGAGGTGTGTTTTGTTATGTTAGCGATTGGCTTTTGGACTGAACCTAAGGATGGGGGCAGGTTACCAGGAGAAGCAATCATGTTAATAGGGAGCTGGAATTTCCGGTACCAGCCCATCCCCCATGTCCCGGGAGCCGAGAGGGGCTGGAGGTTTCACAACTGCAATGGCCCACGATGTAATCAATCGCGCCTGTGTAATGAAGCCTCCATAACAGCCCCAAATGATGAGGTTCAGAGAACCTCCGCGCTGGCGAATACACGGAGAGCTGGGGAGAGTGTCCCAATCGGAGAGGACGCGGGAGCTCCACGCCCTTCCCACACACTTGCCCTTTGTGTCTCCTCCGTCTGGCTGTTCCAGAGTTACATCCAGTAGTCTAGTAAGGAAAGTGTTTCTCTGAGTTCCGTGAGCCGCTGTAGCAAATTAATCAAACCCGAGTGGGGGATCATTAGAACATCCAATCTGTAGCCAGTCGGTCAGAAACACAGGTGACAACCTGGACTCGAGATTGGCATCTCAAGGAGCGGGCGGGCGTGCAGAACTGAGCACTAACCTGTGGGGTCTGACGGTGCCCGCGGTAGAGACAGAGTTGAGTGAATGGGGTTGCAAGAGAAATCCAAATATGGGAATATTGGAATCTGATGATGGCAATATTAATGGTAAAGAAAGAAGGACGGGAGGGTGGGAGAAAAAGCCTGGGTTTTGCCTGCGATCATCTGTCTCCTGCTACACAGAATGGCCAGCCTGGGAGAGATGGGAGAGCTCCAGAAAAGAGAAGGTAACAATAGTTTTACCCACTGTAATCTCACACCTTCCCCCAAGGAGCTGAAATAGACACCGTTTGGTTTCACCCCTCCCTTCCTAGAGTTTTAGACAAAGGTTCAACCAAGTAATTGGTGTCGACCTGTGCAGGTGTACCGCGTCTTATTGCATTTTGAAGATACTGCATTTTTTACTAGTTGAAGGTTTGCGCCAACCGTGCAGTGAGCAAGTCATCAGCGCCACTTTTCCAACAGCATTTGCTCACTTCATGTCTCTGAGTGTTGGGCTGCACCCGGCAGGCCTACAAGGCCTGTGCTTGCCCAGCTTCAAGACAGAAGAAAGGCTCGGAGTCAGCAACAGAGACGTCAGTGGTGCAATGGATGGGGAAGCTTACACATCAGAAGCAAGATCCTGGAGTGACACCCCACCGTGTGCGGGGGTCAGGGGGGATATTACCAGTTATAGGGGAATTGACATCAGCTGGGCTCATTAGTTACCAGGGAAACCAGTAGTGGGGCACACCCCTCACATCCTCCCTGATAAGAACAATCACTAGCTAGGGCCAGGGGCAAGTATGGAGGAAGGTCAGTCATGTGAGTAGGGTATAGGTGAAGCAGGCCCGGGTCAGACAGGGGATGTACAAGAGAACAAGAGAGCAGCCATCCTGAGTGGCCTGATCATACACTGTATCAGAGTTTGGTAATTCTCACAGTATTTCAAACTTTTCATTATTATTATATTTATTATGCTGGTCTGTGATCAGTGATCCTTGATGTTATTATTGTAATTGTTTGAAGGCACCAGGAACCACTCCCATAGAAGACAACAAACTTAATGGATAAATCTGTGTGTGTTCTGACTGCTCCACCGACCAGACGTTCCCTCATCTCTCTCCCTCTCCTCAGGCCACCCGATTCCCTGCGACACAACAGCATTGAAATTAAGCCAGTTAAAAACCCTACAATGGCTTCTAAATGTTCAAGTGAAAGGAGAGTTGCACATGTTTCACTTTAAATCAAAAGCTAGAAATGATTAAGCTTAGTGAGGAAGGCATGTCAAAAGCCTAGATAGGCTGAACGCTAGGCCTCTTGCACCAAACAGTTAGCCAAGTTGTGAAAGCAAAGGAACAGTTCTTGAAGAAAATAAATAGTGCTACTCCAGTGAACACACGAATGGTAAGAATGCAAACCAGCCTTATCGCTGATATGGAGAAAGTTTTAGTGCTCTGAATAGAAGACCAAACCAACCACAACATTCTCTTCAGCCAAATTCTAAACCACAGCAAGGCCCTCACTCTCTTCAATTCTATGAAGGCCGAGAAGGTGAGGAAGCTGCAGAAGAAAAGTCTGAAGCTAGCAGAGGTTGGTTCCTGAGGTTTAAGAAAAGAAGCCGTCTCTGTAACATGAAAATGCGAGGTGAAGCAGCACGTGCTGATGTAGAAGCTGCAGCGAGTTATCCAGAAGATCCAGCTAAGACCATTAATGAGGGCGGCTACACTAAATAACAAATTTTCCGTATAGATGAAACAGCCTTCTGTTGGAAGAAGATGCCATCTAGGACTTTCATACCTAGAGAGGAGAAGTCAATGCCTGGCTTCAAAACTTCAAAGGCGAGGCTGACTCTCTTGTTAGGGGCTAATGCAGCTGGTGACTTTAACTTGAAGCCAGTGCTTATTTACCATTCCTCAAATCCCAGGCCCTTTAAGGTTTATGCTAAATCTACTCTGCCTGTGATCTGTAAATAGAACAACAAAGCCTAGATGAGAGCACATCTGTTTACAACATGGTGGACTAAATATTTTCAGCCCACTATTGAAACTTACTGCTCAGAAAAAGATTCCTTTCAAAATATTACTGCTCATTGACAATGCACTTGGTCACCCAAGAGCTCTGATGGAGATACACAATGAGACTTTCCCTCCTCTCCTGCTTTCCCTGGTTGCTCATGGACCAATGACATGATCTTAGGTATGTTGGGTCATGCTAATAAGGGCAACATCCCAGAGACAACAGAAAACAAAGGTCAAGGAGACCTGGATGCTTGGACATCTTCCTGGTGCAAAGCCACCCTAGCAGCCCTGGAACTGCCTGCCTCACTGTCATGGGAGACACACACAGGCTTCCATCCTGTGAGACCACTGTTATTTGGGTTTCTGCAGCACATACTGAATTAATACGTATCAGCAGAATAGGACTTCCCAGGAGTATAGGGCTGTGGTGGTCTGTTCTGGAGATGAGCAGAGATATATTTAGTGTCACCTCTGTGGGCTCTTGGGACATTACTGTGAGTTAGAGAAAGGGAGAACTGGGCCAGAGGGGGCAGCACAGGGAGATTGGAGATTGTTACCCTCTTCATCTTTCTAGTCATAGGGTCTGGCCTAGGGAAGTGTTTGGGTCACCGGGTGTTAGATTTGGGAGTCCTTGTTTCTTCACTTCCCGTCCTCTTTGCAGACCAGATCTCCTGCTCATCCTACCTAGGATCAGAACCACTGCTGGTCTCCTCCTCATCACCCTGTCTGATGACAGGGATTGTGGAGGTGGAAATCTAGAGGATTAACCCCTCAGGTAGAAAAGGAGTGCAGGGTCATTCTGCATCAGATTCCATAAGGACTCTGTGCTTCCCCCAACTGGTTTGAACAGCTGACTTTTGGATAGTTGACCTCTGGTCCCTCATATCCTGTGCCCTGGTGATCATAAAATTCTATCGCTTCACTGTATTCTCCTTATTACAAATGAGTCACTAGGTCCAGCTTATACTCCAAAGGTGGGAATTACACAAGTGCATGAACACCAGGAGACGGGAATCCCATCTTAGAAGTGTGCTCACCACAAGGGGGACTCTGGCAACCACCTGAAAGTGTGGCATCTCACAGGGCTGTAGCCAGGAGCACAGAGATCAGAGCTGAGGTCAAAGGGACTTTGTGTTCCTCCCACAGGAATACAGGACAAAATTATGATCCCAGAAAGGTAGCCCAGTCTTCTAGGTAATTTGGGGATTGCAAGAGGCAAAAGGCTAGGTAGAAATATGAAGAAGAGGAAATAAAAAGACACCCAGCAGTTCTAATAGTTAATGTTCTCACTTATTTTCCTATGGTTCTGAGAATTTGCAAAAGTCTTTTTGTTTAATAGTTACATGGTTTAATAATCAGCATGACCTTAAATAACTTAGGAAATATAATGAACCGAGGGATGAGGAAATCACATGACCCAGGCCTGACCAGTCAGGTTACCACGTTGTACCACATCCACCTAGCAACAGGGATTGGTCCAAGGGTAATCTTTTCTCTCCAGTACTTGATGTATGGTCAGTGTGAGAAAGATGTTTATCTCTCCGCTAAAGTTGTGAAAGTGGGTAATGTGAGGGGGTTAGAGATCATATTGTCTGTCTTCCCCAGGAACAGTGAAAGAGAAGAGAAATTGAGGTCTGATGACAAGTTTGAGTCCCCGGGTCTAATCATGTCTCTAATTGGCCTCACCCCTGGCCTTCCCAGGTAAATCAACATGTTACACCTCTTTTGCCAAAGCTAGATTCATTCGAGTTTTGTTAACTTGCAACTGAAAGAGTCTTCTCACAAGAAGGCAGAGTTTTCTGTGATGCTGGGTATTTAGATAACACTCGTTCACTTGTTATTAAGACTTTATTTTTGTAGAGTAGTTTTAAGTTCACAGCAAGATTGAGGGGGATATACAGAGATTTCCCGTATACTCCCTGCCCCCATACATGCATAGCGTGCCCCGTTATCAATGTCCCCTGCAGAGTGGTGCGTTTGTTACAACTGATGGACCTACACCGACACATCATCATCACCCACAGTCCGTAGTTTATATTATGATTCACTCTTGGAACTCTACATTCTGTGGGTCTGGACAAATGTGTAGGAACATGTGTCTATTATTATAGTATCAGACAGAGTGTTTCACTACCCTAAAAATCCTCTATTTTCCGCCTACTTATTCCTCCCCTCACTCCCCAACCCCTGGCAACACATCTTTTTACTGTCTCCACAGTTTTGCCTTTTCCAGAATGTCATATGCTTGGCATCATACAGTATATAGACTTTTCTGATTGGCTTCTTTCACATGGTAGTATGCATTTAAGGTTCCTCCATGTCTTTACAAGTCTTGCTAGTTCATTTCTTTTTGACACTGCATAATATCCCATTGTCTGGATGTACCACAGTTTATTTATCCCTTCACCTACTGATGGACGTCTGAGTTGCTTCCAAGTTTTGGCAATTATGAATAAAACTGCTATAAACATTCGTATGCAGATTTTTGTGTAGACATGTTTTTAACTCCTTTAGGTAAATACCGAGGAACACAACCGCTGGATTGTCTGGTAAGAGTATTTTTAGTTTTGTAAAAAACTGCCGCACCGTCTTCCAAAGTAGCTGTACCATTTTGCCTTCCCACCAGCAATGGCATTTTGCCTTCCCACCAGCAATGAATGAGACTTCTTGTTATTCCACATCCTCTCCAGCATTTGGTCTTCTTCGTGTTCTGGATTTCGGCCATTCCAATAGGTGTGTAGTAGTACTCATTGTTTTAATATGCATTTCCATGATGACATATAATGGGAACATCTTTTCATATGCTTATTTGCCATCTGTATATCTTCTTTGGTAAGGTGTCTATTAAGGTCTTTGGTCCTTTTTCTTTTTTTGGCTGCGTTTGGGTCTTCGTTGCTGCGCACAAGCTTTTCTCTAGTTGTGGCGAGCGGGGGCTACTCTTCGTTGCAGTGTGTGGGCTTCTCATTGCGGTGGCTTCTCTTGTTGTAGAGCACGGGCTCTAGGTGCGCAGGCTTCAGTAGTTGCAGCACGTGGGCTCAGTAGTTGTGGCTCACGGGCTCTAGAGTGCAGGCTCAGCAGTTGTGGTGCACGGGCTTAGCTGCTCCACAGCATGTGGGATCTTCCCGGCCCAGGGATTGAACCCGTGTTCCCTGCATTGGCAGGCGGATTCTTAACCACTGCGCAACCAGGGAAGTCCCTTTGGCCCATTTTTAAATGAGACTGTTTTCTTATTGTTGAGCTGTAAGAGTTCTTTGCCTATCTTGAATAACAGTTCTTTATCAGATGCGTCTTTTGCAAATTTTTCTCCCAGTCTGTGTCTTGTCTTCTCATTCTCTTGACATTGCCTTTCTCTGAGCAGATGTTTTTAATTTCAATGCAGTCGAGCTTATCACTTCTTTCTTTTTTTTTTTTTTTTAGTATTTTTCTTTTTCAAATTTATTTATTTATTTATATTTATTTTTGGCTGCGTTGGGTCTTCGTTTCTGTGCGAGGGCTTTCTCTAGTTGCGGCGAGCGGGGGCCACTCTTCATCGCGGTGCGTGGGCCTCTCACCATCGCGGCCTCTCTTGTTGTGGAGCACAGGCTCCAGACGCGCAGGCTCAGTAGTTGTGGCTCATAGGCCTAGTTGCTCTGCGGCATGTGGGATCTTCCCAGACCAGGGCTCGAACCCGTATCCCCTGCATTGGCAGGTGGATTCTCAACCACTGTGCCACCAGGGAAGCCCCCTGATTTTTTTTCTATTTATCTGTCTAATAAGTATCTTATTAACATTAATCTTTGACTTAAGAAACATTCTAAAGAGGAACAGTTTCAACATTATCTTGCTAAATTCTGACCCTGTTCTTTAGTAATTACTCATATTTCATCTCATATTTACTTCTAGCCAAAATCACTGCAACATCCTCTATCTACATCCTTAACCCATAAAATCTGTTCCCTTCAGTCCTGTAAGTGAAACATGGACTGCGCTGTAATTGAATATTATAGTTAAAACCTTTGGCCACTCACCGTATAGAAAAAATCTGGTTGCACGTTGCTTTGTCCCTGCTATAATGAGGATCTGAACATACAACGTCAGCAATCGACTTGTCCTTGCTTGTGTTGATAGATACAGTAATAGGGTATAGGAATCTTGTGTTGTTTGGTCATATTTTTTTGACAAAACATTCTTATACAACTGAGCTATCAGAGCAAGTATACCCACATCTCTTGAACCCAGCAGTTTAAATAAGGGACGTTCTTCTTAGGCAGCTAGCAGCTGCTCCCATGTCTTAAGAATGCTAAACTACGTGAGTCTTGATGAGACCACCTCTTATTACAGAAGCCAAAAGCACGCTTTCCTAACCTTTAATGTTGCTGGGGCACAGGCAGGCATCCTATTCTCTGGCAATCTGGTGCACTTGTGCCAGATTTTGATTTAAGACTTAGTTACATGAAGAACTATGGCCTGTTCTATCCACTAATTTCCTGAGACCATTCCCTCCTCAACCCTTCATTCTCATCTCTATATCCAGGAGAACTATACCCATCAGTTGGGTCTATGACTCCACCAAGATAGCTACTGCCAAACACACCTCTGGCTCCACCCCTGTCTGTATTCACTACTTCTTCCTCCTCTGCTCCCTACCAGATCACACCCACTCTCCACTAGCTTGTCCTCATGCATCATATGTTCTGTTTACGTACTGACTATCCCAACAATCCTCTCAACCACTGATGACTCCCCCACCTGTTCCTCCCTCTCACTGCAGCTCCCTCACTGACTCCCAGCTCTCTTGGGGCAGAATTTGCAAGCAGGTAGGCACACATATCCCTCCCTCTTTACACTCTAAAAGCCACAGTAACGTTTAATAAATTTCCCTTTTTCTAAAATTAGCCAAATTTGTTTTCTGGTGCTTATAGTTAAGACTATTAATTTAATATTAAGCTAAGTATCTATTTCTACCATCTCAAAACACAGCTGATATAAGACTGAACTTCAGGACCAAGTGACTTCCAAAAACTCATATACACCTGAACCTCACATGGCTTCCACTCCCCCATTCTTATTGCAAAAATTATCAGAACATAGCAGAAAGAAATAAACCAATTCCCACTCCAGATAGCTCGAGTCTCATAATGTATCAATGGTAAGCAGGTATGAGTTGCAAAACATTTACTGTTTTCTCAGCTGCTTAGAAGGATGGCAGGAGAAATTATGTGACAGAAAAGGTGCTCTAGAAATGGATATGGATGTTGTAATCAATTCTTATTCGTGGTAGGGGCTGCAGTCCTATGATATAGTCACTCGTTCTCATACCTTTGTCTCAGTGGCAGGTGAAGAACCAAATCAAAGGCAACAGAAGAGAAAAATTAATAATTAATACACATTTTAATAAGTACTTTAAAGACATTTCAACCATTCCCTTGTAGAGAAAGCAGACCAAGCATTACGACTCCCATTTTAGAGACAAAGCAGTGAGGACAAGAGACTCCTGACTACCATAAGGCTCCAGTCACCTAAGTGCATTCAGAAACCCCGCAGGACCACCTAGCTGAGGCAGAGAGTTGGGAATGATGTAAAGGAGCAGAGGATCAATGAGAACCCCGAGGGCTGTGCCCAGGAGGTCTCCTCTCAGGGTCTCAGCGTAAGTCTGGATCTCATGCAGTCAAGCCACGGGAAAGGGAAAATTCTCCCAGTGAAGGAAGATGAGAATCCATAGAGAAACTCTTGAGTTCTGGCATTGGTAAAGGTTACCTTCCCACCATCATAATCCAGAGCAGCTCCAGTCAGCCTTGGACAGTAGGACAGGATCTGGCAAGGCTCAGGGCCGGTGCATATATAGACCCCAGCTGAAGACAGCTGCAGAGTCCAGACTCCCTCCTCAGGGGTGAAGCTGAGAAACCCTCTTCTCACCACTGACTCTCTTGCCACCCTCACCAGGCAGAATTCTGGCCACATTCCATTTTCCTGCGACCATTCCCCTCCGACTCCTCCTTCTCACCTCTATATCCAGGAGAACTAGACGCATCAGGGATGCCTAGAAAACCACCAAGATAGCTACTGCCAAACACACCTCTGGCTCCACCCCTGTATTTCACTGCTTCTTCTTCCTCCTCTGCTCCCCACCAGATCCTGTCCACTGTCACTTCCCAATACACTTTGCCCCACGTGAAGCCCTTACTTCCCAGCACACCAGGCTCTGGATCAAATCGCTGACCATGCTGCTATGTGTTCATCCACAAGCCAGGGAATATCATGCTCTTCCCATTTGGAAACACTGAGAGGTAGCCGCTGGCTGTCTGGGAATTCAGGATGATCCTCACTGTGGGGACAAGGAGATAAAGGCGTGGCATCACAAAAGACAGCAAATGAGATTTATCCCATAGGTCCTGGGGCCTTTATGACAATGGGGGAAGACTCCTCAGGGGGCCAGGCCAGAAACTGCTTTTGACCTTGTGCTCTTACTATTAGCAACCATATCTGGAAAATGAAGAGAACACAGAAATTTCAAGGGCACAGGCAGTGTGATGAGACTTGAGAGGGAAAAACGGTAAGGACTGGGATCACTGCAGCTGCACAAATCTGGGGAAAGGTTTGTGGTTTTGAAATCTGAAATCTCAGGATAAAGAATTTGGATACATTAGTCACACGAAGACCTTCCTCTTTAAATCGAAAGAGCTGACCCATAAGTAATGGCGCTTCACAGGAAACCTGCAATTAGCAAACTTCAGCCACTATCCCCTCCAGCTGCTCACTTGTTTTATATTCCAGATCCCTCATCAATTTTCCTAGAATAAAAGTACCAAAGGACAGTAAGCGATTCTGACACCACATCTTCTAGGTCAAATTCTCTTACTGTTAGCTAATATAACTTTCGAAGGTGACAAAGCACCATGAAAACACAAGTGAAATAGAGAAATCAATTCAGGAGACACCCAGAGCTGTCCCGTGTAAAGTGGTTCATGTAAGTATCCCGGCCAACATCTGCTGAACCCAACTGGTGCTTCATTAAAGAGGACCTGTGGACATGTTCCCTGTTGTTAAACTAAGTCCTAAACTTCTAGTCCTAGACCACACTATTTCTCTCCACTCTCAAAGATACCTCTTTTAGATTCATTCTCCCAGTATTCTTTAAATTAAAAAAATTTTTAATTGTGGTAAAAACACATAACATTTACCATTTTTACCATTTTTAAGTGTATACTTCATTAATGTTAAGCGTATTTAACTTGCTGTGCAACCAATTTCCAGAACTCTTCCATTCTTCAAAGCTGAAACTCTCTACCCATTGAACAACAGCTCAGCATTTCCCCCTCCTCCCAGCCACTAATCTACTTTCTGTTCCTGTGGATTTGACTGCTTCAGAGACCTCCCATAAATGGAATCATACAGTACTTGTCCCTTCGTGACTGGCTCATTTCACTTAGCATTATGCCTCAAGGTTCATCCATGTTGTAGCATGTGTCAAAATTTCCTTCCTTTTTTAGGCTAGATAATATTCCATTGTCTGCATATGCCACATTTTGTTTATCCATTCATCCACTAATGGATGGATTTGGGTTGCTTCTACCTCCTGGCTATAGCGAATACTGCTGCTATGAACATGAGTGTGCAAATATCTCTTTGAGATCCTGCTTTTAATTCTCTGGAAAGTGGGAATGCTGGATCATATGGTAATTATGTTTTTAATTGTTTGAGGAAATGCCACACTGTTTTCCATAGCCTCCCAATTTTCTTTTACCTCACTGTTAAATGTGAAATATCTTTTTACCAACTCTGAGACCTATTGACTATGATTCTGCTTTAGTCTAGGTAACATTCTTAGACTATCATGTGGAATGCTCTCTGGTTTGGACTTGCTTAGTTTCCCTCCCCAATGTCCCTGCGTGGTGTGAGTGACGTGCACAAGAGCAAGGAACTCTGAGAAGCCACGGCCACAATCAAAACCTAAGGAAACATTATAGAGAAAGAAAGGTTTTCTAGGCTCAGAACCCCTTCCTTTACCATGGAATCCTTTGAGTACTTTCTCTAAAGAAGGAAGTTTATCTGAAAATTCTTGTGTCTGCTTTTAGATTGGAGGACTGATAGGCTTTTCAATCCAGAACTTCTTCCGGGGATATCTAGAGAAAATGAAGTCACAGTTAGAACTCCTGAGAGAAAGGCATGATTTCCCATCGTCAGCACGTGCATGTGCACAAACACCAGCAATGGACCAAAGGGTCAGAGAGTAAAAGCTGCTTTTCCAAGTGGTCGGTTTCA
Organism: Eschrichtius robustus; assembly: GCF_028021215.1. Taxonomy (NCBI): domain Eukaryota; kingdom Metazoa; phylum Chordata; class Mammalia; order Artiodactyla; family Eschrichtiidae; genus Eschrichtius; species Eschrichtius robustus. The sequence goes on from NC_090835.1 coordinate 85,688,910, forward strand.
ACATCAGAGTCAAAGAGTAGATATATAGAGTTCTGAAGAAAGGGCCATGATCCAAGGATTCTCTACGCACCAATATATCATTTATAGACAATGTTAAAAAAGAGAGAAAGCCATTTTTTGCCTTTGAAAGTCTTTGAAACATGCCAGTAATACTACAAAGTCTAAGGAAATTACCTGAGGATATAAACAAGACAAATTAAAATTAAGCTTTAAATATACATTTTTAAAGGCTTTAAATTTAAAATTAAGGAAGTGCTGGGCAGAGATATATAAGCTAAATACAAAATAAAAGAAATCTGAGGTCTTGATCTTATTATCAAACAGGATTGGATTCAAAGCAAAAAATTATTAAGTAAGACAACAGAGGGTGTTTTATGTTACTAAGAAAATTATAATCCACAATTAAGATACAACTCTCCTTAAAGGTCAACAGAGAAAAAGTATCAAATATAAAAAGCAAAAACTATAAGAATACAAGTAAAATGGGCAAAAACTCATTGCTAATAGGAATCTTTGAGTGATTGCTTCTAGTCCATAACATACCAAGAAGTCAAAAAATAAGTGTGAATACAAAATACCTAAATAACAAAAATACTAAGGAAAGCTTCATGGAGATAGAGCAAATCCTATTCCAAGAACACAGAGAATGTACCTTCTTTGCAAATGTTTGGAACTGTCCAAAAGTTTACAACGTACCATACAGAAAGCCTCAATAAAGTCCAAAATGGTAGAAATGGCAACAAACTTGTCTGGTCACAAGATTTAAAAACTATGAAACATAAAACTGTTAGAAAAAACCCTGCACACCACTGACAGGGAAAAAAAAAAAAAAAAGAGGGAAGAGAGTGCTTGAAGAGGATCTTATCCTGGAGGAGAATGTTGGACAGAGTTCTCACCTCCTCGTCCTGGACCTGGCTTGTCTAGTGCTTGTTCCCTTCACCCGCTGCCTAGAGGACGGTCCCTGCCTTGTGCTGGTTGGCAGCCAAACCATCAGGAGTTACGGTGTCTTGAACTTTGGAGTCGATGCCACTCAGCAAGGCCCTGCCTGAGCCCTCCCTGCTTTGTCTCCCGCAGGAGCCTCCAGAGCACAGGTGACACAGCATCCCAGCCCTGATGGAGGGGTCACCCTGAGATCCTGGGCCCTGGACTTCTACCCTCAGAGGTCACCCTGACCTGGCAGCGTGGTGAGGAGGAACAGACCCAGGCCATGGAGCTTGTAGAGACCAGGCCTTCAGAGGACAGAACGTTCCAGAAGTGGGCGGCCCTGGTGTTGCCTTCTGGAGACGAGCAGAGACACACGTGCCACGTGCAGCACCAGGGGCTGCCTGAACCCCTCTTCCTGAGGTCCGGTGTGGAGGGATCTGAGGCGGAACCTTCTTCTCAGGGAAGTAGGAGCCCTTCTGGGGACTTTCAGCAGGGTCAGGGCTCAGATGTGAGGTCAGGGCCCCTCACTCTGCTTTCCTCCTCAAAGCCGTCTTCCCAGGCCAGCATCCCCATCAAGGGAGCACTTGCTGGCCAGCTTCTCCTTGCAGCTGCTGTCAGTGGGGTTGTGTTTGCAGGAGTTCAGATTGCTGGAACTTTGCCTGCAAGAACTGTGCTCTAGAACACCAAGAACTCAGGTTAGGAAGGGATTCTGGGTTTCATTGTTCTGACCCAAGGGTCTCTCACCTCAGGGGTTGAATTGCAACTCCTGTCCTCGTGACTTCTGGAGCCAACGTGCAGGCATCCTGTTGTGCAGCAAAGCCTGGAGGGACCCTGGCTGGTGGGAGGCCAGCTGAGAAAGTGCAGGTGAGCTGGGAGGCTGGGGACCTGCTGGATCCCCTGAGCCCCACTTCCAGGTCAGGCCAGTGTACGTGGCTGCCTTTGGACTCCAGGACCTTGATCTAAGTTCAGCTCCCCTTCTCCTCTATGAGGGTTCCAGGAGCAGGGCCACATGAGGCCCAGAAAGTACCAGATTGCCTGGGGAATGGGTCTCTTTCTAGTGGGACAAAAATTCTCAGGTCCGTCTCCTGCAGGATCCTAAATTTTTTTACAAAGATGAAGTAGTATTAAGCCCAGTCCTACAATGAACTGGCAAATCTGAAGGGAGAGTGTAACCTGCATGTGTGTCTGTCTGTGTGTGTTCACATGCGTATAGAAATGTGTGTGGATGTTTGTGTATATGTGTGTGGGTGAGTGTACACAAGCATGTGTGGGCCTTTGTATGCATATGTGTGTTTTTGTGGTGTGTGGGTGTGCATTGCTCTGATGCGTCCTCATCCTGGCCCCCACCCTGGCCTTCTCCAGGTGCCCCTCCCACCTCAGGGGATATAAGAGACAGGACAGCTCTCCATCTGCACATGAGTAAGAAGAGGTTGAGGTGATGAGTGTTGGGGAGAAGTGGTCCTCATCCTCTTGGAAGAAAGAAACAGGAGCTGCATGCATGGACTCTCTTCCTTCCCAGGATTTTGCCTTAGTAAATGTGTCAGATACCATTTTAAGGGACTTACATGAATCAAATTATTTAAATCTCATAAGAGTCCTCTGAGATAGGGACAGCAATTAACCCCATTTTACAGACAAGGAAACTGAGGCCTCTGAGAGCTTGGCTGGCCTTCAGCTGGCTGAGCCATGACTCTAAGGCAGCGGTCTGACTGCTGCGCCCAGGTCTGTACTCACTCTCCTGTGTTGACTCCCGTACACTGTTCACCAGCCTCACTAAGGGTCACCTCCTCTGGGGGCTCTGACAGCTTCCCTGTCCCCTCTGGGCTCTGAGACTGGCTGGGAGTCTATTGCGTTTCTCACACTCCCTATAGGTGTGTCCATGGGGTCTGAAGTGACAGGAGAGTTGGTTCTACATTGGTTGCTGGAGTGTGTTTGCCGGAGGTGGGGGGAAGTGAGGGTCACATCTGGGCTGTAGGGCCGCAGTGGTGTTTGCATCTGGGTGTGAACTGGGCTTTCCAGATGCTGAAGGGTGAAGACCAGCAGGGGCCGTGCAGAGTTTACTCATCACTGTGTTATTTCACAGCCTGAAACCACGGCCCCTCGTGGGCCTGAGAGTCACAGGGGTGTTCACGCATCTCCTTCCCATCCCTGCTGCCCTGACTGCTCTTCTTCCAGCTGACTTTCTGGGAACATCTGCTGTCCAAGGTGACACATGAGGAGGGGTCTGGCCACACCCCTGCTCACCAGCACTTCCTCCCACCCTGCCTGCTGCTCCCTTCTGGGGCCTCCTGGATGAAGTGAGAGGACAGCAACTAGGAGAGACAGAGAAGCTGACATTATGCTGGTAAAGAGAAAGCAGAACGTCTGTCATCAAGAAATGGAAAGGGTTGCCTTAGGGAAGAAGACTGAGTAGTTTCTTGTGGGCTGTTACACTGGCAGCCTAAGACTTCTGCTGGATGTTGACAGGAGGCTGACCTTAATTTCTTGCCATGTAGGACTTTCCAACGCAGCTGCTTCCTTCCTCAGAGCTTGCAAGCAGTGAAGACAGTAGAAAGTCAGCCAGCAAGATGGGGTCTTGCTCTTCTATGATCTAATCTCAGGAGTGACATCCCCGTTGTCATAGTCTATTGGTCAGAAGCAAGTCCCAGGTCCCACCCACACTCAGGGGTGGAGAGCCACAAGGTGTGAACCCCAGGAGGCAGGGGTCCTTGGGTAGATCCTTGGTATCTCAGAGTCTGTCTGCACTGGGACATTCCAGGTCAGAGAAGCAGGAGCACGAGGTAGTGAGGACTCTGCCACGGATTGCACAGTCACTGAACAGTCATTGTCACTGTGGGTCCGCCTCAGGCAGGATGATCTGCAGAACTGACTTGTGTTTATCACGGCACTGACCTGGATACAAGAATCAATGTTTTCATCGGAAAGGTTTCTCTCCAGGTCTGTGGGAATCTGAGAGGGTCCCCTCTGAATATTTGCCCCCTTACTTTTCAAACCTCCTACACCTCTAGGAAAGTGCCGTCACTAAAGTCACCCACATTTTTCTTCCCTGTGTCATCCTGCCAGCAAACCCTGGGCTCCCATTATTCCTCCCATCTTACTTTCATACAGGATCCCAGAGTCACTCCTTGTGATTCTAGTATGTTGGTTTCTTCCCCTTCATCCAGATTATTTCTTAGTGATTTTCTCTCGTGTTGATTACTCAGCTTCATTAGGAAATTGTGTTCTCTAACTAACCCTTTCTACTAATTTTTGGACCAAATGGGCCAAGGTCATCTCTCCAATCCTCAGCTCACGTCCCACACAGGGACAGGATAAGAGTGGGGCTCCTGGGAAGTCATGGACTGGCACAGACCCTCATCGGGGTGAGACATTTAGGTCACCAAGCCATAGACCTTAGCTTTCTTTATGTGCCCGGCAGGGGGCACCACACCCGGCACACAGTATGCTCTCAATCAGCTCCTTCCCTCCTGGAAGCTGTTTCCCCGACAACTAATTATAGACTATGTTGCATTTACCAGGTCATTTCACTCCATCGTGAGTTCCTTGATGTGTCACTCACTGAGGCCCAGCGCAGAGCCTGACATCTAGTTACCGCTTAATAAATGATTACTAAATGAGTGTGGGGTTTTCTTTGGTCATTCAACATTTATTTCAACTTACTAATACATGCATAAAGTTTAAAAAATTCATATGACATAAAGGATATACAGTGAAAAGTAAATTTTCTCCTCCATTCCATCCAAAACCCTTCCAAATTCCCTCCCTGGACACAGTAACTGTTACCAGTTTCGACAGTGTTATAGAGAGCGATTTAATTTTATCAGGTGGTATTTATCACATATTCTATCTGCAATTTTGTTATCAATTAGCAATATATTCTAAGATTATTCTATTTTTAAAATACAAATCTGGCTCAGCTTAAGATACTGATAATAACAATTCTCCACTGCTGATTTAAAAAAATTTAAGTATAGCAAAAATCATGTCTCTTCCATAGTAATAGAGTTTTTTTCTGGACAAAGGCACCCAGATTAAAAATACATTCGGGACTTCCCTGGTGGCGCAGTGGTTAAGAATCCGCCTGCCAATGCAGGGGACACGGGTTCGATCCCTGGTCCGCGAAGATCCCACATGCCGCGGAGCAAATAAGCCCGTGCGCCACAACTACTGAAGCCCGTGCCCCACAACTACTGAAGCCTGCGCGCCTAGAGCCTGTGCTCGCATCAAGAGAAGCCACCGCAATGAGAAGCCCCCGCACTGCAACTAAGCGGAACTAGAGAAAGCCCAGCAACGAAGACTCAAAGCAGCCAAAATAAAGAAAGAAAGAAAGAAAGAAATTAAAGTAAAAAAACAAAACAAAACATTCAATCTCCACTACTTGTATCCTTTTGATTAAGTTCTGGCCAATATGATGAAGCAGATGTCAACTTTAAAATTTTGATCTTAAAGGGAAGAAACCTTTCTTCCTTCCCTGCTTTCCCTGGTTGCTCCTGGACCATGAACATGGTCTTAGGTACCTTGGGTCATGTCAACAATGGCAACATCCCAGGGACAGCAGAGAAGGAAGGTCAAGGAGACCTGGACGCCTGGACATCCTCGTGCTGCAGAGCCATCCTAGCAGCCCTGGAACTGCCTGCCTCACTGTCATGGGAGATACACACAGGCTTCCATCCTGTGAGACCACTGTTATTTGGGTTCTGCTGCACATACTGAATACATATTGGCAGAATAGGACTTCCCAGGAGTGTGGGGCTGTGGTGGTCTGTTCTAAGACGAGCAGAGATATATTTACAGTGTCACCAATGGGCTCCTAGAACATTATTGTAAATGGAGAAAGGGAGAGCTGGGCCAGGGTTGGGGGCACAGCACAGGGAGACTGGAGACTGTTACCCTCCTCATCTCTCTAGCCATGGGGTCTGATAGGGGAGCGTTTGGGTCACCAGGTGTTAGATTTGGGAGCCTTCGTTTCTTCACTTCCCTTCTTGTCCTTTTCACAGACAGTTCTCTTGACATTCCAGCCAGGATGAGAATCACTGCTGGTGGTCTCTTCCTCCTCCTCCTCCTGTCTGATGGCAGTGACTGTGGAGGCTGAGATTTGGAGGAGAAACTCCTCAGGTAGGGAAAGAATGCAGCATCAGTTGTCATTGGGTTCCATCAGGAATCTCTGCTTCCCCAGCCAGCCCTGAGACAGCTGACCCCGGGTCCCTCATATCTTTTTCCCTGGTGATCCCCAAATATACATTCATCACTTCCCCTATTCTATTTGTTACCAATGAGTCACTAGGTCCAGCTTATGTTCCAAAGGTATTAGACAGGGGCATAGATACCGGAGGAGGGAGCATCGGGGACCAACTTAGAGTCTGCCAACCACAGGGTGACTTTGGGACCATCTGACTACATGGCCTGTCACACGGCTGAGGCTAGCAATGCAGAGACCAGAATAAATAGAGTTCAAGTCAAAGGTTTTGGGGCTCACTTCACAGGAATCCAGATCAAAATTATATTCCCGAAAACCTGGCCCGATCTTCCAGGTAATTTGGGATTTTTAAAAGAGAGAACTTTGTAGGTAGAAGCATAAAGGTAGGAAATGAAAAGAAAGGTAGCAGCGCCGAGAGTCAGCGTTGTCTCACTATCATTGACAACGATCCTTCCAGTTTCCGCAAGAACCACAGTGGTGAGTTAACTGGTATGTGATGTGACCACCACCCCTGCAACCTTTAAGTCTTTGAGGATGACGTTAACTTCTTTCATTATCCCAAGACACAATATCGTTTTTAATGTTCTGTCGTGGCTGTGCTTGGGCGGCTTTTTCAGGGGCTTCCACTAAGCCTTTCTTACTAAAAGCTTTTACTTCACAGGATTAAAAAAAAACAATATGAGTTCTCTGGGTGACATTTCCAAATACAGCTCATAAGCTTGAGAAAACCAAAGGTAAGATGTTTCCAGATTTGGCTAATGCCCTAAGGATAAAAACAATTTTTCCCTCTGGGTCATTACCCACATTTATATTTTGGCCTAAATAATTATTCTCTTGATACTGTACTTATGGAAGCTTTTTATACTTTATTTATTATTTTTATTCGTTTTCACTGGAAGAGGCAGCCTTAAAACAAGTTCTATCACGTTACTGGGAATGGAGTCTCCACGACCTGTTTTTTCACTCCTGCTATTTATCTGGCACCATGGTAGGTGCTAGAATACAAGTCCACCTAAACCAATGATACTTTATCTCTTCTGTGAGCCAGTGCTGGTTTGTGAAATGTTTGCTCTCAGCTCACAATAAGAAACATACAGACATTGAAAGTGAGTGTAAGCAAGTAAACTTCTACCTTTATCTTGACCCAGACTGGTAATTGCCAAGAAAAAGATGAGCATTTATATCATGTCATTGGATCTGCTAAGACAGTTGGATCATTAGTTCCTCATGGACCAGAGATTGAGTAACTTGCTGTCTAAACTAGTATTGATACTTTTTTGTGGGGATCACATGTAAACTGATAAGTGATATGGATACTTTCCCCAGAAAGATGTGCATGTACAAAGAAATAGGAAACTTAGTATAAAATGTCAGTGTTTATGTATGGATCCCATGAAGACTTACAGATCTTGTTTTTTTAAGCTTAGAAAGAGACAAAGGTAGGGAGAGGACATTTTGAGTAATCATTTCATTATTGAAAAATGCACTCTGCTTATCTGCGTATAAACTGGAGTAGACAGAAGCTGGACCCCATAACAGAACATCACAGAAGAAGTTGAAAGATGTCATTTATTACTTATTCATCCATCCAACCTGACTGCTTACAATGAACCAGGTCAAGTTCTCGTCTAGATCATTGCTGCAAAAATTGAAATTTGTCATTCTTTTTCCCTTCCTCACCTTCAACCTCCACCCCTAGAATCTGTACCCTCTTCCCAAGTTAGGGGAATTTCATACTTGAAGATCTTGGTAGGAGGTAGAGGCCACCTCCCTCCATAAGAGAGAAAAACCTGCTTCCAAACATTCTGGCAGGTTGAAACAGCCTGAGGCCCCACCAGGCAGGTGACCCCATGCTGGACTCTGACTCAGGACATGGTGACACAGGGAGGCTGGAATTGTGCTGAATGCTTTGGCACATGTGGCAGAGGTGGCGGTAGTGTTGTCCAGTTGTCAGGAGCAGCAGAGACAGCAGGCCTAGCCGCAGGGTGCATTGTCCAGAATCAGGGCTGATAGTGCTGTGAACAGTGGCATCTGTGCCTACCTGCAGGCGCAGGGGTTCCTCTGTGGGACCCGACCTGGATGGGATTGTGGATTCTGTTCCTGGCTGTGTACTCTCAGGGCTGTTCTGTGGCTTTTTCCTGAAATAAAACAAAACTACAATCAATCTCTCTTTCCCTCTCTCTCTCTCTCTCTTGTTCCATTTAGAACAATTTGAAACCCTTTTTTCCCCATAAAGAATTGCATGAGAATACCATGTAGCGAAACTCTGAGAGAGCAGGGATTCAGAGACTCTTCCCCGCTGCTTTATTGAGATATGATTGATCTACAATATTGAGTAAGTTTATGGTGTAAAACTTGTTGACTTGACACACTTAATATTGCAAAATAATTACCACCGTAGCATTGGCTTACAACTGTATCATGCCACATAATCACCTTTTTCGTGTGTGTGGAGAAAATTTAGGTCTACCCTCTTAGCAACTCAAGAGCTTTTCTTTATGCTGAGTGGATAACTGCTTCTTAAATTTTCCACCTGGCTATACTGCATGGTAGAGAAAACATGTATCTCCCAGAAAATGTCCTGACTTTTTCTTCCCAGGGAAAAACATTTCAATGCGGATTTAAAACCCCTCCCCACCCTGATTACTCTCTGATCACTGACCTCAGTGGATCCCAATCTGCCTGAGCCTCAGGACTGCTTGTAGGGATTGTTGCAAAGTACTCAGGCCTCTTCCCCGACCCACCATCTCAGAATGTGGGCATGGAGTCCAGGAATCCCTTATGAACAAGCCCTACAGGTGAGGCTGATGCACAGCCACGTGGGAATCCTGGTCTACATTGTTGCTACTAACTGTGTGATCTGAAGACCAGCAACCTCAGCACCAAACTTGTTTAAAATGCAGATTCTCACGCTCCCTTCCACCTGAGGTGTGCAGGTGATGCACAAGGAAGATCGGGACCCCCTGCTCTCTGTGCCTTCTAGACTCGGTGGTCAGAACCGTGCGGTCTGCTCGGGTGTGTGGTCTGATCAGATCGCATAGTGCTGGGGGGTCCAGGGTTCAGTCCTTGTCCTTCCTCTTCTGTAGCCAATTCTCCCCTGGTGACCTCATCTGTTCTCAAAGCTTTAAACCTCATTTACAGGTGTCACCTCCTCCAACTATTTCTCCAGCCAAGTCATCTCACCTGAACCCCAGACTCAGTTTGCACTTTCCTAAACCGAATGCCAATGCTGCCGCCTCCTCAAATATGCTGCTTCCAGAGTCTCCCCACTTCTGCGGAAGGTGCCCCACATGTCTACTTGCAAATCTCAAAATTTGGGGTCTCCCTTCATTCTGCTTTCTTATAACCCAAATTTAATCCATTAGGAATTGCTGTAAAACGTCATTTTCAGAATATATCCAGAATCCAATCAGTTACTATTACTTTCCCTGCTCACACCCCAGACAAGCACCAGCATCTCCAGCCTGGACACTGCACCATTTCCTACAGTTTCCTCTATGGAATCTCTTGCCCTTCACCTCCTGATTCTGCCCAGCAGCCAGATGTTTCTAGAGAGTAGTCACACCAGGTCAATCTTCTGTTCAAACCATCTTGTAAACTCCGCATCTTACTCAGACAAAATCAAAACCCTTCTAATATTGTCTAGGTCTATATGATCTGTCCGGACACTGCACCTCATCTCAGTTCCTCTCTCCTCCAGCTACGATGGCCTCCTCGCTCTTCCTTGAGCACGCAGACACTCTCCTGCCCTAGTGCACTGGCACTGGAGGCTCCCCTGCCTGGAGAGAACTTGCCCCAGACATCCTCATGGACATTCCTTCATGTCCTTCCCATCTTTACTCAAAGGTCATCTTCTCAATGAGGCCCACACTGACCGCCCTAGTAAAACAGCCACCTTCCCTGTCCCCACACACTTACACGCTGGGTCACCTTCCTCAAAGCACTTACCAACTTTTAATGTAAACACTTCCCTCACTTACTAGTCTCAGAGTGCACACTCTGCCCTTTCCCCTAGAGCATATACTCCACGTGGCTGGCAAGTTTTGTCTGTTGTTAGTTCCCTGAGGTTTCCTAGATGCAAAAATAGTGTGTCATGTATCTGGCACACAAAAATACCAACTGAATGAATCATCAGTGTAGAGCACCTCCCTATTCTAGAGACAGTGTCTTTATTAACGTGACCTCAGGCCACATGCTGTCTTGTGGCAGCTACAGCACAACATCCATTCGCAATGACATCAATGCCGCCTGTACTTTTCTCACAAGGGCTGATCTCCCCTCCCTCCCACACCAATCAGTCTGCACACCACACACCATGCTCCTTCTCGCTTCAGAAAAGAATATCCTGCACTTATGTGTCTTATATTCCAACGTACCCTGACTCTGTTAGACTCTGCTTTCTAAATCCACCAGTTTGGATTGGAGTTAGCACTAGGCTTAGAAGATCTATCTAAGGGCAGAAGAGGGGCCAGGCTGCAGAGAAGAGAGAAATCCAGCAAGAATTAAGTCAAGATGAGAGACTATTGGGTCCCTTCTCTTTGCTAATTCCAGAATCTGGTTCCTTTAAAAAGATGGGGAAAAGTTGGAAAGAAGAATCCAGCACACATCTCTAGAAGGAGGGCAAGAGCTGGATGAGGCTGAAAATTGCTCTCTTGATACTACTGAGAATCCTGTGTGCAGGGCCCCCTTGGACTTGTGGGGACAATGACAGGCAAAATGACTCCTGCTGCTGTCAGAGATGGAGACACCCAGAGAAGAATGAGACCGGAACTCTGCACATGAAAAACAACAGTCATTATTCCAACAACAACAACTAAATAAGCAAAATATAAACACACACGATAAAGACAGGGTCCGAGGATGGGACCAAGGCCTGAGCGAAGGCTACCTGGTTACAGGAAGCCCTTGCTGCCCACAGTCCTGGAGACAGTACAAGGCCCAGGTGATTTCTGAGCCTCTGAGATCACAGGTCCTGGTGGGACAAGGTTCTACTGAAGTGACGAGGACAAACAGAGAAGATGACCTGGCAGAGCAGTGACCACATCAAAGCGCACGATGCAGTGAGCACGGAGTGGGCACAGGCCGCGTCCACGCTCAGCTCCTCACAGCCTCCTCCTGTCCCACCTGCGACAGGGTCAGCACAGCAAACACACAGAATCTGGAAGGTTCTCAGTGCTTCCATTTATTCTCTCTCTCAACCTTTAGGAATCCTTTCCTTTATTATCCCATCAACCCCTCATGGCAAGAATTAGAAAAAACAAAATTCATATATAGATTTTATTTCCAACAGGCAAGTAAGACATTATTACTCAGTGCAACACGAAGTTAAAACAGGGATGGAGGTGGCCCAGCCCTGCCTCTGCTGGAACAGGCAAGTGGATCAGGGAAGAGAACACAGGTCAGTGTGGGGAGGGGTCATGGTGGACAGGGGTGGGCCAGTCTCCCCAACTCCTCACATTATGCTACGAGGAACACAGACACATTCAGATGCAGCTGCAGAAAGAGGAGTCATGGGATCTGAAGCCACAAAGTGGGACCGTGGATCACTCAGTCCCCACGAGGCTGCTGTCTCACACTGTGAAAGAAAATAATCACGAACAAATTCAGGTCAGTCATGTAAAGTGCTGACCTTCCCATCAGCCCCCCACATGGTCAAATGTCCCACTCAAAGATCCCCACCACCCGGGGCATCCCCTCGGCCCCAACACCTCTCCCAATCGAGGCCCTCCAGGGTCTCACCTTTAGGATCCGTGAGAGACACATCAGAGCCCTGGGCACTGTCACTGCCTGGGGGAGAACAAAACCAGGACGTGGTCAGAACCCACAAGAGAGAAACTAGAGAAGGAACTTTAGGAGGGTGAGCCCCCCATGGCCTCCTGTCTGCGCCCTCACATGGGTCTCAGGAATCACACCCCCTCCACACTCACTTGCAGCCTGAGCGTAGCTCCCTCTTTTTACACCTGTAAGAAGAAAACATGATGTGAGAGGCCAGGGAGAAGACTGAGTTGTGAGATCCTAGAGGAACCCCCTAGTCCTGGACCACAGAGAACTTTCCAGAACTGTTGGCCAAAACCCATGATAGGATCAGGAACACGAAGAAAGGAGATGTGGGGGGACTGGATCAACTTCTGCCCTCCTGGGGGGTCTGTCCTCAGCAGGGACCTTCCCTCTCTGACCTTCAAGTGCTGGTAATCTGGTCCCCAACTGGAATTATGAAGGTGAAAAAATCTTTCATTTCCACATGTGCTTTACAAAAGGGTAAGTGCCAGTCTCCAGACTGGCAAGCAATGTTTCTGAGTGGTACTGCCCAATAAAAATGCAGGCAAACTTCTACCTGGGCTTGAAACCCCCCAGTGAGACAAGAAAACTCAGATCCCTCCCTCCCTTCCCTACCTGAGTGCTTCTTCCTCCAGATCACAGCTCCAGCCACCACGGCTCCAGTGACCACCAAGAGAACCAGGCCAACGATGAGGCCCATGATGGGGACGGTGGGCTGAGGAGGTTCTGTGGAGGAAAGGGAAGGGGCCCTGACCTCAGGCTTGAATCCCGACCTTGCTGAACGTGTCCAGGAGGGCTCCTGCTTTATCTGAGAAGAAGCTACACACCCCCCATGTCCCTCCTTACCCCATCTCAGGGTGAGGGGCTCCTGAAGCCCCTCGTGCTGCACATGGCACGTGTATCTCTGCTCCTCTCCAGAAGGCACCACCAGGGCCGCCCACTTCTGGAAGGTTCTGTCCCCTGAAGGCCTGGTCTCCACAAGCTCCATGTCCTGGGTCTGATCCTCCCCATCACGCTGCCAGGTCAGTGAGATCTCCTCAGGGTAGAAGCCCAGGGCCCAGCACCTCAGGGTGACCTCACGGTCAGAGATGGGGTGATGGGTCACGTGTGTCTTTGGAGGGTCTGAGGAGGAAGAATCAGAAAATTCACACTTTGGGTTACCTTCATGGGCCACTGAAGCAGCATCATGTGACCATCCTGAGAATGGACAGCACAACAGGTTTGAAAAGAAGAAGCAAAAACACCAGACACCAGCCTGGACTCCGGGGTCTGGGAAAATCTCCCAGTCCTTGGAAAGTTCTAGAATAAGGATGAAAGCCAAGGTAGGAGGCTCCATGTAAAGGGGAGAATACAGAGCAATGGTCCTGACTTTGGTGGAGGCTGAATGACTCAGAAAAGCTGGAGTCAGGCCTCCTAACATGTTCTCAGGCTGAGAACAGGCCTTGAGAGAGAAAGTCATGGTTCACAAAATGGGGGTCAGGGTCAAAGGGCGCCGCTGGTCAGTTATTTCAGGGATGGTTTCCTGCTTCTTCCCCAAAGAGACTGGATTCCTTAACTGTCTTTCAGAGAAGTGAGGCCACCGGCGAGTCACTGTCTTGTACAGAATATGAAAACCTGGGCGGATTCCTCCCTCTCCCGACAAGAAGTTGGGGCGGTGTTCCCACAGGGACCCCATTTCCTCCCCTTGTGGGAAGCCAGCTCCAGCCCGAGGGGAGACCAGGGAGGCCCCGCGGCCCCTCATACCTGCGCGCTGCAGCGTGTCCTTCCCGGTCTCCAGGTATCTGAGGAGCCACTCCACGCAGGTGCCCTCCAGGTAGTTCCTGATTTGCTCCGCAACACCGGCCGCCACCCACTTGCGCTTGGTGATCTGAGCCGCCGCGTCGGCCGCGGTCCAGGAGCGCAGGTCCTCGTTCAGGGCGATGTAATCGGCGCCGTCGTAGGCGTCCTGACAGTACCCGCGGAGGAGGCGACCGTCCGGCCCCACGTCGCAGCCGTACATCTCCTGGATGGTGTGAGACCCTGACCCCGCCCCGACCAACCGCAGCGATTAAACCCAAACTGAAAATGAAACCGGGTAAAGTCCCGAGTCGGGGGGCCGGGCGGGTCCCGCAATGTTGGGGTGACCCTCGGACCCGGAGACTCGGGGCGACGCCGGCCCGTCCCTGGGGATGGGGGTCGTGACCCGGACCCGGGCCCGCGTCGCTCACCGGCCTCGCTCTGGTTGTAGTAGCCGAGCGCGGTGTGCAGGTTCACTCGGAAAGTCTGTGCGGCGTTCTTCATGTTCCGCGTGTTCCGATCCCAATACTCCGGCCCCTCCTGCTCCACCCACGGCGCCCGCGGCTCCATCCTCGGATTCGGGGCGTCGCTGTCGAACCGGACGAACTGCGTGTCGTCCACGTAGCCGACGGTGATGAAGCGGGGCTCCCCGCGGCCGGGCCGGGACACCCCGGTGTAGAAATACCTCAGGGAGTGGGAGCCTGGGGGCGGGGAGGGGTGAGACCCGGTCCGACCCTCCTCCCGGCGCGGGTCCCGGGTTTGAGGTGACGGGGCCGGGGGGGGGAGGGGGAGAGGGGCTCGTGAGAAGGAAAAGGTGTGGAGGTCGGAGAAGGGCCAGCACCTCGGGGCGAGAGAAGAGGGGGCGGGAAGCCAGGGAGGGACAGGCGGGGACCGGGGTGAGGGGGCGGGTCTGGGCCGGGAGCGGCGGCGCGGCTCCTTCCCTGGGAGTCCTGCCCCCCCGACCCCAGGGGTCCCCTCGCTCCTCCCCGCAGAGGCCGTTCCCTCCCGACCCCGCACTCACCCGCCCAGGTCTCGGTCAGGGCCAGGGCCACCGAGAGCAGCAGGAGGAGGGTTCGCGGCGCCATGACCAGCACCCTCGGGATCTGAGGAGAAGCTGAGTCCCGGCGGGTCGGTGGAGACTTTATAACCGGGAACCGCGGGGACGCTGATTGGCTTCTCCAGAAACCGGATACGCAATGGGAGTGAGAAGTGGGGCCGCGTCACGAGTGTCCAGGCAGGAGGGCCCGACACAGGTTGTGAGAGAGAAAGTGAAACTCGGGGAGACGGGGAATCCCCACCACGGAGCGTCCCCGCCCCAGCGACCGCCTGACACCCTGAGAGCCTGAGAGCCTGGCCCTCCCGGGACCTGGGACTGTGCCTGGCCCTGCTCGTTCTGCTCAGAGAGCTCTTTGTCGCACTGTCTCCCTGAGTCCTGGCCCGGGGACTGTGTAGTCAGCGATTTTCACAACACTGTGGTCAGAATATTTATACAGTCTTACAAACTAGTGACGACCGCAAAGATAATTTTGTTTATGTGGATACTTCTACCGATACTTTCCAAAGTAGAAATAATAGAGTTTAAATTTTTTAAATTAATTTATTTAGAATAATATTAATAACCCATGATTTAATATGAAAAATAACTACTTCCCAAAATAAACACGGTAGTGGGAAAAGTGGAGCTTTTCAGATTTTTATATTGTTGCAAGTCTCTCTCTTTCTTGTCTGTCTCATTAGAAGACCCCTGGATGTTCATGTTTGCTTCTGCATCGAATCCGTTTTTTTGATTGAAGTCTATGAAAATAAGAAGGCCCACACATATGTAGGGGTAGTATTTTTAATAACCTTTTCAGACAGTCATGGATGTTAGTCTTTGATACAAAACTAAAACTACACAAGTGGTAGTTTCTCAAAGGTTATTTTCAATATAAAATATTGAAACAATATTATTAACTATTTCCTATTCTGTTACGTTAAAATCCATAACCCTATTTTGCACATTGAATGTCTCTTGTACTAACTAACGTAAGATTTTAAAAAAGTAATACGTTGTTTCACTAAGTTATATAGATCTTCCAGTGTCATTCATTCTTTCAAGTAAACATTGTATTCCATGAAGAAGAGGGTAGTTCAGGTCACACAAATGATTTTCCTTGGGACATAGTACTTTGGAATGTAGCAGAAGGGCTTGATGGGTACTTCCCATGTCATCTTAGAAGATACTTTTAAAATGTGGCTTTAAGGGAGTTCCCTGGCATCCCAGTGGTTAGGACTCAGAGCTGTCACTGCCATGGCCTGGGTTCAAGGGTTCAATCCCTGTTCAGGGAACTAAGATCCCACATGCTGTGGGGCGTGGCCAAAAAAAAAAAAGTGGATTTAAGGATGATTTAGGAAACAAAAGAATTTTTATAAGTTTTTTTTCTATGAGGTACAGTTGATTTACAATGTTGTGTTAATTTCTGCTGTACAGCAAAGTGATTCAGTTATACATGTGTATATACATTCTTTTTCATTTTCTTTTGCATTATGGCTTATTAAGGAAAGATAAAAATTTGTAATGCATCAACCAGAATGTTTTAAAGAAAACCTGCTTTTTTTTTTCTGCAGGTAATTTGTGGTGAAAATAATTATATTGCCGTTTGCTACAGTAGTCTCCATCACTGCTAAGTTATACCTCAAAGGAAATGTCAACATAGTGGAACGTCAAATAATATCTTAGTAATGCTATGAAAGTAGGTTTCACCTCGTGGATCTCATGAAAGGGTCTCAGTGACTTCAAGGGTTCCATAGATCACACTCTGAGAACTGCTGTTCGAATAAACCTGGGAAAATCTCCTAACGGACCCTTGCCTTTGCCTCCTCTTCGTTTTGGAGAATCCCTCTCCCTGAGCTGGACTCCCTGCCTCCCCACACTTAGCTGAGGGCCGTGCCCCTGGGCTCCTCTAGGAGAGAACTTACCCCCTAGAAAGTGATGCCAGAGAGTGTCCTCAGTCTGGGAAGGGAGGTAGGGGGACAGGTGTTTCCCCTTTGGACCTGGAAACAGTTTGTGCCTGAAGGCACCACACCCACTCATAACCTAGTTTGGTTTTGTTACACACCAGCTAAGCATGTATTCATATCCCAGACAGAAATCTGACATCGTCTCTAAGAGAAATAATATTGGCCCTTTCATGGGTCCAGTATATCTGACTTGAGGCCCAGAAAGCATGAAGAGCAGTCCTGTCCAATAGAATGTTCTGTGGTGAAGGAATTGTTCTATATCTGTACTGTCAAAATCAGGTAGCCACTAGCTACAGGTCGCTATTTAGCACCTCAAAAGTGGCTACTGTGCTGAGCACCTTAATGTTATTTGGTTTAAATAGCCATATGTGGCTAGTAGCTAGCCAATTGGGCATTGCATAACCATAATGTTCTTAATTTCCAGTCTCTTCCCCCAAAAAGATACTGTGTGACTCATAGGTTGATGCATATTAAAATAACCTTCATATGGGAATCATGGATTTGTCTATGTGGGTCTTAGATAGATCCTTAAAATGTAGCATGCGCAGAAAGTTTCATTAACATGTATTTTAACAGCTAGAGTGTTCAGACATTAAGGACACCATGGTTTATCACCTTAAGGTCATATGTGTTCAAAACTGCCCATCGCTGGAGCTAATTCTTGTCTTTATTACCTTGAGCTCTTGTTCTTCTTTTCATTAACCTGGTAAACATAAGCAGACACTGAAGTCTTCACTTAGCCCAAGAGAAAGTATTTACTCAACACAACATATATCAAATACCTTGTAGGAGCTGTACATGTAAAATTATAAAGCAGGAGATGTAAACCTTAGAATCTACCACCTTAGAATTCTTTACTGACTGCTCCTGCTATTCGTTCCCCCAAATTCAATCAATTCTGTTTCCCTTCACGCTTGGACCCCTCTTTCCTAGACAAAAAAATACATGAATTTTTTACACTTGGGGAATGAAGAGTTGTATGGCCCAAAGATGAAAAACCACTAAAAAATCATAAATTTTCTCTATGTCAACCAGACATTCACAAAGATACTAACATATGCCCCTATCAAACTCAAAGACAAAAAATTGACAAACAGGTAGCAATGTTTTTCAGCCAAAGACCACCAGGAGAAAATCTGTGGGCAAACAAGTTGGATTTATTACTGGGTGCAGCGAGGAGGGAGACGACACACCATCGGGGACCATGGTGTCTTAGTGTGAGGTGTTAGATAGAACATATACAGGATGTGGGCTCTGGTTGGGTGATTTTGAGGAGGGTGTATGGAGGAGGGGCTCACTCTAGATTGGGTGTTGTCAGGAAGTGGGGGCAATTCTATGACTGGGCATGTCAGTGCATCTTCCCTGTGAGGAGGGAAGACTAGAGTGAGGATGCAGCTGTAATTGGAAAGAAACCGTGGTTGCTGGTATCAGCACAGGGAGAGGTTTGATACATTGTGAGGTGCACAGTGCTGCCTTGTTTGGTCTGTGCTTGGACAAAATGATGTTGTGGTCTTGTTTTGTCTCACTGTATCATGGTCTCAGGTGTCCTTGTCTGATGTTGACGTTCTGTGAGGTGACATATGTCCAACAGGAGAAGAACACGGCTGCGTGGTGAGCACCAGCCCAGCTTCTGACAACGCTGAGGCCTAAGGTAAATGTCAGAGCAGTTTCTGATGTTGGAGGCTGCTTTGTCCTTCCTGAATTCAGTGTTTTAAAGTAACTAAATCCCAAACAAAACATAATTAAAGTGTATTAGAAAACAATTTGGAAAATAAGAAATGCAAATGTCAAACAAATATATAACAAATAAATGTAAAGAAAAATGCAAATGTGGAATACGAAATGGGAATAAATTAAAATCTATCATCTTGGCAAAGATAACAGTATGAGGAGAGTATTGACAGGAATTTAGGGAGAATATACTGTCATAAAGATTGATGGGGGGGCTTCCCTGGTGGCAGCAGTGGTCAAGAATCCGCCTGCCAATGCAGGGGACACAGGTTCGAGCCCTGGTCCGGGAAGATCCCACATGCCGTGGAGCAGCCAAGCCCGTGCGCCACAACTATTGAGCCTGTCCTCTAGAGCCCGCAAGCCACAACTACTGAAGCCCGTGCACCTACAGCCCATGCTCTGCAACAAGAGAAGCCACCGCAACGAGAAGCCCGCACACCGCAACGAAGAATAGCCCCCGCCCGCTGAAACTAGAGAAAGTCTGTGCGCAGCAGCGAAGAGCCAACGCAGCCAAAAATAAAAAAAATAATAATAATAAATCAATAAATTTATTAAAAAAAAGATTGATGGGATTGGTAACTGGTACAAAAATTTTATAGGTCACTATGCAAAACGTCCCAATTTCAGTATATTTACATTAAAAAAATTTTTAAATTTTGTATTGGTGTATAGGTAATTTACAGTGTTGCAGGGTGTTTTGTTTTTTTAGGTGTACAGCAACTTGACTCACTTATGCATAGACGTATATATGTCCTTGTTTGGGTTCTCTTCCCATATAGGTTATTACAGAGTGTGGAGTAGGGTTCCTTGTGCTATACAGTGAGTCCTTGTTGATTATTTTATAAATAGTAGTGTGTGTATGTTCATCTCAACCTGCTCATTTTTCCCTGCCCACCACCTTTCCCTTTTGGTAACCGTAAGTTTCTTTTCTACGTCTGTGAGGCTGTTTCTCTTTTGTAAAGAAGTTCATTTGTATCCATTTTTAGATTCCACCTGTAAGTGATATCATAGGATACTTGTCTTTTCCTGTTTCACTTCCTTCCTTGTGGCTGGAAATGGCATTATTTCATCCTTTTTATGGCTGAGTAATATTCCACTGTGTATATGTATCCTATCTTCATTATGCATTCATCTGTCCTTATACACTTAGGTTGCTTCCATGTCTTGGCTATTGTACATAGTGCTGCCATGATCATTGGGGTGCACTTGTCTTTTAAAACTACGGTTTTTGGGCTTCCCTGGTGGCGCAGTGGTTGAGAATCTGCCTGCTAATGCAGGGGACACGGGTTCGAGCCCTGGTCTGGGAAGACCCCACATGCCGCGGAGCAACTAGGCCCGTGAGCCACAACTACTGAGCCTGCGCGTCTGGAGCCTGTGCTCCGCAACAAGAGAGGCCGCGATAGTGAGAGGCCCGCGCACCGCGATGAAGAGTGGCCCCCGCTTGCCACAACTAGAGAAAGCCCTCACACAGAAACGAAGACCCAACACAGCCAAAAATAAATAAATAAATAAATAAAATTAAAAAAAAAAAAGAAAAGTACTAAGTTCTTTCCTTAAAAAAAAAAAAAAAATGATGTATCATCACACCTATGAGAATAGCTAGAATCCAAGAACTGGTGATACCAAGTGCTGTCCAGGATGTGGAGCGACAGAAGCCCTCACTCACTGGGGCAGGAATACGAAGGAGCACAGCCACTAGAAATGATGGTCAGCAGTTTCTTATAAAGCTACACATAGACCCTCCATCCAGTCTACCGAGCACTCCAGTCCTCATGCAACTCATCTGAAAACTTATATATGCACAAACCCCTGCACAGCAATGTCTATAGCAGAGCGCCCCTCAAGTGTGGGCTGCACATAGTGACTTCCTGCTAAAGACTACAGTATGGAAAGTAGGGAAGTAAAAATAAAAGTTCACAAGGAGAAACCTGGGAAATGTACCTTAGCCGGGTGATAAGGTGAACTTATTACTGATAATGAAGTGGAGAGTATAAACCCTTGTTGTGTGGAAAATGTCACTTCATCTCTGTGGTCTTCTTCCCCAAATGACTTTGCCCCAGTCAACCAACTTGAATAGAGGGACATTCTACAATATCCCTGAGCAGTACTCAAAAACATCAAGGGGCCTCTGAGAGACTGTCACAGCCACAGGAGCCTGAAGGAGACATGATTGGGACTTAACACAATGTGTCTTTGATAGGAGCGTAGATCAGGAAAAGGAAAAACTAATGAAGTCCAAATAATTCTGGAGTTTAGTAATAATGTATCAATATTGCTTCAGTAGCTGTGATAAATGACTGAGCGTGGGATTTACAGGAACTCTCTACTAACTTTGCTACTTTTTTTGTGAATCTCAAACTACACTAAAATGAAAAAAAAATTAATATCTGCCAGAAACGAACAGGGAGTGAAATAGTTATCGAATTTTTCAGAGTGTTTTCATCAATGAGCTGGAGAGACGGGTTGTGGAGAGAAAAGATGGAAACCTCAGACACAAGGCTAGGGCTCCAGGGCTCTCCTCCCTTCGAATCCCCGCCCTATCCCCGAGCCCGACCCCAGAGCTGCTCAGACAACATCTTCATCCCCCATTGCTGACCAGCCTCCAGGGCAGCCATCTCTGTCTGATTCAGACCACTGCCCATCCTCTCCCTTCCCTGTGCTGAATAGGAGAGGGCGGAGTGGTGGCGCCCCCGTGTGGCCACAGTTGCTGATGACAGGAGACCTGAGCTCCCCTTTGACCCCCTTACAAAAGACCTGCCCAGGGTTTCCTTGGGCTCCTAGCAGTGGGTCAGTGCTGCACACAGAAGTTGGAGTTCATCCAGTGTCAAGTTCAAAGTCTGAATTGTTACCCAGAATACATGCTGACGCGGACCTTTTTCTCCCCATCAAACCAACAAGGACTTTGGCCTCAGGGAGGATCAGATTTCAAGGCCATTAACAGCTGGTTCCCAGGTCCAGGGTGGACCCCACAAACATACTGGGTGTCCTCAGTCTCCAGGGGTGGGACCTTGAACCCCAAGTCCTTGTCACTTCTTCCAGCTGCTGACCGGGTTATAGACTCTTCCTCCAGGGACTTAACTCTGGAACCTCCGTCCCTAGAATGGGGTAGAAGAGGGGGAAGAGGGGGAGGGGGAGGGGGAGGAGATCCCCTAAGGTATCTGCCTATGAAGATGGGGAGGCTCCTGGAGAAGTGAGGAGAGGAAGGAAACAATGACATTAAGGGATGGAGGCCAACAGGAGTGGAGGGGAAGGAACAATAGAGGAGAGGGGCAGAGCGGGTCACTTAGTGGACATGTGTGCAGGGAGGGTGGGGTCTGTGTGGGGAGAGGCACAGGGGCTTCTGGCCTGGGCGCTGGTAGAGGCTCTGTTTTTCACCTGGATGATAATTACACAGGTGTCAGCTCTATATTTTGCTGGTAAATTATACTTAACTTTTAGGTATTTTCCTGTCCTTACAGGTATGGTATAACTCAAATACACCTGGAAGAAAGAGAAAAGAGAAAAGGAGAGAGGGGAGGTGGTTAAAGGAATTCCTCTCTTCCAGAGAAATAACCTCACCCCCAGTCCTCACTCCACCCCACACACACATGATGCTGGGGGGCAGCAGGGAGACTCAAGGAAGGGAGAGTCCGTCCCAGCTCACAGCCCGGGGCTACTTGGACATCGTCTCCCTGTGAGCTAAGACAGCGGGGACCACTGTGCCAAAAAGACTGGCTAAAGACCTTTGGAAAAAGACCTGCGCAGCTGGTGGCCATGGAGGTGGTTCCTGGAGAGCAGAGGACAGGACGTGGACTGGAGCCTGGAGACCACAATGGCGACAAGGAGATCAGCCATGAGTCTGGGCCTGGGGGTCCCCCTAACATTTCCCTGGGACACGAAAATGACCTCCCCCCTCCCCAGACCTACAGGACCCAGGCGGCCCAACACCATACCCAAGGACACCAAGCATGGCCCCTCCTGTCCAGGCATCAAATCAGCCACCGTTTGAAGCCTCAAGTGTCCTCTCCGCTCCTCCCCAGTCCCGAGAGCCCAGGACACCCCAGTGTCCTGCCTCTTCTTCCCCTTCGTGGACCTAATAATAGACAGGGACCTGCTGTCTGGATCCCTCAGGCCTCTCTCCAGCCACTTCCAAACCTGAAATTAAAGGCCCTGTGGTCCTGGACTCAGATCTAATTTCTGGCCCTAATGTTGACCCAGGACTTCGGGGTCAGGGGTCAGGGGAGGCTCCCCAGGGCCCCACAGGCTGCAGCTGAGCCAGGCCTCCAGCTGAACAGAATCGGCTGATTCTGGACATAAAACTGGGACCTGGAGGAGACACATCAGCCACACGGAGGAGTGAAAAGCTGCCTTTGTCTCCCGCCTTCCATCCACAACCAGTAAACTTCCACGACACACCACAGGTGACTCTGCCCAACACACCAGGACTCCGGAGAATCCCGGAATCCCTGGAAAGGTGGGTGGACTGGGACAGAGACGAGGCTGAACCGAGGGAAGAGCAGAGGCGGAGCCTGCGATCCTGTTCTCCACCTGCGGCCACTGAACTGGAAGCCCCGGAACACCCAGCAGCAGCCGCAACACGACACAGCAATCCAGCCTTCCAGCCTCAGCAGTGCCCAGAGCCCCAGGTAACTAGGCAGCAGCAGAAGTGGGTCCTGGGACCCCAGCCACCAGCCCCTGAGACGCCCATGACTTTGGCCCCTCCAACCACCCACTCACAGCAGCAGAGCCGGAGAACCTTACAGCACAGGACATGGCAGAGGTGCCTGCACCAGCCCAGCTACCCACACCCCCCCTTCCCCCGTGGTTCAGGGGATCCCGGACACGAGGGAAGAACCCACTATCCCAGGTCACCAGGCAGCGATGCCAGTGGCACAGGCAGCAACAAGGCACCAAAAACCCTGGAGGCACAAGAAGCAATAAGAGGGCACGGGACCACACCCCTGATGGGGGGTGGAAAGTGCCAACTCTCCCAAGCAGGTAACACAAGTAGGAGAACCCCAAACCTGTGCTCTAGCGCCACCTCCTGGAAGAGAAGAGAAAAGCCTCTGCTCTCTAATTTGTTGAATGGTTAGAATCAAGCAGAAAAGTGCTCCCCACTTCACCAGCGCTGGCAGAGGAACAGCCCAGCAAGCACACGAAGAACCACGGTAACACTGCATCACAAAAAGTAAAGGACAGTTCTCCAGAAACCAAACTTAAGGTCATGGAATACTGTGACATAAATGATAGAGAATTCAAAACAGCTCATGAGGAAACGCAACAAGCTGCAAGAAAATTCAGAAAGGCAGTATAACGAGCTCAGGAATACTATGAATGGACAGAAGGAATACTTTACCAAAGAGATTGAAACTCTAAGCAAAACTATATAATTTCAGTGTACTTATGTGGCACACTTTCTTTAAATTGATACCTAAATATTTTATCCTGATGCTATGATAAATTGAATTGAAACGTATTCATTTTCCGAGTCCCGAGCTCGGGTGTGCTCCCGCCCAGCCACCCGCCCCGGAGCCGGCGCCACCGTGCCCAAGTGCTCCAAGTGCGACAAGGAGGTGTAATTTCCTGAGCGGGTGACCTCCTGGGGGAAGGACTGGCATCGGCCTCGCCTGAAGTGCGAGAAATGTGGAAAGACGCTGACCTCGGCGGGAGGGGACACACTGAGCATGGAGGCAAGCGCTGTTGCAACCACCCCTGCTACGGGGCCATGTTCGGACCCCAAGGCTTTGGGCGCCGTGGAGCGGAGAGTCACACTTTCAAGTAAACCCAGGTTTTGGAGACCCCATCCCCGGCTGCCCGCGGGGCCGCGGCCCTCTAGGCCGATGGCCGGCCTTCTCCACAGGCACCTGGGGCTGTCCTGTAGACCCCCATGCCCTCAATAAACCCGTACACTTGGAAGAAAACAAAAGAAAACACATTCATTCATTTTCCTAATTTTATATTTCTGGCACAAAACTCTTAAAATCCTTCGAATTTCCTAAGTGGTGAGAGCCACAGAGGTGTGTTTTGTTATGTTAGCGATTGGCTTTTGGACTGAACCTAAGGATGGGGGCTGGTTGCCAGGAGAAGCAACCATGTTAATAGGGAGCTGGAATTTCCGGTACCAGCCCATCCCCCATGTCCTGGGAGCCGAGAGGGGCTGGAGGTTTCACAACTGCAATGGCCCACGATGTAATCAATCGCGCCCATGTAATGAAGCCTCCATAACAGCCCCAAATGATGAGGTTCAGAGAACTTCCGCGCTGGCGAATACACGGAGAGCTGGGGAGAGTGTCCCAATCGGAGAGGACGCGGGAGCTCCACGCCCTTCCCACACGCTTGCCCTTTGGGTCTCCTCTGTCTGGCTCTTCCAGAGTTACATCCAGTAGTCTAGTAAGGAAAGTGTTTCTCTGAGTTCCGTGAGCCGCTCTAACAAATTAATCAAACCCGAGTGGGGGATCATTAGAACATCCAATCTGTAGCCAGTCGGTCAGAAACACAGGTGACAACCTGGACTCGAGATTGGCATCTCAAGGAGCGGGCAGGCGTGCAGGACTGAGCACTAACCTGTGGGGTCTGACGGTGCCCGCGGTAGAGACAGAGTTGAGTGAATGGGGTTGCAGGGGAAATCCAAATATGGGAATATTGGAATCTGATGATGGCAATATTAATGGTAAAGAAAGAAGGACGGGAGGGTGGGAGAAAAAGCCTGGGTTTTGCCTGCGATCATCTGTCTCCTGCTACACAGAATGGCCAGCCTGGGAGAGATGGGAGAGCTCCAGAAAAGAGAAGGAAACAATAGTTTTACCCACTGTAATCTCACACCTTCCCCCAAGGAGCTGAAATAGACACTGTTTGATTTCACCCCTCCCTTCCTAGAGTTTTAGACAAAGGTTCAACCAAGTAATTGGTGTCGACCTGTGCAGGTGTACCGCGTCTTATTGCATTTTGAAGATACTGCATTTTTTACTAGTTGAAGGTTTGCGCCAACCGTGCAGTGAGCAAGTCATCAGCGCCGCTTTTCCAACAGCATTTGCTCACTTCATGTCTCTGAGTGTTGGGCTGCACCCCGCAGGCCTACAAGGCCTGTGCTTGCCCAGCTTCAAGACAGAAGAAAGGCTCGGAGTCAGCAACAGAGGCGTCAGTGGTGCAATGGATGGGGAAGCTTACACATCTGAAGCAAGATCCTGGTGTGACATCCCACCGTGTGCAGGGGTCAGGGGGTATATTACCAGTTATAGGGGAATTGACATCACCTGGGCTCATTAGTTACCAGGGAAACCAGTAGTGGGGCACACCCCTCACATCCTACCTGATAAGAACAATCACTAGGTAGGGCCAGGGGCAAGTATGGAGGAAGGTCAGTCATGTGAGTAGTGTATAGGTGAAGCAGGCCCCGGTCGGGCAGGGGATGTACAAGAGAACAAGAGAACAGCCATCCTGAGTGGCCTGACCATACAGTGTATCAGAGTTTGGTAATTCTCACAATATTTCAAACTTTTCATTATTATTATATTTATTATGCTGGTCTGTGATCAGTGATCTTTGATGTTATTGTTGTAATTGTTTGAGGGCACCAGGAACCACTCCCATAGAAGACAACAAACTTAATGGATAAATCTGTGTGTGTTCTGACTGCTCCACTGACCAGACGTTCCCTCATCTCTCTCCCTCTCCTCAGGCCACCCGATTCCCTGCGACACAACAGCATTGAAATTAAGCCAGTTAAAAACCCTACAATGGCTTCTAAATGTTCAAGTGAAAGGAGAGTTGCACATGTTTCACTTTAAATCAAAAGCTAGAAATGATTAAGCTTAGTGAGGAAGGCATGTCAAAAGCCTAGATAGGCTGAACGCTAGGCCTCTTGCACCAAACAGTTAGCCAAGTTGTGAAAGCAAAGGAACAGTTCTTGAAGAAAATAAATAGTGCTACTCCAGTGAACACACGAATGGTAAGAATGCAAACCAGCCTTATCGCTGATATGGAGAAAGTTTTAGTGCTCTGAATAGAAGACCAAACCAACCACAACATTCTCTTCAGCCAAATTCTAAACCACAGCAAGGCCCTCACTCTCTTCAATTCTATGAAGGCCGAGAAGGTGAGGAAGCTGCAGAAGAAAAGTCTGAAGCTAGCAGAGGTTGGTTCCTGAGGTTTAAGGAAAGAAGCCGTCTCTTTAACATGAAAATGCGAGGTGAAGCAGCACATGCTGATGTAGAAGCTGCAGCGAGTTATCCAGAAGATCCAGCTAAGACCATTAATAAGGGCGGCTACACTAAATAACAAATTTTCAGTATAGATGAAACAGCCTTCTGTTGGAAGAAGATGCCATCTAGGACTTTCATAGCTAGAGAGGAGAAGTCAATGCCTGGCTTCAAAACTTCAAAGGCGAGGCTGACTCTCTTGTTAGGGGCTAATGCAGCTGGTGACTTTAACTTGAAGCCAGTGCTCATTTACCATTCCTCAAATCCCAGGCCCTTTAAGGTTTATGCTAAATCTACTCTGCCTGTGATCTGTAAATAGAACAACAAAGCCTAGATGAGAGCACATCTGTTTACAACATGGTGGACTAAATATTTTCAGCCCACTATTGAAACTTACTGCTCAGAAAAAGATTCTTTCAAAATATTACTGCTCATTGACGATGCACTTGGTCGCCCAAGAGCTCTGATGGAGATACACAATGAGACTTTCCCTCCTCTCCTGCTTTCCCTGGTTGCTCATGGACCAATGACATGGTCTTAGGTATGTTGGGTCATGCTAATAAGGGCAACATCCCAGAGACAGCAGAAAACAAAGGTCCAGGAGACCTGGATGCTTGGACATCCTCCTGGTGCAAAGCCACCCTAGCAGCCCTGGAACTGCCTGCCTCACTGTCATGGGAGACACACACAGGCTTCCATCCTGTGAGACCACAGTTATTTGGGTTTCTGCAGCACATACTGAATTAATACGTATCGGCAGAATAGGACTTCCCAGGAGTATAGGGCTGTGGTGGTCTGTTCTGGAGATGAGCAGAGATATATTTAGTGTCACCTCTGTGGGCTCTTGGGACATTACTGTGAGTTAGAGAAAGGGAGAACTGGGCCAGAGGGGGCAGCACAGGGAGATTGGAGATTGTTACCCTCTTCATCTTTCTAGCCATAGGGTCTGGCCTAGGGAAGTGTTTGGGTCACCGGCTGTTAGATTTGGGAGCCCTTGTTTCTTCACTTCCCGTCCTCTTTGCAGACCAGATCTCCTGCTTATCCTACCTAGGATCAGAACCACTGCTGGTCTCCTCCTCATCACCCTGTCTGATGACAGGGATTGTGGAGGTGGAAATCTAGAGGATTAACCCCTCAGGTAGAAAAGGAGTGCAGGGTCATTCTGCATCAGATTCCATAAGGACTCTGTGCTTCCCCCAACTGGTTTGAACAGCTGACTTTTGGGTAGTTGACCTCCGGTCCCTCATATCCTGTGCCCTGGTGATCATAAAATTCTATCGCTTCACTGTATTCTCCTTATTACAAATGAGTCACTAGGTCCAGCTTATACTCCAAAGGTGGGAATTACACAAGTGCATGAACACCAGGAGACGGGAATCCCATCTTAGAAGTGTGCTCACCACAAGAGGGACTCTGGCAACCACCTGAAAGTGTGGCATCTCACAGGGCTGTAGCCAGGAGCGCAGAGATCAGAGCTGAGGTCAAAGGGACTTTGTGTTCCTCCCACAGGAATACAGGACAAAATTATGATCCCAGAAAGGTAGCCCAGTCTTCTAGGTAATTTGGGGATTGGAAGAGGCAAAAGGCTAGGTAGAAATATGAAGAAGAGGAAATAAAAAGACACCCAGCCGTTCTAATAGTTAATGTTCTCACTTATTTTCTTATGGTTCTGAGAATTTGAAAAAGTCTTTTTGTTTAATAGTTACATGGTTTAATAATCAGCATGACCTTAAATAACTTAGGAAATATAATGAACCGAGGGATGAGGAAATCACATGACCCAGGCCTGACCAGTCAGGTTACCACGTTGTACCACATCCACCTAGCAACAGGGATTGGTCCAAGGGTAGTCTTTCCTCTCCAGTACTTTATGTATGGTCAGTGTGAGAAAGATGTTTATCTTTCTGCTAAACTTGTGAAAGTGGGTAATGTGAGGGGGTTAGAGATCATATTGTCTGTCTTCCCCAGGAACAGTGAAAGAGAAGAGAAATTGAGGTCTGATGACAAGTTTGAGTCCCCGGGTCCAATCATGTCTCTAATTGGCCTCACCCCTGGCCTTCCCAGGTAAATCAACATGTTACACCTCTTTTGCCAAAGCTAGATTCATTCGAGTTTTGTTAACTTGCAACTGAAAGAGTCCTCTCACAAGAAGGCAGACTTTTCTGTGATGCTGGGTATTTAGATAACACTCGTTCCCATGTTATTAAGACTTTATTTTTGTAGAGTAGTTTTAAGTTCACAGCAAGATTGAGGGGGATATACAGAGATTTCCCGTATACTCCCTGCCCCCATACACGCATAGCGTGCCCCGTTATCAATGTCCCCTGCAGAGTGGTGGGTTTGTTACAACTGATGGACCTACACTGACACATCATCATCACCCACAGTCCATAGTTTATATTATGATTCACTCTTGGAACTCTACATTCTGTGGGTTTGGACAAATGTATAGAAACATGTGTCTATTATTATAGTATCAGACAGAGTGTTTCACTACCCTAAAAATCCTCTATTTTCCGCCTACTAATTCCTCCCCTCACTCCCCAACCCCTGGCAACACATCTTTTTACTGTCTCTACAGTTTTGCCTTTTCCAGAATGTCATATGCTTGGAATCATACAGTCTGTAGACTTTTCCGATTGGCTTCTTTCACATGGTAGTATGCACTTAAGGTTCCTCCATGTCTTTACAAGTCTTGCTAGTTCATTTCTTTTTGACACTGCAAATATCCCATTGTCTGGATGTACCACAGTTTATTTATCCCTTCACCTACTGATGGACATCTGAGTTGCTTCCAAGTTTTGGCAATAATGAATAAAACTGCTATAAACATTCATATGCAGATTTTTGTGTAGACATGTTTTTAACTCCTTTAGGTAAATACTGAGGAACACAACCGCTGGATTGTCTGGTAAGAGTATTTTTAGTTTTGTAAATAACTGCTGCACAGTCTTCCAAATTAGCTGTACCATTTTGCCTTCCCACCAGCAATGAATGAGAGTTCTTGTTATTCCACATCCTCTCCAGCATTTGGTCTTCTTAGTGTTCTGGATTTTGGCCATTCCAATAGGTGTGTAGTAGTATCTCATTGTTTTAATATGCATTTCCATGATGACATATAATGGGAACATCTTTTCATATGCTTATTTGCCATCTGTATATCTTCTTTGGTAAGGTGTCTATTAAGGTCTTTGGTCCATTTTTTTTTGGCTGCATTTGGGTCTTCCTTGCTGCATGCAAGCTTTTCTCTAATTGTGGCGAGTGGGGGCTACTCTTCATTGCAGTGTGTGGGCTTCTCACTGCGGTGGCTTCTCTTGTTGTGGAGCATGGGCTCTAGGCGCACGGGCTTCAGTAGTTGCAGCACGTGGGCTCAGTAGTTGTGGCTCACGGGCTCTAGAGTGTAGGCTCAGTAGATGTGACCCACAGGCTTAGTTGCTCCGTGGCATGTGGGATCTTCCAGGCCCAGGGATTGAACCCGTGTTCCCTGCATTGGCAGGTGGATTCTTAACCACTGCGCCACCAGGGAAGTCCCTTTGGGCCATTTTAAAACGAGATTGTTTTCTTATTGTTGAGCTGTAAGAGTTCTTTGCCTATCTTGAATAACAGTTCTTTATCAGATGCGTCTTTTGCAAAATTTTCTCCCAGTCTGTGTCTTGTCTTCTCATTCTCTTGATATTGCCTTTCTGCGAGCAGATGTTTTTAATTTCAACGCAGTCCAGCTTATCACATTTCTTTTACGGATTGTGCCTTTGGTGTTTTATCTAAAAAGTCACTGTCATACTCAAGGTAACCTAGGTTTCCTCCTATGTTACTTCTAGGTGTTTTACACTTTTGCATTTTACCCTTAGGTCTGTGGTCCATTTTGATTTAATTTTTGTGAAGGGTGTAAGGTCTACATCTAGATTCGTTTTTTGTTTTTGTTTTTTTTGGCATGTGCATGTCCAGTTGTCCCAGCCCCATTTTTCTTTTTAACATCTTTATTGGAGTATAATTGCTTTACAAAGGTGTGTTCGTTTCTGCTTTATAACAGAGTGAATCAGCTATACATATTCATATATCCCCATATCTCCTCCCTCTTGCGTCTCCTTCCCACTCTCCCTATCCCACCCTGCTAGGTGGTCACAAAGCACCAAGCTGATCTCCCTGTGCTATGTGGCTGCTTCCCACTAGCTATTTTACATTTGGAAGTGTATATAGGTCCATGCCACTGTCTCACTTTAAATAAATAAATTTATTTATTTATTTATTTTTGGCTGCGCGCGGGCTTTCTCTAGTTGTGCAAACGGGGGCTACTCTTCATTGCGGTGCGCGGGCTCCTCATTGCAGTGGCTTCTCTTGTTGCGGAGCACGGGCTCTAGGCACATGGGCTTCAGTAGTTGTGGCTCACGGGCTCTAGAGCACAGGCGCAGTAGTTGTGGCGCACGGGCTTAGTTGCTCCGCGGCATGTGGGATCTTCCCAGCCCAGGGCTGGAACCCGTGTCCCCTGCATTGGCAGGCGGATTCTTAACCACTGTGCCACCAGGGAAGCCCCCGAACGCTTCCATTCTTCAAAGCTGAAACTCTCTACCCATTGAACAACAGCTCCGCATTTCCCCCTCCTCCCAACCACTAATCTACTTTCTGTTCCTGTGGATTTGACTACTTCAGAGACCTCCCATAAATGAAATCATACAGTACTTGTCCCTTCGTGACTGGCTCATTTCACTTAGCATAATGTCCTCAAGGTTCATCCATGTTGTAGCATGTGTCAGAATTTCCTTCCTTTTTTAGGCTAGATAATATTCCATTGTCTGCATATGCCACATTTTGTTTATCCATTCATCCACTGATGGATGGATTTGGGTTGCTTCTACCTCCTGGCTATGGCGAATAATGCTGCTATGAACATGAGTGTGCAAATATCTCTTTGAGATCCTGCTTTTAATTCTTTGGAAAGTGGGAATGCTGGATCATATGGTAATTATGTTTTTAATTGTTTGAGGAAATGCCACACTGTTTTCCATAGCCTCCCAATTTTCTTTTGCCTCACTGTTAAATGTGAAATATCTTTTTACCAACTCTGAGACCTATTAACTATGATTCTGCTTTAGTCTAGGTAACATTCTTAGACTATCATGTGGAATGCTCTCTGGTTTGGACTTGCTTAGATTCCCTCCCCAATGTCCCTGCGTGGTGTGAGTGACGTGCACAAGAGCAAGGAACTCTGAGAAGCCACGGCCACAATCAAAACCTAAGGAAACATTATAGAGAAAGAAAGAAGGTTTTGTAGGCTCAGAACCCCTTCCTTTACCATGGAATCCTTTGAGTCCTTTCTCTAGAGAAAGAAGTTTATCTGGAAATTCTTGTGTCTGCTTTTTGATTGGAGGACTGATAGGCTTTTCAATCCAGAACTTCTTCCGGGGATATCTAGAGATAATGAAGTCACGCTGGGAACCACTGAGAGAAAGGCATGATTTCCCTTCGTCAGCACGTGCATGCGCACAAACACCAGCAATGGACCAAAGGGTCAGAGAGTAAAAGCTGCTTTTCCAAGTGGTCGGTTTCAACATCAGAGTCAAAGAGTAGATATATAGAGTTCTGAAGAAAGGGCCATGATCCAAGGATTCTCTACCCACCAATAGGTCATTTACAGACAATGTTAAGAAAGAGAGAAAGCCATTTTCTGCCTTTGAAAGTCTTTGAAACATGCTACTAATACTATAACCTCTAAAGAAATTACCTGAGGATATAAACTAGGCAAATTAAAATTAAAATAAAGCTTTTTTTGTTTGTTTTTTTGGTCACCCTGTGCGGCATGTGGAATCTCAGTTCCCTGACCAGGGATCAAACCCAGGCCCCCTGCAGTGGAAGTGTGGAGTCTTAACCACTGGACCACCAGGGAAGCCCCTAAATTAAGCTTTAAATATACATTTTTAAAAGCTTTAAATTTAAAATTAAGGTATAGCTGGGCAGACATATATAAGCTAAATACAATATGAAAGAAATCTGAGGTCTTGATCTTATCAAACAGGATTAAATTCAAGGCAAAAAAGTATTAAATAAGACAACAGAGGGTATTTTAGGTTACTAAGAAGATTATAATCCACAATTAAGATATAACTCTCTTTAAAAGAAAAGAAAGCATCAAAATATAAAAAGCAAAAACTATAACAATACAAGAAAAATCGGCAAAAATTCATTGCTAATAGGAATCTTTGAGTGACTTCTTTTAGTCCATGACATATCAAGAAGTCAAAAAATAAGTATCAATACAAAATACCTAAATAACAAAATGACTAAGGAAAACCTCATGGAGCTATATCAAATCCTATTCTAAGAACACAGAGAATGTACCTTCTTTTTAAGTGTTTAGAACTGTACAAAAATTTACAACATACAATACAGAAAGCCTTAATAAAGTCCAAAATGGTAGAAATGGCAACAAACTTGTCTGATCACAAGATTTAAAAACTATGAAACATGAAACTACTAGAAAAAAACCCCAGCGCCACTGACAGATATCCTCTTTCTTAAATCTTATGTTAAATAGCAAATCAAATTTAAAATTTCAAAATAGCTAGAAAACAATAAAAATACCAAATACTAGAAATTTTGGCCTATGACAAAAGCAGGGCTCGTAGATATACACACACAAAAATAAAAAAATATTAAAAATGGAAAAAAGAAGGGAGAGGCAAGTAGAGGAGTCAAAAATAGAAATACACAAAACAAACAAATATATTCAGACATAAAAAAATTAAATTTAAGGACATTATTTGGCAAATTATGCAAATATTTTTGAAAATATAAATGAAAATGGTGATATTCCAGGAGCTATAAATACGAAATATTCCAATTAAAAAGTGTCAGAATGAATTTATTTAAAAAGAAAAAAATTTTATGTTGCTTATAAGAGGTACATAAAAATAACAGCTGAGAAAGGTTGAGAGTTAAGGGGTAAAAGGTTAAATAGCATGCAAACACTAATCAAAAAAAACCTAGAATACCTCTACTAATATCAGACAAAATGCTTTCAGGCAAGAAGTCTTACCCATTCTGTATCACTCTCATTTCTTAAATAATTACTCATCTCTAATTGTCTCTGTCTAGTCTCCCCAGCCAGAATCTGGTAACCTATCTCATTACACCCCTTTCTACCCAGTAACTGGGCCACAGTAAACGTGCAGTATATGCCAATAGTCTTGAATGTCTCTGGGATGAACAGTGTATTATCAAAATACCTCCCTTTTATCTCTGTTCAAAGCTTCTGAGTATCGTGTGGGTATAATTTTTGAAAACTGTCAATGTTAAATGCCTAGCACACATTCCCTCAGACCCACTGTTCAAGAACCCATTATCTCTATGGCTCATATACATTTCCTCGTCTTATGGTCAGGCAGAGAGCAGGAAACCACCACTAGCAAGCATGGAGGACAATCTGATGATGAAATGTGCTCTACAGAATATGAGGGAAGCTGTGGCCAGGAGAGGCAGCTGGGAATCAAGTACAGAAAGAACAAAAGGAAATCGGGTTTTAGAAACAAATGTGTATTCTAAATTTTCTCTAATACTCTCCCATAATCTCCTCCCATTTCATTTCTCCCTATCCCATTACCATCCTAACATAAGTTCCATGACAATAACTTTTCTAGAACTCCCTCCCCCATTCTATGGAATACCTTTCAACTTACCCTTTCTAGAAGAACCTCTCTTCCTCCAAACAACCCCTTTCCAGCCCTTGCCACATTTCAATAAGTTATGGTGACAGAAAGAAAAAACAAAGGAACACCTAAGTGGTTAAAAAAAAAAAGCAAGCAGCACTTACCTGCTTATTACGTTGCTTGGGTCCTAGAAAGGAAGAGAAGACAGACTGTCATGGAAATAAGGTTCCTAGGAGCTGACACCATTCCCTACGATGGGCTTGCTGGGGAATGGGTACACAACAGGACTGTACAGAGAATTTTCTGATGAGCCTGGACCTGTTCTGTTCTCCACTGTAGTATCAGTTTATGGGGACATATGTTTCCCCGTCCTTTCCTCTATTTGAGTGCTAGACTATCCCCTCCAGGAAACCTTCCTTGATCTGTTAAGAATCCTATTGTCTACCAGGTTAAGACTGAAATCTCAGCCTGCCTTGGAAGGCCCCTACTCAGTTGACCCCATCTTACCTGTCTCATCTTCCCTTTAACTTCTTCCTCACTTAAGCTGACTCCTCCCGAAAGGTAGCTCCTTTCACTCTATGTACCCTTTCTACCTTCCAACTTATCTTCCTCAGCACCTACGCCCACCCTTTTATTATCACACTCATTAAGTTTATTATCACATTCATTTATTTCATTTTAACCAATGCACCTCCACCAAATGGAAAGTTCAACTCCTCCTTCCTGCTAATCCAAATCTTTACATTTTCTTCAAGGCTGCCATTAAGAGCTGCTTCTTCCTTGAAGCCTTCCCTGACTAAACCTAGCCTTTTCCAGAATTCCTGGGGCTTCCTGTCTGACCACAAGATTTAACACTCGATTATTTCTTATAATTATAAATGTATAGATCTTACTATCTCATTGTAAGATCTGGGCCTATTACAGTCCCTTGCCCACTGCAAGTTGGGACTTAAAACCTATTGCTTTGCTGATTAACTTATTAAAGAACTCAACAAATGAGAACAGAACCTTGTCTC
Source organism: Eschrichtius robustus (assembly GCF_028021215.1). Lineage (NCBI taxonomy): Eukaryota > Metazoa > Chordata > Mammalia > Artiodactyla > Eschrichtiidae > Eschrichtius > Eschrichtius robustus. The sequence continues at coordinate 85,724,149 of NC_090835.1, forward strand.
TCCTGACTCCTTGTCCAAATCTCATGCTAATGGAGGGCTACACTGCATCCTGGAGCAAGGGGACTCAGGTACAGTTTAGTTGGTCGCTCGCCTGCAAAAGTTCAAGTGCTGGCTGCCGGGCCTTCTCTAACTCAGAAATCAGGGTCTCAAGCCGGATGACCTCCTCGGAGCCCTTGGTGACATGGCTGTTCCTCCCTTCAGTGAGCTCTTGCTCCATCCCATCCAGCCACTCCAACAGGTACTGCTCCCTTTCTCTCAGGAACTGATGGCCCTGCTCAAACACTGATGCTATGTCTTGCTCGTGGTTCTGGAATTTTGCCTACAGTAAAGGCAGAAAGAGGAAGAGGATTTCTTCTGAGGCTAGGAAACACCAGAACATTTGTGAGATCTGGGAATGAGTTCAGAACAAGAATCCCTTTCATCACACCCTCCTTCTCCCCATCCTTCAATATCCCCCCTCCCCCGGACACACACACAGACACAAACACACACACACACATACTCTCCCACCCAACACAGGTACACAGAACATTCACTTGAGACTTCTCTTACCAGCAGGGCCTGAATCTCATCTTGTCCTGTAGACTGAAGATTCCGAATCCTGTCCCTGTCTCCCTTCAGAATCTTCAGACGGTTTAGAATTTTACCCTATGGAAATAAACATGGATAATATTAAGATGAAGATGAAAACGCCCTCAATAAGAAAAGAGATCTGCAAAATGATTCCAGAGTGAAATCAGATAGTGTTTGACCTTATGTAGTATAATAAGGTAACTAGGATGGAATAGTTTCCATCCTACTTAATGAAGAAGAAACAAAGTGAGTGCTATGTTAACTTAGAGCAGCTTCTCAGAAGTGAGATAAAATGAATATTAAACTTATACTGTACTGTATGTCAATTACATCTCAATAAAACTGGAAGAAATTAAGTGAGATAAAATAATGATTTATTATCACTGCAACTACTAAGACTTATAGTATAGTTTTTATTTATACTTACACTGTCTCTTTCCACCACAAATATAGACAATTTATATTAAAATTTTATTGATAACATAGAAATAAAAAAGAAAATCAACACAAAAAGTGAAGGAAAGTATATGTACTAACTCCAAGTCATTAAGAGAATGACTAAATTGGTTTTAAGAGTCCCATCAACCAAGGAGAAAAGGGAAATAATGAATCACATTAATTCTTTAGCTGACAGGAGAAAAAATACTAGTATGGAAAATAATATTTTCCCGGAGATTAAATTCTGAAAGAAAACTTATACAAGATGCAATATTCTCAAAAATATTTTTACAACAATAGTGTGCTAGAAACACACAATTTGAAGCTATGTATCAAGACAGCTATCAAGAGCGCTGGTATTCTATACTGCTGGTTGAGACTTGATTGATTGCCTCAGAAACTAAAACATCAAGGCAATGGGACAGACTTGCTATTATAAAAGATACGAAAACAAACCAGTTTATTATCCAAATGCAAAGGATAACACGTTGCCAAGAACTTTCCATGCTACAGAATTTGAACCTTCACCTACACCTGTTAGAATGGCTATTATTTAAAAAACAAAAGATAAGTATGGGTGAAGATGTGATGAAAAGGAAACCCTGGTACACTACTGATGGGAATGGAAACTGGCACAGTCATGGAAAACCCAATGGATGTTTCTCAAAAAATTAAAAACAGAACTACCATATGATCCAGCAATCCCACTTCTAGATATTTATCCGAAGGAATTGAAATCAGGATCTCGAAGAGATATCTACCCTCCCATGTTCATTGTAGCATTATCCTCAATAGCCAAGATATGGAAACAACCTAATGTCCAATGGATGAATGGATAAAGACAATGTGGTATATACATACAATAGAATATTACTCGGCCTTAAAAAAGAAGGAAATCCTGCATTTGCAGCAACACAGATGGACCTGGAGGACATTATGCAAAGTGAAATAAGCCAGACACAGAAGACAAATACAGTAGAATCTCACTTATATGAGAAATCTAAAACTAGTCAAACTCAAAGAAGCAGACCATGGAATGGTGGTTGCCAACAGCTGGAGGGGAGGTGATGGTCAAAGGGTAATGGTTTCAGTTATGCAAGATAAATAAGTTCTGAAGATCTACTCTACAGCATAGTGCTTATAGATAACAATACTGTGTTATATAATTAAAATTTGCTAACAGGATAGATCTTATGCTAAGTGTTCTTATCTCACACACACACATACACACACACACACACACACACACACAATAACATAATAATAATAATAAAGTGGGTGGGAGGAAACTTTGGGAGGTGATGGATATGTCTATGGCCAACTACTGAGCTCGTGCGCCCCTAAATAGAGAGCCTGCGTGCCGCAAAACTACTGAGCCCACACACTCTGGAACCCACGCACCACAGCTACAGAGTCCATGGGCCCTGGAGCCCGTGCACCACAACTAGAGAGAGAAAACCTGCACGCCACAACTAGAGAGAAGCTCGCGCACCACAGTGAAAGAGCCCACTTGCCTCAACAAAGATCCCAAGTGCTGCAACGAAGACCCAACGCAGCCAAAAATAAATAAATAAAATAAATAAATAATAAATCTTAAAAAAAATGGACTGCAATTCAAAAAATCAGTATATTACATATAATAAAGAGTAAATGGTATTTAACAAAACTTGTGTTTTAGTGTGTGTGTATGCGTGTGTGTATATTCATGTGCATGTATATTAGACTGGATTGTGAATTAATTCCTTACTGTGATGTTTCAAAAAATGTTTGAAAACTCTTAGTTTAAACCATGATAATGAGCTTTTCCAGGCAGAGTATGAATAACAGACCTATGATTGAACATAGTGATTTCTAATAATCTAACTCTCATACTCTCAAATGAGTTTTAATATATAGCCCTAAATTTTTGTAATTCTTATTCTCTACTGTTGAGTCATTTAAAGCAATTTTTTTATTTTTATTTTTTTATATTTTATTTATTTATTTATTGGCTGCATTGTGTCTTAGTTGCCACGTGTGGGATCTTTCGTTGTGGTGTGCGGGCTTCTCTCTAGTTGTGGCGCCCGGGCTCCAGAGTGCATGGGCTCATTAGTTCGTGCACTGGGTCTTAGTTGCGGTACGTGGAATCTTTCGTTGCAGCACGTGGGCTTCTCTCTAGTTGTGGCACGCGGGCTTAGCTGCCGCACGGCATGCGGGATCTTAGTTCCCTGACCAGGGATCGAACCCACGTGACCCGCATTGTAAGGCAGATTCTTTACCACTGGACCACCAGGAAAGTCCCTGCAGTCCATTTTTTTAAAATGCCGGTTATAACCCACAAAATTGATGCCATGATACAAGGTATTGCAGTCTACACTTTGAAAAACACTGATTTAAACCACAACAACTTTATCACTAACCCTGACCTCTACCCAGAAATGCAAACTCTAGGGAGCTACAGAAGCCTACTGTATCACCACTTGAATATACCACTTGCACCTCAAATTCACATCTCCAAATGCATTATCTTCCTCATTGTTCCTACTCCTCAGTAAAAGGTACCAACAACCACTCCATGACCCAAGCCAAAAGCTGGGTGTGATTTTAGACAGCTCATTCTCTTTCACTACTACCTCCAATATCTGGTCACTGAATTAAATAATACAATGTCTGAAATAAAAATTTCACTCCATGGCCTTAACAACAGAATGCAGATGATAGAAAAAAGAGCGAGTGACCTTGAAGATAGTGCAATAAAAATGATCAAGTCTTGATAATAGAGAGAAAAAAAAGATTTATTTTTATAAAAGCAGAAACTCAGTGACCTATGAAATATCAAAAGGTCTAACATTCATGTCATTAGAGTCCCAGAGAAGGGAAAGAAATTGGTAAAGGAAAAAAATGTTTAGAGAAAAATGGCTGAAAACTTTTCAAATATGGCAAAAGACATAGATTTATAGATTCAAGAAGCTCAGCAAATGCCAAACAGAATGACTTTAAGGAAAACCACCTCAGATACATCATAATCTAACTGCTGCAAACCAAAGATGAAGAAAAAATCTTGAAAGCAATCAGAAGAAAATAACATATCACAATGAGGGGAAGAATGATTCAAATCGCTCAGATTTGAATCCGAACAGATTTCTCATTAGAAACCATAGAGGCCAACAGACAGTGGGGGAAACATCTGTAAAGTCCTGAAGGAAAAAAACCTGTCAATCCAGTGAAATATCCTTCAGAAATGAAAGCAAAATATAAATATTTTTAGATGAAGGACAACTGAGAGAATGTGTCACCAGCAAACCTGCCCTAGAAGAATTGTTAATGGAAGTTCTTCAGGCTGATGTGAAATTCCAAAGGGACAGTTGGAGCTTCAGCAATAGCAACAGAGCAGAAGAAAGAGCAACACAAATGGTAAATATTTGGATAAATACAGTAGTCTATTTTATACCTCACAAATTCTTTAAAATACGTAGGACTGTTGGAAGCAAAAATTGTAACATTGTTAGAGAGATAATGTATGTAGATATAATACATAAGACAACTACAGGGAAAGCGACCTATATGGTTGTAAGGCTTCTACATTTTACTTGAAGTTGCAAACTTTTAACTCGAAGTAGATTTTTAACTCTAAGGTATGTATATTGTAACACAGAGACCACTACCAAAAAAGTAATATGAAGAGATATAGCCAAAAGCCAATAGGTAAGTTAATGTGGAATATTAAAAATATTAGAATAAAAGAAGAGCAGGCAGGAAAAGTGAAATAGAAGAGTAAAAAACATAGGGTACAAAACAGAGATGATAAAATGGTGGACCCAAGTTCAACAATGTTAATAATTACATTAAATGTGAATAGTCTAAACACACCCATTAAAAGAGATTGTCAAATTGGTTTAAAAAAAGACCAAACTATATTTTATCTCCAAAAAAACCCACACTAAATATCAATATAATAATATAGATATACTAAAAGTAAAAGAATTGAAAAAGATGTACCATGCAAACACTAACCAAAATAAAGCTGAAGTAGCTATATTAATATTAGATAAAGTAGACTTCAGAACAAGGTATGTTACAAGGGATAGATAGGGCTATTACTTAATGACAATGGGGTCAATTCTCCAAGAAAACATGCTAATCACAAGTGTGTGTGCAACAACAGAGCTGCAAAACACATGAAGCAAAGACTGATGGAACTGATATGAGAAATAGACAAACCCAAAATTATGTTGGAGACTTCAACACTCCTTTCTCCAAAACTGAGAAAAATTAAACAGAAAATCAGTAAGGATAAAGAAAACCTGAACAACATATCAACTAACTTGACCTAATGGCAATGACAAAACACTCCGCCCAACAAAAGCAGAATATACATTCTTTTCAAGTGCATATGAAATATTCATATAAAGGAACATATTCTGGGCTGTAAAACAAACCTTAACAAATTTAAAAGAATTGAAATTATACAAATTATACAAAATATGTTCTTTAACCATAATGGAATTAAACTAAAAATAGAGAACAGAAAAATATTTATAAAATCCCCAAACATTTGGGGATTAAACAATGCACTTTTACATAAGCCATGGTGAATAGTATTGTATCAATGCCAATTTCTTTGTTTCGTAAGATGTTATCACTGGCAGATGATGGGGAAAAGGGTACACAGAGGTCCTCTGAGCTATTTTCATAACTTTTTGTAAATCTTAAACTATTTAAAAATAAAAACTATTTAAAATTTTAAAAAAGAGAAATAAATACAAATGAGTGAAGAAAGCCTATGTGATCTATGGGACACCATCCAAAGAAACAAAATCTGAATCACTGGTGTTCTAGAAGGGGAAGAAAGGGAGACAGGGACTGAAAAACTATTTAAAAGAAATAATGGCTAAAATTTTCCCAAACCTGGGAGAAATTTGAATATTCAAGTTCATGAAACTATTAGATCACTCCATTATTTCAGTCTGAAATGATCTTCTCTAAGACACATTATAATAAAACTGCCAAGAATATAAGACAAAGACAGAATCCTAAAATCAGCAAGCAAAAAGAAGATTGTAAGCTACAAGGCACCCCTATTAGGCTATCAGTGGATTTCTTAGCAGAAATCCTACAGGCCAGGAAAGAGTGGGATGATATATTCAAAGTGCTGAAAGAAAAAAATTGCCAACCAAGAATTCTCTATCTGACGCAGTTGTCCTTTATTAAGGAGAAATAAAGACTTTAACAGACAAACAAAAACTGAGGGAGTTCATCACCACTAGATCTGCCTTACAAGAAATGTTAAAAGGAGTTCTTCAAGCTGAAATGAAAAGATGCTAATTAGTAACATGAAAACATACATATATATACAACACACAGGTAAAGGTAAGTATACAGTCAAATTCAGAAAACTCTGTTACTGTAATATGATGGTGTGTTAACCACTTAACTATAGTATAAAGGTTAAAGGGCAAGAGTACTAAAAATAACTATAGCTACTATAATTTTTAATGAATATACAATATAAAAAGAGGTAAATTTTGACATTAGAAGTATAAATGGGTGAGAAGTAAAAGGGCAGAGTTTTTGCATGCTAGTGAAATTAAGTTTTTGCATGCTGATACATCTAATAAGAGGCTTTATGTAAGCCTCATGGTAACTACAAAGCAAAAAAAAACTTACAGTAGATTCACAAAAGACAAAGAGAAGAAAATCAGAGCATACCACCACAGAAAATCACCAATTCACAAAGGAAGGCAGCAAGACAGGAAAAAAAGGGAACTACAAAACAGCCAGAAAGAAATCAGTAAGATGGTATTAGTAAGTCTTTACATATCAATGATTACTCTAAATGTAAATGTATTGAATTCTTCAGTCAAAAGTCACAGAGTGGCTAGATGGATTAAAAAAAGATCCAACTATAAGGTGCCTACAAGATACTCACTTTCAGCTTTAAGGACACTCATAGGCTTAAAGTGAAGGGATGGAGAAAGATATTCCATGCAAGTGGAAAACAGGAGAGCGAAGGTAGCTTTACTTATATCAGATAAAATAGACTTTAAGCTAAAAACAATAACAATAGGCAAAGAAGGTCATTATATAATAATAAAGGGGTCAACTCATCAAGAAGATATAACAATTATAAATATATATGCACCAGGGACTTCCCTCGTGGTCCAGTGTGTAAGACTCCACGCTCCCAATGTAGGGGGCCCGGGTTCGATCCCTGGTCGGGGAACTAGATCCCATGTGCATGCTGCAACTAAGAGTCCGCATGCCGCAACTAAGAAGTCCACATGCCCCAACTATGAGCCCACATGCCGCAACTAAAAAAGATCCCGCATGCCTCAACTAAGACCCAGCACAGCCAAAATAAATAAATAAAAAAAAATATTAAAAAATATATATATGCACCCAACACCAGAGCACCTAAATATATTAAGCAAATACTAACAGATCTGAAGGGAGAAATAGACAGCAATACAATAACAGCAGGGAACTTCAACACTCCACTTCAAGCAATGGACAGATCATCCAGACAGAAAATCAACAAGAAAACGTTGGACTTGAACCATACTTTAGTCTAAATGGAACTAACAGACATCCAACAGCAGCAGAATACACGTTTTTGTCACCATGCTGTATAATACATCTCTAGAACTTATTTGTCTTGTAACTGGAAGTTTGTACCTTTTGACCACCTTCACCCATCTTGCCCACCCCCACCCCCACCTCTGGCAACCACCAATCTGTTCTTCATATCTATGAGTTTGGTTTTTTTTAGATTTCTCAAACAATTAAAAATAGCACTACCATATGATCCAGCAATCCCATTTTTGGGTACATATTCAAAGGAAATAAAAACAGGATATCAGAAAGATATCTGCACTCCCGTGTTCATTGCAGCATTATTCACAATAGCCAAGATATGGAAACAACTTACAAGTCCATCTATGAATGAATGGATAAGGAAGATATGATATATCTATATCTATATAATGGAATATTATTCAGCCATGAGAAAGAAGGAAATTCTGCCATTTGTGACAACCTGGATGGACCCTGAGGCATAGTGCTAAGTAAAAATAAATCAGACAAAGAGAAATACTATATGATATCACTTAAGTGGAATCTAAAAGAAAAACAACTCACAGAAATAGAGAGTAGAATTGTGGTTACCAGGGGCTAGGAGAGTGGGGGAGTTGGGAAGATATTGGTCAAAGAGTACAAGCTTCCAGTTATTAGGTGAACAACTTCTGCGAACCTAATGCATTGCATTGTTCTTATAGTTAACAGTACTGTATTGTATAATTGAAAACTGCTAAGAGAGTAGATCTTAAATATTCTCACCACAAAAAATAAACAGTAATTATGTGATGCGATGGAGGTGTTAGCTAACACAATGGTGGTAATCGTATCGTAGTATATGTGTTTCAAATCAACATGTTGTACATTTTTAACTTACACAACATTATGTATCAATTATATCTCAATAGAGTTTGCGGGAAGAAAAAGAAATGCCAAAGATTCTACAAAAAGGAGCAGAACTAATAAATGAGTTTAACAAAGCCACAGGATACAAGGTCAATATTTTAAAAATTGTTTGTTAATACACATAAATAAATAAACTACTGAAGATTGAAATTTAAAAAAACAGTATCATTTACAACAATACCATAAAATGTGAAGTACTTAGGTATAAATCTTACAAAATATCTGTAAGATCTCTATGCTGTAAGCTAAAAATAAAAAAAAAAACATGGAAGAAATCAAAGAAGATCTCAATAAATGGTGAAATATATTAATGGCTTGGAGGACTCAGTATTCTTAAGATGTTATGTTAAACCATGGAAAGGCCAAGGAGGCACCACTGTAGAGCTGATCTTAGGGCATCAGTTGGCCTTAACCCAGCCATGAAGCTCCCTACCACCACCACCATCACCCCCATAAAAGGGAGGTAATAATAATAACCCCCACATCCCAGAGGACTGCAGAAAGGGTTCAGTGAGATCAGGTAAATAAATGAAACTCACTCTGCAAAGCAAAATGCCCTATAGAATGTTGGTTATTATTTCCACACCAAGAAATGGGAGCTAATATTTCACTTTTAGCTGCCATCCTGGGCCTCACAGGGACCCCCGCTTTGACCCTCTTGTTTCTGTCTCCTTTGCAGTGCATCCATCATCACAGCACCTGGCCCACCCTTCCGTGGCCTCTCCAGCCCAGCCCCGGACTCACTTGGGCCACCTGCCGCCTAATCGCAGACAAGGCCTCAGTCACTGGGCTCTGCTGGAGCCTCTGTGACAACTGCCGGGCCCTTTTGGGCAATCCCAGCCCTGCCTGTGCCTCCGGGACCACTGTCCCTCAGTCCCGCGTCTTGGACCCTCAGGAAAGGCCTCCACCAGGCGGCCCAAGGACTGTAGCCGTTGCTCAGGGACCCGCGCGTCCACCGTCTGGCCCCTCGCGCCCAGGTCGGCAGGGAAAAGGAGGGCCCAGCGGCACCAGGGAGATTCACCAGCCACGAATGCTTTTAAAATAATTTGTGCCGTGTTGTGATCCTCAACAAGCCTGTGCGGGAGGGCACAAAGACGCTGGTAGGCCCATTTTACAAATCAGAGCAAGGAAGGAGCAGCAGACACCAACTGGCCAAGATGGCTGCCCTCACTTCGACCAAGTCCCTGTGGCCCCGGGGCGAGCCCTACGGTTGCTTGGCAACGCGGGGCACCCATGCTCCCAGGCAGGCGACTAATTTCCCGGACCTACAGGTGGAAGTTTTACCCTTTGTACTGGGGGGTTCATCCATCCAGAGTCAGGTGCTTCTGCCATTTTCACCATTCATTTGCTTTTGCCCTTTTGAAAATCCCAAGTGCTCCACCCCACCTCACGCCCTAGCCTTTTGGAGAGGTCGTGGACCACTGGAGTTCCACCGATCTGGACAGCCATATCCACTGGTATCCTAGAATTCTTCTATGTTTTCCCTAGACGAATGTGTAAGGCCTTACCAACTCTTTGTGTGATGCCAGGCACCCATTATTTTTTACCTCAGACTAGGCATGTATGTTGGCAAAGTGCAATGTCACATGTAACTAACCAATCAGTGGGAACAAATCTGAATCCCAAAACCAAATAGCACAAAAGATGAAAAAGATCATAGTAGTTGTGAAAAAACATTTTTGCTTGGAATTTACATCTTAACTGCTTCTAGGCCAGACAGGTTTTTAGGTCTATGAGGCCAGCATTACCCTGACATCAAAGCCAGATAAAGACTTGACTACTCAGATTCCTCTGCATTTTCTTGGCCTAGAGAAGTGGCCCACTCCTTCCTGTTATGGGCTGTCCTCCCCAGTGGTGGGTTGAATGGTGGCCCCCCCAAAAGATATGTGTACGTTTGAATCCCCAGAACCTGTGGAGGTTAACTTATTTGGAAAAAAGGTCTTTGCAGTTGTAACTAAGTATCTTGAGATGAGACGATCCTGGACTACCAGGGTGGACCCTAGATTCAATCCAAATGTCCTTATAAGAGACACACCAAGAAAAGGAAGAGGCAATGTGAAAACAGAGGCAGAACTTAAAGTAATACAGTCACAATTCAAGGAATGCCTAGAGTCAATAGAAACTGGAATAGACAAGGAACAGAATCTCTCCTAGGGCCTCTGGGGAGAGTGACCTCTGCCGGTACATTGATTTTGCTCTGATTTTGGCCTTCAGAACTATGAGAGAAGACATTTGTTGTTTTAAGCTACCTAGTTTGTAGTGATTTGTTACCACAGCCCTCAGAAACTAATACATGCCCCCTTACTAAAAGATGACACAGTGACCTCTGCCTTGCGACATAATACGTACTCCTCTCAGGACCAAGGGCTAACCTCTCCTCCTGACCATTAGATCAATAACTATGGCTGTCAAAAATACTGAGTTGGAGAATTGTGGACCTGTTAAGGGAGGAAAGATATTTATCCTCAAAGAGCTGAAGGACCCGGCCAAGGTGTACCAACAAGAGTCAGATGAGTTCAACAGCAGTTTAATAGTCACATTTACTCACACCCCAGGGAAGAGAACACTGCACACCACGCAGAGCCACATACGGAGGGAGCATTTGGGAACAGGGACCAACCAGTGGCTGCGGGAGGCAGACTATGTAGTATCAAGAGGGTGAGGTGCCCCTTGGTTTTTGTGGGAGAATGTGATTGGCTTGTTTGAATAATTCTGCAGCCTGGCAAGGAACTGAAACACACTGTTCAGGGATAAGCAGGAACTATGCCCAGACTCTTTTGATAAGAAAGTCTGTTTGACTAGAGGACTTTATTAACAGGAGCAGAGTTGGGAGGGAAACTTGTATTGGGGCCTTAGTATATGTAGAGACATCTGTTACCTCAGTTTATATTTTGGGTATCTGTGAGGCAAGAGATTCCCAGAATTCTTTACCCCAAAGGGGGCAACTCTTAGGCAATGGCCCAAGAGTTTGTAAAAAAGTACAGATGTGGCCATTTGCTGGCCAGGCATTCAGTGCTAAGATGACTGCCGGAAGTGTGGCCAATTGTTCTGACCCTTGGGTCCTCTCCTTTATTAGGGACATCCTGGTTAAGGGATGAAAATCAAAAATGTTCCACTGAGCTCCTTTATGTATTATGGTGATGATACCATCTGCAAATTGTATAAACTCCCATTGCCGTTCACTTGGTTGATCCCAAGGGGCATCCCAGGTAGCCAAGAGGTCTGGGAGAGAGGACTTCCTCTAGCACCAAGAAATCTGGCAAGGGACTGGGGACAGGGGAGGCCATCCCCTCCTGCAGGTAAGTATGCCAAAGAGTCCAGGTTTGGCTCCATCCTATAGCAAGGAGGCCTGGGTAGCTATGCTGGGCTGTGGGGTGCTTTCATGATCAAAGGCATAATGGGCAGCTGGGTACAAAGGGTCACAGATACAGGGCCTGTGAAAGTTTCTGTTTCCAGAAGCACACAATAAGCAGCTAGCAGCTGCTCTTCTAATGATACATAGCACAGAACCAAGGAAGGCAAGTTTTTGCTTCAGAAACCAATGAACAACTTATGGCAAACATGGGGAGTCCAGAGACTCCAGGAGGTATGAGAGGAGGTTGCTAAATCCTCTACAGTGAAGGAGTCTCTGGAGAAACCAATAAGAGTGCCTCTTGTAGCCTTTGGTTGGACACGGGCAAATTCACGGCGGGTTGGTTTGCAGGTAACAGCAAAAGTGAGATTAAGTAAAATTTGTAAATGAGGAATAAGTTGTCTACAGAATCCCCCCAAAAGATCAAAAGGTTGAGCTTTTATTAGCATTGTGGATGGCAAGAGGGTCAAAGATTTCTTAACAGTGTGTAGGGGATGGAGCAGCCCTTGACCTGCTGAATAATTTTTAGGAATTGAACAGAGGTGGTTGGCAGGGTCCTGTACTACGTGTGGGGCCATCCCTTTTTTGTGAGCTCCTTTGTTTCTATGTCCTGAATGAGTGTGTCAAATGAATCTTCTCAGAGGAGGGTGTCATCAATGTAATATCATACCTGTTCTGGAGAAGGGTAGATGCAGTTAAAGTCTTGCTTTCAAAGATTGTGTGCAAAGGCAAAGTACCCCATGGTACACCACGCAGGGGCACAAAGGGGTTGCACCTGGTAACACTTTCAGCAACTAGGTTCTGTGGGAGGCCAGCTTTGTAGTATCAAGAAGCTGAGTGACCCCTGGTTCTTGGAGGAGGATGTGATCGGCTTGTTTGAATAATTCTTCAGGCTGTCAGGAACCTGACACCACTTACCACTCAGGGTTAAGCAGGAACTGTGCCTGGTCCCTTTGATAAGGAGGGTTGTTTGGCTAGGGCCCTTATCCACAAGAACAGCGTGGGGAGGGGAACTTGCAGTTAGGCCATTCAGGGCTCCCCGAATTTTACCCAATGTCAAGGCAGCATATAATATTAAGCTCATTATAATTTTATAATATTAATTACATAATTTTAAGCCTTACACCACATCATGCAAAACATTTTTATCAGTTAGAACATTCTAAGAGCTCAATTCCCAGGAGTTGGCCAAAGGTCAGTCATGAAAACAGGCCCTTCTTGGGAATGTGCAGGGTTTGAGCAACCCAGGCCTGCTGAGTTAACCTTTCCATCACAGATACTTACTCCAATATGGATTTGCCTTTTGTGACTGGTTCACTTCTCCCAGCTTTACAACTGTAACCTTGCAGGATGCCTTCTCCATCACCATGGTATTCTATACAGCATCACATCTGACAAGTGACATATTTTGCAGCAAAGGAAATGTGGAAATGGACTTATGCCCATGGACTTCACTGATCTTAACACATGTCCCATCACCTAGAAGAAGCTGGCTTCATAAAATTGCGCCATGACTTACTCTGAGGCTCACTTACAGCACCAACTGGAAGACGACCCCCTAGGAGGTTAGGGTGCTATCCCAAAGGAAGCAATATGTGCATTAAACCGGTGGCCAACTGTATTCATTTCCTACTGGTGCTGTAACAAATTACCACAAAGCAGCCTGCAGGGGCCTTAAACTAACCCTACCCCCATTCCACACAACCACATGCCCTAGAAAACAGCCCACAGAATCACAAGCAAATGTAAGTTCCTGATATGACTTCCCTAACAGTCTCCGTTGACTTCCAGAACCATTCCCTGTACACACCTTAGATAAGGCAGGTGCCCCAGGTCCTGCTTCTCTCTCTGTCTGCACTCTCTCTTAAACTTCCTCTGTGGCCCCTTGAGGCATGCTACGTACCTCCTCCAGCACCTGTGAATAATAAACTTCCCTATTTCCATTTCTCTTGTGGTCTGTTGCTGAGCCATGCTCACCATCTAGCACTCTGTGCTCTACTTAACAAATGTTAATTTAACAGTCATAACGATGAGTCTTATGGGACTAAAATCAAGATGTCAGTAGGGCTGGTTTCTTTTGGAGGCTCTGAGGGGAGGATCCACGTCCTCGCCTTTTTCAGATTCGGATGGCCAGATTCCTTGGCTTGTGGTTCCTTCCCCTGTCTTCAAAGTACATCATTCCAGTTTTTTATTTCTTCTTTTCTGTAGTCTAATTTCATTCTGCCTCCCTCTTATAAGATCACTTGTGAGCACATTTAAGGCCCACCTGGATAATCCAGGATAATCTCATCATCTCAAGATTCTTAACTTAATCACATCTACAAAATTCCATTTATCATATAAGAAAACATTCACAGGTTCTCGGGATTAGGGCATGAATATCTTTGAAGCCCATTATTCAGCCTACCCACACTCCACCCTCTGGCCCCCCAAAATTCATGTCCATCCCCAGTGCAAGATATATTCACCCCATCTCAGCCATCCTGAAAGTCTCAACCCATTACAGCATGAACTCAAGTTCAAAATCTCATCTATATATCATCAACTCAGAAGACCCAAATCTCATCATCTAAATCATTAAACCAGGTATCAGTGATCTCTGGGTATGATTCATCCTGGGGCAAAATTCTGCTTCAACCATGGACCTGTGAATCTAGAAAACAAGTTATCCTTCTCTCAAAATTCAGTGCTGGGACAGGTATATGAAACAGCTATGTTTCCTATTCCAAAAGGGAGAAAGTGGAAGGAAGAAAGGAGTCACTGGTCTGAAGCAATGTTAATAGCAGCAGGGAAAATTCCATTTGGTTTCAAGGCCCAGAAATAATTCTGTGGCTGGCAGCACCATCCTCTGGGCCTAAGGCTCTGCCCTCAGAGCCATCCTTCCTTTTTCTGCAAGGGTAGCACATATATGCAACTGAGTAGTTTTTGCAGCCTGTTTCTTGCTTGGGAAAAGGTCTCTGGTGCTTGGCCTCCCACTGTGGACTGTGGAGGCTCATACAAGGAGGTGGCCACTTACTCCTGCAGATGCTGGTATTACTACTGGGGGTGGACAAACTGCAACCGCTCCTGGCCTTTGGGAAGAAGCCTTGGACCTTGCTAACACCTACTTTTCTATAGTCCTCCAAACAGGATCAGTTTTTCTTTCTTTAGCAAGTCACGCAATATACTTTTGCTATACTTCCACAGGGGCTTTAAAGTATTGTTCAATACGCCATCAATGGGTTGAATAAAGCTCAGCACAAGGTAAGCCACTGATATTATATGGATAGCAGTCCCCAGTGAAGAAACTGTTCAGCTCACACTGCATACCTGGTTAAGGCTGGGTGGGCCTCGAGTGAGGATAAAATCCAGGGCTCTGTATCTTCCTTGGGAGCCATTCAGACAGAGCCCAAAGAGACCCTCCACAACCCAGAAAAGATAGACTGTTAGCCTTACAGCCTCCAACTGCAAAGAAAAAGTGCCCTCACCCTCCTGCCAGTATCTGATTAACCTTTGGATATTGAGGGCAGAACTTTCCCTGACTTTGTACCAAACTCCCAGACAAGAAACAAAATTTGAAGGGGACTCTAGTAACAGGAAGTCACAAAAGCATCCAAGCAACTGTAAAGAAGTCCTGCCGTTGGTCTCCCTGCCTTCTTCAGGCCTCACAGAACAATGGGCGTCTGTGACCAAGCTCCCCAGAGTCTCTGGCAGCAAGATTCTTCCGGCACCTGCCAGCCCCTGGGCTTTGGACCTTATGAACTTTCTCCCTGTGGAGCAGGACAGCCCTTTGCACAGCAGCTGCCAGCTGTTCTTGGTCCAGAAGGAAGGCTGATCCTCTGGTCAAAGGGAAAGTTGTCACTCTCCAACTAGGCATCCGCATCCTGCTATGGGGTCTACTGTGGTGGGAGTATAGATAATTTTTGTGTTTTTTAATCTTCCTGTGGTTTATTAATTTTCTTTGTTTAAAACTTTTTGAATAGTAAGGGACTCACATGATTCACGTAATCAAAGAGTATAAATATATAACCACAAAAATAACAGGGTTTATGGGGAAAATAGGGTTTTGGCAGACAACTCAGAATCTATACTTCTTTGTAACCTTAACACTAACAAAACAATCAATAATAATCCAAATAAAAACACTAGCATTGTTTTTAAAAGACTTGTTAAATAGCTAATAGATAAAGATTATAATATGAGGTAAAGGACTTTACTGTTATTGAAAAAAAAAAGGTAAAGATACGTTGAGAGGGTAAGGAAAGATGGAAGCTGGTGGTTTATGGAAACAAGGCAGGGGGTCGTCACCAACAGAAGTTGCAGGATAAGCAGTTGAGACTTTGCACAAAAAGTAGGTGCTGATGATGGGTGGCTTTGGCTCATTGTTTTGTGTTTGTTTCTTTTGCACTGGCTTTTTTTGGTTGTCTCGCTACCTTCTTTCTTTTATTGAGAAGCAGCTTACAGAGCTCCAAATACAACCTTGTGCCACGGAGCACAGAGTGCACCAAAATCATCATTTTCTATCACTGCAAATGGGTCTCATTTCTACTTAAAGCAGAAGACACCTAGGAAAGCTCTTGTAGGGCAGCCTAATGACATTTTTCTTCCACACTTTTGAGGGGTGCATCAGCAAAAAAATTTGTTGCCATTCCTATGTAGAATCGTACTGCAGCAGCATTTACTAGTCTCGTCCTCAAAAAATTCATGAAGGGACTTCCTTGGTGGTCCAGTGGTTAAGACTCCATGATGTCAATGCAGGGGGCCTGGGTTCGATCCTGGTCAGGGAACTGGATCTCACATGCAGCAACGAAGATCCCACATGCCGCAATGAAGATCCTGTATGCTGCAGCTAAGACCTGGCACAGCCAAATAAATAAGGAAATATTTTTTAAAAAATTCATGAAGATCAGGGTAATTATTTAATAAGTACTTCAAGATAGAGAATGTGTCCATACTGAGTGGAGAGGAAGGAGGTGGGGTGGATGGCCTTGTCTATAGCATCATATTCCCGCAGCTTGCTCTGCTCAATTACGTTTGGTACTTTGCATTCAGCTGCTGCTACTCAGAGCAAAACATTCAAATACTGGGATGGTTGCATGCGACACAATGCAGCTTCCGCATTTGTCTGAAGAAGTGCTCATTGCCACAGTAGAGACAGTGAAGGCTCTTGCTCCCAATCCCGCCCACCATCTGTCTAGTTCAAGCCTCATCCCCAAACAGGGAACCACCTTCTTTAGTTTCTTGTGTACCTTCCAGTTTATGAAAATATCAAGAGATTCTTGGTTCCCTCCTCTTTTTTTTTTTTTTTTTAACACAAAACTAGCCTATTATACACAATGTTTTTCACCTTGCTCTTTCCACTTGCAATATATCTTGGAGATCTTACCAAAAGTACACAGAGAACGCCTGCATTGTGATTAGTTTTTCATTGCATAGTATTCCTGTGTATGTGTGTGTGTGTGTGTATATAAAATTTTAGCCAGTCCAAAATTGATGGATGCGTGGATTATTCCCAATCTTTTGTTAAGACAAACTGCAATGAACAAAATTGTACAATTTTTTTGCATGTGTATAAGCATATCTGTAGGATGAATTCCAACAAATGGAATTGTGGAATTGCAGGGTTTAAGAGTATATACACCTACAATTTTGACACGCATTGCCAATTGTTTTTCAAAAGGTTTGTCCTAAGTTGGATTCTACAAGCAATAAATGAAAGGGCTTGTTTCTTCACAGTCTTGCCAATCAAGTGTATGCCAAACTTTTTGATTTTTGCTATTCTGACAGGTGCAAAATAAAATCTCTGTGTAGTTATTTGCTCCTTCTTTATTATGAGTGAGGTTGAGCATTTTTTCATGTTGAAGGCTATTTTGTTTCCCTTTCTGTGTGAACTGTCCATAGGGATCCTTTATCAACATGTAACATAACAAATATTTAATTTATTTATTTTGTCCATTATTTGTCTTGCCTCAGTAGAATGTAAGCCCCCCTGAAATTTTTGTCTTTCTTGTTCTGCTGGAGCCCCAGCATCTATAAAAGTATTTAGCACAAAGTAGGTGCTCAATAAGTATTGGAGGATGAATAAATGGATAAAGAGCATATGCAATAGATGGTCCTGGGATAATCAGATAACCATCAAGAAAAGAGAAACAAATCCATATCTGGCTCCAAATGTAAAAATGAATTAATCCAGATATACTAAAGGCTTAAATTTGAAACACAAGACTTTTAAATGTTTATAAAATAATACTGGAGATTATCTATGTGATCTCGGGACAGGGCAGAATTTATTAAACTAGACCCAGAGTCCACAACATAAAGAATGATAAATTTGGCTACTTTAGAATGAAGAACTTCTCTTCATCAAAAGACACCATCAAGACAAGCCAGAAACTCTGAGAAGGTATGTGTAACACATACAACAAACAAAGAATTAGTTCCCAGAATATATGAAAAAACAAATATCTCCCATAAATCCACAAGATAAATTTAAAAACAGCCCAATAGAAAAATGGATAAAAGACATAAGAGGCATTATACAGAAGGAGACATACAAATGGCAAAAAAAAGAAGGAAAAATGAAAAATTCTCATCCTCATTAATAATTAGGCAAATGGAAACTAAAACTAAAATGAGATAACATTTCACACACATCAGATTGGCAAAGAGTTGAAAGTCTGACAATACCAAGTGATGCTGAGGATGTGGTTCAATTGCAACTTCATCTGCCAGTGGAGGAAGAGTAAGAAATACAACCCCTGGGAGATAGTCTTGCCTCACTTAGTAACACGACATGTATGCACATTCTAAGACTCAGAAATTCCACTCTTGGTCACATACCCTAAAAAGTCTTGCAGGTGTGTGCCAGGATACATGTATGAGAATGTTTATAGCAGCATTACCCATAATAGCAAAAAGATGGAGACAAACCAAATTCCAGGAACAGTAGAGTGGAGAAGAAAAAAATGTAGACTGTTCATATTTGAAATACTACACAGCAGTGAAAATGAATGAGCCAAAGCTAAATGCATCAAGATGGTGGATCTCAAAAACAAAGACAACGAGTCACAGAACACATACAGTGTGATTCCATGTATATAACATTCAAAAACTGGCAAAACTAGATAATGCACTGTTTAGGGATATCTACATGTGTAAAACAATTACAAAGAAAAGCTAATGACTATCACAGAAAAGCACATTGATGCTTACCTCTAGAGGAGAGAGGGAGTGATACATCCGTTAGGGGCACACAGTGAAAGATGATGGAAATATCTGATTTCCTAGAATGAGAGATGAGTGCAAATGTCTACTTTATTATCTTCTTCTTATTTTAAAACATATACATGCATTATATGTACTCTTTCCAACAGATGATATATTTTGATATATTTCACAGTCTTTGAGAGGAAGGAAAAGAAATGAAGCAATCAAGTACAAACAAGATTTCCAGTCATAGGAGCAGAGAAATGGAGGGAGGGGTTGGCTAAGCAAAAATCCTTGAAAAACTTATGGTATCAAGGAGTTTTTTTTTTTTTTTAAAGAGGGATATTATGTGTGTATGCTTATGAGACTAAGTCAGTGAAAAGGTAAAAAATGATGATACAGGAAGTGGGACATCACAGAGGCATAGTCTTCGAGAAAACAGAAGGGATGGGATCTGGCCTTGTTAGTGAAGGTGCCAACGAGGCTCAATGGAGAGGAGGGAAGTCCAGGTGGTTCTGCCACAGCAGAACTTGCTGGAAATATGATATCTAGAGCTTACTGGAAATCTGCCCTCTGGAACTTCCCAGAAATCCACCCTCTTGGGTGCAGGAGAAAGCTGTTCACACCAGGGTGAACAATATAAAATCTCCCGAGGGGTTGCTGCTGGCGCTGTTTGTTGATGACCACCATGCACGGCAGAAGCTGGATGGTAGGGAGATTTCCTGTGCTTCAGGAGCTGGTGCTGGAAAAGCCAGGCGCTAGCTTTAGGAGCCTGGCAAGGAGCATACCAGAACCAGGAAGCAAAAATCGTTTTCCCTGCAATGACTCTCTATTGCCCTCTAGTGACAATGCTCAGTGCCTGCTGGCAAAGGAAAAATATTTAAGTGGCTCAGGTGCATTTCGGAGCTGAGAAACAATAAATATATAACCAATCCCATGGGGAAGGAGTAATCAGGATGACAGTATCTGAACCTTCCATCAAACTTGCCATCACTCAAAGTGGGGTGGAGATCATATATTTCTTTGTGTGATGCAATAGGTACACAGCAGCATTTTTGGAATATTTCTTGCCTTAAAAAATGGGACCCAAGGGACTTCACTGGTGGTCCAGTGGTTAAGAATCTGCTTTCCAATGGAGGGGACGCGGGTTCGATCCCTGGTTGTGGAACTAAGATCCCACATGCTGCAGGGCAACTAAGCCTGGGTGCCGCAATTACTGAGCCCAGGTGCTCTGGAGCCCGTGAGCCACAACTAGAGAGAAGACCGCGTGCTGCAACGAAAGATCCCACGTGCCACAACTAAGACGGAACACAGCCAAATAAATAAATATGGGACCCAAATCTGATAAAGCCTCTAGGTCTAACTACCAGTTACAAGAAATACAGGGGATAGAGAAACAAGTTAGTTGACACTATGAGGAAACCAGGCAAATCTAAAATGTAGAACGTTTTACAGGATAAATGAACTGTTTTCTCCAACATATTAATAGTATAAAACTAAAGGGAGGGTGGATTGCTATAGATAAGGATTAAAAGACATAATAATAAAATGCAATGTATTGTCAAAGTATAATTTTCAAAAACTTAAAAACAGTGGTCTTAGACAAATATAAAAGCATTTATCAAGGAAGTATTAACAAGGGGACCAGTAAAAAAGAACTATTTCAAAAAGATTTTTAAAAACTTACTATACATGGGCACTGGATATACATCTTTTATATCTCTACTGACTAATATTCATGTACATTGTTATTGACCAAGAATCATTTGTATCTATATTATTTTTCTATAAATTCACATCTACCCTTAAAGAATATGCTAAATACCCTAAAATAATAAGTCAAAGTAAAACCGCCCTAGAGAATGAGATAATTCTTTCATGGGCCTGTTGGAAAATGCTCCAGTGTTACATAGAAAGGACACACAGTCATCATTTTGTCTATGTCCAAGTTTGGGATTTTCTTTTTCTTAATAGTATGGACTTTGCATCTGGATACATACAACTCAAATGCAAAAAGACATCTTTAAGAAAATCAAGGAATTTGAATATGGTCTGGGTACTAAATGATATTATGAAAATATTGAATAATTAAATGAATAATTTTGCTTGGTGCAATAATGGCTTTTTGGTTATGTAAGCAAAGTCCCTATCTGTTAGAAAAGCATGTGGAAGTATTTACAAGTAAAGTAAAACATGTCTGTGATTTGCTTTAAAATACTCCAGTTAAAAAAGAAAGTGGGGGGAGGGAATAGGTGACACAAAACAACATGTTGATAATTGTTGAGGCCAAGTGGTTCATGATATTTTCTCTACTTTTGTGTAGGTTTGAAAAATTCCATAATAATTTAAAAAAATGTAATGATAGTACTCTGCTTCACACTCTGGGGTAACTGCACCTTCACCACATAAGGTTTAGAATTCTTAATTTTAAAGTTAAAAGTTGAATTTCTCATTGTTTACTATACAGCATATTTTCACTAACTTTTGAACAAAAAGACGTTTATATAAATGTCCCTAAAGTTGGAATATAAAGTATTTTAAAGAACAACTCAAGTCTTATAAGAGATTGGCTCAGCCTATGCTTGCTTTCGTTTAAAACCCGGCAGTTAATGCTGTTAGCATTCAAAATGCCTTTCTTTTTCCTTTTGAAAGGGACAGTGAAGCCTGTTATTTTTTTAGCCCATAGCCAGGTCTTAGCACAAAAGCAGTCAGTTCTTAGTAGCATACATTTGTTTCTTTATTTGTTAAACCTTTGCTAGAAAACAGACATATAGGCTTAAAACCCAGTTTAGTTCATGTAACTTTTAGCTTTTCCTTTAGAGATAGTCATTTATTCTGGCCCTGATAACAAGGTATCCTTCATATGAAAGCTTCAAACAAATTCTTTGCCTCTTTACCAGTGGGAGCTTCATATTTTTAAGTATTTTTGTTTAGAGGCCTCTTTCCAAGCACTCTAACATTCTTCAGACCTTGAGATTTCTGAAAACCATATTTTAACTCAATAAATATGGTAAATAGTAGGAACATACCTACTAAATTTTCTTGCTTGATTTAAGATTCTCATTTCAAATGCAAGTAATTATATCCTTTGGGCTAGTCAATACTTATAGACAGTTTCAAAGGTTTTACATGTATTATCTCATTTAATCCTCACAATGATTCTATGAAGTAGATATAATTATTATCTCTATTTTTCAGAGAAAGAACCTGTGGCACATAGAGGCTCAGCAACTCCCCAGAATCACGAAGAAAGTGGCAGAGAGGATGATCCCAGCCCATGCAGAGCCAAGCAGAGATGTGACTCGACAGCTAAACTCCTAACCAGCCCCATATGATGCTCTGGTCTCCAGCTGGTATGAACACTGGGCTGGAGGGCTGGAGGAAGGAATTTTGGCTCTACCCTCAGAAACTCGGGGGCAGTGAGTCTGACCACCCAGTAGCTATAGGGGCGGATACCACTGTGTGCGACTACAAAACTGCCTTTGACTGTATAAAGCAAGCCTTGGAGTCACCATTGCCCTTACTTGGGCTTGAGAAGCCGCATCAACCAAGGTGTAGTGTGGTGGGAGAGGGGAGTGCATAACTGACACTGCAGCCAAGCAGGGCCATAGGGCTTTAGAAAGCTTCTAGAAATGCCCAAGCAGAGCCCATTCATTCAATAAACATTTACTGAATGACAGTCATGTGCAGGGGAGGCAGGTGATGTCTCCACCCTCATGGGGCTTACATTGCTCAGGGGTGGGTGGCGAGTGGGGAGTATAAACACATTGACAAAGAAATGAACAAGATGCTTTCGAATGATGAAAAATGTATGACAAAAGTGAAACAGACTGGACGGTGGAGGAAGGCCTTTCTGAGATGTCAAGGGAGCAGAGACATGACTGACAAGAAGGGGGCAGCCATGCCAAGGGCTAGGGCAGGGAGTTTCAAGACCAGAGGGGTTGAAGCACAGGGACTTAGGGAGAAGTGGCAAGAGGGAAGTCAGAGAGATAATCAGGGCGGTTATGTCAGCCCCGCAGGCCCTGCAGAGGCCTTCCTGTCTCTCTAAGTGGGCTGGGAAGTTATCAGAGAATTTCAAGCAGGGGAAAGGACCTCTGTGGCTGGAGGATGCACGAATGGCCTGTGGGTGGGGCAAGTACCTCCTAGAGACAAGGAGAGGACAAATTAGCAGCACGAAATCATTTAAGGAGCATTTTAAACATTTCCTCCAAAACACCAACTAAAAGAGTAGGTAGCTGGAGGGCCTATGGGCTGAACGCGATGACTGTCCCGCTGGCCCAGGGCGATTTGCATGCGGCGGTGCCTGAGACAAGGCAACGACTACACAGGAGTCGAGGGAGCGGCCAGGGACTCTTGGCGTCGTCAGCTTCCCGGGCCCCGGGTGGCGTGGACGCTCGGGAGCCTCAAGGAAATCTCCCCACGGAGGATCCTGGGAACCCGAGTGTCCGTCCACTTTTCGGGCTGTGTGGTTTCTGAATCCAACGCCAAAGAGGGAAACAGCCCAGGCCCCTAAGCTCTTGGGATCTCTGTCGAATGGGGACAAAAATGCCTGACTCGTTTAAAGATATTTTATGTAAAGCGCCTCATCGTAAGCGCCTCGGAAATGGTAGTTAATTTCTGCAAATAGCCCCCTGAGACTATCTGCTTGGTAAGATTCTGCCCGGTCCAGGAAGCAAATTTAGGCCACGTTGCGGGCAGAGTCATATTTAATGTTGAGCACCTGGCAAACTCGCTTCGCCGCCTAGTGCCCTCCGACCCTCGTCCAGACCGGGGCGGGAATTGGGAGGGGAGGGATTCTGGCGTCCCAGAGTCCTGCGGAGGTGTCTCATTAGGCCTCAAAATTCGACTCCCTTCCACCCTAGCGCGGGAGCGCGCACCGCGCGCCAAACTCCGGCTGCGGCAGCCACTAAGCCTCAGCTCCGCAAGATTTCAGTTTCCCTTTCTCAGCCCCTGCTGCCCCACCCACCGCTGCGGCCCGGGGATTCGCCCAGTGATCAGTGACGAAGAGGGGACTAAGGCTCCCATTGGGAGGCGGCGTTCGGCAGGGGCCAATCCGGGCGCTGGTCCGGGGGAAATCTCGGTGGAGGGCTCTAAAGAACCCGGAGATTACCGGGCGGGGACGCGCCGTCGCGCTGGGTGCTGGCGGAGGAGCGCGACCCGGAACTGACCGCAGCGGGAAAGAAGCGACACCAGCCCGGGATTCGCGGCCCGGAGCGGGGGACCGGTGAGTAGGGGGCGCCCGGTGAGAAATGCAGCAAAGCAGCAGTCACACACGCGCCCCGGGTCCGGGCAACCGTACGCGGCCGCGCGAGCGGAAAGAGGCCGGGCCGCCGGGCGGGCTCGGGAGAAGGGTGAAGTTCGTGGCGTCCTCCCTCCCGGCCTAATCCTCCTGCTTGCTTGGGCCTCCATTCGCTCCCTCCTCTTGGGTCTTCCTCGCTTTCCCGTGTCCAGCTCAGGCACCCATCCATTCTTGTCTCCAGAGCCAGAAGTAAGCGTGGCCCAGATGACGGTCTCGTTGCTTGGAGCCGAGTAGATGTGCCAGTCAGGCTCCAGGACCAAAGCCATGGTGTTTTGTTGTTGTTTTTTGTTTTTTAATTGGTCAGAATAAACCGGTTTAGCCACGTATACTTGGAGCTGTGCATTCACTTCCTCCTCCAGACCATTAGCACATCAGCATTTTCCCTGCTGCTTTTCACCCTGTATGGCCTTAGAAAAGTGTGTAAATTTGCCTTTGTGGAGCTTATGAGAGGCAAACAATTCCCAGTACATTCCAGATTTTGACACCACGCCGGTTTGTGTGAACTTCCAGAGAATGATATTCGTTCGTGCATGCAACAAATATCAGTGTCAGGGACCGTGCCTGAGCTAAAAATCAGTCCCTAGAGTTACTCACCCCCCAAGTTTAAAAGAATCAGCTTTTTAAAAAATAGACTTTATTTCATATATTCCTCAAACTGCAATTCCATATTTTTGAAAAAAGACTATTTTTTAGAACAGTTTTAGATTTATAGAAAAATCGTGAAGCTAGTACAGAGTTCCATATACCCCAAACCTTTTCCTCATTCATTTATTAACACCTTACATTAATATGGAACATTTGTTACAATTAATGAACCTGTATCGATACATTATTATTGGCCTGCATCCATAATGTATTCAGATTTCCTTAGTTTTTACCTAAGTACTTTTTCTGTTTCATGATCCCACCCAGGTTACCATATTCCAGTTAGTTCCCATTATGCTCCCCATGGCTGTGGCAGTTACTCAGACTTTGTTTTTGATGATCTTGAGAGTTTTGAGGAATATCCCCCATGTATATTATAGGCTGCCCCTCTATTGGAATTTGTCTGTTGTTTTTCTCCTGAGTCTGGGCTTATGGGTTATTGGGAGGAAGACCACAGAGGTAGATTGCCGTTTTCATCACTTCACATCAAGGGAACATGCTTTATAACTTGATGCTGATCTTGATTACCTGGCTGAGAAGTCAGGCTTCTCCACTGTAAAGTAACTCTTCCTCCCCTCCCCCCCGTGCCCCCCACCCCCTTCCATACTGTACTCTTTGGAAAGTAGTCAAACTATGTGCAGCCCTGACCTAAGGAGTGAGATTATCTCCTGCCTCCTTAAGGGCAACTCCATACATATATTATTTGGAATTCTTCTGCGTGGGAGATTTGTCTCTTTTGCCTTATTTATTCACTTATTCAATCATTTATTTGTATCAGTATGGACTCATGGATATTTATTTTATACTTTGGGTTATAATTCAATACTACTTTGTTTTGTTACAACTTTAGCCATTGCGAGTTCTTTTAAGTTGGCTCCTGTGCTCTTTTCTAGCATGTATTTTTATAGAGTTTTTTGCTGTTGAAAACACCCTCACTTATGTGACCTCGATTGAAGTTCAAACAGCCTGGCGAACTTGACAAGACGTTATTCTTACCTTGTTAGGCAGTAAGGAAACTGAGGCCCAGGGGCAGTAGGTGACTTCTTAGATGTCACTTTCCCCAAAGGGAGTGATAGGCTGGGCTCAGACTGGGGTGACTGCTGCAAAAGACACTGCGAGCTGCAGAGGAGAGCCCGTAGTTGGAATTGAGGCTTCTTGGGGTGACTTCAGACTTATACCCCCCAGGATCAGAATAGGAAACGACATGGAGAATGGGAAGAAATTGGTTTTGGAAAACAAAGGCTTAATTTGGCTGGCATCCAGGGTGAATTAAAACTTGCCAACTTGGTAGAAATGCAGTGACCTTTCCCCCCAAACTATATGCAGAGGGAGGAGATCTGGGTAATGTTTGTGGCCAAGAATGTCTAATCTGAGGGGAGCCCTTGGAGCCTCCTGCTGAAGCGAGATTGCAAAGTGGGAAGGGGAGTATGGTGAGGGGGAGAATGAAGAAGATATGGGGCTCTGGAATCATGGGATAACATTTAGCCTCACAAACATTTACAGACTTTGTGCCCGATACTGGAGATATGAAAAGATGGGTGAGACGTGACCCTTGGTTTCACATCCTGGTTGGAAGAAAGATGGGTAAAAATATCAGTTAGGAAGTGGTATGATAGTGCTATAATAGAAATGTAGTATCTGCAGGAGCTTCCCGAGGGAGGGAATTCATTCAGCTCAGAGGTGGGATGGGCACAGGAAGGACCTCACAGATAAGGGGGCATTTCTGATTC
The DNA here is from genome assembly GCF_028021215.1 of Eschrichtius robustus. Lineage (NCBI taxonomy): Eukaryota > Metazoa > Chordata > Mammalia > Artiodactyla > Eschrichtiidae > Eschrichtius > Eschrichtius robustus. The sequence continues at coordinate 85,750,829 of NC_090835.1, forward strand.
AGGCTTTCAAGGATGAGCTGGGACTGAGAAGCTCATGTACAAGAGCAAGGGGTGGGGAGAGGGGGCGGTGAAGAAGGGGCTGTCTTTCCAGTTCAGTGTCTCTAGCGTTAGGATTCAAGGCTGGATGGGTAAGTGGGGGGCAGATTATAGGGGGCCTGTGTGCCCTGCTGTGCAGCTTTGACCTCAGGAGTTTTGAAGCAGGAGGGTGACAGGATGAGTTCCATGTGTTAGAGGACCCTGGCAGCACTTTGTACGAGATATGCTACATTTCACCACATCTAAGATGTCATCAATTATTTTATTTCCACATAGAAAAAATATTTTGCCAGTTAAATTATGGCATGCCATTTATCACATTTCAGAGATGCAAACATGTAATGACATGGGTGTCTCAAATTTGATTAAAGTAGTAACTTCCTAGCTGGTGGCTTAGGGCCCTCCTTCCTCTGGGGAATGAATGGTTAGACTATCTCCATTTCACTAACCCATAGATTTTGAGTTCAGTAACTCCATTTATGATCTTGAAGAAACTAAATTTGATAAGCTGGCTTTTTCCTGCCTGATAACCAATTGTCAAAACAAACAAACAAAAAAACAATAAAACTGGGGTACCTGGTCCAAAGATATCATCTATGTTTATTCTGCTTTGGTGGCTCTTGATCACAGCAGTGACTTTATGTTGCGCAGTAAATATTCTGGTATGCTTGCCAAACCTTTATTTCAATTTGTCCTGTGAATTGCCTGGATGTTACCTCCTACCCCTATCACTTCATGGTGATATTGAGACCCAGAAAGGTCAAGAATCTAGCCCCGGGCTGCACAGCAGAGTAGCTGAGGCTGGGTGATAATCTGGGTTTTCATCCTAACCCAGGACTCTTCACTTTAGGCTTTGGTTAGAATGACAGCTGGGGTGGAAGAAGATTCTGCCTGCTCCTCACTCACAGTGGAGCAGGTTGGAGATCTGTTATGTCCTGGCAGGTTGTATTCTACCTGTGGGGCCCAGAGAGAACAGAATTGCCACTTAGTATCTACCTTTGCCCAATGCTTTGTCTAGATGAAGAGGCTGATTTTTCTGCATAAGCTCTTTGTATATTTCAGCCTAGTAACCGTCAATAACTTCCTCTGCTGTATCTGGCAGGAATTTGGGGTGGGGATGGGGAAGGTCAGATGATAGACAAGTCCAAGCTGGCTGGGCAGAAAGGGCATTTATTGGCATTTATTGGCTCCGGTGACAGAAAAGTTCAAGGTTAGGCTAGCTTCAGGCACAGCTCGATACAGATTTCACCAGATGCCATCAGGACCTGGTTTCTTTCACTTCATCCCTGGGTTGGCTTCATTCTCAAACAGGCTAACCCTCTGGCTAGCTGCTCTAGCAGCTCCAAACCGTTTGACCTCACTTCTTGCAAGTTCTAGAGAAAAAGTTCTCAAGAATCTTTTTTCCCCGGTGACTCAACTAGGTCTCCTTGTGACTGGCTGCAACTGAGTCATGTTCTCAACCCTGAAGCAAGCACCGTGGCCAGGGGGGCTTATGACTCTTTCTCTTGTTCCACCTTTGAGCTGGGGGAGAGCTCTACCCCAAGCACATGATCCCCAGAAAGGAACTGGGTAAAGTTAGCAGAGGAAGGAAGAATGGAAGCTGGTGGACCCCTTCCTGCAAAAGATAAACATTTACAGCATTTACTAGTTGGATCAAGGGACAATCTGATCTGCTGCTTTAGGGCTGATTCCCTGGCCTGATACTGGGCCTCTCTTCATGCTGTTTCTTTTTCTTATTTTTTTAAAGCATTAAACATACATACACATACATACACACAATGGGATTCTATTTCCCGTTCACCAGATTGGCAATTTTTTTTTTTAGAGTGTGAAGCATCTATTACGTATTTAATTGTTTTGTTTTTTTTAAATTGAGGTATAATCGACATATAACATTACGTTAGTTTCAGGTGTACAACATAATGATTTGATATTTGTATATATTGCAAAATGATCACAATAGTCCTGTTAACATCTGTCACCATGTATAGTTACAAAGTTTTTTCTTCTTGTGTTAAGGGCTTTTAAGATCTACTCTCCTAGCTACTTTCAAATATGCAATTCAGTATTATTACCTATAGTCACCATGGCGGAAATTCAAAAGATGAAAATATCAGGTATTGGTGAGGCCGTGGAGCAGCATGGGCGCTCGGAGCCTGCTGGTGGGGACACGCGGTGGTACAGCCACTTTGGAAACAGTTTGGCCTGATCTAGTTAAGTTGGGGATGCATCCTGCTTGCCCGGGTGTACTAGGGCATGTGAGCAGAAATGTTCACAGAGCAGTGTTTGTAATTGTCCCAAACTGGAAACAACTCAGGGGCATAAGAAGTAGACTACATCAGGGAGTTCCCCGGCGGTCCAGTGGCGAGGACTCAGCACTTCCACTGCCGAGGGCCGGAGTTCGATCCCTGGTTGGGGAACTAAGATCCTGCAAGCCGCATGGCGTGGCCGAAAAACAAAAACAGGCTACATCAGAAGTAGAATTATACAGTCATAAAGCAATGAAAATGAACAAAATCGGCTCACAATCATGTGAGTGAACCTCACAGACTTGACGTAGATAGTCCCGCCCCCCCCCCCAATGCAATATGATTCCATTCATTTGAAATGCTCAAAACCAGGAAAAATAAACTGTTTTGTTCATGGATACATACCTAGTGTAAAACGAAAGAAGAGGGAAGGAGCGATTATCACCATTATAATCACAACCATTTCCCGGGACACACCTTTTTCTTCTCTCCTGGTTCCTGTACGTTCCTGGAGCCAAACCTTGGATACCATGACTGGGGGTGTGCTGGTGATTGCAGCCCACTGTTCTGCAGGGACTCTGAAGAAATCACTTCTCTCTAGTACTTTCTCATCTTGCTGGAGGGAAAGGACAAGTGGCTGAGATTTCTTGCACTCGTTCAGCAGATACTTAGGAAGCATTTTGTGGGCATCAGACGCTCTGTGCCTGTGCTTTATTCACTTCTTCAGCCAGTTTTTCATGTTTCGTCTATGTCAGGCACTGTGCTAGATTCTGGGGATAAGGCGGACACAGTCTCTGTCCAACGCAGTGGGAAAAGCTGCTGTTAAATAAGTAATTATAATAATAAGTAGGGACTCACAATTGCATGGAAGTATCCAGTGCAGTGTGGAGTGCTGGGGGGCTGTATAAGGGAGAGAGCATGTGGACTCTGTGACAGGTCAGGGAAGAGGAGGTGGCTTTCAGCTGAGACTTCAAGCTGGAAAAGGAGTCTACTAAGAAGGAAAGGAATGGTGTTCTATTCAGAGGGAACAACATTTTCAAAAGGTTCAGGCAGGAAAGAGCATGGCACTTTTGGAGGCTTAGAGAGGGGTTTGGTTTGGCTGTGGGGTCGAGTTTGAGGTGGGCAATGGCAGGAAATGAGCCTGGAGACAAGGCCTGGGCCTAGATTATCGGCGGCCTCACAGAGCATGGGAAGGAGTTTTCACTTTATCCCTGGAGCCTGGGAGTTAACCAGGGTGGTTACATGAGCGAACCTGTGTTACACGTGGCAGGGTATGTTTGAGGGATGAAAGGAAGGCTGCGGTGCCTGAACACTAGGCAATGGAGAGAGGAGGTTTAAGTAAATCGGGAAAGCCTTGAGGATTGTATAATCCCCACAGTTAGCTCTGATTGCAGCTTCCAAAGGATCACTCAATTAAGTCACTAGATGTAAGCTCTGGGAGGGCAGGGACTTTCCCATTTTTGTTCTCTGTTGTATCCTCAGTGCCTGGCGCTTAGTAAATACCTATTAACTGTTGAATGAATTTTGACACCCTCCTACTTAAAAGCCTGAGCAGCACTTCAAAGCCTTGTCCCATTCCAACTCCCAGTGGCTGCTGCTTCCATGCCCCGCCCTGGGCCCTGTGGGGATTTCCACTGTTCAGAGCATGTCTCGGCCTGGCCCGGGGGTTTGCGTGGCCTGCACTGTGCCTCAGAGCACCAGTGATGCTTGACCTGTGGGGGAAAAGTAACCCACGTGTGACCTCAGCAATGCACCGCCCACCAAACTGGCATCCCCTGAGACTGCCTGGTGCCCAGCCCACAGCCAGGCCTGTAAAGATCTGGGGAGTCCAGGTGTCGGCAGCAGGGGCACGGCCACTCCTTCTAGTATCCAGATCCAGGTCACTTGCTTTTTGCCCTGAATTTTGTCCTTTCCTGCTTTGTTAGAGGTGTCTCACAGAAGTTTACTTCTAGGAGAATTTGATTATTTCAGATTAAGAAATGAGGCTTAATCTGGAGCCCCAAGAGCCCTTAATTGGCCTTCCCACAGGGCACGGAGCCCTAGGCTAAGCACTTTAGGATCACAAGGAAGAAGGGGCTCTTGTTTGGAGCCCCATGCGTGGACTTGAGAAGCAGCCTGGAGACCAGGGTGCAAATCCAGCCCCCTCCATTCACCTCCCTGGGCCTTGGAGTCCACACCTGGGATTCGATGTCTTCTAGGGTCCCTTGCTGTGGCATGTAGGAGCCCAAGGCAGCAGGAAGGAGGGACGAAGGTGTGGGGCATCAAAAGCCATGGGAAGTTGAGGGAAGGTTTAGAACCTGCTAGGGTAGAAGTTGGCAACTGTTAAGAAACAGGGGTCTAGAGTTAGATCCTTTCCCTCTGGAACTGGACCAGGGCAGGGGTGGGTGAGTAGTGTAAGGACCTGTCCCTTACAAGGTGTGGGCATTCGCGGCGATGCTTCCCTCAGCTAGTTTTTTTTGTTTTTTTAACCTGAATCAAACTGTTTATTAAAATTGCACATAATACATCATAATCAAGTAGGGTTTATTCCTAAATAAAGATGGCTTATAAGAAAATATTTTAACACAATTCATCACATCAATGAATTAAAGAAAAACACGTGACTATATAAAGAAGAAAAAATCATGTATCAAGTTATATGTATATATACATGTATGTATAATATATATATATAATTCTCTAAATAGTAGGAATGGAAGTTTCTTTTCATAACTTGATAAAGTCTATCTACCAGAATTCTAACCATGAAAAGAGAAACCTCAGCTAGTTTTTACAACTCACAGTGGTTCTCGCAGCCAAAACTTGTGCACGGCATCCACATCCTGAAATGTGTGCCAGAAATTAGGTGGTGTCACCTCAGCCAGTCTGTTGACATGTAGAGTAGGTATTTACGAGATGCGGAGAGCTGTAGGGGACCCGTGGATTGTGGGGCAAGGGGAACTCAAAAAGGTCGGGAGTGTCTCCGGTTCTGCCTGGTTCTGAATTGAAACCAGCTTCTGGTTTATTGAAAGGACAGAAGACCTGTCCACCCCAGAGCAGGGGTGAGTGGCCTCTGGTAGAAGGTAATCCATGAAACGACTTCTCAGGTTTCAGAATTCTCATTTGGGTAAAGCAAGTAGGGTGGACCGTGTCGGTAGGGTGGACCGTGTCGTTGTGAAGACTTTTTCTGGCTCTGGCTTTCTGTGGTTTCTGTCCACCTGAGAGCCAGGAATGGAGAGGAGTGTGATAGTTTTACCCCTTATTGTGAAAACCTGTCGAGATCATCAGCATATGCTAAAGGCACAAATGATAGAAAAGGCAGAATCACAGGGGAGCCTGGTAAGTTGGGAAGGGGTTTTGGAGAGGGTCAATTTTGCCTCGGCTCGAAAGGGTTGGCTGTGCAGTGTGAGCCCAGGTCCGCCCGCGTCTCATATAGGAGCCCCGCTGCCTGTCGAATCTACGGCAAGGGTGCTTTCGCTCAGCGTCAGCAGTAATACATGACCCTTTACTTTTGTCAGCGCTCTCCAGTTTACAAAGCCCTTCCATTGTGATGACCTCATCCGAGCTTCCTGACAAAGGAGCTGGTATTAGGCCCCGTTTTACAGTTTGCCTGGGCAGAGAAGAGAGTGTAATGGATTGGGCTGAGGCATCAGCACCAGACACTGCTTCCTAGCCACGTGCACTTGGGCAAATTGCTTCCCTCCCTGAGCCTCAGTGTCCTCAGAAGAGTATCCTGAGCATTAAATAACATAAGATGTGTAAATGGCCGGTAAGGTGGGTCCTACAGAAATGCTGTCACCAAGAAGTTGTTAGTCACTGGGCTATTGGGTTAGAGCCCTAACTTGAACCTGGTTTCAACCCACAGATTTACACCTCGAGTCTTACACATAGTCAGCAATGCCAGGGTAAGCCATCTTCAATATTTGTTATATATTCAGGATGGAGCCTATATAACCAAGCAATGGGATTGAACATAGAACTGTACTGTGTTTCATTTGTTAGTTTCAGCAGACTCTCAAACAAATGCATATGCAATTAACATTGCCTTGTTCCTCTGAATCCATTCATTTGTTCAGCACTTATGTATTGAGCTTCTACAAGTGTTGGGCACGATCATCTCTCTATTAGAGATTTTCAACATCTTTGGTAGTTACAGACTCTTGTACAGATTCTTTTAAGAAGGATGGAAAACTCTAGCCCCTCTCCTCAGAAAATTTTTCAGACTTTTTATTTTGTTTTGTTGAACCGTTTAAAAGTAAGTTGTAGTCATACAGTCCTAAATACTGCAGCATGTGTTGCCTGAAAATGTGTACATTCTCATACATAACTTCAATAAATGCTATTAAAAAATCAATAATAATTTATTAATATGATCCAATACCTAGTCTTTTGTCAAATTTCCTCTAATTGTCCCCAAACTGTGTTTAATAGCTTTTTTAAAAAACCAGGATCCAATCAAAGTATTTGCGTTTGATTGTTATTTCTCTTTAGTCTTTTTAAATCAAGAACAATCCTGTTTTATTTTTCATGACTGACTTTTTAGAAGTCCAGGCCAGTTGTCTTGTGGAATGTGTCCTATTCTGGATTTATCTGTCTCCTGATGATGGGCTTTAACTCATTCTTCTAACCCTCATATTTTCTATAAACTGGAAGGTAGGTTGAAAGACTTGATTGGATTCATTCACATCAAACTTTTTTTATTTTTTATTTTTGGCTGCGTTGGGTCTTCGTTGCTACACGTGGGCTTTCTGTAGTTGCAGCGAGCGGGGGCTACTCTTCGTTGCGGTGTGCGGGCTTCTCACTGTGGTGGCTTCTCGTTGCAGAGCACGAGCTCTAGGCTTCAGTAGTTGTGGCACGTGGACTCAGTAGTTGCAGTGTGCGGGCTCTGGGGTGCACAGGCTTCAGTAGTTGTGGCGCACGGGCTCAGTAGTTGTGGCGCATGGGCTTAGTTGCTCCGCGGCATGTGGGATCTTCCCGGACCAGGGATTGAACCTGTGTCCCCTGCACTGGCAGGCAGATTCTTAACCACTGAGCCACTGGGAAGTCCCACCTCAAACATTTTTGGCACAACTACTTCAAAGGTGACATTGTGCAATTCACACGGCGCCACGTTGGGAACCATATGCCAGAAACGCCTGTCCCTCTATTAGCGATGCTGGATTTGGTCACTGACTAAGGCCATCACCAGATCTCTCCCTCATCAAGGTACATTAGGGAGTAACCCACTGGGCGGTACTTAGCACCATGGGACTATCCTGTCCCCTAGTACCTCATGGTTTTAGTATCTGATGATGATCCTTGTCTTATGCAATGGAGCTTGCAAGATGGTGTTTTTCTAGTTCTATCATCCCTCCTACACTTACTTACCAGCATTCTTCTGTAATCCCTGGACAGGTTTTTCATCTAGTACATTAGTGACCATTTTCATACAGTGTTGGGGGTTTAAAGATCTGTGAAAGTCCAGCATGGAGCCTGGGTTAAGAACTCCTGCTCCAAGTGATGAGGGCAACTGATGGTGTCAGGTTTTGCGTGGACGGGGAGCTGTAGCTGAGCTCTTCATAGTCCTTTTATTTATCTGGTCATTTGCAACAGAATTAAATTCCCAGCCCCAAAGATAAACACATGCCATCCCCCTACAACAATAAAAGAAACAAATAACCTTAGCCTTTGAACTTCCAAGCCCCTCAGCAAAGTGAGTTGGTGAAGGGCTCCAGCACCCACAGGAATCACCAGCACCAGGACCCTTTCCTGTGTTACACCTCCAAGTTGCTGGGTCAGGCTCGCTTCCTCAACAGACAAACCAGGGAGTTGACCAGGCGATTCCTAGGAGTTTTACTACCCTTATTAACATTCTAAAAACTTCATTACCTTCATTTACCAGTTAAATTCCTTCATTCTTTCATTTGAGCTTGGTAGGTACAGGTCTTTTCCACACTCTTAAAGTCACACATCTCTAAATCCATTGGAGCTTCCAGTTGGAGTTCATTGTCAGCAGTAAAATAATCTCTTACATTTGTACAGTACTTTCACTTTATAAAGCACTTTTTATATATTGCTGCGTTAGATCCTCAAGAAGTAGACTTTGTATTCCTGTGTTGTTTTCTCTTTGGGGCTTTATTTCTAGCTCATTCATGTCACCACAGTGAAAGACCTTGAAGGCCACTGAACTCTGCTGTAATGGACTTTGACATACATAGTCGGTAATCGGATTGATTTGCCTGTGGTTCCATGGGCTTCATTCCAGCCTCGCAGTTACCTGCGCGCCCCGTCTGCTGGCTGTCTTCCCAGCGACTGCTTATTGCCTCCCGTGGGTCCTTCTGTGGGTCTGCGGCAGAGCAGATTCCCCAGTTTGCCCCACGAGTCTCTCGTTTGCTTTAACTCTGGAGCTCGTGTGTCACTATGGCGTTTCATCCTCACTTTAAATTTCCACTCTTGCTCTACTTGTGCTTGGAACACTCACTGGATTTGGGAACCGCGGGTTCTGGGTTCTCTCCTAGATTCCCCCTCTATACCGCGCTTATGCTTAGTATTTTCAACATAATTCTTTTACTCAACCCACTTAGAAACCCCTGAAGGTAAGTATCACTCTCCCCATTTTACGGATGGATAAACTGAGGCTCAGAGTACTTAAATGAGTTCTCTCTTGTCACACAGTGTCAGGGGCAGGAGGAAGCTGTTGGGTTAGGTGTGCTGAGGCTCCTAACCTCAGAAAGGAAGTGGGCCAGGGCTGCAGAGGTAAACAGGACTAAAGTCCCCTCTGTGCTCAGCTTCTGTGCTCCCTCTTATGGCCAAGCCCTCATCAGCACATCACGGTCACAAGCCACCTGAGGCTTCCTCCCACGTTGGTCTCAGTCGCCCTTGTTAGCAGTAGAGCAGCCAGGCCAGCTGCACAGGGGGCACAGCTGAGAACGAGTCCGGTGTGGTTAGGCCGTGCTCTGCCAGCAGGCTGAGTCTGGGTAGAGACCTGCTTTCTGGGGGAAGTGAACCAAGCCAAAACTCTAGCACAGCCCAAGGAAACATCTATAGAGGAGGACACCAGAACTCAGATTCTTGACGCTTCTTGAGTCTTGGTAAAGAACCTCAGTGCACTTAGTCCTTGACACCTTAGATCTACAGGGAAGACAAAAGAGTCTCTTGACTCTGTCAGGGCCCCCCATGAACAGTTGTGCAGCCCATGCACTGCAGAAGTGAGGCAGCACTGTGCACATAATAGACATTGTAGATTTGTATATTATGACAGTTTTTCAGCAGGTAGTTATCTGGTGCCTTGTTCTATCATAATTGGTATATTAGAGCAATTTCCCAACAGATGGAAGGAAAGGGTCTTGAGGTAGGAGTGCTTTCCCAACAGCGTGGCATGGGCTGGTGGCAGCTCTGCTCTCCCTTCTACCAAGCTACCCTCTCTGGGCCTCAGTTTCCTCATCTGTAAAATGAGGGCGTTGGACTTGAGGATCAGTAAGGTCCTTTCGCTCTGGTTCTGTGTGAGCCTCGTAGGAGCTGCTAAGTATCTATTGATTGACTGATCGATCGCTGGGGCTGGCGGCTTTGTGCAAGGCTGCCATTTCTGCCCCTCTGCTGTGCCTGCTCTTGACTCCGTGTCTGGTCTCCAAGGAGGAGAAGTCCCCACCAGTGAACAGGGACCCCTCTGAGCTCAGGACACCATGGCTGCGTTGGCACCACTGCGGAGCCTGGAAGAGGAGGTGACCTGCTCCATCTGCCTCGATTACCTGCGGGACCCGGTGACCATTGACTGTGGCCACGTCTTCTGCCGCAGCTGTACCACCGACATCCGCCCCGCATCAGGGGGCCGCCCTGTCTGCCCCCTGTGTAAGAAGCCTTTTAAGAAGGAGAATATCAGGCCAGTGTGGCAGCTGGCCAGCCTGGTGGAGAACATCGAGCGGCTGAAGGTGGACAAGGGCCGGCAGCCGGGGGAAGCAGCCTGGGAGCAGCAGGACACGAGGCTGTGCGAGCGGCACCAGGAGAAGCTGCACTACTACTGCGAGGACGATGGCAAGCTGCTGTGTGTCATGTGCCGGGAGTCCCGGGAGCACAGGCCCCACTCGGCCATCCTCGTGGAGAAGGCGGCCCAGCCCCACAGGGTAAGCCCTCCTCACCCCCGCAGGGAGGGATGCTCTGCTTGGCACCCACCCGGAGGCGAGGCCTGGCGCAGACCCCTCAGAAGGCTTCTCGCTGGCCGAGGACTCAGCCCGAGTCCACCCTCCTGCCTCAGCCCAGAGCATCCCCACTGCTTGTCTTTCTACAGGAAAAAATCCTGAACCACCTGAGTACCCTAAGGAGAGACAGAGACAAAATTCAGGGCTTTCAGGCCAAGGGAGAAGCTGATATCCTGGTTGTGCTGGTAAGTGAGGCTGTTGAGGGAAAGCTCTGAGGCAGGCAATTGGCCATGCAGAGCAGGAGCTCTAGAGCTTGTAGAGACACAGCCGGCAGGCAGCCGGCTCCCTGGGAGAGGGAGCCCCGACTGGACTGACGGCCGGGAAGCCTGGGTTTTAGCCCAAGCCCTGCCGGTCTGAGCTCTGTGGCCTTGGCCTGCTTCCTCGTCTCACAAGTGACTGGGTTGCCTGGATGTCAGCTAAGGTCCTTCTCCTTCTGTGACTCACCTCAGCTGCAGGCGTGTCTGCTCAGCAGAGCCAGAGTGTAGGGAACTGAGGAAGGCCTGGCTTCGTTCTTCCTTTCAAAGAGAGGGAGAAAGACATGGTTCCTGAGAGTGAGGGGCGCAGGGGGTTTGGAAGGAGGGAGCTGGCTCCAGGATGAGAACTGAGAGGGGTGGGCTAGGCAAGGCCCGACCAGCTCTGAAGACGCTCTGTCTAGTGAGTCCTGCGCCTGGGGTTGCCAGTAGTTAGGAAACAGGCAGCACATGGTGTGCTTGATGAGAGATGGGATCAGAGGGAAAGAACTGATAAGAGGTTCCAGTTTTCTGGGGGAAAGTCTGTTGGGGAAGTGGGCATTGGAGGGTGGAGGGATGCTGGGGCCAGTCCCGGCGGTGAGCAGTTAGGCCCTGGGAGAGGGACAGAGTGAAGCAGGAGACGGCCCAATCCAAGGAGTGCCTCCAGGTGCTCAGTGTGCGAGGATGCTGACCAGATCCCAGCCTGGACTGGGCAGGGAGACTTGGGGGCAAGAAAGGACATGGTCCCTGAGCATAGACATTCCACAGTTTCACTGAGGGAAGAGGATATAGTCCTACATGGCAGGGATGGGGTACACACAGATATTTTACACACAATGGGGAGGATGCTGAAGAGAGGATTGGTCAGGCTTGAATAAAATTAATCAAGGAAAACTTCCTGGCAGCACATGGCGATTGGTGTCCAGGAGGGGAAAATGTGTTTGCTCATAATGTTCCTCAAAGGGCCCTCAGAACATACTGGTTTACCTAGAACAGATAATGGCAGGCAGTCAGGGTTCCAATCCCATGGTGTCTGAGGGAACTGACCTGACTGACTTACTGTGTCTTCTTTGAAGAAAGGAGGTTGCCACAGGAGAGCTCTAAAGCCCCTTCCAGCCCAAACACTGTAGAATTCATGAATGGGGTCAGCGAGGGGCACGAGAGGCAAAGAGCCAGCCTGTGTACCCCTACACCAGATCCTGGAGGGATCTTCTACCCCGGGGCGGAGGTGTCACCCCCTTCTCCCCCTTCCCATCCCTGCAGAAGAAGCTCCAGGACCAGAGGCAGTGCATCGTGGCTGAGTTTGAGCAGGGCCACCAGTTCCTGAGGGAGCGGGAACAGCGCCTGCTGGACCAGCTGGCGAAGCTGGAGCAGGAGCTCACAGAGGGCAGGGAGAAGTACAAGACCAGGGGCGTCGGGGAGCTTGCCCGGCTGGCGCTGGTCATCTCCGAGCTGGAGGGCAAGGCACAGCAGCCGGCTGCAGAGCTTATGCAGGTGAGAGACCTCCCTGGGGCAGGGAGCCGGGAGACAAGGACAGCAGGTCTTGGCCCTGCCACTCACTTACAGGACCTTTGGAGAGTCACTTCTTCTCGGGGCCTCAGTTTTCTCATCTGAAGCATGGAGATGATAATCTTTATCCCCACCACTTATTGCAATGATTGCATGAGCATAAAATAACTGGCATGTTGTCACTTCAAAAAGTAACTTTTCTACCTGAAAGAGTTTAAAATTTTGAAAAGTGTTGTAGAAATGGAAGAGAAGGTTATTAGTATTTTCGTTACTATCCTCCATGCTCATCACTACCGTCACGAGCCTGTCTTCTAACAAGTCATTGGCAGACACTGGTCCAGGGGAAGCTGTTTATGGTTCTGGAGATGAAGAAGCCTGTGGGGTCAGGGGTCGCTGAGGGAGGGCTGAACGGCGGCTTCTGTCAAGAACCCAGAGGGTCTGGAGGAGATGGGCAGCTGGGGAAGGGAGACTTCTCGAAGGCAGAGGTTTTCTCTGGGACTGTGGAATCAGCCTCAGAGAATAAGGTGGAGAGCAGGCAGGGGGCCTCTGCCTCCCGGAAGAGGCAGCTTTGGCGCCGAGAAAGGGAGGGTCATGGATTGGAGAAAAGGCTGCCACGTTGAAATGACACCACAGCTCCTTCCACCCCAAGTCTCTCAGAGGAGTCACACTGCCTTAAACAGGGCTCAGCAGCCTTTGGAGGGAGCATGCTCGATCTTTCTGCCCTTGCAGGCCAGGAGAAGGCCTGTGTGATGAGCTTCTCCACTTGCATGGTGGGGCTGCTGGCCGGCAGCGGAACCGCCCAGGACCTCCTCTAGGGAAGTGCTGTCCCTGGCCAGTGGCAGGGCGAGTCAGAGGCGGGATGCTGGGGAGAGAGGACGAGTCCGCCGGGTACACGGGCCGGCACAGGTAGCCTCTGCCTGCCTCTCCATCATTGCGGATTCCGACTCATGCCTCGGGACTGGCGGGGACGTAGAACTCTTCCGGTCGAGCCCCCACTGATGAAGTCCCTGACGACCAGAGAGAGGAAGAGTTTGTCCCAGGCCGTGGGGCAGGTCAGGAATCACGTCAGAGCTCCAGCTCGGGTGTCCTGACTCACAGGCCTCCGGCCTCTTGCTCTTCTTTTCTCTCACTTTGTCCAGAATGTCTCTCTGGTTCCTTCCTTTCCTCCAGAAGTCATTCTGTTCCCTAGAATTTCTCTCTCAGACTCTGACTGGGTCACTTCTCCACCCCCTCCCCCCTCTTCAGGGGTGCGCATCCTTCCTTTCCTCACAGCCGCTGCCACCATGTGGATGTGTACTTGTTGTGGAACAGAGGGGGACATAGCTGGGGTACTGGGGGCCGCTGAGATCCAGCCGTGTCTGCCTGGAGGGGAGCCTCTCCGCAGTCCGCCCAGAAGAGCTTTGTGGGCCAGCAGAGGCCCAGCCTTCGGTGCCTCTGAGACCACTCAGATTGAAGACATCCCTGGGGCCAGGTGGGAGGAGGGAAAGGAGAGAAGGTGGGTGTCTGCTGAAAGTCAGTAAAGGAAATGTTGGTGCCGGTGGGTTTTGTCTGTGTGTTTTGTTTGGGTTTGCTTTTGCTGCAAGGGAACTGGACCGCTCACTCCTGAACTGTCATTAGTATTTTACCAGAGATTAGTTGATTGTCAATGGAGAGTAAAGATGAGGCCCTACTAAGATAGGGGCCCTGATCCAAAAGTCTGGTAGAGAAATACAGGTGAGAGAGAGAAGCAACAGGACGAGAGATAAAAACAGGGAATTCCCTGGTGGTCCAGTGGTTGGGACTTGGCGCTCTCACTGCCTAGGGCCTGGGTTCGATCCCTGGTTGGGGAACTAAAAATCCCACAAGACATGCGGTGCAGCAAAAAAAAAAAAAAAGACAGAGACAGAGGCCTTTTGACAAAGGCGATAGAAAAGGAAAGATCTCTGGACTGGGACTATCAGGAAGACAATAAAGGGAACTAGGGGATAGGAGAGCCCCTCTGGAGGGAATTGTGAAGCCCCCCTGGTTCAACCCTGGGCAGGCCTTGCAGGGTCTGGTGGCAGGTCGTACCTCTGCCTGTTCCACTGTCGGTCGCCATCCACACCCATGAAGAACCTTAGGGTTCTTAATACCCAGCATTGCTGTGATTCCTGCCCCAGCCTCTGCTCTGACTGCCTCTTTCTCCACATACCCAGGAGTCTGGGGGGTGAGAGGCCCTCCAGGAGCCTTGGGTGGGTTGCGTCCCTCTGGAGGCCCAGTGTGTGAGGCTGCAGGTCACCTCGAGACGCCCCAGTCTCCCCTTCTGCGTCCTTTGGGAGAAGGGTTCCTGCACTGGTGCTCTGGGTCCCACCCTCTCTGGGCCACTCACAACCTTCAGCCCTTAGATGGGCCTCATTCTCTCTCTGTTCTAGCAGCTCCTGTGTCACAAAATATGCCCTCTTGGCTCCCTAACCCCACCCACCTACTGCCCATTTATTTGCCTTTTTATGTCACATATCCCAGCAGAGTTGTTGGCATACACTGTCTCAAGATTTGTCCCCCCGTCCTCTGAAGCTGGCTTGGACTTACTGTTTTGAGGGCCAGAGTAGAAGGATTTGCCAGCAACTCACAACCAGTCTCTGGTCAGTTGCTTCACGGTTGGGGGCGAGGTGTAGCTCTGACCTCTTGGATGGCCTCCCCTTGAGCAAAACCCCAAGTTGTTCCTGAGACTTGCTGAAACAGTCCGCAGCAGCCACAGTTTGGCGATCCCATTTGCTTCCCAAATCCCACTCTCTCAAAGAGGTCACTCTGCCCCCACCCTTACCCAGTCCCCCTCCACACTACTGTCTTCTTCCTATAGCACCTAGCACTTAATAGCATCGTATAATGGATTTGTTATGTTGATTCTTTGCTCTCTGCTTCCTGCTGCTAGGGATTTGTGTGTGTGTCTCTCTCTCTCTTTTTTTTTTCCTGCTCTAAGGCTTCTAGAGTGGTGTCTGACACGTAAGAAGCACTTAAAATTTGTGGGATGAGTAAAAGGAAGGCAAAAATTGCTATAGAGTATTATGGAGGATTTAGACTTATAAAAGGGAAATAACCAGCGTCTCGCAAGAACCTCCTCTCATGCTACCCTCTCCTGTCACTCAGCACCATCCTCCCTCCTGTGCAAGCCGTGGCCTGTCCTTGATTATCTTTCACCAGTATGCCCAGTCTGTCTCAAACATACCTAGAATGCGCTGCTTCCCTGGCTTCACTGTACTGCCCTAGTCAGGGCATCATTATCTCCTGCCAGGTCCATAAACAGCCTCCAGACTGCCCCCTGATGTTGGCATTGCCTCTCTTTAATCCATTCTGTACAGGATGGCCAAGTGATTGATCATTTGGGATTTTGGCTAGCGACTATATCAAACAAGTTATTTCCCTCCCAGAAACAGTTCAGACACGAGGGGTCTAGAGCTGTTAGGGCAGCTGTCCATGAGGTCATCCAGAAAGCTGGTTACTTCCATCTGGTTGTTTCACTAACCTCAAGGGACGTTGTCCTCAGCTGTTTTGTCAAAGTTGAGCTCACCATCATATCCAAAATTGAGCCAAGGAAAAAGAGGAAGTAGAATGGAATTTCTTTTTTTTTTTTTTTAAAGGATGTGACCCCAAAATTATAGTCATTGCTTCCTTTTGCATCCCATTGGCTGGAGCTTAGTCACATGACCAAACCTGGTTACAGGGAATCTGGGAAATGTAGTTTTCTGTTGGATGGCCCTCTGCCCAGCTATTACTCCACAGGTTCTATTACTAAAAGGAAGAAGGAGAGAATAGATCCTGGAGGATACTTAGCAGTCTCAGCCACTTGAAAAGCAGATCACGTACATCACTCCCCTACTTGAAACACTTTGATGGCTTTCTCCTGAACATAGAACAAAATTTGAACTCCTTGCTATGCCTGTCCAGCCCTGCATGATGTGGCCCCTGCCCCCTTTGCCAAGCCCTTTCCCACCTTGCTTTCCTCCCATTCTTCACCTGGCCACTACTGAGTTCTTCAAATCTCAGCACAAATGTCATCCTCTCAGAGAAGCTGGCCTGTCATCCCCTTTTCCTACCCATCCCCCCCCCCCCGCCATTTGCTCTGTCATTGTGATTATTTTGTTTGTTTTCTTTTTGTTTTATCCATTGCTGCCACTAGAATGTCAGCTCCATAAGGAAGAACCACATTTGTTTTGTTCACTGATGTGTCCTGGTCTCTAATAGTGTTGGTATATATGGATGAAGTCTTCTTTGATTCACATTGACTCTTGTGCTTTCTTCCCTTCCAGGACACCAGAGACTTCTTAAACAGGTAAAAGAGTTTCCTTTCCATGGTGCACCTCATTCCCCTGTGCCTGTGTCCCCTCCCCTGTTCCTTGACCATGATCCATCTGAATTAATGGCTGTGTGATATGAGGCCAGAGGTTCCCACATCGCATGGTTCATCCTGATAACCTTCTCTCCTGGGAGGCAAGAACACATCCTTGAGAACTGGTGGAGACTTGCTCTGCACCGGAGCAAGTTCTCTGTATAATCCCCACTCCCGTGTCCACTATCCTTGTCTGAGACGGGACAGGATGGTGTGAGAACACATGTTGGTAGACAAAAGGGCTCTGAATGTTGAGTCTGCTGGTGGTTGTAAGTCTTGGCTCAGCCTTGGGCAGTTCACTTAGTACCTCTGAGGCCCTGGTTTTCCATTACCTGGGGATAATCATACCTTTCCCTCCCCCTTCACAAATTGTCATGAGGATTGAGAGAAATGTAGGAAGAGTTAAGTAGCAGGTTTGTCTGTCATCTTCTCAGGTATCCACGGAAGAAGTTCTGGATTGGGAAACCCATTGCTCGTGTGGTTAAAAAAAGGACAGGAGAATTCTCAGATAGACTTCTGTCTCTGCAGCGGGGCCTGAGAGAGTTCCAAGGTAGGGGTTGGGGAGGGCCTTGGGGTGGGAGTCAGGAGCTGGGGTGCCGCTTTGAGAAGAGGGTACCTGGCTCCTTCGTGTCGGATTCTCTGACCTCATTCCTCTGAGGTCTCCTGGTTGTTTTTCCCTTCTTGGGATCTCAGGGGTGGAGCCTTGTCACGAAATTAATACTGTCCAAGTGAGAAACAGGTTCATAGGTTTGCTGGGCTTGAGGGTCATTGCTGACCTCTTTTTCTCCCCAGGGAAGCTGCTGAGAGACTTAGAATATAAGACAGGTGAGTATCCAAAGGGCTGTTCCTAGATTTGCCTCACATAAAGAATACTCTCCCCACAGAATCCTTCTGCCCCCAGGTAGCCCGTTCTCTTGTACAGCAGGGAGAGTTTCCCAGCTGCACTTCTGAAGTCCCCACCTTGCATTTTCTGACTATTCTGCTACCCTTTGTCTGCAGTAGAGCCCTCCACTGGAGCCTCTGACCCTTCCTGCCCATGTTTGGTTATTCTTTCCTCAGAGGTCCTGCCGCCAGTCCTTTTCCCTGTGACCGAGTTCCTTCTCATCTGCCCTGTCATGTGGCTCCTGTATTCGGAGCGAACTGTCTGCCCCAGGCCCCGCTGCTGTGCTGCCTCTGGCCCTGCTGTCAGGCCGCGCACCACATACCCCTGAGGGGCCTGTGCACGCTGCCACAGGTGTGAGCGCACCCCTTGGATCGTGCAGCGTGGCAGCCCTGCTGTGGAGACTGGGGGGTCCCCTCCTGGTCCGCTGGCGACACCGCTACTTCTTCCTTTGTCCCCACAGTGAGTGTCACCCTAGACCCCCAGTCGGCCAGTGGGTACCTGCAGCTGTCGGAGGACTGGAAGTGCGTGACCTACAGCGGCCTGTACCAGAGCGCGTACCTGCACCCCCAGCAGTTTGACTGTGAGCCGGGGGTGCTGGGCAGTAAGGGCTTCACCTGGGGCAAGGTCTACTGGGAGGTGGAGGTGGAGAGGGAGGGCTGGTCCGAGGATGAAGAGGAGGGGGACGAGGAGGAAGAGGGGGAAGAGGAGGAGGAGGAAGAGGAGGCCGGCTATGGGGATGGATATGATGATTGGGAAACGGATGAGGACGAGGAATCATTGGGGGATGAAGAGGAAGAAGAGGAGGAGGAGGAGGAGGAGGAAGTTCTGGAAAGCTGCATGGTGGGGGTGGCCAGAGACTCGGTGAAGAGGAAGGGCGACCTCTCCCTGCGGCCGGAGGACGGCGTGTGGGCGCTGCGCCTCTCCTCCGCGGGCATCTGGGCCAACACCAGCCCCGAGGCCGAGCTCTTCCCAGCCCTGCGGCCCCGGAGAGTGGGCATCGCCCTGGATTACGAAGGGGGCACCGTGACTTTCACCAACGCAGAGTCGCAAGAACTCATCTACACCTTCACTGCCACCTTCACCCGGCGCCTGCTCCCCTTCCTGTGGCTCAAGTGGCCGGGAACACGCCTCCTGCTGAGACCCTGAGCCCCGACTCTCGCTCCCGGCCCCACACCCACCGATGCTTCACTTCTCTGGAATTCCTGGGCTCTGTGACGGGAGAGGAGGTGCCTGGCTGGAGCACCTGTTGCAGGCAAGGGGAGGGACCCCGTGTCCCCTGCCGCTCCCTCCTTGTGGCTGTGGCCCCCTTGGGACCTCACTCAGTGCTGTTCCATCCATCCTGCTCTTGGGCTCCTCTCCCGCCTCCTGGGGTTCCCGTGCTGACTTCTGACCCTGAAGTCCACAGGGCTTCTCCCTCCCTCCTGCCCACTGCCTTTGACCCAGCTCTGCCCTCTCCTTGTTGAGTAAGAGGCGAGGCAGCACTTTCTTGCCCTGTATGGCATCCCATGCCAGCTGTTCTTGGGAGAGACCAGTTGACTATTACACCCAAGGCCATTTTACTGCCCTCCAATCCCATGGCTTCTCCTTTGCCCAAATCCACTCTGCTGCCTACCTCCCCTGGAACTTTAAACACGCCTACTGCCACCCCAACTCAGAGTTAAACATAGATGAAAATGTTGGAAATGAACTGAATGAAAATCCCCTGAGGCTTCCCAGGCCGTTTAAGCCGCCTGGAGTACGAGTGGAAAGCATCTCCTCATAAGGTCCAGAGCGGAGTCCATGCTTCTCTGAGACCAGGGCTGAGCATGTGAGGTTTCCATTACCAGGAGGTGGGACTCCCTGAAGCCATCTGTGGTCTGAGGGGAAGGATCTAGATATATGTGGCTTTGGGGTAACAGTTGTGATTGGTGATCAATGAATTATCTCTGGGTTGGTCCTCTTGAGGAGAGTTTTTAAAAGAATCCAAAATACCCTCCTCTTGGGCAGTTCATATGAAAGCACCAGGGCAAATATCCAGTCAAGCAAAAACTCCCCTGCCTTGGAAGCCCTGATCAGTTTTTGCAGCAGGGTATGTATTAAACTTCTGTCACTGGCTCTACTCAACATCCGGCTTCCATTTTCCTAGGAGAGGGGCTGGGGAGGGCAAGACAGGGCTGTGCTGGGAGAGGAGAGGAGGGCAGCAGGGGTCCCCAGCAAGCCACCAGGTCTTCATGTCAAGAGAGGGACCAAAGCGTATCCTCATTGCCCACGGGCCCAACCCAAGTCCCAGCCTCTGTCCAGGCTCCACTAGTGCCCACAGTTTAGCACAAGCTCCTGCTCCAGCTAGGTTACCTCGCAGCCTTTGTCCTTGCCCATTCCAGGCACTCTGCCAGTGCCCCGCTTAGCCAGTTTTAACTCCTCCCCTGCCCTAAGAGACTCTTCCCAGCCGCTGTGGATCGCGGGCGTCTCTTAGCCACTACATTATCTGTAGTTGTACTCTTTGTATATATCACATGCTGCCTGAGTCACATGTACATCTGATTTCTGCCTCTAGTTTTGTAAGCTCCTTGAGGGCGGACACTGTGTCTTATACTTCTCCTGTATTCTCCATGGCACCTAGTGCAGTGCTGGGCACAGAGTAGGTGCTCAATAAAAACTTGGTGAATGAACAGCCCGGATTCGTATATATTTTATTGTAAATCAAATATTACCGACCTTCACAGTCTATGGCTACAGAGAGGTTCTGTTGATAGCAGTAGCCCAGGGTTTTTCTACTGTGCCCCTTCTGGGTCCTTTAGAACTCTGCAACTCTGCTTGCACACATGCTGTCATTTGTGGAACTCCCCAGAGAAGAGCTCCCCATGGGACACAGATCAGCCAACGCCAAGGTTCCACCTTGCTCTTCCCCTCCTGCAGTGGTGGCCCTGTGCTGAGATCCAGCACCTGTGGAGCATGGGGCTCCTGCGAGCAGGGTAATGTCCAGCACGGCACACCCACAGTCCTTCCCTGGAAAATAAGCGGTGACCCAAAGGAAGTATAACCTACAGAGATTCAATTCTGCCTCCTAACATTCAACTATCTCACCATTTTTTGTCTGTTCTTTTTGATTTTTTAAAAATTGCCATCTGAAAGGTAGAAGAGGGAGGATTACAGAAAGTACGTCTAAGATTATACTAATGGCAAAGAGCATATTTCTTCCCTGTGCTTTCATTTGTGGACTCATGAATGTTTTCCCTCTTAAATTTATTTTTTCTTTCTAAATACATATATGTAAAATGTGTCGATTATTAGAAGTAAGACATGCATAATTAATTATAATGTCTTAATTCACGTTTGAATCTTGGGAGACAATATTTCTTAGCATAATCTCTTAAATTTTTTATTTTATTTTGGAGTATAGTTGATTCACAGTGTTGTGTTAGTCTCAGGTGTACAGCAAGGTGATTCAGTTATACATAGGCATATATCCATTCTTTTTCAGATTCTTTTCCTGTATAGGTTATTACAGAATATTGAGTAAGGTTTCCTGTGCTATACAGTAGGTCCTTGTTGCTTATCTATTTTACATATAGTAGTGTATATATTAATCCCAAACTCCTAATTTATCCCTCCCTGCCCCTTTCCCCTTCGATAACCATAAGGTTGTTTTTGAAGTCTGTGAGTCTGTTTCTGTTTTGTAAATAAGTTCATTTGTATCATCTCATTCCACACATTAGTGGTGTCATATGATGTTTGTCTTTCTGCATCTGATTACTAGCATATTCTTGAAAATTTAGATATATTTTGTTGGTTGATGTGAACTGTCCCCTAAAATTATACACTACTAACCCTTTATTTATGAAATAATTTCATATTCTCAAAATGCCTTTTACCCTTTCTTGGAAAGAGCTTTTATACAACAATGAGAGATTTTTGAAACTTTTAGGTGATTATTGTATAATTAAAAGCTAATAGTTATTAAAATGGGAACATTTCCATTTGAACAAAGTATTAATGCATTCAGGTCATTGTTGCTTTAATGAGTTTTATGAGTGTCATACTTCTAAAATAAACTGTAGAAGATAAAGTGTCAGCATAGAAGACCCTTACAAAATAATAAAAATGTGTAATAATAAAAATATATGATGCCATCCTAGTACAGAAAGTTGCCAGCAACATTAATTCAACAGATTTAAAAAATTTTTATATTCATATTTTTAAGTTGTTTTTTATGAGCTACACCTGCACATATGGTCAAATATATCTACAGTGCTTATTACAGAGGAAAAAAGAACAGTGCCCTGCCCTATTCCTCTCCCCAGTCGCCTAGTTCATCCTTTTTAGCAGACTATTTTGGTGTTCACCTTCACTTTTTGTAAATAACATGAGTTTGGGGCATTATCCTCTAATTTTACACTGTGGAGAAGGAGGATTTAGCTCTGTTCTCCCTGTTTCTCACCACACACACACACACACACACACTCCCCACGCATTCCCATCCCTTCAATGTAGACCTAACATCGGGTAAGTATAGGGTTGGTCAAAAAGTTCGTTCAGTTTTAAGTAAAATTAAGACACATTTTTCATTTTCACCAAGAACTTTCTTGAACAACGTATTCATTAACTGAACGAACTTTTTGGCCAACCCAGTACTTGAATATGTTCATTACCATGTGTATGTCCAAGCGATTTACACCATGAGGTAAACCATGATTACTTTTACTTCTCATACAGGTTTTCCTTCATATTTAAAAATTTTTTTTTTCTTTTTTTTTTTTTTAATTTATTTTTGGCTGTGTTGGGTCTTTGTTGCTGCGTGGGCTTTCTCTAGTTGCGGCAAGCGGGGGCTACTCTTTGGTTGCGGCTCATGGCCTTCTCATTGTGGTGGCTTCTCTTGCTGCAGAGCACGGGCTCTAGGCGCACGGGCTTCAGTAGTTGTGGCTCGCGGGCTCTAGAGCGCAGGCTCAGTAGTTGTGGTGCACGGGCTTAGTTGCTCCGCGGCATGTGGGATCTTCCCGGACCGGGGCTCGAACCCGTGTGCCCTGCTTTGGCAGGCGGATCCTTAACCACTGGGCCACCAGGGAAGTCCCTTCCTTCATATTTTGATGTCTGAAATAAAAATTTGATGTTTGAAAACAATCTTGTACACGCCTTGTCTTAATATGCCTCCAGTTAGTCACTATTATCGTTGTTCTACGGAGTTAATGCTTCCTTCTGCTTCTCACATGTTCATCAGTGTCCCTTCTTATGGCTGCCTCTTGCATCCCCCCAACGGCCCCCCCCCGCCGCCTTCCTCCTGGGTTTAACTTCTCTGCTTCTGAGAGAGAAATGTAAGGAGATCTCTCAGCAAAGGTTTGTGGTAAACTACCTTTTTTTTTCCTCTGTGAATTTCATTTCCTCCTCATTCTGGAGCTAGAATTTAACTGAGAACGGAAATTTAGTTTAATGGCAATTCTTTCAGAAGTTCGACGGTCAGCAGTGCCACCGACGCGTCCTGCCTGCCGGGTGCTTGACCGGACCGGAGCTCCCAGGCTTCCTCCGTGTGGCCGCGAGAAACTCCCTGCACTCCTATAATGAACCCGGCACAGTGGTGAACCGCTTTCCCTGTTGTCCGTGTCCAGGTGAATCTTCCAGACAGTCCTAGAGATAATGATGATGTTTGAACTGAACAATTAAGGGTTCTGAAATCAGAGATCTTGAGATTAATAATGGCAGGAAGATCATCGCTTTTTAAAGTAATTCTCCTTGGAGATGATGGAGTTGGAAGAGTTCTCTAATGAACAGATATGTGACTAATAAGTTTGATACCCAGCTCTTCCATACAGTAGGTGTGGAATTTTTAAGTAAAGATTTGGAGGTGGATGGACATTTTGTTACCATGCAGATTTGGGACACGTCCGGTCAAGAGCGATTCAGAAGCCTAAGGACGCCATTTTACAGAGGTTCTGACTGTTGCCTGCGTCGATGATTCTCAAAGCTTCCGGAACTTGAGTAACTGGAAAAAAGAATTCATATGCGGATGTGAAAGAGCCCGAAAGCTTTCCTTTTGTGATTGTGGGTAACAAGGTTGACATCAGAGAGCGGCAGGTGTCTGCAGAAGAAGCACAAGCCTGGTGCAGGGACAACGGCGACTCTCCTTACTTTGAAACAAGTGCAAAAGATGCCACGAATGTCGCAGCGGCCTTTGAGGAAGCAGTTCAAAGAGTGCTTGCTACCAAGGATAGGTCAGATCACTTGATGCAGACAGACACGGTCAGTCTGCATCGAAAGCCCAAGCCCAGCTCCTCTTACTATTGAAGTTAGAGAGGTTGCCCATGCGATCTAACCAGCTCACATACATGCACAGATAAGCACAGGGTGGAGAAGAGAATCAGTGTTTGCAGCAATGGATCATGTACTCATGAAATTAAACTAACCATATTGCTGCCTTGTTGGTGGGAGAAGGGACACATCCATTCACAGGAGAATCTACTTACTCAGTAATGGCAACTTACGTTTATAAATTGTTAACGGTTGTCTAATAATGTTTAAATATGCATGTTACAGAGCTAATAAATGAGATGACCAAGGCTTTATAATTAAAACAAAACACTTGAGTATTCTAGAAGTTACTGTTTTTTCCCCGGGAAAATGGAGAACTACTTTTTCTATGTGTATATTTTTATGCAATTAGCATTCTGTTTCTGGTTCAGAGAAAACATGTCCTAAAGCAATGTTAGATATTAAAGATTAAAATCCAATGCATTTGCACTGTAAAAAAATAAAATAAAATAAAAAAGAAGAAGAAGGTCGAGGGTCTATTCCATGGCCTCCGTTGTTGCTGTTGAGAAGTCTGCTGACGGTTGACTTGCTCCTTGGGACGTCTTCTCCTTCTTGCTACTTTTCGGATTTTTCTGTCTTTCTTTTGTTCAGTTTCTGTGTCTAGGGGTAGGTTTGTCATTATTTATCCTGTTCAGTGCCTGTGTTTCTTGAATCTATGCTTGCTACCTCTTATCAGTTCTGGAAAACTCAGACTCAGTGTCTCCTAAAATACTGCTTCTCTCAATTTTCTCTCGTCTCTCCTCCTGGAACTCCTGTAAGTCATATTTTGGAGCTTCACGTTCCATTCTTCAGATGTCTTAATTTTTCTCCGCTTTTCCATTTCATTATCTCTCTGTCATTTACATTCATTTCCTCAATTCGTAAACTGTCTCTGCATTTGCATTTAATCTATTGTTTGACCAAGTCAATAAGACTATTTTCATTTATATTTTTATGTCTAGTTCTACTTGGTTCTTAGCACTAGATTTTCATGTTCTTTTCTTTCCTTTTCGTTCTTTAATCATTTAAAAATTCCCATTTTTAGTCTCTTTTAGATTGTTCTATAGTTGAAGTTCTTGGGGTTGTACTCCTCCAGTTTGTGTCTTCTGGTGTGGAAGGGGGTCATTTCTTCATGTGTTTTTAGTAACTTATTTTGAGCTCCTCTTCAGCAGGGCTTTTTGAGAGCATTCTATGCAGTGCTTCAACCAGGGAACCCAGATGTAATACCGGTCTAATACCATTTTATATTTATTTTTTGGCTTGGGGGTTCGTATCCCACAAACGAAAACATTATCCATACACTAGGCCAGGGATTCTGTTTCTCAGAAGGATTCCCAGGAAAAGCTCCCCTCCCATCTCCTGTGCCACTGGGTGGTTTTCCCCCAATTTATCCATTCTCGGAATGTGCAGTCCTCACAGGGACCTGGCTGTATTCCAGTCTCAGTCTCGACTCTCACAGCCACTCAGGATTTAAAGAGTAAAAACAAAATTCCTTGAGTAGGTCAGTGTACTCATCCGTTATCTTGTGAAACTGAAAAAAAGAAAGAAAATTCTGACCAATCGCTCATAGTGCCACTGGCAGGAATGTAATTGGTTTTTAACATGGTAGTTAGCTTACAATGTGGTGAAGCTCAGGGCGAGTTATACTCATCAGCTATAAATTTAAGATGAAAATTTCAAAAACTCCCATAGCAAACCTGCAGTGACTCTGAGGAACACATAGCCCCTGATAGCTCTTGACCTTCTTGGGGAAAAAAAAAAAGATAGCCATTTTCTCATTTCTTTAATTTTCTGTATTTTAGTTGCCTTATCTGTAAAAGGACATCCTTAGATTCTGCCTAAAGATAGAAACCTGGATCTGATCATCCCTTGAGGCTCTTCCCAGCTCCATGATTTTAAGTCATTGTTAGCAGCGGCAGCAGTAGCACTGTTGATACTTGCACTGCACTAGGCAATGTGCTCGGCACTTTTACATGTATTGTCTCATTTATTCCTGATAACAATCCTAAGGTGGGTTCTTGTTCCCAGTTTTCAGACCAGGAGTCTAGAAGCTCAGGGAGATTAAGGTCTCACCACTAAAGGTCACACAACTAAAACCTGAGTCAGGGTATGAATCAAGGTCTTCCTGTTTCTAGAGCCCATGGTTTTCACTGAGCACAAAGGTGTGAGGTCATTGCTTTCCCAAGAGACCTAGAAGGAAGTATCTGAAATTAGTCCCCATTCCTATGAGATACAAGGCGATACTTAGAGGGTAGAAGCAGCACTCACTCTTCACTCCCTTAGATGGACAGCTCCCTGAGGAGGGGAGGTAAGTCACGAGGTCTCAGAGTTAGAAGGGATCCCATCGCTCTTTAGGCCCTGGGCAAATTGGATGATTTTTCCAAGGTCAAAGTCACTGACTGAGCCAAGATCAGAACAGGAGGCATTCACATCTCCGGGTGGCACCTTGACTTGTTTGCATTCACTGTTTCTTCTGCATAGTTCTTAGAGCCACTCACCCAGTCTCAGAATACCTACACAAAGAGACTGCTGTGAGGGGATGGTGCTGGTGGCAATGGCTTTATTGTCATCATAAGGATAATTAGCTCTTGTGTCTTCTTTCTAATGGTGGTGGGAGAGAATTTACAAAAATAATATTCACTGGTGATAGCCCCATAGTCCCCAATTAAAGATAATCTACACGGCAGTTCTCATTAGTTTAATTTTTTTGTTCTTCTGTGAATTAGAATACATTTCTTTTTTATTTTTATTTTTTTTAAATTGCCTACTCTGACCCCCAGGCAATGAAGCTGCACTTCTTTATGAATTCAGGGGACATCCAGCCCTAGAGATGCAGGAAAGTTGTCCGTGATCAGAGACCACTCCTGGCTCCACTCCTTCCTTCACCTGTGGCTCTGAGTATCTGAGGTTCTAGTTCTGCTACCTCGGTTATGTTTGTCCTAGAGTGCTGGACTTATCCCAAGTTTTTGACTTTGACCACAGACTTCTCTATCACACATGAGAAAAAGA
The DNA here is from genome assembly GCF_028021215.1 of Eschrichtius robustus. Classification (NCBI taxonomy): domain Eukaryota; kingdom Metazoa; phylum Chordata; class Mammalia; order Artiodactyla; family Eschrichtiidae; genus Eschrichtius; species Eschrichtius robustus. The sequence goes on from NC_090835.1 coordinate 85,777,501, forward strand.
AAGGATAACTGAGGATTTCCTTACTTCTATTGATAAATAGGTTCTGTTTGGTGCACATTTATGTGGTTTATACCAGTGTAATTCTGACTCTGCAGACCAGTCATCTGAGACATCAGTCACTGAGCTTCCTTCCAGGGTCTCATTCTAAGGGAATTTGCCCCAACTTCATGAGCAACATTAGCTGCTTACTAAATGCCAAGCGCTGTACCAGTCCCATTACATGTTGCAATATTGTGATTTGTAAGAAATATATATTTGGTCATTCAGATGTATTTCTCATATATGTTTGGTCTTTGTCCACGGTTTCTGGCTCACAGCTCCCTAAACCCTCAGAATTTCCTGAAGGATAAAAACAATGGGAGCATCTCTTGTTATAATATTTGATCTTTTGTCCTCAGTTCCTGAAAATGCTTCAGAGCCATAAAGGTGAAATGGGCAGCTTGTTATGAATAACAACTGGCTTTATGTTAATGAGGTGACTTTTGGAAATCAACTAAGGATGGGGGCTGGTTGCCAGGGAAACCAACCAGGAAAAGGGGTGGAAATTTCAGTCTCTTCCCCTGATTTCCAGGGAGGGGAGAGGGCCTAGAGGTTGAATCAATCACCAATGGCCAGTGAGTTAATCAATTGTGCCTGTGTGATGAAGCCTCCATAAAAACCCAAAAGGGAGGGAGTTCGGAGAGCTTCCAGGTGGGGAACAAGAATGCTTCCATGTGCCACTGTGCTGGGCCCCAAACTCCACAAGAATAGAAGCCCCTTTGTCCAAGACCTCACCCTATGTATCTCTTCATCTGGATATTGATTCATACCCTTTAATATCCTTTGTAATAAATCAGTAATCTAGTGAGTGAGCAGATTTCCTGAGTTCTGTGAGCCACACTAGAACGTTGATTGAACCCAAGGATGGGGTCGTGGGAACCTCTGATTTATAGCCAGTGGGTCAGATGTACAGGTAACAGCCTGGACTTTAAACTGGCCTCTGAAGTGGAGGATGGTCCTGTGGGACTGAATCCCTAACCTGTGGAATCTGATGATATCTCCAGGTAGATAGTGTCAGAATTGAGCTGACTTGTAGGACACGTGGCTGGTGTCCAGAGAATTGCTGGTGATGTGGGGAAACCATCCCATCCCCCCACTGCTGCCCCACATTGGAACTGGGTTCCAGAACCATATTACATTGATAATCTATTTAAAACTCATAATAATCTGATAGAACAGGTTTTTTGTTTTGTTTTGTTTTTTTTAAATCTCTTTTTCACTTGAGGAGACTAAGATTCTCCTCTTAAAATGAGAAGTACTAGAGGCTTGGAAATACAGTGTAAGTCGTTCATTTGTTTTTTCTCTTTCATACTCAACCAAAAAGTCTTGTCTGACAAAAACACTAGCTCAGGGCAGAGAAAATGAAACAAAGCCCCATCATGACCTGTCTGTTTGGAAAGTCTGAGCTTCTTCGTAAGGTCACTGGACTGAGGCACCGAGGACCAGGACCTTCGGATTCCACTTCCTGAAGATTACAAAGACCAGCTGGGAAACCTGTCAGACAAGTTCCTTTAACTTGTGCCAGTTTTCTCAACCACAGAACAAGAAAAACAAAGTAAGTCCTCTGTATTTCACAGGTTTGTTAAAAGGTTCAAAGGAAGATGTGTATTTTTGAAAAATAACTTTTGACTTGGGTGATGTTTGACAAGTGTTACAATGAGGCATGTGCTGCATATCGTTTTTCTTTGAGGGGGAGGATTGTGAAGAGTATTTATGGTATAATCTCATATTTGTTAAAAAAAAAAAAGCTAAATACACTTGTCTACAAAACTGGCAGGATAAACAAAAATGTTTTACCAGTGGTTATCTACAAGACGTGATAAGAGGAAGTGAAGGCATTAAGTAACTTACCAGGTACCTTGGCCACAACGATTGGCCCTGAGATGGATATCTTATCAAGTGTCATCCAGACACACTGGCTAGTGACTTGCAATCTGGCACAAAAATCAGCACTGAGCCAATCAAAAGCCTTTCTCTGGAATTTGGAGTTGGAATAGCTACGGTAGGTTCTGAGGGGTGAGAGTTGTGATCTTGTGGTGGTGAAAAAGACCTTAAAAACATAAATCACAAAGTGAAAATTTATGAAATTTATTACAAAATTCAAGATTTTAACCTAATGAATAACACCATTATCAAAGTTAACAAATGAGTCGTATTTTCAAGTCTAAAATGAGCAGGTTAATGTCTAAATATGCAAGAAATTCCTGGAAGTCAACAAAAGAAAGATGGAAAACTGAATAAGGAGTAAAAGACAGATAGAAAATTCCAGAAGGTATGCACCCTCACGGGAAGTCAGAAAAAGACAAAAATAAAACAGTAGTGAGAGATCACTTTACAGTCAGCAGGTTTCCAGAAATTAGCAAGTTTGATAATACCTATTGTTGAGGTGGGGTGGAGTGTTACCGAGTCCAAGCTCGCTCCGCTCGCCACCCCACTACAGGCCGAGGAATCAGGAGGCGAGGTGTTGAGGAAAATAATACAACTATTCGGAAAGCCGGCAGACTGAGAAGATGGCAGACTAGTGTCTCTGAAAAACCATCTTATCGGGGTCTGGATGCCGGTTTCTTTTATAGAATCAGAGAGGGATGTAAAGCAAAAAGGCAAAATAGAGAGGGAGAGGCAGTGAGGAAGTAAAGTAAAAAGGGCCATCAGTCTTGTGAAACGTGTCCTGGAATGGCCAGCCTCGGTGAGGGGATGTGTTAATTTCAGCCATTTACAGGTGGGCAGGGTCAGATTGTCTCCTTGTGAGCTGAACAAAGGCACTTTAGTTCAACATTCAGGCGGAGGAGCAGGGTTCCCTGAGTCAGGCCATTATGTGTGAAAGTCAAAGAAACAGATCCAACATGGAGTCCGATTTAGCTCTTCCCTGTTACAGGGGAGCAGAAATCCAGAGCCCCTCTGGCGGAAGTGTAAATGGATATAGCCATTCTGGGGAGCAATTTGGTGGTAATTAAGGAAATTAAGTGTGCAAATACCAGCCATCCTCTCCTGGGCTGTATCTTAGGCTCTTACACGGGGAAGAGTATTAGGCTGTTCATCACAGCATTGCTTTTTTCCCCCCCCCCTCCACACTGCGCGGCATGTGGGAGCTTAGTTCCCTGACCAGGAATCCAACCCGTGCCCCCTGCAGTGGAAGCGTGGAGGCTTAACCACTGGACCACCAGGGAAGTCCATCACAGCATTGCTTGTTGTCATAGGCAGATGTAGGTATCCCAGAAGCCCTTTGCCAAAAGAAAATATAATAAAATGAGGTGATGTGTATAGTAGAATACTATTCCGCAGTTAGAAGCTATAAACTAGATGTATATACAGCAACACAATTAGATCTTAAAAATCATGGTACTGGGTTTTAAAAAGTAAGAAACAGATCTAGTACCGTACTATTTATATATTCAAAGATCCCTCTGTATCCAAGGATACATGGAAAACACTAGAGAGTAGCTGCCTGCAGGGGTGAGGACAATGTGAATGAGAATTGGAGATAAAGGAGAAAATATAAATAAAACAAGAACCTTGTATGGGCTGATGATTATGTACCTAGAATGAAAGAGTATTATTGAGTTAACTCTAAACTGGAAGCCAGAATAAAATAAAGAACTGAAATGAGCAGGAAAATAAAGGACACGAGTAAAGCCAGCAAGCCCGCCTATAGACTGAAAAATGCACCCCACATGCAGAGCCAAGCAAGTGGACCAGAGATGATGCATTGCCGTGGCTCCAGTTCCCATCACATCCAGGCTGCTTTAATCACCGTTCTTGGGCTTCGGAGAGATGCCCCTCAAGTTCCCTATAATCACCCCTCTGGTCCTCTAAGGCACCTCAAGTGTATGTAATCCAGCAGACTGGCAGCTCTTATGAGGGTTCTCTCTCTGTCATTTTTTTTTAATCCCAATTTCCCAATTCATCCCACACACACACACACACACACACACACACACACTCCTTTCCCCCTTGGTATCCATACATTTGTTCTCTACATCTATGTCTTTATTTCTGCTTTGCAAATAAGATCATCTTTACCATTTTTCTAGATTCCACATATATGCGTTAATATATGATATTTGTTTTTCTCTTCCTGACTTACCTCACTCTGTATGACAGTCTCTAGGTCCATCCACGTCTCTGCAAATGATACAATTTCGTTCCTTTTTATGGCCAAGTAATATTCCATTGTATATATATGTGCCACATCTTCAGAATGACCATCATCAAAAAATCTACAGACAGTAAATGCTGGAGAGGGTGTGGAGAAAAGGGAACCCTCTTACGCTGTTGGTGGGAATGTAAATTGATACAGCCACTATGGAGAACAGTATGGAGGTTCCCTAAGAAACTAAAAATGGAACTACCATATGACCCAGCAATCCCACTCCTGGGCATATACCCAGAGAAAACACAATTCAAAAGCATAATTCAAAAATATACACACACCCTAATGTTCATTGCAGCACTATTTACAATAGCCAGGACATGGAAGCAACCTAAATGTCCACCAACAGAGGAGTGGATAAAGAAGATGTGGGATCTCTTTTTGCCTCCTGCCCAGTAGTGGACAGAACACATCACTCTCACGTTCCCAAAAAACAGCAGTGCTAACAGAAGTATTGAGATCAACGGAGATTGTGCTGAGGAACCTGCAGAGGAGATACAAGGACGGATTTACAGCACAAACACTGCAACACAGATATCCTCAGACTCTCGGGTGGGGCGGGGGCACCAAATGGATTATTTTCCTCCAGGCAGCTCTCGGTCCTCATCCTTGGGTCTTGGCTACTCCTAAACCTTCCCCTCAGGCTTCTACATTCTCTTTGCTTTATACGGGGCAATTTTATTTTGGCCCAGAGCCTCTAAATGTGCATAACCACGCCCCTACGTTTCCTGGACCACCCTAAAATGAGAAGTACTAGAGGCTTGGAAATACAGTGTAAGTCGTTCATTTGTTTTTTCTCTTTCATACTCAACCAAAAAGTCTTGTCTGACAAAAACACTAGCTCAGGGCAGAGAAAATGAAACAAAGCCCCATCATGACCTGTCTGTTTGGAAAGTCTGAGCTTCTTCGTAAGGTCACTGGACTGAGGCACCGAGGACCAGGACCTTCGGATTCCACTTCCTGAAGATTACAAAGACCAGCTGGGAAACCTGTCAGACAAGTTCCTTTAACTTGTGCCAGTTTTCTCAACCACAGAACAAGAAAAACAAAGTAAGTCCTCTGTATTTCACAGGTTTGTTAAAAGGTTCAAAGGAAGATGTGTATTTTTGAAAAATAACTTTTGACTTGGGTATTGTTTGACAAGTGTTACAATGAGGCATGTGCTGCATATCGTTTTTCTTTGAGGGGGAGGATTGTGAAGAGTATTTATGGTATAATCTCATATTTGTTAAAAAAAAAAAAGCTAAATACACTTGTCTACAAAACTGGCAGGATAAACAAAAATGTTTTACCAGTGGTTATCTACAAGACGTGATAAGAGGAAGTGAAGTGGAGAGAGGGACTTTTCACTCTTTGAAAATGTTTGAATCTTTTTAAAACCAGGAGTACAGTATATACTACTTTTATAATAAACATTAGGCAATACTACTACTGTTACTACTACTACTAAGTTGGACTACCAAACAATTTGATTTTTTTCTGGGTTAAACACAGCGTGGTTCTGCCTGTCACACAAGGTGACAGAAGAAACCCCAATACCTCTGGCTTCTTTTGTATCAAGGACTTCTATTTGCTCAGTTAAATTAGGGGTAATTATTCACATCCCAGTGATTCGTATTACAATTTTGTAATGAAATTCACATATGGTACCAGCGCTTAGAGTATCTTTAAGCCATCTGACCCCACACTTCAGGAGCAGGGCTCATACGATACAAAAGGTAATATTGCACATAGATCTATACTAGAGGGAACCTGACTGGGGATGAATGTAGATTTTTTCGGAGCTTGGGGTGGGAGGGTGGGAATGTAAGTGTTAAACCTGAAAGAGAGCTAGAATCAGAAAGGGTGGAGGTGGTGTGAGAATCATCATTACAGAGATTCATACTTTGTGAAGGTATTTTAATGTGTGGTTAGTTTCTGTGTCCAATAATAGTAACAACAGTAACAATAATAAATATTTAAGAGGTTAGTTAGAACTGAACACAAGCCTCGTTTTATTGAAGAATGGGATCTGGCTGGACTGCCCTCAGGCAAGTCCTGAGTAAAAGAACCGGCAGGATGTGTCTGGGTCACAGAGATTCCACTGGCTTTAAGCCTTTCCTTCAGCCCCATCAGCACTGATTAGACACATGAAACGCAGGAGTCTGGGTGGGTGGCGCACTTATTTAGGACATTCTCTATGCGAAAGAGAAACGAGCAGAGAGGAAGGTGACCTGGGTCCACCCAGGGCTGGATGAAGAGGCCCTAAGATCTGTAAAGGCGGAAGTATCTCCATGTGTAAGCCCAAATAAAAACAGGCAACTGAAAAAATTAGTGCAAACTCCACAAAATTCTGCTTTTTCCCATGACGGTTATTTTGAAGCTTTAAACAGTTTTATTTTAGATTTTTTTCCCCTTAAAAACCCACTGGCTCCCCAGCTTTGCGGGTGTCCTGGGCACAGCCTCGCCTGCCTCTGGTTCTCCACTCGGAGGTGCACAGAAGGCAGGAGCGTCAGCAGAGGGGACCAGGAACGTCAGGGAGTTGAAGGACATAAGATAAATAAAGTGAAAAAATTACAAAGCCACAGGGACTCGGAGATCCTGTGTCCTCCCGCCGTCTTGGGCATGACGACTCGCCCAGGGGTTGGAGCTGGATCCCCGGGCGCTGCACCGCCCTTCGGACGCTCAGCCTCAGCCTTTCAAAGTAAGGCAAGAACCTTTTTTCCAGACAGCGAAGAAAGGATAGACTTTGCCGGAGAAGGAGGCGGTGAAGGTGAAGATGGGCGCCTGGGTCTCGGCGTCGAGCAGGGCCAAGCTCCCCGCCTCGTAGTCCAGGGCGACGCCCACGAGGCGCGGGATCTCGCTCAGCGGCAGGTCGGTGCCCGGCGAGGTGCTGGCCCAGCACTGCTGGTGGGAGAGGATCACCGCCCAGACGCCCTCCTCGGCGCTCAGACTCTGCTTCCCTTTCCTCCTCACCTCCTCCCCGACCACCCCCACCGTGCAGCCGCCGCCGTCTCCCAGCTGCACCTCCACCTGCCAGCGGTGGCGCCCCGAGGAGAAGCCGGGGCAGCCCAGCACCACCGGGAGACCCTCGAAGCGCAGGCGGCTGTCGGGCAGGTTCTGCTTCCGCCGGGTATACTTCACAGACTTCCTGTCCTCGGAGAGGACCAGGCTCTGGCTGGCGGTCTGAGGGTCCAGAGTGACAACCCCTATTGGGAGGAAGGCGTGGCCATCAACAGAGCTGGCGGCACAAAAAATGCCCCTAGAGCACGTGTGCTGTGAGTGCGAGGCAGAAGGAGCACCGGCCTTGTGCAGCCTGCCATTGTCCCGGCTCCCGGCTTCTCAGAACCTCAGTTCCCCCTTTTGTTCCAGGAGGCAGAGGACGACAGCTCTACCTGACCCGCAAGTGGTGCTGTGCTATAAGGCTTTGCTTCTCAAAGTGCGGTCCATGGACCAGGGGCATCCGCTGTGCCTGGGAGCTTATTAGAAATGCAGAATCTTGGGCCCCATCCCAGACCTAGTGAATCAGAATCCGCATTTTAACAAGATCCCCAGGTGAGTTTCCTGCACATTAATTTGAGAAGCAGAATGAGGTGATGTTTGGGGAATAGTTTCTAAATTAAGCACCAATTTAAAAGTAAATGCTATTTTAAAAATTGTTCAATATTTGTCCAAGTCAATAAAGAGTCCAGCGCAGTGCTGGGCAAAAAAAACCAAGCACTTGATAAATATTTTTGAATAAATAATATCTATACAAGTAACTAATATTAATTGAGCACTTACTATGTGCCAGGTATTATATGAAGCTTTTTGCACACATGAATTCATTTATCTTCAGCTACTTGTGGGGTGGTACTATTATATTTTCTATTTTATAGATAAAGAAACTGGGACAAAGAGGCTTAATGACTTGTTAGTGTCTCATAACGAGCAAAAGCTGGAATAGAGAACCCAAGCAATCGGGCTCCAGAGTTCATATCTTTAATTGCTCTGTTTGCTGCCTTGGATTGAAAGGATGAATTCACAAACAGAAAAAGGAAAGAACGGCTCCCGAAGCCCCCAGGTGTTTACCTGTATCTGTTTCCAGATGATGCACCAAGTTTTCTGAGGGAAGTAAAAATAGAAAGATCTGTGACTTATTATTTCTTATAGGCACCCAAAAGGGCGATGTGGCCTGGGAACAATGTGAGATCAGGGACAGGAGAAGGCTTGGCTTCTGCTATGAAAGAGATGTAGTCCTCACCTTCCTGCCTCTCAGTGCAGTGCCTGTCCTTGGGGAGAGGAGATGCTCGAGGGAATGGTCTCCCTGGGCAGAGTAGGATCACTAAAGGAGGGCCTAAGGGATGGAAGATGTCTTAGGGGATGGAAGCCAGGTTTGGAAGGTGGGGAAAGATGGAGCTGGATGGAAGGCAGATGGGCAACTGATGGGAATGGGGAAAGCTGCTGCCCCTTCCTGTTTACCTGAGAACGCCCTCATCATCTCTGGGAGGGTGAGTATTTTCCTGTGGAGATCGCGGATCTTTTTGACAAGGTCAGGAGAAATGGCCTCTGGACTCACAAAAGTCGTCATCTCATACCTGCAGACAAGTTGGTAACCAGTTAGGTTCTAATTCCAAAAATAATGTTTGGGTCATCCAGACCCAATGAGGCTAAAATCAGACTAAAGAATCTTGGCATCTGTGGTGAATAATTAGATTGAGTATCATCCCTTTATCTTTGCTGGAAATGTGTAGCTACTAAAGCAAGAGCATTTCAGCTAGACCTAAGAGGAACTAATGGTAACCACTCCTCAAGAATTAGAGGTAGGTGCTTTAAGAGAATCGACATGCGGGGCCCAAAAGGGAAGAGATCATTAGCCTCTAGAGGGCGGTACAGTACCATTTGAAAAACAGCCTTACACAGTCTTTCTAATTTGTGTGCTGTTCCGTACAAAGGGAAAGGGGTTGTGCAGGGATGAAAATAGGAGGTGAAAGAAATCCTATACTGCAGTGAAAAAGCCCTCAATTCTGGTTCCAGCTCAGTCTTTGCTTGTCAGTCTCTGTGTGACCTGGGGCAAGCACTTCCCCTCTAGGTTTTAGCTTCTTCATCAGACCAGAAGACCTTGAAGGCCCTTCTAGATCTATATCTCTGACACTCTTTGAAAGTATGTTTAGAGAACTTCCTGATTCATGGACAGCTGAGTTCAGCCCCCCTACACGTACACGGGCACACAGTATATGAGAAGTCTTCCCTAGCTGCTGTGTCTCTGCTCAGCCCACGGCAGACTGCTGATGTTTAGAAAGGAAAGGAGCCCTGCTATTTGTAATGCCTCTCAGCTGCTGGTAGCTGTCCTTTTATTGTAGCATTTGCAATTTTGAAGAAATAGGAAAGTTGAGTGGGAAAAATGATTGAAAGAACGGACTGGTCTTCCCAAGTTTTGTGCTTATCATATTCTATACAAAATATTTCCCCTTAGGCTATTTTTTTTTATTTATTATTTTTTTTTAGACTGACATTTTAAACGGTGTTAAATACTGACTTAAGCACTAATAATTTCAGGGATTAAATAAAATGTTCCTGGATCAGCCTAATGTAATTGTTATTTATAACTTCACTTCTCAGGGAAAAAAGTGAACCTTAGAATACAAACCTCAGTAAATTGGGGCTGTTTATGTGTGAGTGGATGAGAGAGTGTATCTGTCAGAGTGCTTTTGCTTTTCTGGGTAGCCACCTGTGGGGGTGGGGTGGAGGGAGTCAGTGAGTGCCCCTCCCCCTTCAGTCTCAATGTCAAGTGTAAAGCAGGTGGGACTGGGCAGTGGGCCCTACCTGCTCTGGTTGACTCTGACATCCTACAAAAGAAAAAGATACACTTAGTTTCCACACATCCTTCCCATCAGGGATTCTGTACATCCTTTCTTCGTTAGCATATCAGCTCAAAACTCTCCTCCTCCAGAGAGGTGATCTTTCTAATTACCTACTCATCAGACTGTTCATTAACATCATGCTTCCGTACTAATGTGGGACTGTGTTGTCAGTTCATCTGAGCTGCTTTCTCTGTCTCTGCCTCATCCTAGGAGTGTGTTCTGCCTCCAACAATTAGGAGATGGTGGTTAGCAGGGACCAGGCCTTCAGTTATCAGCCAGACCTGATGTGAAACAGGATAATATAATGATAATCACAACAGGCACTGTTTACTGAGTCCTTTCAGTGAGCCAGGGACTACGCTAAACATTTTGCATGAATTTTTTTTTTTTACAGTCTTTGCAACAACCCTATGAGGGAGGTGCTATGATTATCCCCATGTCTAGAGAGGTTACAAGATTTGCCAATGTCACACAGCTAGATGAGCTGACACTCAAGCCCTTGACTACAAAGTTCACTCCAAAGCCCTTGGCGTGACCATGGTGCATGACATGGGAAAGTCATCCAGCCTTTCTGGGACTACATCTCCGTAACCTCTCTGGGCCGAAGGAACCCAATAACCATCAGTCCCTCTCATTAGAAGTAATCTTTGCTTCCCTTTCCTGTCTTTCTCCAGCATCTTCCAGCCCCCAGCATGGTGTCCCCTTCCTGTGGACTCCCTCTCCTTTCCCACGAGCTGGTGGGCTGTCTCTCACTTGTAGAAGCTCACTTGCTGGTTGCTGACTCTTCTCCTCCAGCTCTTTGACCTGGGCTCCAAGCCGGGTGACTTCCTCAGAGAGCTTCGAGATATACTCGCCCCTCTCCTTCCAGATCTGCTGCTCCAGCTCCGTCAGCCTGGCCAGCAGGAGACGCTGGTGTTCCCCCAGCTCCTGCTGCAACCTCTCAAAAGCCGCTTCCACCTGCTGCTTCTTGCTTTCAATCTGAGTCTGCGAGGGGTAGAAAGACAGGCATGGTTAGGGAGAAGCTCACAGAGCTGCGTTCCCAGAGGATCATCTATGAACTTGATTAAAAGGGATAGGGAGTAACTAGTTCCAAGGTTCGCTCTCCCAAGTAATACTGTGGTACAAGTAGGTAGGTGTCAGGATAAACTTACCAACGATGAGGGCGATGCTCTTGTCTCACCTAGAGATTCTAATAATAATGCACATTATGCTCTCAGAGCCATGTTGAACTTTTCAAACATCCTTCCACATCTGCAATACCATCCTACATCCTAACCCTCCCATACCATCCCTAGAGTCAGGTGGAGATGATCTCTTAGAGAGCAGTTGAAGCGAAAGGAAGCTGTGATTAGAGCACAGTGTGGCATTGTTCTTAGCCACCGAGGTCGCCATCTACAGGGCATATTTTGATGGGAGTTGAGGGATGCTGGAGACATCTTCCTGTCCCCAAACTCTGTCTCCTTGGTGAAGGGACCAGAAATTCCCACACTGTGGATTTCCTCCTGGAAAAATTTGTAGCACGAGAGAAGAGATGGGAGGGAGGCAGATATCACCTCACCATCAGCCTACTGTCTTCAGGGTCAGCCTTGTGGTCAGTACTGGAATGCAGACACTGATATACACTTTCCGGCCGCAAGCTTCCTATCTGAAGGCAATGCTTTCAGGCAGACAGACTGTAATGGGAAGAGCAATGGACTAAGGGTCAAGAGACCCAGGTTCTAGCCATTTCATTATGAGACGGCTTTGCCGTCTGACCTTGGGAGCAGCACTTTTCTGGACGTCAATTTTCTGCTCTGAAAAATAATGGCTGGCAAGACGGATCCGGGATTAGAAGATGTCAGAACCACTTCCAGCTCTCATGTTCTGGGATTCCATAACCTTGACCCCAAATGCCCTTCTGCAGAGGCAGGGAGGTGAATAAGAACAGTCGGCCTGTTCCTCCCAGCCAGGCAACGGATACTAGACAACAAGCTTCCCCAGAGTCTGTTAAGAAAATCCCTAAATGGGGATTTCCAAGTGGGAGAAATGGGTAAATTGTTTTTGTTTAAATAAAGTGAATTTTAAAAACAAATAAATAAAGTGTCAAATAACTTTATTCTGAAGTTTGGCTAGTCAGGTAGACTTATGAAAAGCATTTTTGAGCACTAAACAGTATGGACATAATTTTCAAATACTATTTGAAAATTATTATTTTCAAATAATGATTAAAGTTATTAAATTAAATTATTATTTTCAAATACTATTTAACATTTAATATTTCAGAAAATATTATTTAACATTGCAAGGTTTTAGGCCTAAAAAAAGTGCCATTAACTTTATGAAATCCTACAGGTCATATTTTCTCAGCACTGGGAATAATAATTTAAAAAACCATCAGTTAATGTATAACCAATAAGTACTACCTAGCTGCATGAAAATTGAACTTAGGATCGTTTTAAATAGCTACTGGATTAGACAGAAAATCCCAACTGAGATTACTTTTACAGAGTCAAAGAAGTGCTAAGGAGGAAGCATTGAAACTAGAGACAAAAGACTAAATCCACCTAATTCTACCAAAACTACCTTAATGTTACAGGAAACAATGTATACATATGTCAAAACATCATGTTGCACACCTTAAGCATATGCATTTTTATTTCTCAATTATACCTTAATAAAACTGGGGTTGGGGGAGGAAAATGCACCCTTAAAAGAAAGAAAAGAAAAACAGTAATTCTGGCCATGTACATGTGTTATTCATTAGAGTGGAGGATTATCACTTCAGAAATTTGTGCAAAACATAAAAACACTTTCAAGAATTAAGAAAATAGTTACACTCTACAAATAACGACATTATCATATGATATATGGGGGGGAGTGGTGTTCTAAATGAAGAAAATCAGGATTTCTTACAAGACACTGTTCTGTCACAAATGTCTGTGTGAAATATTTTACTCATGGATGCTAGGTGGATATTTGATGTTTTAGAACAAAATTATATATATTCCCAAAAGTCATTTAATGCAGACAACTAAAAACTCTCAAAAGTTACAAGAATCCTTAAAATGTCCAAAAGAGCTGATGGGAAAATTTGGGAACTTCTTAGGACCAGAAGTAAACAAGAGAAGGATCCAGAGGAGTGATCAAACTGAGAAGCCAGTGCTCCTTCCAGATACTGGCGGATCACATGGCCCTCACTCCTGTGTGGATCAGCCACCCTGCCCCCCTTGGAACAAAGAAAGAAAGGTGTTGACTGGAGACATCCCAGATGTGGGGTCCCCAAATGTGAGAACCACAAGGAAAGCTCACAAGAAAATAAGCAACAGGATGAAGGGTCAGAAGAAATTAAACATCATATAAACTTCAGATATTAGAAATATATTTAAAAGGTTTAAAGACAATGGGAATAATAGGAAAAATAATTAATTTGAAAGAGCAAAAAAAAAAAAAAAAGAAAACTGAAAAAGCATATTTGGAAAACAACCAAATAGAAATCAAACAGTTGAAAATTAATTAAAAAGAAAAGAAAAAACAAGAAAACCCCCAAAGGAGAAGGCAGCCAATGATGTGGCCTTTACCAGGAGCACTTGGAGCTTCTGGTCTTCCCGGCTCTTCATGTCTTCAATCTCATCTCTCTCGGTTCTCAGAGCTTCCAGCCGACTCCTGAGACGGTCCTGTGGAGAGAAGAATGGGCAGAAAAAGGTGGTTTAATTCATAATTCAACTCACAGGTATTAATTGTCTACCATGTTCCAGGCACACCGTTAAGTGCTGAGGAATTCAAAGGTGAAAAAGGCCCAGTTCCTCTCCCTACAAGACCACCATCGGGACTTCCCTGGCGGTCCAGTGGTTAGGACGTGGTGCTCTCACTGCCCGGGCCCTGGGTTCGATCCCTGGTCAGGGAACTAAGGTCTCGCAAGCTGCACAGCACGGCCAAAATATAAAATAAATAAACAAATAAAAATAAACAAATTAGAAAAAAAAAGACCACCCTCTAGAGATGGAGTCGGTCACAAATGATTAAAATACAAACGGACAAATGCAATAATCAAGGTGTGCACACAGTGAGATGGGAGCACAGCGGAGGGGACAATTCTGCCTGTAGGGACAAGGGAAGTGTGTCGAAAGCAGAAACCGGTTACAGTGGGTCTTGAAAGATAAATTTCCAGTTGGGTAAGAGAGGGGGAGGAGAGTACTTAATGCTTCTGAACTGTACACTTAAAAATTGGTAAAATGGCTTAAAAAAAAAAAGAGTCAGGGGAGAGGAGATCTTTCCAGGAGGAAGGAACTGCATGTGAAAAATATTAGAAGCAGGAAAGAGTGTTAATTCAGCAAACAGCAGGTACATAACGGTCAGTTTGTCTGGACACATGGTGCCTGGGCAGGGTGGCTGACAGACAAAGGCAGGATCCCGACTCCAAGTGGCCTTGAATGCCTTGCTAAAGACTTGAGATTTCTTTGGGCACTAGGGATCCACGGAATGATTGTGAGCAGGGCAGCGACATTATGGGCTTTGTGTTTTGGGAAGCTCTGCCTCGCAGCAGATTGGAGGGTGAGGGGAAAGGTAAGAATGCAGACAGTGACCTTGTTGGAGCCTCTGGGTGACAGATGGTGAGAGACTGGATTCGGCAGTGGGGGAAAGGCAGAGGGAAAGATGAGAGATATTTCTGAGGAGGCCACTTCCAGACCTGGTGACTGAGTGACAAGAGAGAGATCTGAGGGGCAGACAGGAGTGGATAATGTCCCCAAGACCAGATGGGTTGCTGTACTGCCACACCTCCCTTTCTCAAAAAGAAGAGCAGTGCTTGTTGGATGCCTTCCCCATCCCTGTCTTCTCTCTGAGCTCCAGCAGTCAGGGCCTTGCTAGACCCCATATCCAGTCTGGATCCAGGGAGACAAAGGCCACCCTGCCCATGACCTGCAGGACAGCCTGCTCTCCTTCCTTCCCTAGAGAGTGAAGCCATGGCTACAATTCTCTGTGCTCCGTCACCGCGAGGTCTTCTCGGGGCTGGAGCTGAACTTCCCCAAGACGTGAAAGGCCACGCATCCAAGTGGAAGGAACCACATCCCCCTCAGTCTGAGACTGCCCCAGGGTCCCAACAGCCTTGGGGTCCCCTGATGTGGAAGCTGTGCCCTTCATGAAGATCCCCGCCCTATTCCCTTCACCACCTTGGGGTACTGTCCTGCCTCAAACAGCCCCAAGCTGACCCTACCCTTCTTACCCGGTAGGGCTGGATGGCCTCGTCCAGGAAGCCCACGACGTGGGCCTGGTGGGAGGGACCCTCCCGGCAGAACACACAGAGGAACTCGGCATCATTCTCGCAGAAGAAGTAGATCTTCTCACCATGCTCCTCGCAGTAAGTCTCCCCCAGGGGGCCCAGGGGCACGGGGACCAAGATGGTCTCGGTCTGCTCCTTCTCCTTGCAGAGGGGACAGAGCAGGACCCTGCCGGAGGGCTGGGCACCCATCTGGGAGGGTGGGGGGAGACAGTGCCGGCAGAAGGTGTGTCCACAGGTGGCGGTCACTGAATCCTCCAGGGGCCCTTTGCACTCAGAACAGGCAGCCCCTTTGTGGGAGGGGGTGGAGGGCATCATGGTGCCTTCCCCAGCCCATCCACTGAGGCTTCTGCCTCAGTCCACATGAATCCTCTTTCCCTGAAATTGAGTCACTTTTACGAGTCACAGAGGGAAAGGAATGGGAGGCTGAGAGAGGGGAAGGCAGGAGTGTCCGGACAGAGAAGCCACCTGGCTCCACCTCTTGTGCTTCCCAGAGTCCTGGCCACCACCTATCAGCTGAGCGGGTCCAAACTCCAGGGCATATCGAATTACCCAGCATTTCCCAACAGTGGCCCCGTCAGCCAGTTCTCCACTCCTTCTGGTCCTTCCGGCTCCTGGGGTGGGGAGCAGAGCAGGCCATGAGGTCACAGGGAGATGGGGTTTCCTGGAACCCCTCCCTTGACCACAGTGGGGTGGGGGGAATTGCCGAGGAGACGCTGCTTCCTGTCCGGCTGAGCAGGTGGGAGCCATAAACTTCTGGCTTTGAGGTGTGCACACAGCGGCAAAGTCCAGCCAGAGTGGGAGATGCTGACTTCCGGGGAACTCTGTTCCGGCGGCTCTGCTCAGATACCGCAGGTGTGGTGATCACTTACCGGGTCCCTTCCTCCACCCTCCTTTCCTTGTCTCAGCTCCTCAACTCTGGCTGGTCTCTCCTAAACTCCTACCCACCACCACCTCCCAGTGCCAGTGTCCCCACTGGAGTTTGGGTAACATTGTACTTCAATTTTAGTTTTTAACTGCAGCAGGGAGAAGGCAAGAAAGCATAACACAATGTTGATATAATTTAGAAAAGTCAATTAATCAAAAAGATAAACAGGTTCAACCACATTTATCTAAGGCTTAGTATTTTCATATTATTACATCCAATCTGAAAACAGTGCTTGGGAGCAGGTGATGATTACAGGAAATGTAAACTGAAAGGTAAAGTGACTTCCCCAAGGTCACAGAGCTAGAAAGTTGCAAGGCTAGGGTCAATCCAAGTCTCCTGGCTTCCAGCCCGTGCCCTTCCTGAACTGCCAGCCAAGACAATGATCAAACAGCCATGGTTCTTCATCCACTCACCTTCATCTGTGGATAAAACCAAGGAAATCTCCTTCCATTCTCCCACTGGATGATCAGCACCCCACCGTGTTTCTCTCCCTTTCCACTCCAACTATTTTGTACATCACCTTCCCTCTGCCCCAAAGAGTGCAGCCCCTGGAGCTGCACTGTCCAGCACAAGAGCCTCCAACTGCATGCGGCTGCTGAGCATTGAGATGTGTCTGGTCCCGTATGTGTAAAATACGCCCCTTCTTAAAGACTTAACACCAAATAAAAAGGATGTAAAATGTCTCATGACTAATTCTTTCTACTGATTCCATGTTGATACTATTTGGGGCTAAATAAAATATTAGTTAATTTCACTTTTTTACTTTTTAAAATATGGCTACTGAGAATCTTTTAATTGTACACGTGGCTCACATTGTATTTCTGTTGGACAGCACGGCTCTGAGACTCACAGATCTGAGTGTAAATTATGGCCTCCCACCTCCCTACCTGTGTGCCTTGAGCAAGCTAAGTAACCTGGCTGAGCCCAGCTAATATCTTAATAGCACCAACGTTACAGAGCAGACAGGAGGAATAAATAAGATCGTATGTTTAAATTGCTTATGTTAGCGTGAGGGATATGGCCATCGTAAATAAATGCTGGCTGTTTTTATTTTTCTTTCTCCTCCCCCAGACAGAGTACATTCCAACCCCTTTGGAAGCCTATGGCAGGCCGGTTGGTGAAGTTGCTTGTGCCCTGTCTCACCACCCCTGCCCTGGGCACAACGCCTTATCTGGGTCCCCACACTCCCCTGGCTTGGCTGATACCTCCAATCTCCCTGGAGACAGCTGGTCATATTGCAGGGAGGCTGGGGTGGCATCAGTGCTCTGTGACCCAGTCTCCCTCCTGCTCCCAAAAGAAGAACAGTCTCTTCCAACTGTGGATGGTTAAGATACGGCCACTTTCCTTCTACTGCGGGTGTCTCTGGATGGAAGGGAAGGAGCAGCAAGCCCCAGGTCATGGGCACCAGTCCGGAGAGTAACTGAGGTCATCTCCGGAATGCTGTGACCGCTTCTTCTGCCCCTCCTCTGCTATTTCTCTGTCTCTGCTGTTGGAGGGTGTGTGTCTGTTCCTTTGGGAGGGGGACAGCAGAACCCTGGCTGCCAGAGATGCAAGTGGGTACCTTGCCCTGTGCACACACGTATGTGTGTGTGACCATGAGGGTGTCCCTGGGTATGGAAGATGCCCCTGTGTCTGGCCATGTGCACATGTAGGTGTGTGAGTGTGAGGTGTGTGTCCTCATTGTTCTCCCAGCCCTTCTCCCCAAGCTGAGCAGAGAGGGTGACCTTGAAGAGGCCACAAGCGCAGCAGCACTATGGCCTCGGCTGCCTCTGTGACCAGCCTGGCAGATGAGGTCAACTGCCCCATCTGCCAAGGGACCCTCAGGGAGCCGGTCACCATTGACTGTGGCCACAACTTCTGCCGCATCTGCCTCACCCACTACCTTGAGATCCCCAGCCTGGACCCCGAGGAGCCCCCAACCTGCCCACTCTGCAAGGAGCCTTTCCGCCCAGGGAGCTTCCGGCCCAATTGGCAGCTGGCCAGCGTGGTGGAGAACATTGAGCGTCTCAAGCTGGTGTCCCGGCTGGACATAGAAGAGGAGGACATCTGCCCCGAGCACGGGGAGAAAGTCTACTTCTTCTGCGAGGACGATGAGATGCAGCTGTGCGTGGTGTGCCGGGAGGCCTGGGAGCACCGTGCCCACACTGTGCGCTTCCTGGAGGACGCGGCTGGGCCCTACAGGGTAGGAAAGGGGAAACTGAGAGGTTCCCAGGGTGGGTCTGGGATTGGACTGGACTGAAAGAATCAGAGCAGAGTTGTGGATTATTTGGGCCACTCTGAAGCTTAATTCCATCTCCCTGCTTCTGTGATTACCCAGGCAATAGACCCAGGCATGGAAGATCATGTGTTTGTGTTTTAAGTATGTCCTATGTTGTTTACTTATGGCCAATACATAATAGTAGCTCAATAAATACATGTTGAATGAATGAGTCACCAAAACATGAACGTGTGTGTCTGAGCCATGGATCAGTCAGGTGTGTCTGAGGATGTCTGGGTTTGCACTCGAGGAAATGATTGCACAGGGTGTATGTGTATTGACGTCTGCATGTTTACCAGAGTGTGCAGTGTGTTTGGGGGGATCTGACTACTTGAGTGTGTATGTGTAACTGAGTGCTCGTGTTTGTAGGTAAATTAGTGTTTACATATATGCAGGTTGGGTAAATATATATGGTGTATAATTTTATCTGTCATTAAATGAGCGTGTGCTGGTTTTAGTTGTTTATGCATTGTGTTTTATTACAAGTGAGAGTCTATGTATATGTGTCAATTAGTTAATTAGCATGTATTGTTAATAGTTCTAAATATATTTTGCAATGTGCTTATATGGACATTTATGTGTGTATACCTGTTCTTTATTCTACAGCAAGCAATTTTTGCTCTTGTTGTTGTTGTTTGTTTGTTTTTGGGGGGGGTTGGCCACACCTTGCAGCATGCAAGATCTTATTTCCCCAGCCAGGGATCGAACCTGTGCCCCCTGCAGTGGAAGCTTGAAGTCTTAACCACTGGACCATCAGGGAAGTCCCCTAGAGCAAGCAATTTTTAAAACAATTCATTGGTTATTTTTTGCATTATCCAAGTTTCTTGTTCCCTCCGGAATCATACCCAGAAAGTTGATTCCATTTATAAAAGAGCTTGTTTGGATGTGTTCTGTTTGGGATATGTGAGAAAGTTGGGATAATTTCAAAGAAGGGCATATCAAGCTCAGGACAGATCCTAGATACCATTCATTAAAGGCAAAAGAAATTAGGGTGTTTAGCCTGAAGACAGGAAGGCTCAGGTGAGAACACAGAGTCATAGCTTATGGTGGCACAGAGATAAAAGCGGAAAGCCCTAATCAAAATTCTTGGAGGACAAAACAAGAGGAAGAAGACCCAAAGAGAGTAAGCTGTCAAGGACCATAAAGGCCCAGGCTTTGTCAGCTAAGAGAATGACTCCTTCCCTTGGGTCATTCCATTCCTGGAGGCAGAGATGACACCTCTTAACAAATCATTGTTTCCATCTTAAATATTTTTTAAAAATTAATTGAAGTATAGTTGATTTACAATGTTGTGTTAGTTTCTAGAGTACAGCAAAGTGATTCATATTTTTCAGATTCTTTTCCATTATATTTTATTGCAAGATATTGAATTTAGTTCCCTGTTCTGTACAGTAGGTCCTTGTTGTTTATCTATTTTATATATAGTAGTTTGTATCTGCTAATCCCAAACTACTAATTTATCCCTCCCCCCATCTTAAATATTTTATGCTCCTTCTTCCCAGGAACAAATACAGAAGTGCCTTGAGTGTTTAAGAAAGGAGAGAGAGGAGATTCAAGGAGTTCAGTCAAGAGAAAATCGAAGGATACAAGTCCTCCTGGTAAGTCATCATCCCTTCCCTGGTCCTCTTCCCTTCCTCAGGGTCCAGTGCCTTTCTGAAACCAAGGCAACATAACATATAGGGCTCTGAAGTCATTCTGCATTTTTGTTTTATTATTCATTTATTTATTTATTTTTGGCTGCATTGGGTCTTCGTTGCTGTGCGTGCAGTCTTTGTCTAGTTGCGGCTAGCGGGGGCTACTCTTCGTTGTGGTGCGCGGGCTTCTCATTGCGGTGGCTTCTCTTGTTGCAGAGCATGGGCTCTAGGCTCATGGGCTTCAGTAGCTGTGGCACACAGGCTTCACTAGTTGTGGCTCACGGGCTCTAGAGCGCAGGCTCAGTAGTTGTGGCGCACGGATCTTCCCAGAACAGGGCTTGAACCCTTGTCCCCTGCATTGGCAGGTGGATTCTTAACCACTGCGCCACCACGGAAGCCCCATTCTGAGTTTGAATCCTGACATGAATTAGCTCTATGACCTCAAGCAGCTCTCTATGCTCAGTTTATTTTTCTGTGAAGTGGAGATTAAAAATCCTCACTACCTCACTGAATTGCTGCAAGGACAGTAATGTGCCTTAGTGCCCCGCAGATTGTGTGCACTTTGTAAATGGCAGGAGGTGGGGTGTCCTCACCACCTCCCCTACACCTCGTCCTGGAAATGGCATGGCAGGTGTAAAGGAAACTATGCCACGGTTCCAAGTCTATCTGGGGACCCGGGGAGTGGGGGGCTCTGACTTTACCACCAAACCTTGGAGAATGTGGATCTGGAGGGAGACGGGAGTGAATTAAGGAAAAAGAAGGAAAAGGAAGTGGAGGAAGAGGAGGAATAACTTCCTGCCCTCTCCTCCTGCCCCCTCAGACTCAGGTGGCCACCAAGAAACAAAAAGTGATTTCTGAGTTTGCACATCTGAGCCAGTTCCTGGAGGAACAGCAGAGCATCCTCTTAGCCCAGTTGGAGAGGCTGGATGGGGACATCTTAAAGCATCGGGATGAGTTTGATGTCCTGGTCACTGGGGAAATCTCCCGGTTTAGCACCCTCATCGAAGAACTGGAGGAGAAGAAGGAGAGGCCGGCAAGGGAGCTCCTGATGGTGAGATCTGAGCCCCGCCCCGTCCACCTGTGCTCACCTATGATTTGTTGCATCTTTATCTGTCTAAGCCATCTCTTCTTCACTCACACATCCTTGTATCCCAAGTGGAAGATGGGTCACAGGACCAGAAGTTCTGAATTCTAAGAGTCCTTGCTTCCCCAAGAGCTCCCTGGTTGCTTTGCTCTCTGGTCTTGGTCTCTTCATCTTACCATCCATCAAAAAGGGGAGATACTTTGTTTATTTACCTCAAAAATACTTTATTTGTGAGGATCCAACAGTGAAACACAAGTGAAAGTAGCACTCTGAAAAGCATCAAGTACTGTGCAAACAAATGTCAGGTACTATTGCTGAGGCAAACTATTCTCTGTGTCACCACCCACCAGCCAGGAAGTTCTTCTTGTTCTGTTTCTCTTCCTCGCACTGGAGGAGAGATACTGGGGTCCCAATTAGGCATCAGAAAGGCAGCATGATTTAGGCGGACACGTTGGGGACTGAGCAGCTGGAGACCTTGGCATGGGACTTGCCTTTGCCTCTAAGGGACAGGTCACTTCACTGTCTGGATCTTATAAAATAAAGGGGTTGGGATCTAAGATCCCTGAAGCCTCGTAAACCCCAAAACGCTGTGACTCCATGGATCTGGTGTCCTTTTTCTATCTAAGGCTGAGAATATGGTATTTTGTCTTTTCTTGTGGGAGGGAGAAATGGAAACTGAATCCCTGCTTTCTCTCTCTTTCTCCTAGGATATCAGAAGCACTCTAATAAGGTAAGATTTTCTCTTCTCTTTTCCCACATACATAAACATACACGCACCACATGCCTGGTTATTACCACACAAATATACATTCTCACATTAAGGATAACAACTCACATGTGAACCTTCACATACTCAAACGCATTCCCATGTACAGCTAGCTGTAGATACACATCCCTGCATGACACTGCCCAAGAGGGGCAGTGCGGGGAGGGAGTGGGTCCATCCCAGAGGAATCATGTCTGTCTGTGGGAACTGGCACCTCCAAGACAATTAGAAGGCGACCAGCTGGGTCTGGAGGCATCATTAAGAAGGATAATTCCCAGACCCCGCCATTTCTGTGCCCCTAGATGTGAAACCAGAAGGTGTCGGAAACCAGAGGCTGTATCCCCTGAGCTGGGCCAGAGGATTCGGGACTTCCCCCAGCAGGCCCTCCCGCTGCGGAAGGAGATGAAGATGTTTCTGGGTAAGAGGACCCCACGAAGCACAGGTGGCTGTGAAGCCTGGGTTTAGGAATGGCCTCCATGCCCCGCTGCCTGACGTTTGTGTGAACTTTGACAAGGCTTGCACCCTCCCAGTGCCTTGGTTTCCTTATTTGCAGATCTTTATAAAATCTGCTTATCTGTGACAATGAAGTGAGATAATAAAGGTGAGGATTTCCGGGAAAAAAATGTAACTGGTTTGAAAAATAATGAAACAAATAGATCTAATCGCTTGTCATGAAGTGATATATAAGATAGTGATTAACAAAATCTGTCATTGTCAATAATTTTAAAAATCCACAGGGACACTTGTAATACATGGTAAGTTTTTGATGATGAACATTGTTAATTAATAACCAGCAAGGGTATTTCTCTGTGCCCTGTGGTAGCTGACTTCCCTCCCTCCTCTTTTCCTTGGCTTCCCCGCCCCTGTTAGTTTGGTCCTCAGAGTTGCATTGCCCCTGTGGGGACCATGACCCCCTTTTCCGGGATAGGGAGTGGTGGTAGGAGAGGGTGTGGAGGGTTTGAAATGAGAGTCAGGAATGTGGTTCGTCGCCAACACTTCCCCCTCCTCCTACATGACATCACGAATGATGCCACCAAGTTCTAAATGACCCACCCACAAAAATGTCACCTTAGAAGAGCTTTCTCCCAAGTCCACTTCCTACAAGTAAATGGCCTGGCAGTGAAGGAAATCTTACTCTAATCAAAGGCTGACCTTTGACTATCCCCCAAATTATTTCCAAGCAGAACGAGAAATAAATTAACCCACTTATCTGTTCATTAAGTAGATGTTTCTTGAGCATTTACTGTGTCCTAGGCTCCGTGCAAGGCACTGAAGGTACACATGGTCGCTGCCCGCTCAGAGCTAGGCAGTGCGGCTCAAAGCGGGGCTCCCAGCCGACAGCATCAACATCCCCTGGTAACTTGCCAGAAATGCGAATCTCAGCCCCACCCCGGGCCACCTGAATCAAAAACATGTGTGTTTTAGCAAGTGTTCTGGGGACTCTGATGCAAGTTCAAGTTCAGAACCACTGGTCTAGAGGATTCCAGCTTCCATTCCTCTCTTTGTCCCTTCCCTTTTGGGGCCTCAGTTTCCTCATCATTAAATGTTCTATGGTTTGGTAAGACTAATGAAATCGCATCCTGTTTTATTTCCTCTTTACAGAAAAACTCTGCTTTGAGTTGGATTATGAGCCAGGTAAGCAGCCTATGTCAGGATGGGAGGGAGTGAGGAATCTAATCTTGAAAAAGACAGACAAGTTTGCAGGGTTCTACACTGGGCACTGTAATAGTCAAATACATATATATCACATATATAAATGTACATATACACATAATGTCACACGTGACACTGATAAGTATCACTGCCCATGTAATGCTTGCGGGAGAACCATGAAGAAGGGACAGGCACACACACATACCACATCCCTGGCAGGAAGCTCATGTTCTGATCTGCACGTGATGATGGGATAGAAAGATTAAATCAGAATGGGACAAGGTCTATCGGGAAGGGCTTCCTGGATGAGTGGAATTTGATCTGGGTTTAGAATCACATTCTTAGAATTGTCAGGACCCCCTACTCTCTCTCAGGTGTTATTATATTTCATAGACGATAGGAGTGCAGCCTGTAGGTGGGAAAGGAATGAAGAATGGACCCCACTCAAGGGCACTGTTCCCAGTCTATCAGCCGTATACCCTGGGAAGTCACAGAGCTCTTGGCAGGGACTCCTAACTCATGGACATATCTGGATTTATGAATTTGTCCCAATTTATGGATACTAAAAGTAACACTATGCACAGGTCTGCAGAAGTTTTTGTTGTTAAAAAGTGATCCTCAGACTCTGCCTGATTTTAGAATTACCGAGGCAGAACGAATAACCCGTGGGTGAATCAGAGAGCCTGGGGGGAGTGAAGACTGTGTAAATGAGTCATAAGTGCCCAGGGAGTGATCATGAAGTTTGGACTGAGGGGAGAATGTTTCCACCCTCCGAGATACAGGAGGCGGAGGACGTGATGTGTCAGCAGCAGGAGGAGATCAGAGCAGGCATGCACAGCTTTGGGAGTCAGCCAGTTTGCAGGGAGCAGAAGTGCTTTCCAGGGGACGGCACAGAACCAGATGAGAGCCCGGATGTCCGAACTAACGTACTAACCAACTAACTAACGCATCCTCTGAAGCAGGCATTAACAAGCACAGGAATCAGTTGCGGATCTTGCTAAAATGCAGATTCCATCTCAGGTGGTTTGGGGTGGAACCTGAGAGTCTGTTACTAACAAGTTCCCATGTGATACCCATGCTGCTGGTCTTTGTAGGCACTATATACGTTGTTGGTAGTAACGCTAACGCGGGTGCCAAGGGGAGTGTTTAGGCCTTTCCTGAAGGTGATAGCATGTCTGCTGACATCTGTGGCCCTTTTGGTTTTCCCCACAGCTCACATCTCTCTAGACCCCTGGACTTCCCACCCGAAGCTCCTCTTGTCTGAGGACCACCAGCAGGCTCGCTTCTCCTATAAATGGCAGAAGTCACCAGACAGCCCCCAGCGTTTCGACCGGGCCACCTGTGTCCTGGCCCATGGTGGCTTCACTGGGGGGAGACACACGTGGGTGGTGAGTGTGGACTTGGCTCCCGGGGGCAGCTGCACCCTGGGTGTGGTCAGTAAGGACATCCGGCGGAAGGGGGAGCTTCGGCTGCGGCCAGAGGAGGGGGTGTGGGCTGTGAGGCTGGCTTGGGGCTTCGTCTCGGCCCTGGGCTCCTTCCCCACCCGCCTGGCCCTGGAGGAGCAGCCCCAGCAGGTGCGGGTGTCTGTCGACTACGAGGTGGGCTGGGTGACCTTTGCCAATGCCGTCACGCAGGAACCCATCTACACCTTCACTGCCTCCTTCACCCAGAAGATCTTTCCCTTCTTTGGGCTCTGGGGACGAGGGTCCAAGTTCTCCCTGAGCTCCCAAGAGGGTGCAGCTACCCTCCCCTAAGCACAGGGTCCAAAGAGAGGACCCAAGGACTTGACCCTGGCTGGGTTGCCTGTAAGATTCAGAACAGTAGTTACTGCTTTAGATGATGTGATAGAGTCAGGACTTTGGCAAGGGACAGATGGGATGACCTTCAGTCTGCTGATCAAGCCCTTTCCTCAATGCCCAGTGGATGGGACTCAGACCACTGCCAGCCCTCCTCACCACCATCCCCACCAGGCACAGAAGTAGCTGTGTAGAGGAAGGAATACTGGATTTCGGGCCAGAAGACTTGGGTTCTAGATCCAGCCTTGTAATCAACTAATTATATGATATTAAACTAGGCATCTCACCTCTCTTCATCTTGTTTTCTCCCCCCAAAATATTAGAGTTCATTTACTCATATCCTTAAGAAATATTTATTGTGTGCTAATTATGAGCCAAGCAGTATGGTAGCCACTGGTGATATGAAAAGAAAAAGAAAAAAAATTTTGTCCTGTATCTAAAGGAGCTCAAGAGAAGAGACAGAGACATAAGGAGGAAATGACAGCACAGTGTGATGGGTACTGTGATAGGGGTCTGACCTGGATACTAGGGAAGCCAAGAGGAGGGGCATAACCCATCTTGGAGGTAACAGGAGGTGAGTTGGAGATGGCTTTCTGGAAAGGATGAGTCTAAAAGATGAGTATAGTGAATGATGAAAAGAGGGGAATAAGCCTCTTAAGGAGAAGGGACAGCAGAGAACTAGCTGGATGATCTGTGACCCCTGGGACACTGGGTCACCTCCACTGTCCTCACAAACAGATGTGCTGCCACCCCCACTCCTGACACCACTCAGTGCCTCCTTCTGGCTGAGATGAAAATGCAGGGCCTTGGTGGGAGGGGCACAGGGGAAGAATCGCCATAAGCCACAACCCAAGGACCACACTCAACCCCTGGGGAAAAGCGTCTTCCTGATCACCACCTGAGGTTGAGAAGTGAGACGAAAGGAATGAGATGGTGGAAAGGACTGAGTCTCAAATAGCTCAGCTGTGGGAGCAGAAATAGCACCATCGTAAGCTCTGTGCTGGGTAAAGAATCCCAGGTGGAGGCAGGGGGTGAACTGCATGACCTGTGGCTTTAGCCCAAAGCATTGGGACTGCTCTAGGGCTGGGCAGGAAGTGCCATCTGAGGGATGGGGCAGAAGAAGGGAGAGAATTAGGGATTTGTAGAAGATGTGTGGATTTGGGTGGTGAGCCGCAGGGGAGCAGGCCGCATTGGCAGAAGCTGTGGCCACGGGTGGTGTGAAGAAGCTGATTATCCGTGACTCCAGAAATCCGCCTGCCTGGTGTGATTCTGGGACAGGAACAAGCACTAACACGTGGCTGCCTAGAATTTGTAAAATGACTTCCCGCGTCCCAAGGAATTTAAAATCCTATGCATAATAAAAGCATTGTCGTAACATATTTTATTTTCTAGTTCTTATTGGAGGTGTCATTTATTCTGCTTAAACATACCCTTTACTGTCAATCTTTTTAATACTATGTCTGTTGAATCTGCTTGGATGTAAACTAAAATGTTCTATCATCTCCCCACTGAGGTCCCTGGGAGGAGCGAACCATCCAGGTGCAACCTCTAAGGGGGTGAGCACAATGTATTGAGGCCCAGGGTTCGAGGTCACCCCAAAAGTTCTGTTGTTCATCCTCAGTTTAGCAGGTAGAAAAGACGTGGAGACCAGGAGCCAAGGATCGGAGGGAGGTTCAATTGCTTTCCCTGGGAGTGTTCAGTATTTCATATAAAACGTATATTTAAAAAAAAGACACACACAAGTCCCTAAATAATGCTAAAACATACCCCAAGCCCCCAGACTTGGGATTCCAACAAAGAGTAGATTGTATTTTTCTGTTGATTTTTCATAGGTTTTAGCTGGGTCTTTTTAAATGACTATTAGCCTCTAGGGTATATATGTATGAAGATCCTGGCCTGTTGGAGGACTTTACATGTATTATGTCATTTAATCTTGGTAACCCCACCAGGTAGCTCCTATTATTATCCACATTTTAAAGTTAAAAAGCTGAGGTCAGGTGAATTTGGGTTACTTCCTCAGCCAGATCAGGCAGCCAGGATTTTGATCCATGTCGGACTTAAAAGAGTTCTTAACTACTGTGCTGCCTTGTTCAGAAATGTGTGCCTTGGTGTGAATATTTTACTGCTGGACACACTTCCCATGAGGGGTTTGGATTCAGGAAAAAAATTTATATTTCTTACACTGAGAAGTAAAACCGCTAGTGAGTGAAAATATTCACGTTGGTCTATCAGCACTTGCTCCCCTCCCAGGGTAATTTTACTTGAAATTCACTTGTTTGGATTGTGGACTCAGCGCAGAGGAAGTGGATAGATCCCAAAACATGATGACTTCAAGATAAGGCAGCTCCGTGAGCCTCCATGCTCTGCTTGTCACAGAGTCTGAACTCGGGGTTCCCTCCCCCAGGGAAGTGCTGGAGTCCAGAGCCCCAAGCTCCCAGTCGTCCTCTCCAAGACTCCAAAGGAAACGTGCACACTTGTTGGGACATCTACAAGTTTACCTGACTTTTTCACAACTTACACTGTAGCAGCTTCTTCTACTACAGGGAATGGAGACTCACTCAAGTTAGTTCAAATATTAAGAAAGTTTCTTATAAGATCGGACATGCAAATAAGGAAAATGGGATTTTTCCACTGTTAGCCAAGCCTTGTGGGAAGCTCTGGTGGGGTGGTGGGAGTGGTGAGAGATACAAGTAGTTCCCAAAGGAAGAACTGGAGATTTAAAAATGCTAATAATAATAATCAACACATAGAGAGTTCACTCTGGCCAGTCACTGGAGTAAATATTATTTTATATATTAACTCATTTAATCCTCACAACAACCCTATGAGGTAGGTACTATTATTAATAGCCCTGCTTTGTTTTTTAACAGCCCTGTTTTATACATCAGAGAAGTGAGATGTATGGAGGTTGGGTAACTGGTCCCACATGAGCAGCTAGTAAATAGCACAGCGATAATACACATTAGACACTAGACATTAGACAGATGGTTTGGCTCCCAAGTCTGTGCTCATGACCATTAAGTCATACTGCCTCTGTACATCCAAGAACGGTGGGAAGGGGACTTGAGGCCCAAGGCAGCTTAGAGACTGGACTAGCCTGTGGCCACTGGGCAACGTGGTCAATGACACTTGCTCCAGGACACAGTCACGTGTGTGGCTCTGATCCCCTATGTTGCTGCTCTTCCTGCCAACCAATGATGCCTTCATCATAGATCCATTTTGAATTTCTTAGAGAACCTAATTATCATTGTCTCTCTTTGATAAGACCTTTCTCGGCAGGCCACCTTATAGGCACCATTGGCCAACCATCTGCTGGTCAGATGCCCACCCGGCCTAATCATCTGCAGTCACATCAGAAGAGGACAGAGGGCCTGGCAGGCACCTGCAGGGTAACTGACTCTCCAGTGGAGACAGACCCTTGGAGCTTGTCAGTCTCCTCCCAGTGCTGGTAGGATGCTTCTGGACAAATTCTCTGTTTGACGTTAACCACAGCTAGGACATGGGAATTGTTAGCTGTCACATCCAGGGGTGCTCTTTCCTTGGCTAATGTCTTATTCTTAGATTCGGGGTCTCACGTTTCTCTGAGACATACAGCTTCCTGCCTAGTAACTATATCCTTCTTCTTCTGAACATCCACACTAGGCTCTTTCTCCTTCTCCCCCCTTAACCCCCTGACTTCCTGCCCCCAATCCATCTGGCAACAAGAGTCCAGACTGGTTTTCCTTAAACACCACTTGTTCCTTTCACTCCTGACTCAAAACCCTTTGGTGACTGCCTATGTTTCGGTGTCACTCATCTAACCCTCTGCTTGACTTCTGGTCTTCCCCATTCCCGAATATTCCAGACTAACTGGGTCAGTCTTTTCGTACTCCTACAAACGTGCTGAGGCTTTTTCCCACCTCCGTGCTTTCATCCGTGGAGCTGTCCTGACCTGGATACTCTCCACCTTTCTCTCCTGCCTGTCCAATTCCACCCCCACGAAGCCAACCCTGACTTTGCCAGCCTCACTCGTGTCTCTCCTCTGAATCCCCACTGCCCTTAGCAACTAGGACACTTAATAACCCACCACACACTCTCTTGTTATTCCATCTGTGTTTATTCTGGTTCCATAGCTAGATTATAAGCTTTTGGCTGGAGACGTAGAATAAGAAGATGGAATTAACACATTTAAATGTTCCCAATGTGTTAGGCACTGCAGCAGGCATATATAATAACATTTAATTCTTACAACAATCCCAGGCCATGAGTACCATTATCCTCATTTTAGAGGGGGTAGGACTGAGGTGCAGAGAGGCTAAGTAACTTGTACAGGGTTACAGAGGTATTAGGTGTCAGGACTGGGATTTAACTCAAGTCTGACTTGTGAGTTTTTACTCTTTACACCACAATGCAGCATCTCCTTGTAGCCATGTTTTATTCTTTGTATCCTTCAGTGCCAAGTATACTATTGACTATTTCTGCAAGGGCTCAGTAATACTAGTTAAAGGTCCCCTTTGTTAATCATGGAGCATCAAGAAGGGCCCTTAGGACTTCCCTGGTGGTGCAGTGGTTAAGAATCTGCCTGCCAGTGCAGGGGACACGGGTTCGAGCCCGGGTCCAGGAAGATCCCACATGCCACGGAGCAGCTAAGCCCATGCGCCACAACTACTGAGCCTGCGCTCTAGAGCCCGAGAACCACAACTACTGAAGCCCGCGTGCCTAGAGCCCGTGCTCCGCAACAAGAGAAGCCACCGCAATGAGAAGCCCGTGCACCACAACGAAAAGTAGCCCCCACTTGACACAACTAGAGAAAGCCCGTGTGCAACAACGAAGACCCAATGTAACCATAAATAAATAAATAAATTTATAAAAAAAGAAAAAAGAAGGGCCCTTATACTTTCTATTAATTTATTCACGCATCCACTTAATAAATTTCACTGGACACCAACTCTGAGCCCAGCACTGTCCTAAACCCTGGGGACACAAAGACAGAGTACTCTCTTTACTCACCCAAAGAAGTGATGCACAAATAATTAATATACAAAGGTATTACTCATTGCTCCATAAAAATTACCACAAATTTAGTGTCTTAAAACAACACAGATTTATTATATCATCGTTTCTATGACATCTATTGCCTCACAGTTTCTGTGGGTCAGAAATTTGGGTTCTCTGCTTAGGGTCTCACAAGGCTGCAATCAAGATGTCAGGTGGACTGGGTTCTCCTCTTGAGGCTCGACTGGGGAAAAATCCATTTCCAAGTTCACTGAGGCAGTTGGCAGAATTAATTTTCTTGCAGCTGCAAGACTGAGGGCCTCTGCTTCTTGTTGGCTGAAGGCTGGAGGCTGCTCTCAGCTCCTAGAGGCTGCCTGCTGGCCACAGGGCTACCCACGTCATCAATCCAGCAAGGGGAGTTTCAAGAGTGAGCGTGTTAGCAAGGAGGCATCCCATCCGTGTAATACAGTCTGCGAAGGGACAGCCCATCCCCTGTGTCATATTCCATTGATTAGAAGCAAGTCACAGGTTCTGCTCACACTCAAAGACAGGGGATCATGCAAAGGCATGAACAGCACGAGGGGAGGATCATGGGAGGTCACTGTAGAGTCTGTCCACCACAAAAGTAATGTAAGCTCCAGGTGCGTTGTACAGACAACAGGTGTTACAGGAGCTCAGAAGGAATATTTCTGCCAACAGACGTGCCAGCTCCACAGGCAGAGGTGGCCTCACCACTGTGAACTCATGCCATCCAGGTACCTGGGTACTCCCATTTTAATATGAGATTGTGAGAGATGGGTGCTACTGTCAGTTCACAGGCAAAACGGCGGTCTTGGATGCTGACTTCTGCAGTGGGAGCCTGGTTCAGGAAAGAGGCTGTGACTATTGTCCAGGTATCAGAGGGTCAGGCATCTGATCACAGCTGTGGCATGTTCAGGAGGTGGCAGGCCTGAGGGTGCACTGGGCAGACCTAGTGGGAGGTTGGACAGGTTGGGGGAAGGAGAGCCAGGAGGCTGAGGTGAGTCTGAGATGAGCTGGTCCAGGGATGAACTAGTCAGAACTGCTGAGGATGGCTGGTTAAGTGATTCATTGATCCTTTTCTCTAAGTTGGGATAAATAGCCTCTAACTGCTCTGGAGCACTCCTAGAAACAAAGAAATCCTTCAGTATATTCTGTTCAATCTTCCACTTTCCATGTAGCCTGAAGATGCAAGTTAATGGAGCAGCGGAGCTCCTTGACCGTGAGAAAGCCCATACACACATCTATGTTTGTGTGGGTTTGTGCTGTGTAAGCACATGTGGGAAGGGAGATGGGACGGCTCATACCTGTTCAATAAGTCACTGGCATCCTAGGAGAGAGAAAGAGAGTGAGAGTCACAACCAGTTCTCAGGTTCCTGTCCCCTCCAATTCCCTCCCCAACCCACTAGTGGATGGCACTCTGGGCTGTCACCTTGAGAAATAGAGAGGGTAGCACCCCTTCTGTGTACCCGCCTCCGCTGCAGCAGCATTGTGCAGCCTTGGACAAGCCACCACCACGTGTCACAGAGAAGACTCTCCTTCTTACACCTCCCAGAGGGATGCTACAGGTAGGCTGCCCACTATTTGGGGAGAATCCCAGGCTTTGGGAGGCACCTCAGGGTATGCACCTTCAGCAGGCTGGCATCCAGTTTCTTAGCCATCCCCTCCAGTTCAGTGACCAGGCTGCTGAGTTGAATCATTGCCCTGGAGATGCCAGGGATTCTGGACACCTCTGCTGGCATGTCCTCCAGCTGGCCTGGCTGCTGCTGAGGGAGGGCATCCAGCTGTCTCCCGGCTCGGTGTTGATGCTCCAGTTCAGCCTCCAGCCTGTGGGTCCTACAGTCTGCCTGAAACTCCAGAAAAGGAGCTCCCTAAGGTTCAGTGTCAGATGACTCCCTCTGGACCTTCAGTCTCTGAATGTTCTGAGCGAGAATGCTGATTTCTCGGTCCTCCTCCCCTCATGGCGTTGCCTCTGCATGTCATGGGTATTACGGGGTAGCCGTGTTCTTCAAAAATGAAGGGACACCTCCCCCTCCCCCCCACCTCACACCCTTGTGAACATCCACAGACGCCAGGTCTCACACACACACACACACCCCACTCGGCTATATCCTTCCACTGACTTTTAACCCCCTTCAAATCATAGGGTGAGGAGAGACCCCCACATCGAAGTGAACAAGCAACAGAAAGGTAGATGGTCAGAGAGAGAAAGAGACGTATGGTTTGTGGAGTAGTTTTCAGTTGATGGGCTGCTTGTCTCCTTTGATCTTCACCTAGAACCAGGTGGAGCAGGACTGGCTTTCACTGAACATATAAACCACATGAAGGTCAGAGGGCTTGACTTGCCCCAGGTCACTCAGCCAGCAAACCCCTAGGCCGAGCCCAGCACTTGTGTTTCCAGCCTCCAGGCCCTCCACCCACAGCAGGCTGCTCCAGACAGACAGATGATCAGACCAGAGTCCTTCCTGGGACTCTGCAAAGCCCACCTGCATAGCCTGCAGTCTCTCTTCCTCCTGAGCCCTGAGCCGCTGGAGTTCGCAGATGTCCTTTCTGAGCTTCCTGATCCTGCGGTTGAGTCGTTCCTAGAGAGACAGACACCCCTGCTGGTCAGACTGGGGGTGAGGGTGGTGCCCATGGAACACACGGCGGGGAGGGGGTGTCCTGATCCCAGGATGAGGCTAAAGTAAAATTCTGCCTAAAAAGAGGCAGCCTTCTATGCATCATGCTTGGGGTAAGGAACACAAGAGTTTATTTAATGGATAATGATGGCAAAAAGCAATAGGCAATTTTTTAAAAAGCCTTAACTACATAAAAATAACAGATAGTAAGAGAACCTTTTCTACTTGACTTCAGGGTGTTTTTCTCCCGACATCTAAAAGTTATGTGCTGATCTCTGGCAACCCTCACTACTTCTCATCAACAAGTGAAGCCAATCTAGAGAGAACTGACTTACAGAGGAGATGAAAAACCTCTGGTACCACTCCCCTACCCTGGCTGGGATGGACAAGAACTCTCTATTAGAGCAAACCCACAGCCCAGGAAGGCATGGAACCTCTCTCTAAATCTTAAATCAGTGTCTGGATGGGTCACGGTGTCCTGGAATCTAAGGATATAATGAATCATTTCAGTTTCTAAAACATTTACTTTCAGATTTTGGGTAAACTATGTAGGAAGCAAATATAAACAAAGCTGATACTGATATCAACATAAGCCTTTAATGAATCAAAATGGAAGAAAGGTGCAGGGTGGGGGGTGTCAGCAAAAGAGTCTGAAAATGTTCTTCTTGTAACCCTTGTTACCTTAGTTACAAAATATATTTGCATACCAGATAAAAGGGTGTACAAAGCCATAGTAATAAAACAGTGTGGTACTGGGACAAGAAAAAATAGAAAATGGAAGAAGAGAGAGCTCAGGGACAGACCCATGTTTACAAAAGAATTTAAAAAGAAAAAAAAAGTAAAAAGAAACGAGTCACAGGTCTGAAATGTGCAATGTGGAGAATATAGTCAAAAACTGTGTAATATCTTTGTATAGTGACATATTGTAAGTAAACTTATCGTGGTGATCATTTTGAAAGGTATAGAAATATTGAATCACTATGTTGTGTAAGAGGAACTCTCATAATATTGCAGGTCAATCATGCTTCCAAAACAAACAAACAAACAAACAAACATAGAAAAAGAGATCAGATTTGTGGTTACCAGAGGCAGGGAGTGGGAGGACGGGGAATTGGGTAAAGGCAGTCACAAGATACAAATTTCCAGTTATAAGATAAATAAGTACTAGGGATGTAATGTACAACATGATAAATATAATTCCCACTGTTGTATGTTATATATGAAAGTTGGTAAGAGAGTAAATCTTGAGTTCTCATCACAATACAATTTTTTTTTCTATTTGTTTAATTTCGTATCTATATGAGATAATGGGTGTTCATTAAACTTATTGTAATAATTGTTTCATTATGTATGTAAGTCAAATCATTATGCTGTACACCTTAAACTTACATACTACTGTATGTCAATTATAACTCAATAAAACTGGGAGAAAATAAGATAGAATAAAAATAAAAAGCAATACACAGATCAGTAAGAGAAGGGACAAAATCTGTAGGAGATGGTGTTGAGAAAACTGGCTTACAACAACAGGGAAAAATAAAGCCAGATCCCTATCCAGAACCATATGTGAAGGCAGACTCTAGCTGGATTAAAGACAGTGTGAAAGGAAAACTATAAAGTTAATAGAAAATAATGTTAAAGAATAAATAAAATGTTAAAGAATAAACCTCCAAAAGCACAAACCATGAGAGAATGATTTAATTTGATTATCTCAAAATTAAATATTTCTGTTCAATGACAACTCTATGGACAAACCTAACAGAGAAATGACAGACTAAGAGATAATATCTGCAATGTCTAAAACCAACAAGAGACTTATATATAGAATATAAAAGGAAAGCCTAGGGAATTCCCCAGTGGTCCAGTGGTTAGGACTCAGCGTTTTCACTGCCATGGACCGTTTCAATCCCTGGTGGGGGAACTAAGATCTCTCAAGCCACAAGGCACAGCCGAAAGAAAGAAAGAAAGAAAGAAAGGAAGAAAGAAAGAAAGAAAGAAAGAAAGAAAGAAAGAAAGAAAGAAAGAAAGAAAGAAAGAAAAGGAAAGCCTAGACATCAATAAGAAGACAGGAACCCAAGAGAAAAATTTGCAGAGAATATGGACAATTAATTCACAGACGAGGGGATGCCCAAACTCACCTGTGATTAGAGAAATGGAAATTAATACAAAGAAATATTATTTGACCCCCATCAGAGTAATAAAAATTAGACAACTGGATAACACCTGGGGGAGCTGGGATGTGTGTGGATATAAGGACCACACTGTGGGCTGGTGAGATATGCACTGGCACAGCCATTCTGGCAACGGTTCCGGCCACCTAGGTGTGCTTTCCTCTGTGATCCAGTCATCCTGTTTCTGAGTAAAAATCCCAGAGAATTCCTAGTTCTAAGAGAATATGTACACTACAGCACTGGTTGTGGTAACAGAGAATTGGAATCACATAAAGTCCACTCCTGGGAAATGGATGGGTAAAATATGGCAGGTGCCCGCTATGGAACACAGTGCATCTGTCAGAAACAATGGACTATGTGACCCACAAAACATGGACTGATCTCAAAAACATGGTAGAGTGAAAAGCAAGAAATAGAACGAAGCCCATCATATAATTTTGTTAATTCAATATACAAGCACACAGTGCAGCAATGTGTGTTTTACCAAACTGTCTACAAATAAAAATACAACAAACACTTTAAGTGGTTGTCCATGGAAGAGGGAGGAATGATGATTAAATGGAACAAACAAAACATGAACAGGATTTGTGGACTAAAGATAAGAGTGTGCTATTAACTGAAGAGTGTGTGTATCATTAAGTAAATCCTTCTCACCTCAGGTAAAAAAAAATTAGGGGGGGGGTGGATTTTGTTGTTGTTGTTGGCTGTTTATGGGGAATATTTCTTCTTTTTGTCATTTTGCCTCATTTTCTCTTATAAACTCTTAAAATGTATTGCTTTTGGAAAAGAAGAGTCCCACATCACTGGAGATGTACAGGTAGAGCCTGGGGTTGGACGAGATGACTGTGAAAGTTCTTTCTGGTCCTGAGATTCAGAGGGTGAAACCAAGGTCAAGGGGCTGTGGGTGAGACTTCAGCGAGGACATTCAAGCAAACAAACAATAAACAGAGGAGACAATGATGTCACTAGGAAATTATTTAAAAATGTTTCATGTCACCGGTGTTACCTGCAGGCATTTCCCAGCAGACAAGCAATAAAACAGTCATAGAAGGAGGGGGAGGAAGTAAATGGGTGTCTTGGAGTTCACTCGGGACCTCAATGGTGAAGGCGGAGGCTGGGGTGCGGTGGGGAATTGTCTGTGTGAGCACTGAAGTTCAAGTCTCGAAAAGCTCAAACAAGCAAGCAACCTTCACCTTGCTACCCCTTCCATCTACTCTGTTCTCACAACTACATTTCTTGAAGCAGTTGGTTCTTGTTGTCTTCACGTCCTCGTGGCCCCTTTGCTCCTCAGCATCTGCTTTTGCTTCTCATCATTCTTTTGGAACTGCTCTCTCCAAGGTCACAGTGATCTCCAGGAAAGAAACCCAGAAGTGCCTTCTTCTCAGGCCTCCTCTTCTTGGATGTGATTCTACCCACCCCACTCTCCCGACCTCCCACTCCCGTCCTTCCTTGACCTTCCTGAGGTTGTTTCTTTAACCCTCTTCTTTCTATAAATGATGTCCTTAATTTCAGGCTTCAGATTTTATCATAATTCCCAAAAGCTCTTTGTCCTAACAGTCAATCCCATGTTTCCAGCTGAGACTTAAGTATCTCCTGCTGCCCTATTGACAGCTCAAACTCAGTTTGGAGTAATCAAACTTATCTTCCTCTTCCCCACCCTCTTCCACAATTCACTACTCTTGACCTCCATATTTCTGTCCTTGGACCCACCCTTCTGTCTCTCATCCAGCTTGAAACCTCAGTCATATTTTATTTTTTACCTGTGCTACTACTGTCTTCAAAAGGGTTTCTCATTATCAAAGATAAGCCCGAACTCCTTAACCCAATATCCAAGGCCCTCTGTAACCCAATTTACATTTCCTGTGTTACCTCTCTCTACTCCCTCCCTATTCTCCACACTAGCCAAACAGAGCTGCTTGTGGTTTCCTGGACACACCCCACGCAGCCATGCCTCTTCATGGCTTTTCTTTTACTTCCTTCTACCAGGAATGCTATCTATTACTGCCTGTCAAAGTCAGGCCTGTTCTTAAGATCCTGTTCAAAATGTCAGAGTCCTGTCTTCTGGAGTAGTTTAAAATTTAATGAAGAGCTTAAAGTCAACTACAAAGATTGTGTAAATGAAAAAAGGAAGCAAAGATAACAGCAATAAAGATAATGCATGAAAAAACGAAGATAATTCAGATCTATCGTTTAAAATATTCAAAATGAGTAAGGTAAAGTCCCTCATTTTTCAAAAAATATTTATTCATCCATTTTTGCATTAAGGTAATATTTATGTAAATAAGATACTCATTAGAATTAGAAAGCAAAATTCTACAAACTTTTATCTTCCCAAAATATTCCTCCGGGGGGAAAAAAGACAAATTGAAATATAGGGAATAGTGCAAGACCTGTTTTGTCTTAATAAATATTTTTTAAAGTCTGTGATCCTATCAGATATCAGATAAAATGTGATTTCACAGTAAAAAAATTGACCAAAAAGGACATTAAATAGTGAGGAAACATGAGAACATAGCAACATTTAAAATCCTTCTCAAATGGCTTACTAGGACTTCCCTGGTGGTGCAGTGATTAAGAATCCACCTGCCAATGCAGGGGACACAGGTACGATCCCTGGTGGGGGAAGATCCCACATACCACGGAGCAACTAAGCCCATGCACCACAACTACTGAGCTTGCACTCTAGAGCCCGCGAGCCACAACTACTGAAGCCCGTGCGCCTAGAGCCCGTGCTCTGCAGCAAAGAGAAGCCACCGCAATGAGAAGCCCGCGCACCACAACGAAGAGTAGCTCCCGCTCGCTGCAACTAGAGAAAGCCCACGCGCAGCAATGAAGACCCAACGCAGCCAATAAATAAATAAATAAATAAAATTTAAAAAAAAAAGGCTTACAAAACACATCAAAGAAAAAGTGGTTAACAGGCAAAAAGGTACCTTTCCCCCAATACAGTCACACACACACACAAAAAGACCAACTTTCAAAGAACATGCTCCTTACAGAACAAAAAGTGCCCCAAAGTATGGATAAGAATGATATCACCCATTATATTTTATGAGGAAAAATGGTGTTGATGACTAAACCTGACAATGTCCACACAATCGTGCATCTAGAAAACGTCAGGAAATTAAGTTAAAAGGTATATGAACTCAGCAAAGACTCTCATTTGAATCTACAAGTACCAATTGTCAAAAAAGCAACCCTTATAAAATATATAGCTACTCTCAATATAAGATTTAAATAAAGAAATGTAACATCTAATTCAGAAACATAAAGGAAAACGCTTGGTGATATATCCTGCTATTGGTCAAGAAGACCAAGTAGGCTCACAAAAGTCATAATTCTTAATGTAATCAACAAATTTAATGCAATGCCAATTAAAATTCCAGGGATTCTCCATAAATCTTAGAAACATTATATAAGAAAATCTTTCTGGAGACTTCCCTGGTGGTCCGGTGGTTAAGACTCCTCATCCCCAATGCAGGGGGCCTGGGTTCGATCCCTGGTCAGGGAACTAGATCCCGCATGCCGCAACTCAGAGCCTACATGCCGCAACTAAAGATCCCGCATGCCACAACAAAGATCCCGCATGCAGCAACAAAGATCCCGCGTGCCACAAGTAATACCCAGCAGAGCCGAATAAATAAATTAAATTAAATTAAATTTAGAAAAAAGAAAATCCTTCTGAAAAGACAGTCAGCAAGACCATCAGGTTACAAAAAATTATTATTTGACAAAGATGCTACTAAATTTAAAAATAAACCATAAAGCAATAAGTATCAAAACTATATAATAACTTTAGAACAAAAAAAATAATCAATGGACTAGAGTAAAAAAAAATGCCACTATTATAAGAATTTAATTTATGTCAAACCAGAAAGAACATATAGATGTGAAAAGGACTCACAGAAATGTTTGAGGGACAACTGTAAACCAGAATAAAGAAAAAATAACTTTATTGTTTGATAAAGGAGTCATCCTTCACACAACACAGTATATTAAATTCCAAATAAGCCAGCAATTACTTAATCTTTAAAAATGACACAGACCTAATATCTATCTATCTGTCACCATACTAGATAAATTTCTGAGTAAGACATGGAGATTTTATTTCTTAAATAGAATAGAACTGATTCAAGTACAAATTCTTAAAATTTTTGCCCCAAAAATGAAATAAAAAGAAAAGAAATATCAGAATAGGAAAAATGAAGGTTAAACATAATTGGTATAGCTTATTATCCAAAAGATAAACTACTCTGATGCACTCATGTAGAATTTATGCCCTGATTCTAAGGGGAAATGTAGACAGTGAGTCTCCATGTGGAGAGAAACCTCACCACCAGCATTCATAACCAAGCAAAGTAAAACAACTTCAATCATTGTCATGCACTTAGAAGACCAGCAAAGCACATTGAAAAAAGTGATTGACAACAGCATGAGTTGGGCAGCAAGGAAACAGATGTACAAAAAAGACACTGCAAATTTTTCAGTCTTCTGGAGTGCGGTCAGGCAATACATAATTCCTTTAAAAAGGACACAATTTACAATATTTACAATTTAAAATATTTAATTTACAAAATTTAATTCAAAGGAATAGAGACATGGTGAGAAATCATAAGAAATCTTTATTTCAAAACTATGCTGTCAACATCTACAAACACGCTCAGGGTCTCCCATTGTAATCAGTCCTTTGAAAATACCTTCAACTCCCCAGACTTTGGCTGTCCTCAGGCAGCCTCATGAAACTCACTAAATCCCTAGTTTCAAAACTCAAACTGGTGCTCTATGCTGCCTGCCAATTCCACTCAGTTTCACTCATAGGTTCACTTTTCCAAACTCTACCGCGGCTTCTCCTCTCTTTTCAAACCTTTCACACCTCCACCTCTACCCAAACTGTTGATGTTCTTCCCTCACATATTATTGAGGAAATATACCTGAACACTTGGGTTCTCTCCCAAGTTGCAAGACTCCCTCCCCTTGCAGAGGCCTTCTTATGTTCCCCACTGTTACAATGGTAGAAGTGTGCTTCCTCCCAGCCCAGCATCCACTTCTCTGCTGCCCATCTTACTGGATGGCTCAGCATCATTCAATGCACTCCACTATTGCTTCTTCTTCTTCTTTTTTTTTTTTTTTTTAATATTTATTTATTTGGCTGCGTTGGGTCTTAGTTGCGGCACGCGGGATCTTCCTTGCGACATGTAGTGTCTTTCGTTGCAGTGGGCTCAGTAATTGCAGCTCATGGTCTTAGTTGTCCCTCAGCATGTGGGATCTTAGTTGCCTGACCAGGGATCGAACCCTCGTCCCTTGCATTGGAAGGCGGATTCTTAACCACTGCACCACCAGGGAAGTCCCTCTACTGTCACTTCTTAACAGATTCTTCTCTCTTAGCATCTGGAACACCACTCCCCTTGCTTTTCTCCTGCCTTGCTAGTGGCTTGCTTTAAGTCTCCTTTGCTGGGTCCCCCTCCACCTTACATCTAAATGATGGCCTTTCTAAGGACCTTGCCCTGGAACTGCTTTTCTCTCTAGACTCTCTCCTGAGGATATTGCATCAATTCCCTTGGATTTAAATATTATCTTTATTCTGATGGAACCCTGTCCTACGTTCTGGGAATCCTAACCCAGACTCTCTTTGGAGATCCAGATTTCAAAGCCAGCCACTTAACTAAGATCCTACTTTGATGTGTCTCAACTTGGACTTGACTTCTCCTAAATGAAACTTGATGTTTCATTCAAACCTGTTCTCCCCAGTCCTTATTGTTCCATCATTCATCCAGTTTCTCAAATCAGAAACTCATGAAGTCATCTTTGATTCCCTTCATTCCCTCACCCCACTTTAATCTGTCAGTAAATGCTGGCAATTCACACTCTAATTATAAACTCTTCAAATATAACAAGGCTTTTCCAGATCTGGGGCTCCCAAATCTGTGCTTCCCTTCTGCCCAGACTTTACATTGGCCACCTTCTCTTTTTCCTGATCTCAGCACCGGTGCCACCTCCTCCGTGAGGCCCTCACCGACCACATGGGTCACCCATTACTCTCCATCTCAGACTCTTGTTTGTTTTCTTCTTAGCTCATACGAGACTTGTAGTTTGTTTGATTTCTTGTCTGTCTTTCTTATTAAACTGCAAAGTCCCTGGCAGCAGGGATGGCATCTGACTTGTTCATCATTGTATTCCTAGCATGTATAGTAGTTCCTAATACACTACAGGAACTTAAGTCTTTCTTAAATGAACAAATATTGTTATTTATTTATTTTAGTTTTCCTGTCTTAATTTAAAGGTAAACTTGAGGACAAAGATTATGAATCATATTTATACTTCTTACAATGCCTAGCGTGACATCCTATACAAAGCACAGACCTGAATAAATCATTGAGTGAGTGAATAGATTTTTCCATCTATTCACTGGCCCATCAGCAGGTGGGAGAACTCTCCCTGCCCTCCTGTGGTACCCTGCACTTAGAGGGAATGATGTTAGAACCAGAGAACTTTGCCTCTTTGGCTTTCTGAGTTATTTCTCTACCTTCCCATAGTCACCCTCAATCTGGAGTCCCCAGTTTCTCATCCTGTATTATAACATGTTCAAAAAGTCAAGTATCTAAAAGAAGACTTGGAAATTCATCCTTCATTATTGGATAGAAAGACACCATGGTGAAAATATGTCAATTGTCAATCCAATCAAATACTAACTTAACTGGGGATGGGGGTAGAGGATAGTTGGGAAATAAATGCTAAAGCTAACTGGCAAAATAAATATATCTGAATATCCACAAAAATTCTGAAAAATAAGAATATTGTGAGGGTTCTAAGAGCTACCTGACATTAAAACACATTGCAAAGGTACAGTGCTTAAAATGGTTTGACACACAAGCAGGAATGGATAGAAGAATAGAACGGAATGGAGAGTCAAGAAAATGTGCAAGTCTATACGTACCCATGGCAGAATAAGAAGTCGGCATTCAAATCAGTGGGGGAACTATGGATTATTCAGTAAATAGTGATAGGAAAAATTTATCAAAACTTGGAAGTTAGGTTATTCTTTCACCAAAATACAGCTTGGATATTCTAAGTCCTCCAAAATATATGTTGAAGGATACTCATTACAACATCCCATGAGACCTCAAAACAAAACAATAACCTGGAAATAGCTCAATATCTGCCAATTTATAGTACATTCATAGAATTGAATACCATGCAGTTGTTGAAAAGAATTCATAAGATCTAGATGTACTGATGGGAAAATGGGATAATGCCCAAGATGTATTTTTAGATGATAAAAACGAGTTACAGAAAAATATATAGAGAATCCGTGTGTGTGTGTGTATGTGTTTTAGAGACTGCATTCATACACACACACACAATTTTCTGGAAGAATGATACAAAAAAACCTAAAAGTGGTTACCTCTGGGGACTGAGAATGGGGGAAAGCAGGAAGAAAGATTTTTAGTTTTGACTTTAGACCTTACAGTGTTGTCTGAATGTACCAGTTTTATGATTAAAAAATTTTAAAAATAGGATAAAAATAATCACTATAGAAAGGGAGGAAAGAAAAGATGAAGAAGGAAGAGAGAGAGAGAATCATGTACTAATTTCCAGGTTTCAATGTATTTCCAGGTTAATCATTAGGATATGTAAAACCTGATTACATTTCTAGCCAATTTTCTAGCACTATCAAACAGGGGAACCATACAGTCTTAGTACTAGAAGAGTTTTGCACTATTTAGTCCAACTCCTTCATGCTACAGATGAGCAAACTGCGAGGAGCTCATGCTTCCTGGGAATCTGACATCATGTGACCGTATCTCCTCTTAGACTCCTATTAATGCATTGAAAATTTAACATTAGTAGCAAGATAAACACAGAAAAGTGAAGACAAGGATCCAAAACAGGTTAAAGCAGAAGAAACAAAGAAAAGTGTCAGTTACCGAGCCTCTATGATACGCCAGGCATAAAGGACAGGGAGTAGGAAGGAGTAACTCAGGGAAGTGGTGGCAGAGGGATGGCTATGATGACCCCACCTTACCTTGTAGTGGCTGATGGCGTTTTCAATGGCCAGTTCACAGTGACACTTGTGTTCAGGGGACACCCGGCATTCCACACACAGAAGACGTCTGCTCTCCTCACAGAACCAGCACACCTTCTTCTGGTGGCTGTCACAGGTATAGCCGGCCCCCAGGACCCCCTCGGAACAGGGCTTCCGGCAGAGGGGGCAGCTGAGGACCCCGGAGGCTGAGGCCTTCTCCAGGTGCTGGGCCAGGCACGCTCGACAGAAGAGGTGTCTGCAGTCAGTGCGCACTGCCTCCTTCAGGCACTCCTGGCAGATGGGGCAGATGCCCTCTTCCCGGCTGTCCTCCTGCAGAGGGAGCATGGCCTCCACCTCACACTGCCAGCCTCCCATCTATAGGGCCTCCTTCCCCACTGGAGCTTTGGACAGCCTGCCACCCTAGACAGTCCAGGTAAGATGGCCCAGCTGGAAGGAGGCGGCCCTGGAGCAGCTCAGAGGACCTGATTCAGCCCTCCAACTGCAGGCAGCCGCCTGCTCTCCATCAATAGAGTTGTAGCACGGACAACGGAAACCACCATTCTGCAACAAGTTTCAGAAATAAATCATCAACTTTGACACACACCCTCTGGTTTCCTTGTCTTTACTAAACTTGAAATCACTCCTCTTCACACATCTGGAGGAAGCAGGTGATTCAAAGACCAGTTTTCCTCTTCAGAGCTTTCTGTGCATATTTTTATAGCTCAAAGTTAAAAGGCCAGAGTATCCTGGTCAGAAGCCAGAGATTCATAAACTTAAAAGTTGAAAGTGTTCTCTGATTTGCCCTCAGTTGAGAGAAGCTGGCAGGAGTTTATCAAGTACCACACTGTGATACTTGCAGGCTCGTGGTCACATTGTAAGAATGTGGCTACTGCTGTCAATTACTACCCAACCATTTGCATCAGCATCTCTGTCAGCTGTTCATTCTCCCAACCAGCATCCCTCTCAGGGTTATACAGATTCTGCAATGAAAGGGAAAGAGAAGGAGAACAGGACATAGAGCAGTTTGGAGAACTTTTCCCTTCCTTTCAAGCCATCTCCAAAGAAGACCCAAAGAAGAAAGTACTCCCCTGTCCCCACTTCACTTAAACACTGCATTCAACACTCATTCCCTCATC
This sequence comes from Eschrichtius robustus, assembly GCF_028021215.1. Taxonomy (NCBI): domain Eukaryota; kingdom Metazoa; phylum Chordata; class Mammalia; order Artiodactyla; family Eschrichtiidae; genus Eschrichtius; species Eschrichtius robustus. The sequence continues at coordinate 85,821,824 of NC_090835.1, forward strand.
CCTAAGCCTCTTGCCTAGTCCTCCTCCAGAAAAGCTCCCCTGGTATCCTACCTCAATTTCTCCTTCCACGACATCAGGTCATGGTCTCATGCTCCAGATCTGGAGAGATGGCCAGCAGGTGAATGGTTTTTAGACTGTGCCGATTATATATGCTCACGCGTTAGTAAAAATGGGGGAGAGGTGACAAGGCCCATCTTCCCATGCCTGCGTGACTGATCTAGGGGAGGTGGAAGGTGAGATGGACTTTGGCTGGTGAAAGGTGTGGCTTGTTTGCACATGGGGAGGAGGAAAGTCTTGGTGCCTCTGATGTAAATATGACATGAAGTGAGAGTCAACGCACAGAATGAAGACCTCCCAGAGCCTCCGCTTAGGTACCTCGGGATCCAGGCATCAGAGAACCACGGCATCTGCTCAGGATACCAGAATACCAAGTGCCCACCCACTGTCTTCCAATTTCCCTCCAGTCAGGCAGGTTTCAGCACTGACACTGGGGTCCCACAGGGGATAACACTAATGAGAATTGCCAGTTGAGGCTTTATTAAAAGGTCCAACATTCTTGTTCAAATCTCACGCCATACTATCCTTCCTTAATCCCACTTGACCACTGTCTGCTGTAGGGTTTCTATTAAAAAGTCACTTTCCCCATAGTCATAGTTCCTTGGCCTTTTTATCAAAGGGGATGGCTCCCTCGAATCTCAGGGTCACGGGTGGGGTGAGCATCCTCCTCACTCCATACACCACCTCCCAAGCGTGAGGTCCCCAGAGCCAGATAAAAGCACCTATGTGTGGAGCTCTGGTCGTCCACGCTCTCCCTCTGCCTTGCTGTCCTCCACAGAGCCAATTCCCTTGATTCGTTGAGGATGAACCATGAGCCTTGTGAGCCACCCCATGTCCTGCCATCATCCCGGGTGATTTCAAGGACGATGTAGATGACCATCAACACTGAGGTCTTTCAGCTCATTGACATGCTCACATCCAGTGACCTTTACTTTTGCCGCCCACACTAGTGACCATTCTCTGGTCCTTGTCAGAACAGACTTCACCACCTGAAATCACAAATCTAGGCATAGGACTCATCTTACATCTCTCTCCCTAAGCTTATTGCTAACACATCTGTTCATCAATGTCTAATCCTTGATCCCTCCACATTCCTCATTTGTCACATCTCATGAGATAATATGAGAAACAAAAATGAGGAGAGATTAAGTAACCTGCCCAAAGCCACAGAGGGGTAAACAGAGAGTTGGGATTCAGATCTGGATCTCTGTCATTTTAGCCCACATGCCTCATCACCACAAAATGTCATCTTTTCACACCTTTCCTTGCCCTTAGAAGGAGTTAAGTAAAGCCTTAATAAATGGAAAGGTGAATTTTCAGGTAGATTGATAACTGGATTCTGGATAGACAGATGAAGAAGTTTAGAGTACTGACCATATGGTAATTTCTTTCGTAGTTATTTAGGTACTTTTCTTGATTTTCCTACTGGCTTATTGAGCAAGCTGAAGGCAAGGACCCACTGTACTTAACACCAATTTAAGAATGATTCAAATATAAGGACTTCCCTGGCGATCCGGTGGTTAGGAGTCTGCGCTTTCACTGCCGAGGGCCCCGGATTCAATCCCTGGTTGGGGAACTAAGATCCCACAAGCTGTGCAGCACGGCCAAGAAAACAAAACAAAACAAAACAAAACAAAACGAAAAAAAAAGAATGATTCAAATATAGAAATCATACAAGGATAGACAGATAAATTCAATCATATTTTAAAAGATCTGCATGGGGGAAAAATCTACAAAAACAATGTCAAGAGACAAATGACCACATGAAAACGTAAAAAGAAAACATATTAACAGCTACCATCAAAATCAAAGGGCTAAAAAAAAAAAAAAGAAAATCAAAGGGCTAATTCCCCTAATGCATAGAGAGCTCTTACAAAAGAAAAAAAAAATTAACTACCAAGGATGAAACTGGACAGAGGAAATGAACAGACACTTCATAGGAAAAAATGTCTCTAAAACATATGAAAAGATGCTCAGTCTCTCTCACATGAAGAAAACACACATTAAAATGCACTAAAATTAGATGTCTGGATGTCTGGAGAACTGGGGTTGGAGGTTCCCATTGTACCTTTTAAATTTGGAACCAAGTAAGGGTATCATCTATTTAAACAATTAGTTACATTTAAAGAAGAAGAATAATCAGTGGTTAGAATGAAAGGAATTCTGAACTACCCAAAGATCTGGATTATGGTCCTAATTCTGAGATTTGGAGCTTCATGTTCTGAGACAACCACGACCACAGCCTCCTTGCCAGGAAAGTGGATCAAATGTCACAGCTGGGAATGGAGGTTCTTTATAAATTACAAACCAATGCACAATTGTTAGGGGTTATTATTATTCCCCTGCCTCACAACCTATTCAGCATAGCTCCTTGCATATAGCAGGCCATCGATAGTTTTTGAATGAGTGATTTTACCTAATTTTGCCTACTTCAAAATATTGGAGCCAGGGGCCTGGTGATTTGCATCTTTTCCCTCTCCTTCATCACTTCTTTCCTGGCTCTGCTCGACACTTTCCAGCAGAGAAGCCCTCCTACCTCTTCTTGCAGCTGCTCTGAATTCTCACATCAGTTTAAGCCCAGCTCAACGTCCCAGTTTCCTGCGTGAAACCTTCCTAACTACTCAGTCGTCATCCTTCCAGGGCCTCCATTTACAGTGGGCAGGTTGTTCACTGTTACAAGAGCAGCCAGGAGAGAGGATGAGTCCGGACCGGGACCCAGCCCACAGTCTACTTACCAAGCCATGGGCCTCTGCAGCCAAGAGCATGATTGGCCCTGAGGAAGGGGAGGGGCTTATTCTAATTTGCACAAAGGTGTCAGAGGGACTTGCAGGTCTATATACCTCTCTCCCTTTTATGAACCACCTCCTAATTTATTACCATTACATATTTTGCCAACTTCCCTGACTTTGGCTCATGCTTAGCTCCGTGAGGGATGGGACTATATCTTCCCATCTTTGCTTACCCTCTGATGCCTTGCCCAGTGCTGGGCATCTTAAGCCACTCTTTCAAGTCTCCAACTAAATCCTAGTGATGCTTTCTCAGCCCACATCCAAACTGATGACTCTGAAAAATGAGATCATCAGCAGTCCCTTCCTTGAAATTCTCGTCTCTGCTGGCTCTTGGCTTCCCTATCACCGCTCTTACCATTCATTACAGGAGATCCGCTCCCTCCCAGCACAATGAGGTGGAGCTACATGGACTTTGAAGGTGGATGGGCCAGATTCAGATCTCCACTCCGCCACTTTGCAGCTGTTAACCTTAAGCAGGTCCTGTAACCTCCCTGAGCCCCAGGACCATCCAGATCCTTATCTATGGTCTTGATGTATTTACCAAGTTTACATTCCTGTGCATCCTTGAATGTCTCATCACCACCTCAACTTCAATTCTAAATTATTCTTACCTGGATTATTTGCAACCTTACCCAGAACGGGCAATAAAAAGCGTCCTTCAGCTGTGTGTTTGGCAGCTCTCAGTGGGCAGTAGGTGGCGTTGTCTCCCAAGACAGGACCTTATTTTCACCTCTCTGGGAGGGAGAATGACTCAGGGCACTGGGACATTCCATTAGAAAATGATAGTTTCAAATCTGGCCTTGTAATTCCTCAGAGCAAGGAATACCTGGCGGTGGAAAGTTAGCTCTGAAATATGCAGATCCAGGAGGAGGGAGGGAGGAAGGAGAAGGGGCCTTCAAACTATGTAAGAGGAAGAGGGGTATAGCCCAGGAGAGACAACCTGCAGAGCAGCAGAAGGCAGGGACCAAGGAAGAAAGTTCACCAGTGAAAGATGTCCTGTGGCAGAAATAGCCAAGAATTTTAAAACGCAGAATGTAATATTGAACCTTTATCTGCTCCACGATTATGAAAAAGGAGGTAGGGGTGGGGGGAACAGGAGCTCAAGATTTGAAACTCAGGAGAAATGGAGAATTCAGCAGAGGCCTTAGGAGCTGCTAGTGAAAGTAACACGTTCTTGGTGGGACCTCCTGGATTCTACCCAATGGCATGGAGGAAAGTACAGCCTGAAATGTACTGAGGCTATTAGTCATTCACCAGGTTGATAGAGTCCTTATCTTGAGTTCTACAGAACAGCTTCTCCTGAGAAGCACAGCCAAATGGACCTGTATGGATGTTTTGGTTGTAGAGGTTGCAGAAAGGGCTGAATCCACCCTGAGTGGAAAGTGTACAAGTGGCTGACTTACCATCAGTACTTGGTCGGACACACCTATTTTCAACAAAAGGATGGAACTATACAATTAGCAAAATAGGGGAATTTATGAAATTCCAAGCTCACTGAGGCAGGGAGAAGAATGAAAAGGAGCTAGCAAGAGCAGAGCGTGACGTTAGGTGAGGTGGAGAGTGAGGGGCAGACAGAAGCGAGACCCCGGCAGAGAGAAGACTTCAGAGACAATCTTGCTGCAGTAGCAGGATACACAGAGGAAGATCGACCCTGAAGCTCCTCACTTGATCTGGCCCTTTCTAATACCCTGGGATAGGCCCTAGCTATGTGTTTACATGGCCATGCTCTTCTGTAAAATTGCAAAAGTAATATATTTTAACCATAGGTAAGATTTCTGTCTCTTTCCACTCCAACTTTCCTCTGTCACATCTTCCCTTGTACCAAGTGACTTTTGGGGGTGAGATCTAGCTAAGGAGAAATTAAGCTGGGCTTCCATTGTTTGGGTTTACTAAGATTCATAAGTTATTGCTTAATAAGTTCATAAGTTATTGCTGGGTATTTCCGTGTAGAAGTGGCTTCCAGGTACACTTCTACCACCCACTGAGACAACCTACCTGACATCAGAGACTAAAGTGCAGAGTCAGAGGATGTGTCATGAAAAGAACGTGTCCTGTGACATGAGGTACCAGACGTCTGTGGACAGTGGAGCCAATAAATCCCTTCAACCCACAGATGTAGATAATTGTTAAGTGTAGAATTTAGTCTCATCAAGGTCTAGTCAAAATGGAAGTTCCTCTCATCAGGAATATATTTAACAATGTAACATATACAAATATGTATACATGACAAAATAAAATTATTTTTAAACGTATTTCTACATGAAATCAATCGAGGTTATTCTGACATCAAAAAGTGAATTGGAGGAAAAAAATTTCAGATCAAATCAAAATCAATAATTGAGGGGAAGAGATAAATTTTAAATAGAAGTAAAGAATAGACTCCTAGATTTTTTGATAATCAACTGGCAAAGAATAAACCTATAAACACATTACGTTAAAAAAAAATTCCTGTTGATTTGATGTGAAATATCAGCACCTACAAAGATAATCTAGAACTCATAATACCCTTTTATAACAAGGAATTAGCAATAAACAGATCAATGACCTTTAGCAATTTAAAGAGTTATTTAAGATTAGTCAGTGCCCAAGAAAATTTGAAATGTCCTGAAATCTTAGAGCTCACAGAAGAAACTCTTAACAGAAGTTTCCCCAAAGTTAACGAACTAAAAATTGGTACATTATTACCAATAATGATTGTGAAACTGAAATAAACGCTTCTAAACTTTCAATTTAAAAAAATTAACCACGCTAGAGGAAATACCAAATGAGTCATTCTCCCCAGAGAAAATTTATTACAAAATTGTTGTCAAATGAAGAGGGAGACAAAAAACATAAAGCTAAAAGCATAGGGAAAATAGAATGGGGAGTCAAGCAGTTAATTTAAAATATTTTACTGGATTTTTTGATGTTTATTTGTCAGCTTTTTAAAATTTGTAATTTGCCGTCCTTGCTTTTCTCTTTCTAAGTAAATATTCACTTTGGTTCCTTACTTTATATTTCATTTTTGTGTCTTTTTTCTTTAAGAGGGCCCAACAATGTGTGAGCTTCAGGCCCCACAAACCTAAACCTCCCCCCCCCCCCCCCCCCCCCCCCCCCGCCATGAGCGTTTGGGGGCACTGACAGTGCGGTGCAGGTGGGCGCCGCTTTCCATCAGGAAGCCCTAAAGGGGAGCTGAACAGGAAAAGAGGTTGCTTGGGAGCGCTGGTTGGCGAGGCTCTGCGGATGGAGTGACAGGTGAGGGGCAGAGTCCCCGCCCTGGCGAGTGTGCCCGATGGCCACTGCACTCAGAAGTCCCCGCTTGAAAGTTCATAACCGTCCGGGGGGCTGCGGCTCCGCGTGCTCAGGCTGTTTTCGGTTCTTAACTTTGCAGCGGCTCCAGAATTCCAGAGGCAAGGCTTGCACCTTGTACAAAGTTTGCAGAAAACCTTCACCAACAAGCATCTGAGCCCTCAGTTGTTTCCAGCCCCATCTCCCCAACTTTTTTTTGTGGCTTTCCTGGTAGAATATGTGCTTTGGGATTAAAAAAAAAAAAAAGAACAGAAAATCCACCTCAACTGGGGCAATATAATCAGGACACCCCCAGATCGGTTGCTTTAAGCGCTGTCACTCATTTCGGCCTGGGGGCGCGCTCCCGGCTCGTTCCCGAGCGCGCTCACTCAGTGGTCCTCGCCCCAACCACCCTAAAGTTTCCCAGCGGCCACCCGAGCCGCCCCACTCGGCACTCCCGGTCCAGCCCCCGCCGGGGGAGGCGGCCCGTCCAGCCTCTCCCCACACGAAGCGGATGACCGCAGCTGAGCCCGCAGCCAGCGCCCAACTGCCTCCTTCCCATCACCAGCCGGTGGTCTGAGTCTCCGCGCCGCCTCCTCCTGGCCCTTCCTGACCTTGCGCACTTCAGGGTACCGGCGTGGGCGCCCCACTTCTGTGCTGCGCGCCTCCGACCTCTTGCCGAGTAGCCATCTCTATTCTGTAGGTGGAGAAACCGAAGCCCGGAGCACTGAAAGGCGGGTCCCAAAGACCCCTGAGAGAGGTCACCAAAAGCAAGTACTGTAAGTGACTCTGGGAAGATTAACACTTGATTTCCTACAACTGAGGCAGCCTCAGAAAACCAGCCTCGGAACTTTTTCCCTACGGGACCCTCAGTCCTTCAAGTCACCCCTATACCGACCCATTTAGCAAGAACTCTAGGAGCAGCTCACCCCAAACCAATGGAATGAAAAAGCTTTGTTTAGAAGTGAGGCCTGTGGAAATCTCAGCTGGCTTACAGGCTTTTAATGCATCATTAGCACCTCGGAGTGTGCCGTGTTTTCTGTTTGGCTCCTCTTTCTGCCTCTAGAGCTGGCTGCAGCTCCAATCTCCTTGTCACATCCTGGTCTGCAAGCTGAGACCTATCAGGGACCCTTATGCCACAGGGCAACTCCTTATGCTGGTGTTGCACTGAAGCTAGAATTCTCACAGCCACCCCGTGAGTGCCTGCATTTTCGAGGCACCAACCTGAATATGTGCACAAACAGGCCTGGTAAGGAGGACTGCTGTGACTCCAGCTCTTCTGGAACATTAGGTGTGTAGGATGCAAGATTCTATTTCAGCTCTATCTGGGGGTAAAGGGGCAATGCGTGTGTGTGTGTGTGCGCGCGCGTGCATGCACAGCACACCAAAGAAAAGTCCATATAGATTTTACTACTAAAGGGAATAGAAGAGAAGAGGAAAATACATTTTCTGAAAGCTAACATCCAGAGAAGAGCAAAGCACTGAAAAAACTGAGGCCTGGATCAGAAGGGTTTCTGCTCTCATTAGTGGACTGAGTAATTCAGACTTCTCCCATGCGAAGACAACTTAAAAAGCTGGATAAAATATTTTTAAGGTATCTTAAAAATTCAAAGGGCCAGTGAAGAATTGCTGGGCCAAAGTTTGGGAAAGGAAAGGAATCCGTAGAGGCGAGCCTAGAACTTGGGGTTGCCTCTGTCTGGGGACATTCACTGATCCTGCAGGTTGCTGAGATTCCAAACTGCTTTTCTGGCAGCCTTTAAAGGCTTAAGGAACTAGAAATAGAGTCCCAAGCCCCCAAAATATCAAGTGTTGAACTTGTTTAAGGTGACTCTAGACTGCAATGACAAAAAAGAAAATCCTTATGGGAAGAAGCTAACATAATCCTAGGCTTTGAAATATTTCTGCAAATACTTCTTCAGATATATCTAGCACACAAGTGAAAATAACCAGGCACCAGAGAGACAAGAAACCACCAGTAAGAAAAGCAGAAACAACAAACAGAATCAGACTCAAGAAACTTCAGACACTGCCATTATTGACACAGACTGTACAACGACTTTGTATGTGCTATGTTCAAGGAGATACAAGCCAAACTTGAAAGATCTGGCAGAGAACCAGGAATTATAAAAAGTGGCATAGCAGAAAAAAACAAACAAAACTTTTAGCCTGAGTCAGTCATGGGCACTAAAGTTATAAAGTTGTGGAAACTTAAGTGGGGTAGTCTTTTTCTTTCTTTTATAAATTTATTTATTTTTATTTTTGGCTGCGTTGGGTCTTCGTGCGGGCTTTCTCTAGCTGCGATGAGCTGGGGCTACTCTTCGTTGCGGTGGCTTCTCTTGTTGCGGAGCATGGGCTCTAGGAGCGCGGGCTTCAGTAGTTGTGGCACACATACTTAGTTGCTCCGCGGCATGTGGGATCTTCCCGGACCAGGGCTCGAACCCGTGTCGCCTGCATTGGCAGGCAGATTCTTAACCACTGCGCCACCAGGGAAGTCCTCCAGTGGAGTAGTCTTGTTGGTCCACCTGTGAACCCTGGAAGAAAGAAAGATCACAGAGGTTTGGAGAGAGTAGCTTCCTATTTCCAGTTCAGCTTTTGATATCACAGAATGACATAACCAAAAATATAAATAAAGCATGTAATTTAAACTATGGAATTTAATTTTTAAGGGTTGTACATTCACCTGGTTCAAAGAGTAATATATAAAAAGATGTACGTCAGGAAGACTTGCAACCGCCCTGCACCTATTCCCCTCATCTGCCACTACCCACCCCCCACCCCTGCCCCACAGGTGAACACTTTTATTAGTTTCCCGTGTATCCTTTCAATGTTTACGTAGGTAGAAGTAAATACAAGTATATATTTATACTATATATATATTTGTAGTTCTCCCTTTTTTAAGGCAAAATTTTGCATGTTAAATAATGTTCTTTTTCACTTAACAATATAGCCTAAATATTTTTGTCATGTCAATACACAGAGCCCCTATAAATTGGCTCAGTTTAATATGATGCAACAAAATTAGTTACTTTGCACCAGGTACTCTGTTAAGTGCTGAGGGGATCAAGATGGAAAAACATGGCCATGGGTAAGAAGCTTTATTTCCACAGTCTTAAGGGGAAATTTTTTTCTAAAGTCTGGATTTGGGAGGGATTTTCTGGAATTTGGCCTGGGTGTTCATCCAGCTGCTTCCCCATCTGTCTGTGATGAGGACTCACTGGAATAGCTGGCGAGTATCAGACGCTTTGTGTACTGGAGATGCTGGAGATTAGCCCAGGAGTTTCTGGCAGGCTGGGCCCCGCAGCTCTTCTGAGCCGAGTCTGGGCCAGAGCATGTTGCTGTCTTGCAGGAGAGGGAGGAGTATCAGCCTTCCGCCTGCAGACTTAGCAGAAACGCGGAGTTGACCATGAGTCTGACTCAGATCAGCTTTAAGGTGCTCTCAGATCCCCATGGAGCTAATGAATGGGGTAGGGGACAGTTTGACGCAAAGGGTAGGTCAGACAAATGGAGATGCGTGCTTGTTTGGAACAAAAGCCGTCCATTTTAAAAGCCTCCTTAAATTATTCAACATCTAAAAGCATTAAAATGTGAATTTTTTTTTAACACTCTTGGGTTAAAAAAAGTTGCTAAGGACATTGTACCTGAATTAAAATAGCAAAGACTGGAACAAATGTCCTTTAAACTAAACTAGTTTCTTTTGCAGGGAGATCTTGAGAGCCTTTTGGACATTCATCTATTTACCTGACTCCAGGGTCAGGGCCCTCTGATCAAAGGTGCATTCTTTACCAACAGGGGAGTCACAAGTCAAGGTAAAGGAAAAGCCCTTCACTATGCCCCACCTCGGCCCCGTGTATACCTTAGGTAGGAGCTGACCGGCAGGCGTGCCTTTCCATCCCACCCACCCTCTCTCCTCCTCCCCACCCTCGGGCTGAACTGGAAAGGTCTGGGAAGATGGAAAAGAGATTATTCCAGCAGACAGATCATTTGTAGCATTGCCAGATAAAATAACAGGATGCTCAGTTAAACTTGAATTTCAGATAGTTTCATATAAGTATGTCCCAAATACTGCATTATTCATTGTTTATCTGAAATTCAGATTTAACTGGGTGTCCTGTACTTTTATTTGCTAAATCTGGCAACCCTACTTGGCACGTATGGGTCACAGAGTATCAGTCTGACTGGAAAAGACAGTTTGTTTTGAGGAGAAACTAAAGATAAGCTTAGATGGAAGGGAGGAAGCCTTTAAATATCAGCAGCAGTTTAGACTTTGTCCTGTAGAAAATGGGGCTGACTGAAGATACTTTTATAAAAATATTTATTGTGGGTTTTTTCCTACATTGTAGAAATACGTTCATTGTAATATATTTGGAAAGCATGGAAAAGTATAAAAGAAAATAATTAGCCATAATTCCACCAACCAGCAATAACAGTTGTTGACATTTTGCTGTTAACTGCCTTCAAGTTGTTGCCCAGTTGTCACCACCTTGGGCCCATTTGGACCACCCTACTGAAAAGTGGAACCTTACCCCTGCTCGCCATGCCCCCTTCCTGCTTTATTTTTTCTCTGTAATATGTATTGCCTCTTAATGTATAATTCATTTGGTTAGCTAATTTGTCTGGCTTTCCTCAATGGGCGGGGCTTCTGGCCACTGTCACTGTGTATCTATCACTAGTCTTAGAACTGTGCCTGGCACATAGAAATACTGAATATCTGTTGTGACAAATAAGTTATTCTTCTTGTCCCTTTTCTCTGAATATATATATATATTTAAAAAAAAATTATTTCTGTAGGACAAATTTTTGGACATGGAATTGGGTCAAAAGGTCTTATGTGCATTTGTAAAGAATGTTATTTGGTATATATTGCCAACGTGCAGTCTGGAGAGGTTGAACCAGCTCATCTCCCACCTAGAGCTTGGAATGGAAAAACGGCCACGAGTGCTGCTGTGTCCAGTGGGAGGTGGCAGTGGTAGGGAGACTCCTTGTATGGAGTTGGCAACTCAGAGCTGGGGGTGAGATGTAAGGTGGGCTTTATAGTGATATGGGAGTTAATCTGTATATTAGTGTATTAATTTGCTAGAGCTGCCATAAGAAAATACCACCGACCAGGTGGTTTAAGCAGCAGAAATTCATTTTCTCACAGTTCTGGAGGCTACAAGTCCAAGATCAAAGCTGTTTCTTTTGAGGCCTCTCTCCTTGGCTTGCCATTGGCCAGCTTCTGGCTGTGTCCTCGCATGGCCTTTTGTCTGCATGGGAACATCTCTGATGTCTCTGTGTGTCCTAATCTCTTCTCATAAGGACACCAGTCAGATTAGGGCCCACCTTAATGGCCTTATTTTAACTTGGTCACCTCTTTCAAGGCCCTATCTACAAATTATAGTCACATTCTTAGGTACTAAGGGTTGGAGCTTCAACATACCAATTTGGGTGGACATAATTCAGCTCATAACACTCTGCTTGGAAGACAGGAGGGGTAGACCTTCACCACAATTCTCCTAACATTCAGAAGGCAGCTTTCCTGTCCACCTGAGGCTCCTCAGGGCCAACGCCAGATCCTCATCCCCACCTCCTGCAATGGGATTTTGAAGCTGTTCACCATCCTAGTGTCCTCCTGAAAGGTGGTCCAGTCTGTGGTGTCTTTATTAAAATGTGGCTCTCAGAGTAAGGAATTATGAAGAACTATGTGCTGAGCTCTGAGTACAGTACTTCTGTGGTACAAAATATGACAGAGTCTGATGTCTTCTGATAGGGGTGTGTTTAGATCTTCAGCTGCAACTGTATTTTTATTTCTTCTTGCCAGTTTTCTTTGATGTCATTTCCTGCCCAAGTAGCCTAATTACTGAGGGTATGAGTTGAGGGTAGACAGGCTGTATTAGGATTCTCCAGAGAAACAAAACCAATTGATGTGTATAGAGAGAGATTTAAGAAATTGGCTTGGGAGTTCCCTGGTGGTCCAGTGGTTAGGACTTGGTGCTTTCACTGCCGTGGCCTGGGTTCAATCCCTGGTCAGGGAACTAAAGTCCCACAAGAAATTGGCTCATGTGATTGTAGGTGCTGGCAGGTTCAAATTCTGCAGGGCAGGCCGGGCAGGTTAGAGACCCAGGGAAGAGTTGATGTTGCAGCTAGAGGCAGACTGGAGCCAGAATTCTCTCTTTTTCAAGGGAAACTTTTCTCTTTTAAGGCCTTAAACTAATTGATGAGGCCCATCCACATTAGGGAAGGTAATTTTCTTTCTTCAGAGTCTACTGACTTAAATGTTAATCTCATCTAAAAAATACCTTCGTAGCAGCATCTAGACTGGTGTTGACCAAATATCTGGGTACCATTGCCTAGCCAAGTTGACACATAGAATTAGCCATCCCACAGGTCAATCCAATACTTTAAATGATCTCTTTAGGTAACTGAGTCAAGTGAAGACCAGATCTTTCCAGCATCTTCCCTTGCCCTTGCTCATATTTCATTTGGAATTGGGGTGTTTAGGAAGCCTGCAGTTTCTCCTGACAGAGGGAGACAGGTGAGCCTACCATGGGATTTTTTGTATTTCCATTGGTATAGCAGCCCTTAAACTATCTCTGGATTTATGCTTATGTCTTTTAATGAGTCCCTCTAAGGAAGAAAATGAACATTCCATTTTGTTGGGTTTATTTAATCCTATGACTGATCCTCTTTTTGAGTGACTCAGTCCCATGTTATATTGAGTGCTGTAACTATTACTTATAAATTGACTTCTGTTAACCCATGCGTTTATTTTTATGGTTATTTTTCTTTGCTCTCTGTGTGATATGATTTCTGTAGAGGACTTTAAACTCTTTACTCCTTTTAAATGAGGTTACAGGTTAACTTCATTCAATTTGCCAACTCAGCAAACATTTTAATCAACAAGGTGTTGATTAAACAAAATAAATAAAATTAATTAATTAAAAAAAAGAAATTATTAAAAAAATAAAATGAAATGTCAGTAGTAATGTGGTTGGGAAACCCTGACACAAGTTTTATTTTATTTTATTTTATTTATTTTTTTTTTTTTACTTTTAAAAAAATTTTTATTGTTGATTTACAATGTTGTGATTTCATACTTCTGATTAGACATCTAATTGGCTTGTACTATTCTTAGGACTACGGTTAATATTCTTGACTGTTCCCACATTATCTCTCAGATCCAGTCATTACATACAGTTATTGCTTCACTTCCCATCACACGTTCCCTAACTCTCTACATCTCAAACATAGTAGATTTTTTCAAATCACTGAAGACTCTGTGTGACTTTCTGTCAAGAGCCTTTCCAAGTGATTTTATCTTTAACAAGTTTTATTTTATATTTTGCTTTTATAAACAATACTACACTTAACATCCTTATACACATCTCTGAATGCACATGTGCAAGATTTTCTGTAGAGGAGCAAAATCCTAGGCTCTGGAGTCTAGTTGGGTTCAAGTCCACATTCTACCATTTACTTACTGAATGACCTTGGGCAAATTAATCTCCCTTAACCTCGATTGACTTGTCCTCAAAGTGGGGTTAATACTTCTCTGTATAAATAATAATTTTGCTAATATATGCAAAATGCTTGGAACTGTGCCTGGTACATGGTAAGCATTCAATACATGTTAGTTTTTATTTATTATTATTAGTAGTAATATTTCCATCATCATCATCATCATTATTATATAACCCTGAAATGAAAATGCACATTTTTTTTTTTTGGCTTCGTTGGGTCTTTGTTACTGTGCGTGGGCTTTCTCTAGTTGCAGCAAGCGGACTTCTCATTGCAGAGCAGGGGCTTTAGGCACACGGGCTCAGGGGCTCAGTAGTTGTGGCTCTCGGGCTCTAGAGCGCAGGCTCAGTAGTTGTGGTGCGTGGGCTTAGTTGCTCCGTGGCATGTGGGATCTTCCCAGACCAGGGCTCAAACCAGTGTCCCCTGAATTGGCAGGCTGATTCTTAACCACTGCGCCATCAGGGAAGCCCGAAATTGCACATTTTAAACTCTTCTAAATATTAACAAATTGCTGTAATTTACACTTTCATCGGTAGGGTTTAAGTGTCTCCATTTCCCCATGTCTCTGGCCATGTTTGATATTCCCAGACTTTTTAATTTAAGGTATAAAATGGTATCTTGTTTTAATTTTGCATTTTCAAGATTGCTATTTCATATGTTTATTGATCAATTAAATGTATCGTTCTGTGAATTTCCAGTTCAATCTCAGCCCATTTTTTATCATTTAATTTTGTGAAAACAAAGTATTTACAAAATTTAAAATTCACAAAATGTAAAAAAAAAAAAAAAAAAAACCGTGAAAAGTTTCTACCACCCTGATCCCGCAACCAGCCAGTCCACTTCCTTAGAGGCAACCAGGGTTAGTAGATCCTTATCCTTCGAGAGAGTTTATATGCATATTCAAGAAAATAAGTGTAATTTTTTATCCAATTGCTTGCATAGTACATGCTTTATTCTGGGTCACTGGGGTTTTTTTTCCCCCCACATAACAACATACCTTGGTGATATTTTCTATCTGTAAATACAGAACTTCTTCATTCTTTTTTATTTCTATTCAGTTTTAGAGCTCTACTGTAATTTATTTAAACATTTCCCTATTGATTGACATTTAGGTTGTTTCCAATCTTTTGTTAAATACAAACATTACCACAAAGTCCAAAATAATTTTACGTGTGTGAATAAATCTATAGGATAAACTCCTAGAGGTGGAATTTCTGAGGTAAAAGGGGGTGAGCACTTGTAATTTTGAAACATATTGAAATATTGACCTCCGTAGAAATTGCACCAAGTTACATTGGCCCAGCAATGCAAGAATCTTTTCCCCTGACATTGGCCATCCCAGGATCATCAGACTCCTGGATTTTTACCAGGTAGAAAATCGTATTTCAGTGTCATTTTAATATGCATTTCTTTCATTTTAAGTGATGCTGAGAATTTTTCATATATTCAAAAGTCGTTTGTATTTCCTTTCCCGTGAACTGTCTATTCTTATCCTTTGTTCATTTTCCTATGAGATCGTTGATCTTATTGATTTGTAGCAGCTTTTTTAAATCTCAAAGAAACTGACCCTTAATCTTCAATTAATCTATGATACAAATTGTTAATATTTCTCCCAGTTTTCATTTGTCTTTTGAATTTGTTTTTGTGAATTTTGTCATGCAGAAACATTTTTCCATAGGTAAATTTATCAATATTTTCTATTTTGTGTCCTATTTATAAAGACCTTCCCACTCTGAAGTTATAAAATAATTCTCCTGTGGTTTCTTATAGTGCTTTTTTTTTTTTTAACAACAGCCATTTATTTATTTTTTATTTATTTATTTATTTAAAATGTACTTATTTTTATTATTTATTTATTTTTGGCTGTGTTGGGTCTTCGTTTCTGTGCAAGGGCTTTCTCTAGTTGTGGCAAGCGGGGGCCACTCTTCATTGCGGTGCGTAGGCCTCTCACTCTTGCGGCCTCTCTTGTTGCGGAGCACAGGCTCCAGACGCGCAGGCTCAGTAGTTGTGGCTCATGGGCCTAGTTGCTCCGCGGCATGTGGGATCTTCCCAGACCAAGGCTCGAACCCGTGTCCCCTGCATTAGCAGGCAGATTCTCAACCACTGCGCCACCAGGGAAGCCCTCTTATAGTGCTTTTATATTTCCATTTTTTACTTTTAAGTATGTGCTGTGTTTGGAATTTAGCCTAGTTTAAGGTATAGGAAGTGGATTCAATTTATTAATTTTTTTCTAAATGACTTTCTTCTTGTCCCAATATCATTTATTCAGTTATCAATTGGAGATGGGATCTTTGTTAAATACTAAATGCCTGTATGTATTTGGCTGTTTCTGAACTTTCTACTCTGCTCTATGACCGATCTTGTGTTCATGCCACACTGTTGAGGCTCTATAATATGAGTCAATAAAATAATGAGGTCATTTCCACGCACGTGTACCTTTTTTTTTAACGTACCTTATCATGATTCCTCTCTTTCGTAGCTATTCTTACTTATTTTTCCCTATGGCCTTTAAAATCTGCCTTTCCAATTGTTAAAAATACCCTGTGGGTATTTTTACTGGGATCACATTAAATTTACAGATTAATTTACAAGTTACTTAATTTTACATATCAATTTATTGGAGTTCATTGTAAATTCTGGGTTTTAACCTTTTCTTTGATGGCTAGATAGCCATTTATCCATCTGTCTAGTCTGTAATTTTTAAATCTTTGTTGAATTTAAGTCTTTAAAAACATCTGGGATTGTTTTTGCATGTGGTGTGAGATGTGGATCAAATACTGCCCCCTCCTGCATAGGGAAATCCATTAGACCGGATACCTAAAATCGACTAGTTTGTCCTTTCTCATCACTGATTGTGAAGCCACCTCCATCACAGACCAAGTTATCATGTAAAAGCTGACCGGCCCTCGGCTTTCTATTCAGTCCTATTGACCTGTTTGTCTATTTTTGTGGTAATACCACACTGTCAATTATTAGAGCTTTATAATACGTCCTGCCCACACTGCATGGCATGTGGGATCTTTCTTCCCCTACCAGGGATCGAACCTGCGCCCCCTGCATTGGAAGTACAGAGTCTTAACCACTGGACCTCCAGGGAAATCCCAGGGACCGTGGTCCTTTTATATGAGCTTTAGAATCCATCAAATTTTACACACATATCCCAAAATAATCTTAGATTCTAATTGGAATTACATAGGATTTATAAATGAATGGAGAATTACTATAATTACTATGGATATTAAATTTTCCTGTCCATTAACATGTTTTTAAAATTCAGGTCTTCTTTTGTTTAATTTTATCCCCAATCTTTTGAAAGATTATTCCTAGTTTCCCTAGGGTTTTTTTAACAGTATAAAAAAATATGTTCCCGTTACATTTTCTAATTGATTATTTCTGCTATCTAAGAGTGCTATTGATTTTTATTACAGATCTTCATCCAGCAACTCTATTATTAGTTCTAATAATTTGTCCTTTGATTCTGTTGAGTTATCTATAAGGAAAGTCTATGACACTTGCAAATATTAACTGATTGATCTTTTACATTCCAATCCTTAAACTCTTATTTCATTTTCTCATTGTATTAGCTAGGACCTCTGGTACAAAGTTAAATAATAGCATTATAGTGGCCACCATTGTCTTGTTCCTGAATTTAAGTTCTAAACTTTTACCATCAGGTGTGATTTTGGTGGTAGGTTTTCAGTAGAAACTCTTTAGCAGATTGAGGTAGTTCCCTTCTTTTTAAAAATATATTTATTTATTTAGTTATTTTTGGCTGTGTTGGGTCTTAGCTGCTGTGTGCGGGCTTTCTCCAGTTGCGGCGAGCGGGGGCTACTCTTCCTTTTGGTGCACAGGCTTCTCATTGCCGTGGCTTCTCTTGTTGCGGAGCACGGGCTTCAGGCGTGCGGGCTTCAGTAGTTGTGGCCCATGGACTCAGTAGTTGTGGCTCATGGGCTCTAGAGTGCAAGCTCAGTAGTTGTGGTGCACGGGGGCTTCGTTGCTCCACAGCATGTGGGATCTTCCCCGACCAGGAATTGAACCCGTGTCCTCTGCACTGGCAGGTGGATTCTTAACCACTGTGCCACCAGGGAAGTCCTTCCCTTCATTTTTGCTGAAAGTTTTTACCATGAAGGATGCTGAATTTTACCTTATTATGGCATCTAATATTTTGGTGGATTTTGTCAATAGATTTTCTGCCAAATCTTTCCAGCATTCCTTGAATAAACGTTATTTGGTTATAACACACACACACACACACATACACACACACACAGTTTCAGACAGAAAAAAAAGTAAGATTATTTACCACCAAAAGATTCTTACTGAAAAATCTCCTAAAAGCTATTCTTCATTAAAAAGATGGGGGTAGGGGGACCAAATGGAGGGACGTGATGCATGAAGCAAGGGAAAAAATAAGTCAGTAGTATATGATGGTAAAGATAGTATACCATTGATTGTAAGACATTGTAAACTAATTTTAAGTAGAATTAAAAATTTAAGACAACTATAACATGAAGAATTGAAACACACACTATTGGATTCAATTTGCTAACTTAATAAGATTTTAATATCTATGTTCATGAGTGACATGGGTCTATAATTTTCTCTGCTTGCATTGTCCTTGACCAGTTTTGGTACCACTGTTACACTAGCCTTGATTAAAGAATTGGGTAGCTGTCTTTTTTTATATTATCTGGAATAGTTTATATAAAGATAGTGGTAATATAAGACAGATGTTTTCTGTCCCTTGAATCCACTGGGACCTGTTACCTTATATAGAATATTTTTGCTGTTACAACTTATTTAAATGGAACTGTCATTTTCAGGTTATCTTTTCATTTATTTATTTATTTATTTACTTATTTATTTATTTATTTATGGCTGTGTTGGGTCTTCGTTTCTGTGCGAGGGCTTTCTCTAGTTGCGGCAAGTGGGGGCCACTCTTCATCACGGTGTGCGGGCCTCTCTTTTCATTCATTCATTCATTCATTCATTCATTTATGGCTGTGTTGGGTCTTCGTTTCTGTGCGAGGGCTTTCTCTAGTTGCGGCAAGTGGGGGCCACTCTTCATCACGGTGCGCGGGCCTCTCAGTACCGCGGCCTCTCTTGTTGTGGAGCACAAGCTCCAGACGCGCAGGCTCAGTAATTGTGGCTCACGGGCCTAGTTGCTCCGCGGCATGTGGGATCTTCCCAGACCAGGGCTCGAACCCGTGTCCCCTGCATTGGCAGGCAGATTCTCAACCACTGCGCCACCAGGGAAGCCCCCAGGTTATCTTTTCTTGAGTCAGTTTTCATCATTTACATCTTAAAATATGTTTCTTTATGTTTTCAGGTTAACTGGTATAAAGCTATGCATTGTGTTTTCTCATGACCTGTTCCATCTACTATAGTTATTTCCCATTTTTAATCCTAATATTGTTCGTCTTCTCTTTTTTCTTGATCAGTCTTATCAAAATTATGCATAAGTTATTAGTATTAGTAATTAGTGTTAATATTTTCAAGAACAACGTTTTAGTTTTATTGAATATCTCTGTGTTTTTTATAACTTTGTTAATTTCTGCTCTTATTTTTTTCTTTCTTTTTAGTTTCTTAGAGTTTACCTTTTTTCTTGCTTTTTTTTTTCACAGCTTCTCATTTTGAACTCCTAATTCATTTAAATTCAGTATTTTCTGTTTTTCAGTAATTGCATATTAAGCTATAAACTGGTCTCCCAGTACCACTTTAATGAATTCCACAAGTTTTGATATGGAGTATTTCTCTTGTCAGTCACATCTGAATAACTGCCTGGGAGACATAGCAGCTCAACATCTGATTTTATATATATAATCTGTGTCTTTTAATAGATGAGTTTAATTTTATATATTATATATATATACACATATATATACATACATACACTGGTGGTGACTACTGATACATTGAACTTATTACTACTACCTATTTTTTTCTATTTTCCACACTTTTTATTTATAAGTCCCTTTCCACACTTTTTATTTATAACCCCTTCTAACTCTCTTGCCTTCCTGTTTTATTGGTTAAATTTTCTTTATTTTTTTCCCTTTGCTGCTTTGGAAGTTATAATTTCTATTCCTTTAGTAATTATCCTTAAATTTTTATCTTATGTCATTAACTTCATATTTTTGTAACAAAGTCTAAAATTGTCAAGTATCATTAAACTGCTAAAATCTTAGCTCCCTTAGGTAGGTCTTTAGCCATCCTCCAAACTTCCGCCTGCTTCTAATTCCCATATTATAGTTGTCTAAAATTTTAGCTCTACTTTTTTGAAGACAAAGCTTTTGTTTCTAACGTTTTTACAGTCAATGGTATACTATATTTACCAATATTGTTGAATTATGTTTTCTTTGCTTCGTGCATCACACTCCCATTGTGGGGCCTCTCTCTCTCTTTCATTCTCTCTCTCTTTTTTTTAAGAATAGATTTCAGGTTTTTCAGCAAGATTCCAAGGACCTCTTGTTGGAAAATTATTTTAGTTTTTTAATGTCCAAAAATATCTTTATTTTGCCCTCGTTTATGAATAATAGATTAACTGAATATAACATCTTGGTTTGGTAATTTGCCCCAACTACTTAGAAATACTAATATGAGTTCTAGAGATTTACTTGTTATTCTTTGGTAGGTACTCTGTTATTTTTTTCTGGCAGCTTTTAAGATTTTCTCTTTATCTTTAATTCTCTTCAGTTTCATTACAAAGTGTTTTTAGTGTGAAATTATTTTTCACTTGTCGTGCTTGATATTTGGTGCATTTTCAGAGGACCCTTAAATTCTAAAAAGAAACCCAAAAAACAAAAAACTGAAGCCTTTTTCTCTTCACATCTTGCTCCTCTGCCATTTCCCCTCTTCTTCTGAACCTCCTACTGGATACACGTTGGAGCCTCTCGATTTATCCTCCATATCTCTTATCTTATATGGTTTCCATCCCTTAGTATTTCTCTGTGCTGTGTTTTGGTAAACTTCTCAGTGAATTCTGTCTCAGCACTATCTTACATTCATGAATTCTCTCATGGGCTGGCTATAGCTTTTCATGTTTAAAAAATATTTTGTCTATTATTAATATGTCTTTGGAAGACGAGAGTAGTGGTGGCCACATGACTTTACATCCCCATCTTGACCCCAAATCATTTTTTTTTACATTACTGCTATTAACCCTTGACGTGTCGTATTAATGCTAGTAAATCCTCTTTTGCTGCTGTTTGTCCTTTGACTTTTTTATGGCATTATTTTCCATAGTGAAGTTTTTGTTTAGTTTTATTTTTGGTAATCTGTCAATATTTTACTTTTATGTCTTCTGGATTTTTTATCTTGTTCAAAACATCTCTCTCACATTAAGGATAAATATTATTCTAAATTTTAATATTTTCATACTTGATTTTTAAACCACCTAGAATTTTTGTTTATGGTATACAGTGCAGGTCTAACTTTGTTTCCTTCTAGATAGTCAATTATGGCAACAAGTGGGACTACATCAAACTAAAAAGCTTCTGCATAGCAAAAGAAACAATCAACAAAATGGAAAAACAACCTATGGGATGGGAGAAAATATTTGCAAGCCATATATCAAAGAAGAGGTTAATGTCCAAAATATTTAAGAAACTCCTACAACTCAGTAGCAAAACCCCACAAATAATCCAATTAAAAAGTCTATTGAATAGACTGAAAAGACATTTTTCCAAAGAAAACATACATGAAAAGGTGCTCGACATCACAAATCACCAGGGAAATATAAATCAAAATCACGATGAGAAATCACCTCACACCTGTTACAATGGCTACCATCGAAAAGACAACAAATGCTGGTAAGGATGTTGAGGAAAGGGAACCTTGGTGCACTATGGGTGAATGTAAATTGGGATAGCTACTGTGGAAAACAGTATGGAAGATCCTCAAAAAAATTAAAAATAAAATTACCATATGATCCAGCAATCCCACTTCTGGGTATACGTCTGAAGGAAATGAAATGAGGAACTCAAAGAGATACTTGCATTCTCATTTTCACCACAGCATTATTCACAATAGCCAAGACTTGGAAACAACCTAAGTGTCCATCAACAGACAAATGGATAAATATAAATGTAATGTGTATATATACACACATATATATATTTCAAATATATTTATATTCAGCCATAAAAAGATGGAAATCCTGATGTTTGTGACAGTATGGACGGACCTTGGGGCATTAGGCTAAGTGAAATGTCAGACAGAGAAAAACAAATACTGTATGATCTCACTTGTATGTGAAAACTAAGAACATTACACTCATAGAAACAGAGTAGAATGGTGGTTGCCAGGGGCTCATGGGTGGGGGAAATTTGAAGATGTGGGTCAAGGGGTACAAACTTTCAGTTATAAGATAAATAAGTTTCAGGGATGTAATGTACAGTGTGGTAACTATAGTTAACAGTACCGTATTGTATACTCAAAAGTTGCTACAAGAATAGATCTTTAATGTTCTCACCATAACCACAGCAACAACAAGAAGGTAATTTATGTGAGGTGAAGGAAGTGTTAACTAACCTTCTTGTGGTAAACATTTCACAATATGTACATGTACCAAATCATCACATCACATCCCATCACATTAAACCTTTGCAATGCTATGTGTCAATTATATCAATAAAGCTGGGTATGGGGGAAGGTCAGATGTCTTCAGGGGTTGGGCAGACAACACGTAGGAAGAAGTGGTAGGGAAAATGAAACATGCACCCTCTCTAAAGTCATCCAAATTATCATTATGTTTAAAATCACCATGTCAAACAAAACCTGTCTAAAATTTAAATTCTGCCTCCAGGGCCCAGCAGTTTAGGGTGAGTATAAATTGTAAAATAGTATATAAATGTTAAGATGCTTTAATTCAACTTCAAAGCAAACAAAGAGAAAGGCCTTTTCATAACATTTCCTAAATGGAGGTATAACATTTCTGAAAGCCTTTGGATTCCAGCAATTGCTATAATTAGGGTAACCATATAATTTATCATCCAATCTGGACACTTTTGAGAATGGAAGGATGTTCTATTCATTACACCAGGTCAAAGGTGAAACCCAACACTGCCTCAAACCAAAATATACGATCACTCTGACTATAATCATTAAATCACCTACAACCCCTGTCTGACCTAAGATTAAGATCCGGTAAACATGAACGATGCACTTCTTGAAGGAGACAGATGGCAGATGCTGGAGAGAGGGGAGGTGAGGGTGGACCCTGGGATCCAGATGAAATGGGAAGGGAGGAAGGATCCTTCCCTTACACAAGAGGGAAGGAAGAAAGGTTATGATGCATATGTGTTGAGCTACAGAAGGGAGTGTAGGTGATGCTGGTTGATATTTTCCTAGTCAGGACAGAAGCCACAGGGGAAGGCAATTCAGGGATCAAGTAAGCACCAAAAAGCAGGAAGAAACACAGATAGACAAAACAAAGAATGGGCACAGAGGGCCTTCCCTGCTGGTGCTGCGGTAAAGAATCGGCCCTCCAATGTAGGGGATGCGGGTTCGATCCCTGGTCAGGGAACTAAGATCCCACATGCCTCGGGGCAACTAAGGCCGCGCACCACAACGGCTGAGCTCATGCACCTCAGTAAGAGAGCTTGCATGCCGCAAACTGCAGAGCCTGAGGGCCACGACTAGAAAGAGAAAACCCGCACGCCACAACTAGAGAGAAGACTGTGCGCTGCAATGAAAGATCCCACATGCCTCAATGACGATCCCTTGTGCTGCAACTAAGACCTGACACAGCCAAAAAGATAAATTAAAAAAAAAAAAAAAAAAAGGGCACTGAGACACCAGAGTATTGAAGACATTTGAAAAGAACCCAAAAGAAGACAGACTGATACAGGTGCGGTGGGGAAGTAAAAGATCAACTAGGATGGAGAACAGAAAATGACCTTTCAGAAAGGAAGTTCCTTGCTTCTCCCACTGTACTAGGAATCCCCCCATGAGAGGATGGCTGCTTCTCCTTATAACTGGAAACTCCCTGAGTGGGTGATTATATCTTCCATATTTGCACAAAGTACTTCAAAGTGTGGAGCCAAATTACAGGAGGTAGAGAATCACCCCCCTTCCTTCCTTTCCATACGTTCTCCCAAGGTTTGGGCTCTGCATACGAGAGATGCTCAAAGCATTACTGGTGAACTGGCTGTGACCTTCTGAGAAGCGTCTTCCAGTCCCTCCACCCCCTCCCTGAACCTCTGCGAGTGGACTTTGGTGCCCTGGTCCTTCTGATCTCAGTTAACTGCCTCATAAAAATATCCTTAATTAGTCCAAGGTTCAGGAAGACTTACCCCATTTTATAAGCAGCATATATTCATTCACGATATCCATTTGTTCTCAAGAGGCAGTGAGGTAGCATTGCCCATCTGTTTTCCTCTTTATAATATTCCCTACATTCTAATTTTGATTCTTGTCTATTATTCATTTTTTCTATCTCTTCTTTTCCTCTCTCCCTGCTTCATTACTTGATAGACTCTGACCTCCATGTCCTCTGTTTTCTTCTCTTTTCCTGGAACCAGTGTCCACAGAAGACTTTGAGACTTTCTACAGACTTGAAGCAGCCCTCTGCCCTACCATGGCCAATCAACAGTTTGCCAGTAAGCTTCAGGAGGAAGTGATCTGCCCCATCTGCATGGATATTCTGCAGGGCCCTGCTACCATCGACTGCGGGCACACTTTCTGCCTCAGGTGCATCACTCAGAGTTGGGAAGCAGCAGACAGCATTCTTAAATGTCCCCTCTGCAACAAAACTGTGAGGGGGGACACGATCGCGCCCAACTGGCTGTTGGCGAATCTGGTGGGGAAAATCCAAGCTATGGATCCCTCTGAGATGCAGCCAGAAACGAAAGAGCTGAGATGTCTGAGGCACGGGGAGAAGTGTCATTTCTTCTGTGAGTTCGATGGCAAGTTCCTCTGTGTGGTGTGTCATGAATCCAAGGACCACAAATCCCACAATGCAACTTTGATAGAAGAAGCTGCCCAGAGTTATCAGGTAGGCATTTGGGGATTCCCCTCCCTGTACCCACATCAGACTAGGAGTTCAGTGAGGACCTGGAAACTGTCACCTTCTCCCTCTGGGTTTGTACCCTATTGCCCCCATCTTTGCCCTTGAGTAGACAATTTGCAGTCAGGCCCAGTAGCTTCAAAGGTCTAAGTCTGGAGAACTGATGCCTGTTGAAACCAAGGTATAATGGAGAATGGAAAGAACACGGAATTTTGAGTCAGAAGTGTAGGTTCAAGTTCACACTCCTGAATTTACAGAATATTGTTCAAGGAGTCACTTCACCTCTCTGAGCTGCAGGTACCTCACCTTTCAAATGGGACAAACAAAATGTATCTCTTAAGAGTCGCTGGTATGACAAATGAGGGAAGGTTTGTGGAAGTTCTTTGATAACCCCAAAGCACATCCAAATATTAGTTATAATTTATTGCCACATTCCTCTCTTGTAGGTCACTTAGGCTCCAGATTTCTCCCTCCCCAGCCCCCAGCTTGAACAGGAAAGGAGGCTCTATTAATAATTACACAGGGACTCACCCACCATCCTGAGAGGTCAGGAGGGTGTCATGAGGCTGAGAGAACTCCAGGCACAACTTGCCAAGACAACTTTCTCTCCACAGGGGCGGATTCAATCGCAGGTTGAGGCCTTGCAGCAAAAAGAGAGGGCGATAGTTCAAATGAAGTCACAAGGTGAACAGAGGATCGATGTCTTCATGGTAAGAAAAAACTCAGGTGTGGGTCTCTCTGTCCATGAGCTCCAAAGCAGAAATGGCATCTCTGCAAAACTCCTGGAATCCCTTATTACACTGACCACTCAAAAAGACCTCATTGACAAACAAACAGGTCCAGAACAGGATGGAGTTAAGGAGGGACAGAAAGAATTGTGGCATCATGGGTCAGGGGGTGTTCAAGCCTTCTCCTCCTCCACAGCACTTGGTTTGCCAGATGCTAGCACCTTCCACATCCAGCCTCATATTCTTGGAGTAGGTTGGCTGCTTTGGTCTCCTCCATCTGGGGACAGGTAGTGTAAAAAAAACCAGTGCTGGTCTTAGAATCGGAAATACCAGTTTTAAGACCCAGCTCTGTCCCTCACGGTCCCTTACTAACTAGAAATTGATTTCCCCAGTTAGAAAATGAAGGCACTATAAACCCACCCAATTATCTTTACCGATTTTGTGTGGCGGGGTGTGTGCAAAGGAAAAACTCTGGGTGAAAGCAGATTATAAACTGAAAAGCCTTCTGGAAATGTGAGTACTAGATACTTAGGTATTAAGTATTAGCTACTTAGGTCCTCGAAGGCAAAAAAACATAAATAGGGCTTCCCTGGTGGCGCAGTGGTTGAGAATCTGCCTGCCAATGCAGGGAACACAGGTTCGAGCCCTGATCTGGGAAGATCCCACATGCCGCGGAGCAACTAGGCCCGTGAGCCACAACTACTGAGCCTGCGCGTCTGGAGCCTGTGCTCCCAACAAGAGAGGCCGCGCTGGTGAGAGGCCCGCGCTTGCCGCAACTAGAGAAAGCCCTTGCACAGAAAAGAAGACCCAACACAGCCAAAAATAGATAAATAAATAAATAAATTAAAAACAAAAAACCAAAAAACATAAATAACCTAAAATGAAAACAAAGCACATGGTAAGTGCTTTAAAAAGTTTGCTCTCCTCTCCTTTCCTTTCCTCCAGGTCTGCCACCGCACATTGCTCAGAATAAACTTAATAAAATGAAAACATTGAATAAAATGGGCTAGAAGGAACTTTGAGGGCTTCCTCTCATCTTCTGAGTGTCCATTTTCCTTGCCCCCAGGCCCATGTGGAATCTGAGAGGCAAAAGATCATCACAGCATTCAGACAGCTGCATCAGGTGCTACAGGAGGAGAAGAACTTCCTCCTGTCACGGATCAACTGGTTGGATCAGGAGATCACCAAGTCGAAGAAATTCTATGTCATTTCCACCAAGTCGCAGCTGAACTCTCTCGGGAAGCTTAAGGATTCCCTGAAGGCCAGGCAGTGTTTGCCGCCCGGCCAGCTGCTCCAGGTGCGGAGAATCCCTTGGGGGCCAAGTTGTAAACAGGTAGCAGTCCATCCCCAGTCACAGGTCAGAACACTGACCACCTGGCAGAATACCAGATTTACGCCTCTCCTCCTTCCCCTAGCCCAGTGCTGTGCAGTAGAAATACAATGTGAGCCACACGTGTAATTTACAAGCATATTGCAAGCCACATATGCGATGTCAACTTTTTTTCTCATAGCCACATTAAAAAGATAAAAAGAAACAGGCAAAATTAATTTAAATAAAATATTTTTTATTTAAATATATATCCAGAATATTATCATTTCAATCTGTTAACCAATATTTTTAAAGTATTAACGAAATATTTTATGAACCTCCCCCTTTTTAAAAACTGAGTCTTTGAAATCTGGTATATGTTTGTCAGATCCCAACTCAGACACCACATTTTCAATGGGTGAAGTAAAATGTAGTCCGACCAAATCGATCTAGTTGTGTTTAATGGAAAAATATTTTGCACTACTTCAGCTTTTTAATTTAAATTTGGACTAGTGAAACTTCAATAAAATTTGGTTCCTCATCATACTGGCCACATTTCAAGTGTTCAGTAGCCACGTGTGGCTGGTGGCTGCCATATTGGACAGTACGGATCTAGCTGATGCACGAAATAAGCTGAGATCCCTCCTAAATCCATCTCCCACTCCCACCAGTTCAGAAGTCCATTTCTTTCTGTCACGAAAGACCATGCAAAGTCATTCCAATCCTTCTTCTGTCCCCCCGCTCCAGTCTCTGGTTTAGTCTCAGAGGTAAATTTATCTTCAAACAACTCAGTTAGTTCCCCTCGCGGTCTAACCATTTTCCTGCCTACTGGCATATTGGATGCTTCTTGGAGGAGCCCTTTATGGAGCGTGGGAAGAGAGAGGTGTTCTCACTCCACCTATTCTACCCCCACGCCCAGCAGGGTCAGCACTTCCTCCTTGGCTCCTGTGAATCAGCCAAGTGCTGAGGCCGTGCCCTTTCTCCTTCTCTTTTAGGACATCGAAGCTGTCTTGCGAAGGTACGATGGGCCACCCCAAGTGCATTTTGCCTACTGATTCATTCATCGTACAATGCTCAACATGCATTCAAGCACACTCAACATTCCTCCCTCCCAAATTCCTGCCTACTCTGTCTAACTGCAGTCAGGTACTTAGGCTATAGAGAGCAAAGGCCTGAGCTGAGCATATTAGCTCATAGGTTGGTTACTAAAGAGAAGAGCTGTTTTCTTTAGGTTCCTATTTCTTCATCACAGATTCTCCTATTTTCTTGCACCTCCTGCATGACCCCTTGCTCAACTAGATGGCTCCTGGGTCCCTACCCCATCTCCCTGCCCCCTTCTTCTCTGCTTGTCTCTGGCTTCATCTCCCATCTGCATTTCCATATCCCACTATGCCCCACCTCACCCTGAGCCCATATCCCCAGCCCTGGCTCCTGACTCCCAGCTCACTATCCTGATTTCCTTCCCCAACCTCAGGGCTCCGTCACCTCATCCCCATCTCTTTGTCACAGCTCCTCCTCCCCTGCACCCCATCCTTTGATCTCACCATCCAGTTGAGCCATATCTTTCTAGGAGTGAAGGATTTTGCTTTCTCAACCCAACCCCTGTTTCAATGCACCTGGAGAAAAAACTCAGTGAAGCCAAGTCACGGCATGATTCCTTCACAGAGAGCCTGAAGAAATTCAAAGGTAAGGAAGAGGCTGTCACCGTCTCGGCTCACCTACCTCTAGGGATTCTTCTCCCATTCTTTTCCCGGAGGAAATGGGGCTGTAACTCATCCATGCCAATAGTAATCACAGGACCTTTCCAATGCCAGGCTCTCTGCTGAGCACTTTCCATGCATCCTTATGCTTCTTTTCAGGCATTTCTTGCACTCTGTCTTCATCATGTTTCACTTATCTTCCTCCCTACTCCTGTGAAAGCCACAAAAGGTCCCCTTGCCTAGCACAGTGACTGTCAGGAAGTTGGTTCTCGGTTGTCTGGTGGACCAGAGAAGAGGCAGAAACTGTGTGATCTCCAGCAAGTCGCTTTTACTTCTCTGGTTCACACTGGAGCTCCATCTATTGCTGACTACAGAAGAAGAGAAAACAGATTCAAAGGCAATGACATTCTGGGGAAGTCCCTCTTCCAGCCTTGCAGGCAAACAGAGATCAGACAGAAGTGGATGACTTGGGCTTTAGATATTCGGTCAGATATTTTTCAAAGACACGTCTGGGTTTGCAACTAGGAAGACCGTTGGGTATTTGTAAGGACTCCCTTCACTGCAAAAGTTGTGTTTGTCTAAACCAGGAGTAGCGACAGCTGGATGGAGTTTTCTCCCAGGAAATATCACAAGAGCCCCCCACGTCCCCATACACCCCTCCCATGTGCCTATGGAAAAGGACCAGGACAACGCCCCCAAGAACATCACTCATTCAGCTAAGAATCTCCGCTCACCAGACACAGCGTATTTTTCTTAATTTTGTTTTTTGAGCTCTTCTTTTCCCCAGTAACTGCTCTGCTTTGTCCAGCTCTCCATCCCACTGGGTGTAATCTCATCTGGCCCAACAATTTCACAATCATTTCAGGTTTAAAATAGTTTAGTTCTGGCGTTCCCTGGTGGCCTAGTGGTTAGGATTCCAGGCTTTTGCTGCCTTGGCCTGGGTTCAATCTCTGGTCAGGGAACTAAGATCCAAAAACTAAAAAATAAAATAGTTTGGTTCCAGTTTAGAATTTCAGTGAAGGGATCCACTACCCTTTCACTTCGGCACAGGCTGGAGTTGGGCATGGAGGAGGGAGATACAAAGACGCACCTTGTGGTAGAGATGAACGTGGTCTGGTCTGTCTTCCCTACACACACACACACACACACACACACACACACACACACACACACAGTCCCCAAACTCCCACCTGGCCCTATTAAAGCCCAGGGGGTGGAGGGGGTGCTGGGGAGTCTACTCACAACACTGGTCCAATCTCCATAGCTCCCTAGTCTGAGGGTCATTGTCTCCTGTTGGGGAATTACTGGGTCTGGGAAGCCAGGGGTGGAGGGGGGTGGTGGCTGGACCCTGAAGGCCCTGTAGGCATAGTGCTCAGGGCAGTGTTTGCTCTGGCTCCAGGTATGCGGACCCTTCATAAGAGGGTCACTGAGTGTTCCCCATGGCTGGGCTTGTTGCTCTCAGATGAGATGCCCACGTGTCTCCCTCCACCTATCCCCAGGGCTGGTTCTATACTCTCCTGGAGCTACAGATCACTAGAAAGGTACAGGGGCCCAGAGGAAGCCCCTTATCTAGGGGTCCCACCCTACAGCTCTTCACCTAGTCCAGCATCCCTACAGGTAATGCAGGCTGGACATGGGTCATCATCCCCATGTTCTGAGCTCATCCTTCAACCACACAAAGTCTTTTGTCCTCTGCCCTTATTTCCATCAGGGTACACAGAAGTCGACAGCCCTCCATGTCTGGGAGACAGGAGACGTGGGGCACGAAGCTCCCTCCTTGGAGAGAACCAGGACAGAAGGGCACTAAGCTCCTTCATCAGCAGCTCCGTCTGCTTTCTTCTCTCGAGTCCTCTCTTAGGGGGAGGAGAGAGGAATTGCCATCCAGGCTTTAAGAGGGTGAGACCACCCTTTACCACACCCTGCTCCTGAGTGGCTGGTACCACAGCAGGCTTTCTTTTGAAGCTAAAGGGTGAGGCCAAAAAGCACCTTTTGTCCCTCAGCCCTTTCTCCTCAGTTCTCCTCACTAGGGAGGGACTAGATTTGCTCTGCCCAGTATGGCGGCTGCTAGCCATATGTGCACTTGGGCATTTGAAATGCGGCTAGTCCAAAGTCACGTGTGCTGTCAGTGAAGGAAACACGTCAGATTTCACAAGACTTAGTATGAAAATAGAATGTAAAATATAGCAATAATTTCTTATATGTTGAAAGGGCAATATCTTAAAAATAATGGGTTAAATAGAAAATATAATTAAAATTAATTTTATCTGTTTCTTTTTACTTTTTGTAATGGGACTACTAGAAAATTTAAAATGTTATTTGTGGTTCAGAGTATATTTCTACTGGACAGTGCTGGGCTGGAGAGCCACTTCAGGGAAGCAGAAAGGGCATCTCTCAGTGTTTTACACCCTCTCGGTCCACTAAGAGTATGAGAGACAAATCCAAGGCATTTGAGATCAGTGCCCTGCTGTGTGATTGGTGCTGGGTTCCTTGCTCAACCTCTCTGGACTCCCTCCATCTCATTCTGTTCTCTCTCCACAGACAGCCTCCAGCCTGAGAGCAAGAAAGATAAAAGCAAATTCTTCAAAGGCATGACTGAAGAACACATAAAGATATGTAAGTGATGATTGCTCCTGCCATTTGGGGAAAGTGAAAAAAGCAAAGGCAAAGAATTCTGTCTCTCTGATTACATGAAGGCCAAATATAAGTGAATACCCATTCCTCATCAGTTGAGAAGAACAGGCATATGGATGTGCTTTATTATTTTAAACTCAGGTAACTCACCAAACAGTGACAAATCCCAAAATTTAGAAGTATTCAAAAGTAATAGAAAATTGTAAATTTATTTCTTCATTCCTCAGAGTAAGGGAGGAAAAGGTAAGACAAGGAGAAGATAAAGGCAGCTCAGTCTCTGTGGTATTAGCTGCCCTCAGCCATAGGCTGGGTTTCTGGTTATAAGTCAGGTCAGGACAGCTCAGGGGAGGAAGACCCACTGTAACAGCAGCCTATGCCAAAGTCATCAGAGATGGCTCTGCCATCTGAGATGGTAACACTAGAGGTACCATTTCGTAAAGGCCCACCATGTGCTAAGCACCCCGCATCTAATAGTTCAAAATCCCACAACTATCCTCCAAGGTAGGTGTTATTATCGGCAATTTACAGTAAGGCCCCTGCAGCTCCAGAGAAGTGAGGTAAATTAAACCCAAGTCATGTGACTATTAAGTGGCAAAAACAACATTAGGAATCATTTTGCCAAAGCCAGAAACGAAATACGTAATGCCTTCCAAAGCTGAGAGCAGGACTTAGGAATTCCGTTCCACCAGCAGTTTCTCTCCCAGGGGAGCTATCGGTATTTGCAGATGTTAAGTCTCCATTGTGCTCTCTGCCTTGTGTCCTGTTGAATGTTGCACATCCCAGGCCCCAGGAAACACTCTAGGCCAGTAAAGACCCTCCCCCTCCTCCTGCAGGCACCGGGACAACCTGAAAGGTTTCCACACTTCCCCATGAGTGGGCGGCAGTCCTCACTGAGAACCACCTATTCTTGTTCTTATTGATGGTGGCAGGGTGCTTGGTTTTGTTTTTAGTTTGCAGCTTCTGGTTATCAAGACCAAAATAGGTTTTCTCGTCTCAATTCCTAGGGTACCTGTCAAACAAAAACAATCCTAAAATGAACAAAACCTTGGAGCCTGAGTCGACCCCTCCAGGTAGGAGTCCTGCCCCTGACCACTGGTGGCTTCCAGTGGTGGAGTCAGGGAACCTCTAAGACTACAGAGAGTCAAAATGCTGTCTCCACCCCCAGCATAGATGGGAATGCACTGGACTGACACTGCAGAGGAAGGAAAGACAGTAGACTGTAGAAAGAACTTCCTAACATACAAGATCACCCTCCCTGACCAGAGTTAGGTGGGAATGAATAACTGTTCTCAGTTCCAGCTTGGGTTGGAGGGGAATAGACACAGAGCAGAAAGAGGAATTTAGAAAGACTGTAAGAGGGCCTGGAAGTTGGGAGAGGAAGAGGAAGGGCTGTAGAAACTAGCATTCTTGAAAACTTCGGGTGCTAAGATGGCATGGGCAGAGATGGGGGTGGGGATAGCAGGCATTTCATCCATCTCCTCTTCCCCTTCCCAGAGTATACCTCCTCCAGGAAATAATCTACCACCTGATCAGTTTACTCCTAACTTGTTCAGGTGTGCTTTTGTTACCAAACCAGGTTTGTTCGCCCCACGCGCAGCCAGCCAAATGCCGAGACGCTGAGGTTTGTAGCAGAGAAAGTTTATTCACAAGGCAGCCAAGGGAGGAAACGGGAGAACAAGTCTCAGGTCTGCCTCCCTGAAGGCGAGGGGCTTGAGATATTTATGGGATCATGAAACAGGGTGGTCTCGGGCGTGGGGAAAGATGATCAGAGGTAGGGAAAAGGTGAGGTAATCAGCGTTCTGCGGCACAGGCGGATTTGGGTTACATGCTTCTTCATGGGATGCATGTTCAAAAATGGAGGTGCTTAGCATAATTTGAGGATGGAGTTTTGGCCCTCTGATGTCAAAAGGTTGTTCCTCTGACACCTGTGCAGGTCTAGTTTTAGGGTTTTAGCCAGCTCAAACTGGACAAGAGCTCACTCCAATTCCTAAAGAAACAACTTAAGCTTCCATTAGTATAGCGACTCATGTCAGAGGTGTTATCTATAGGGCTGGTTGATGAGTCTTGTGCTATATTACCTGGAGGGTATGCAATTAAAGAGGGAAAAAAGTCACTAAAGGGAGTTTAATCAGTGAAGGCAGCTTACAAGCAAAGGGGTTTTAACAAGCTGTTCCCTTATCTATCAGTCTGTAAGACAAGCCCAAGAATTTCTGTTGGTCCCCAGCTTCTGGAACCGTCTGGAGCACGGTTTCACCTTCTTGAGTCTAACCTTGATCCCTCCTGCTGTGTCTAGAGCTCAGCAGTACTTTCTGGCATTGCTGCCTTGCTCCCACTGACCTCTCTTTTCTCCTCTCCTTCTCCCTCAAAGTTGACAGAACAACTAAACCAGTGCCACCAAATCCCAAACCCTCAGCTTCATTCGCCCCACTCTTCCGGAGCCGAAGCAGGGCCTCTTTTGTTTCTTATTTACCAATCCAAGACAGCTCTGAGAACCTGGGGGGCCCTGGAGCTACGGTTATTGAAGAGCACAAGATGGCGCTGGGTGAGTGGCTGAGAGCAGTGAAGGGTCCCTGAGTGGAGTTGGGCTGAGGGAGATGGGGGTGATGTTGACGATTTGGAGAAGGAAGAGGGGGTTCTCAAGCAAAAAGAGGAAGATGACCTGGAAGCCCCAGCTTGGCTTCTGCTTATTGCTTTGGCTGTGGTACCCCCTGGTGGATAAAGGAAGTCACTATAGTTGACTGCTCTGGTCCACTTTTTTTTTTTCTTTTTTTTAAATTATTTACCTAGGCATCAGTTCAGCCAAGGTAGGCTCTAGAGACCAGTAAGGACTGCCTGGGCCACAATTCACCTAACTCATCCCCATGAACCTGGTCACTCTTTCTCCTCTTCCCCACATTTCCACATCCTCCATCTCTCCCCAACCCCCATCCAGCAGGGAGAATTAAGTAATATTACAGTAAGAGGGTGTGAGATTAGATGACAAATTAGACAACAGATCAGACAACAAATCAGACAACATATCAGACAACAAAGTAGACAACAAATCAGAGAACAAATCAGACAACAAACAGAATGAGGCCCCCATTCCTAAGTCTTTGGCAAAGACTGGAACCACAGCTGCTCAAGCAATTGTAGAGGGCAGATGGGGGACTTCTAGCCTTGACAAACTATAACTTAATGTCCAAATCCAATTAAAAGTGTGCATGTGTGGGGACCTCCCTGACGGTCCAGTGGCTAAGACTCCACGCTTCCACTCCAGGGAGTGTGGATTCGATCCCTGGTGGGGGAACTAAGATCCCCCATGGTCACGCTGACATAAAAAAAAAAAAAAAAAGGGGGACTTCCCTGGTGATGCAGTGGTTAGGAATCCACCTGCCAGTGCAGGGGACATGGGTTTGAGCCCTGGTCCGGGAAGATCCCACATGCCGCAGAGCAACTAAGCCTGTGCGCCACAACTACTGAGCCTGCGCTCTAGAGCCCGCGAGCCACAACTACTGAGCCCACGTGCCACAACTACTGAAGCCCGCGCACCTAGAGCCCGTGCTTCACAACAAGAGAAGCCACCGCAATGAGAAGCCCGCACACCGCAGTGAAGACCCAACACAGCCAAAAATAAATAAATTAAAAAAAAAAAGAAAGTGTGCTTCTGCGGTGAGACTGGGCTGACTATCTCTCCTTCTGCATTCCACCCCTCCATTTATGCCTGTTTCTGAGGGGCTGCACTTTAGAAAATTACTCGAGCTCAGATAGCCTGAGCCTCGACATCTCTTATACAAGCCTCAAATCTTCTTCGAATATGAGGACCACAGGAAACGGGGAAGAGGAGAGTCTCAGCTGAGTGTTGAAATGACACCCCCCTCACCACCAATGAAGAGCACGCTCAGAGCAGCATATGGTGAAATTTAGGAATTAACTTCAAAGAGGGGGAGGGGGGATAGGACTTCTCTGGGGACAAACAGGACTCTGACTATGAAGAGAAAGCCATCCTAAAGGGGGCTGGACGACTTGACCTGGGGCTGCCCCTCTTTCTCCTCCTTATCTTCCCGCAGTCCCAGTGACCCTGGATGCTGCCTCGGCTCACCCGGATCTCATCATTTCCCAGGATCTGAAGACAGTGACGCTGGACCAAGTTTTTCAAAGCGGCTGGACTGAGCCCACCGACCCTGAGCGCTTCCATCCGTTCCGCTGTGTCCTGGGCTTGCCAGGCTTCTCCACCGGCTGCCAGGCCTGGGAGGCGGAGCTCCAAGGGCCCGGGGGCGGGGGCTGCGTGGTGGGCGTGGCCTCAGAGCCAGTACCACGGAGGGGCACGCTGGTGTTGGCGCCCTTGACCGGCTTTTGGGTGCTGCGCATCGCAAGCTCCAAGTGCCAGGCGCTCACCAAGGTCGGCACCAGGGAGGATCTCTCGGTCTGTCCCAGGAAAGTGGGCGTCCGCGTGAATCACGAATGCGGGGAGGTCGTCTTCTACGACGCCACTACCAGCAACAACATCTACACCTTCCAGGCCTCCTTTGCAGGGCAGGTCTTCCCCTTTTTCTGGCTCTTGTTTCCCGGCACCCAGATCACCCTGAGTCCCTAGAGTTGTTTCTTTGCCTTTCTCTCTGTCTCCTCCCCGTTGCTTCCTCTCTTTGGGATATGCTGCCGCTGGTAGGTAGGGTTGAAGCTAGACTTCCAGGAGCAATTTAGGAAGGTTACACTCTTCGGGCTTCTTGATCCAGGCCTGATGTCTCTGACCCCCCTTTAATAAATTTTCCTTTTTTCTTTCAGTCCCCCTTTCTCCCCAGTATACCTCGGTCGAAAAGAAAGCTTCAAATACACGAAAAGACTCCACACAAGGCTATTTATTGTCACACTGTAAATCGATAGGTGATAGTTGAAAACTCTGCAATGAGAAAGTTGGTTGAGATCCAGATACAGGGGACCAGACAACTGACTTTGGCCTGCGGCTTTCTCCTCCAACTCATTCCCGGAAGCCCCTGGGTGCGTGTGCGGGCTTGACCCATTTGACCTCATCCTTTCTGGGGATCTGAAAAACATGGCGCCGGACCGCTGGATGTTGTCTCCCCAGGCGACTCAGTCAGGTCTGCCCCCTCGCCTTCTATCCATTTTGCACATAAGGACTATCTGTGTATTATTTTATGGTGACCTCCAGGATATATTAAGTGAAAAAAACAAGGTGGAGAACAGCGCACACCGCATGCGACATTTTACCTAAGAAAAGGGGAAATGTAAATATACATTTTGCGGGGCTTATATTTATTTTTTAAGTGGAAGGATAAACCAAAACCTAACAAAAACAGTTACCTGTGGGGGGTGGGGTGGGGAAAGGAAAACCAGGTGGAAGAGATGGAAATTAGTCTTTTCTAAATGTACTTTGTTTTGTATGTTTGGCTTTGGAATCATGTAAATGTTTTACATCACTATAAAACAAAATTAAGTTAAAACAAGACAAAATGAAACTCTGTGTGTAGTTGGTAGCTTAAACTTTCTGCAGTTGGTAAGTCCTTAGAAAGGAGTTATTTTAGGTGACTTTAAAATGCAGTAATTTAGCTGTATATCCCCAGTGGGATATAGCCTAATGACAAAAAGAAGTGAAAATAAAACTTAAAATGTTCAGTTGTCATCTGGGTAATAATATTTTTGTTGTTATTCTGAATATATTATATATTATGTACATGTACATACACATATATAATAGGATAAAGAAAATAAGCAATTATGTTAATGTTACCAGGAACCAAGATTTTCAACCTGAAAGATTAGGTTTCTCTTATGATTATGACATAAAAGAAGAGAAATAAAAACATAGTGATCCCAAATTTGAATTGGAAAATCAGTATAAACTCATGATGTGTTTTCTCTTAAAAAATAGTAAAATGTATTTCTTAGTTCCCTTCACAAAGAAGGCCTAATATTAATAGCCTAACTGGATACACTGAGCAAGCACTGCTTACATCCATATGGTGATCTTATTATTTCCCACCAAAAAGAAAACGGCTCCTTGGGACTTCCCTGGTGGTCCAGTGGTTAAGACTCCTTGCTTCCATTGCAGGAGGCATGGGTTCGATCCCTGGTCGGGGAGCTAAGATCCTACATGCCCCGTGGCGTGGCAAAAAAAAAAAAAAAAAAGGTTTCCTTAAAGAACTGGCTAATTCTAGGTCTGGGAGAAAAAATATACAAGATGATTCCGGAGCATCTTGTCACATCAGATTGTGAGAAAGCTACTGGGGTCATGTCAAAAATGACTCAGGAGCCAACATGAAGGGTTAAAGATGGGATACTTTTGGCATGAATAAGGAAAATAACTGCAATTAATTGAGACACGTCATATATGCAAAAAATTCCATCAGTTCATCATGACAACTAAAAACTAAACTCATTGGTCATTTTTGGAGAATGCTAGGAAACTATACCACTTTCTGAACACTGCTAAATACTCAGTTTTTTATGCTATCATTCTTGTACAAATATATCTAAGAATACCAAATGGTTGAGGGACAGTTCTTTATTACAAACTCCAGCTAATAAATGAAGACAATGGAAGAATATCATTCTTTTGTAACACCCAATGAAATAATGCACCTATGCAATAATCATCAACGGCTGCTAGAAGCATATGTGAAAAGCCGATGGGGAATCTTACAATGATGAATCAGGCTGACAACACCTGAACCCACTGATCAATCCTAACATCATAAAAAGAAAGACAATCCAACATTATGTGCCTTCCAATGTAATACAACAGGAGGTAACGACTTGATACTTGCCGAAAATGATGAATCTAAAACCCATCACAGTTCTGGATCTACCAGAATCATTTAAAAAACGCTGCAGAGGCTTCCCTGGTGGCGCAGTGGTTGAGAATCTGCCTGCCGATGCAGGGGACACGGGTTCGAGCCCTGGTCTGGGAAGATCCCACATGCCGCGGAGCAACTAGGCCCGTGAGCCACAACTACTGAGCCTGCGCGTCTGGAGCCTGTGCTCCACAACAAGAGAGGCCGCGATAGTGAGAGGCCCGCGCACCGCGATGAAGAGTGGCCCCCGCTTGCCGCAACTGGAGAAAGCCCTCGCACAGAAACGAAGACCCAACGCAGCCAAAAATAAATAAATAAATAAATAAATTTAAAAAATAATAAAAAGATAAAAGATCACCAAAGACTGTTTATTTAAAAAAAACAAAAACAAAACAAAACAAAAAAACGCTGCAGAGATGCAGTCAGCAAATCCCAGTCTGGGAAAATTCATAGGACAAAGGACCACTTTTCTTCATCAGATAAATTTCCAGAAGAAAAAGGGTTTGAGGGGGTGATGAGAGAAAGGGAACCTATAGATTAAAAGAGACTTAAAGGACATATCAAAAGAACGCAGTGGTAGACTTGTTTGCATCCCGGTTTGAACAAATTAATTGTAATCTAATGTTTAAAACATGAGACAGAAATTTTAACATTGTACATTTATATTAAACCTCTTTAAAAACGAGGTTTTGGTATACTGAAGCTTTTTTTTTAGGCTCCTCTGGGTCTTAGTTATGGCACGCGGGATCTTCCTTGCGGCATGCAGACTCTTTAGTTGCGGCATGCATGTTGGATCTAGTTCCCCATCCAGGGAAGTCCCTGAAATTTTATTAATAAAATATGTCTGAGATTTGCTTAAAAATAACACACTGGAGGGAGGGAGATGCAAGAGGGAATAGATATGGGAACATATGTATATGTATAACTGATTCACTTTGTTATAAAGCAGAAACTAACACACCATTGTAAAGCAATTATACTCCAATAAAGATGTTAAAAAAAAAAATAACACACTGGGAAAAGGGGAAGGATGAGTGGGAGGTAATTGATGAAATAAAATTGGTCATGAGTTGATCATTCTTGAAGGGGTTGATGGGTGCACAAGAGTTCATATTATTGTCTCTACTTCATGTATGTTTGAATTTTTCCATATGAAAAAAGTTGACACAAAAATTTAAAGACATCCTGTAAGTGTGGTCTCCCACCGTCAATACTTGGGAGTGAATCTGACTCAGAACCCAAACATCCTTTCAAAGGTGTGAAAAGATTTTGATTCTTACCAAAGATTCGCTTAACCTGGAGGTTAAGAGGATGTATCAATAGTTTCCCTTTCAAAAGCAAACCGTCTGCATTTTCTTCTTCCTCATACTCGGAAACCAAAATTAATCTCAGGACCAGATGCATCCTGCTCTCTAACCCTCACCACCACCACCACGCGCAGCAAAAATCTTTCTATAGTGTTGTCACGTGAGGGATCGAAGTTTGACTCAGAGAAGTACCGCCCCTGTTTCCAGAATGATCCCGAAAAAGTAAAAGGGGCGAGAGGCTTGGAAAC
Organism: Eschrichtius robustus; assembly: GCF_028021215.1. Lineage (NCBI taxonomy): Eukaryota > Metazoa > Chordata > Mammalia > Artiodactyla > Eschrichtiidae > Eschrichtius > Eschrichtius robustus. The sequence goes on from NC_090835.1 coordinate 85,861,153, forward strand.
CCGAACCAACGCGGTGACAAGATGACCTACGGAGAGCAAGACCCAGGATTTGCGCCAGAGTTCAAGATTATTATCGGTTTCCTCCTCTTCGACTCCCTTCAAGCGGGTGGAGAGCGGGGTAGGCGGATGGGGCGGGCTTCCTGGGCATTTACAGCCGCCCGGTTGCAGTTAGGAGATGGCTGGATTACAGGCGGCTTGGCGAGCCACCCGCCGACCTCTCGGAGGCCGCGCGCCAGTCTCCGCAGTGGGAGGGCGGACCCAGGTGTCGGGCCTGGGAGAGGCAACACCCCAGCGCGGATTCCAGGAGCGCGCACTCAGCCCCGGCCCGGCTCCCCCATCCTGTTCCCCCGGTCGCCCGCGAGGCGCCGTCGATTATATAAACAGCCGTCATCTGCCTGTTAGGTGACGACTGGGGACACGGGGACCAGGACACACAACCCTCCCCCCCCCCCCCCCCCCGCACATTCATTCAGAATCTTCCCTGACACAGTCCACATTCGCTATATCCGGTATTCAAAGCCCGAGTCGTTGACGTCACACACTTTATCTCGTAGTTTCCTTTAATTGTATGCAGATTTTGTTTCCTTGCTAGAACAGGGGAGCTTCCCGGACTAATGTATGTTGATTTCATACTTTCTTTCTCCCTCCCCTAGCCCCTGACGCTAAGCGCAGATCCTCGAATGAGGTAGTTGATAACACTGACTAAACTGAAACCATCTCCTAATTCCTCTTTCCCACAAAGGACGTCTTGGCAATCCCACTCAGTTGTCGTGGACCAGCTTCACCTCACCTCCTCCAGGATGCCTTCCCCAGTCCGGTTACCGGCTCCTTCTGTAGGAAGGTGCACACTCCCAAAGCGGTAGCACTGACCTCAGGAGATTGTGAACTTGAGGGCAGAAGCAGCCTCTTACTCATTCTGGCTTCACCCTCCCACCCTTCTTGCACAGTTCTTAGTGAATGAAGGGACACTGTGTGACACGGTTTAAATCTGGGGAGGTCTTCCCCCCTGATCCCTGACCTTGAACTGCAACCACTCCCTCTTCTGTCCCTTTCAGAGAGGAGCACTGTTGAATCTTTCAGAAGCTGACAAACCTGAAGAGGGTCCTGGCCACTCACACAGTGATATGGCTGGGAAGTCAAGTGGTCACTGAGGTCGAGGGCCTAGATTTCCATTCTCTAGTTCAAGGTGTTTTCTGCTCCTCCACGTGCTGATAACAGTACTAACAACAACTTGTTTACAGAGTTTAACAGTTTACCAAATTGTTTCATACACATTACTCCATTTGTTCCTCACAACCCCTTGAATTAGGTTTCATTACCTCCCCATATTCCAGATACGGCACTCATGCTCAGACTCAGGTCTGTTAACCCAAAGCACATACAAAAGCCATCTTGAAAAGATAAAATACTATAAAATATATGATAGTGTGGTATAACAAATAATAACCTTTCCATGGTATTGCCTTCTACCTTGACACCCTCAACTCCTGTACTATTTTCTTTGGTCTGCTATAACAAATTGCCACAAACTAGGTGGATTAAAACAAGAAAAACTTTCCTCTCACAGTTCTGGAAGCTGAATGTCTGAAATCAAGGTGTCAACAGGACCATGCTCTCTCAGAAGGGTCTAAGGAAGAACCTTTCTTGCCCCCTTCAAATTCCTGTGTTCGCTGGCAATCCTTGTCCTTCCTTGGCTTTCTACAAGCATCAATCCAGTCTCCCTGCCTCTAGACTTACCCTGCTCAATCGATCCTCCATGACAGAGGCCACCATAATTGGCCCCCCTCCCCAAATTTTATTACAAACATTTTCAAACAGAAGAGTTGGAATATTTTACAGGGACCACCCAAATACCCACCTAATGATAGATTCTATCATTAGCATTTTACTATAATCACTTTATCAAGTGCTTTTCCCGTCTATCTGTCCCTTTATCCATCCATCAGTCCATTTTATAATTTTATGCATTTTTAAGTAAGTTGCAGACATTTAAATGATGTTTACAAACATAATCTCATCCTGTCAGGACTTGCAGAACTTTCAATGGACTTTCCATGATGCACCCTTTTGCTAAAGGTAAAGCCCAAACGCAACTCCTTATCATGATTGTAAGTGCCTCCAGCCTAATTCCTCCTGCAATGTGCTTCCTACTTTTCACTCTAGTGAGATCAAAAAATTCCCCACTCACCATCTAGTTTGTCACCTCCCTGACCTGCTCTTCTTGTCCCTTCTCATGAGATTGTCCTCAGCCTCCAGGACCTCAAGTATCCTCTTTCCCAGAAAGCCTTTCCTGATACCCCACCTGCCTTTTACCACGTTAGTGTAGATGCACCTCTTCTTGAGCAGGCAACAGTCCCCAGAGCACCCCTCCCTCAATCACTGCACTTAGCTCTATAAATCATAACGATCTGTTTATGTGTCTTTCCCACCTCTGCCCCCAAATGAGAGCTTCCTGAAAAATCATGGATCCTGCTTTATTTGCCTATTGTCCTTGGCACCTAGATCGGTATGTGGCATATGTGGGTGGGTCCCCAATAAATATTTGTTGAGTGAATGCATGTTTTGTTTTGTCCCTTCTGACAGCATTTCCTGCCTTTGTACCATCTTCTTCCACACAGCCTGGGTGCAGATCCTCAAGGTAGATCTCAGAGGCTAAGAATGAAGAAAAGAAACACTGGATGTTATCAATGTCCTCCAGCCAAAGACCCCCAGAAACACACCTGTAGTTGAACAAGTTGGGTTTATTACTCTTGGCATCAAAAGAGAATGCACACCATAGGGAACTGTGGGACATCGCAGTAAGAGAGTGTTAGAACGAAAATCTATAATAGGATTTGGGCTTTGGTTAGGTGATTTGGGGGAGGGTCTGAGGAAGTAGGGATTTGCTCTAGATAGAATGCTGTCAGAAAGCAGGGTAGATTCTATGACTATCTCAGTCAATCCTCTCTACAGGGAGGGGAGACCTGAATGAGGGTAAAAAAGTAACAGCATTTTTTTTTTTTCTGGCCAAGGGAAGGGGTGTTTGGTATTTTGTGGGTGGCATAGTGACTGTTTTTTCATCTGTGCTCAGATAGAATTATGAGCTGGGCTTGCTTTGTCTCATATGATTTCAGAGTGAACTTGTCTGAGGTCATTGTTTTGTAAGATAGTTTATGCCTAATAGAAGAATAACATGGTTTACCTGTGAGTGTCAAGCCAGCTTCTGAATGTCAGAGGCGGCTATTTTGTTCATTCTCCATGTTTAGGTGGGGAATTGGGTAAAGGATGAATTAGTGGGGCTGGGGCATGTGTGTTTATCTTTGCAGAATCCAGTTCAATGCAAGAAACTTTTCAAATAGAGCAAGGCTTGTGTTTATCTCCGGTGTCCAACCCCCAACTCAGCCATATTATCCCAGGTCACAGGGCTGACACATTCAGCCCTTACGGTCATCAGCCCCATGGCCATGGGAGGGGACTGGTAACCACCGCCGGCACTGGTGAAGCTGAGTTGTGATTAGGGAGGGGCCGGCTGCCTTGGATGGCCTGGGCTGTGACCTCTCCCAGACATCCTTCATTCTCCCAGGACAGAGACTCTGCAGCTTGTTTCCTTGGCCTGGCTGTTTTTGTTTGTCATCCTGCCTGGTATCACAGCCTCACAGTTACTCCCCTACCTATTCATTTGAGCCCTGAGGAAAACCTATCAGACATGAATTTTTTGTTGGTTTTGTGACAGTGGCCTCTGACCAGACAGGTTAAACTCCCTGGACCCCAAGGGCCTTGTTGTCTCTGCTCCCTGCCTTTTGATGATCTCACTCATGCCATCAGTTTCTGGGATCCAGTGACTCACTGCAGATGCCTGGCACCTGAGTTCTCTGGGGATACTCTCTAAAGACAGGCGGGCATGAGGCTGTGACCTTGCCTCCTTCAGTCCACTGCTTCTGTCTATTAGTGAGTCCCCTTTCCCCACAGAGCCCTTAACATCTCCTTCCAAACAACAGCTACGATGCTACTGCCTGCCTCCGGCCTTCTGCCTTCTTGATGCCTTTCTGCCAAAGATGGCACCTCTCCTGTTAAAGATTCCTGGCTTTCGCTTTCACTTCCTTTTGTCCTGGTCTGATGCTTGTTCCTTCTCTTCCTTCAGGCTCAAGTCTGGTTTTTACCAGTTGTGCTTGCTTGCTGTAAGACTTTGAACAGATTAATTAAGTCTCTGGGATTCAGTTTTTGCATCTGTAAACTGTGGGTAATGATAATTACCTCTTACTATTGTTGTGTGATTTAGTTGTTTTTTTTTTAACTACACACGTAATTAATGTATACATTCACTTGTAAAGAATTTAAACCAGACAGGTAGAATGAAAGTCTCCTTTAGTCAGTGTCCCCCTAGGTCCTAGTTAGATGTGGTCCTTCAGGACATTTTTCTGTGCATTTACGTACATATTTAGGTGAATGTGTGTGTATATATTTTTAAAACAGCTATAAAGTGAAGATGGTGGGGATGGTGAGGATATCTGTTTGTGGACCAAGTGAGGTTGATGGTTAAAAAAAAAGCTGTGTCTTTGTAAAAGCAAATCAATAGATCATGCCTAAAATGGAAAAAGCATGCAGTAATAATATAATCTTGTTTACAGATATGGAGACAAATACCAAAAAGCAAATCAGCTAAAAGAGTTGAAAGTGGTGGATATGGGTGGGGCTGTGAGTTTTTCTCATTAACTCATTGTTTGCCTTTTCACGTGCAGGTATAACTTCGATCACACTCCCCCAAAATAATCTGTGTTCTGTGTTGCTTTTTTTTTCTCGATGTGGAGATCTGCTGCCCGCTCACTCCCTCAGACCGGTTCACACACTTCCTTCCTCCTCCTCCTCTCCATTCCCACGTTCCAGCCTTGTGCAGCCCTCGTGGTCTCCCTCCCCGCTCTGGTCCATTCTCCACCTGCAGCCAGAACCATCTTTGTAACATGCTTCATCGGGGTGTGTTTCTCCCCACTTAAAAATTCTCTGAAAACAAACTAGTGGTTACCAGTGGGGAGTAGGGAAGAGGGAAGGACAAGATAGGGGTAGGGGATTCAGAGGTACAAACTATTATGTATAAAATAAATAAGCTACAAGGATACATTGTACAGGGATTGTAGCCAATATTTTATAATAACTATAAATGGAGTATAACCTTTAAACATTGTGAATCACAGTGTTGTACACCCGTAATTTATATAATATTGTACATCAACTCTATCTCAATTTTTAAAAAAGTAAAGAAAAAAAGTCTCTGAGACTCACCTAGTAGAGCAGGGTTAATATTAAGCCTTTTGCATGGCAAGCTCCATGTCCCTCTCAGCTCCAGCCCCAGGCACGAAAACATCAGTACCATACACAACATCAGGGTTAACTACCTACCATTCTCCAGACACACCTTGTTCTCTTGGGCTTCCCTGGCTCTGTACTCCCTGTTCCCTCTGACCAAAACTTCCCTGTGTGTCTTTAATATGGATCATAACTCATAGTGCAAAATATCTTGCACTTTTATATTTTAAATTTTTTAAATTAATTTTTTTTTAAAAAAACTATGAATACAATAATAAGGCATCTTTGAGAAGTTATCTTTTAAACTTTTTATTTATTTATTTTTATTTATTTATGGCTGTGTCGGGTCTTCGCTTCTGTGCGAGGGCTCTCTCCAGCTGCGGCAAGTGGGGGCCACTCTTCATCGCGGTGCGCGGGCCTCTCATCATCGCGGCCTCTCCTGTTGCGGAGCACGGGCTCCAGACGCGCAGGCTCAGTAGTTGTGGCTCACGGGCCCAGTTGCTCTGCGGCACGTGGGATCCTCCCAGACCAGGGCTCGAACCCGTGTCCCCTGCACTGGCAGGCAGATTCTCAACCACTGCGCCACCAGGGAAGCCCCTAAGTTAATTTTTATTGGAGTATAGTTGAGTTACAATGTTGTGTTAGTTTCTGCTTACAGCAGAGTGAATCAGTTATACATATACATATATCCACTCTTTTTTAGATTCTATTCCCATATAGGCCATCACAAAGTATTGAGGAGAGTTCCCTGTGCTAAGCAGTAGGCCTTTATTAGTTATCTATTTTCTATATAGTAGTGTGTATAAGTCATTCCCAATCTCCCAATTTATTCCTCCACCCTCTTCCTCCCTGATAACCAGAAGTTTGTTTTCTACATCTGTAACTCTATTTCTGTTTTGTAAATAAGTTCATTTGTACCATTTTCTTTTAGATTCCACATATAAGCGATATCATATATTTGTCTTTCTCTGTATAACTTACTTCACACAGTATGACAATCTCTAGGTCCATCCATGTTGCTGCAAATGTCATTATTTCTTTTTTTTATGGCTGAGTAATATTTCATTGTATATTTGTACCACATCTTCTTTATCCATTCTTCCATCAATGGACATTTAGGTTGCTTCCATGTCCTGGCTATTGCAAATAATGCTGCAATAAATATTGGGGTGCATGTATCTTTTCGAATTATGCTTTTCTCCAGATATATGCCCAAGAGTGGGATTGCTGGATCATATGGTAGCTCTATTTTATCTTGCACTTTTATTTTATTTTATTATTATTATTTTTTTTTGCCACACCACATGTCATGTGGGATCTTAGTTCCCAAACTAGGGATTGAACCCATGCCCCCTGCAGTGGAAGCATGGAGTCTTAACCACTAGACCGCCAGGGAAGTCCCCTATCTTGCACTTTTAAGCTATGGGTCTTAGAGATCTTCACAAGTCACTCCAGAGGTCTTCCACATCCTTTTTAATAGCTACATGAATTGCATTAGATAATGTATGTGAAAATGCTTTGTATGCTATCTGGCACATAGAAATTCTCAATGAATGTTTCTTTACTTCACTTAAGTTCCTATTACTCCAACATAATGGAGAAGCACTCTCACTTTCCCTTAACTGTATAGTTGTGAGATCCCTCATCAACCCTGACAAGAGCTATGCAATGTTTTTTTTTTTTTTTGTCTTTCAGTACCTGGTTTATTTTACTTATCATAATGTCCTCCAGCTTCATTTATGTTGTCACAAATGGCAAGATTTTCTTCTTTTTTATGGATGAACAACATATATTCTTTATCCATTCATCTATTGACAGACACTTAGGTTGTATCCATATCTTAGCTATTGTGAATAGTGTTGAATGTGATGAAGCTATCTCTTCAAGATGTGGATTTCCTTTCCTCTGGATATATAACCAGAAAGGGGATTGCTAGATTGTATGATAGTTCTATTTTCAATTTTTTGAGGAACCTCCATAATATTTTCCATAGTGGCTGTACCAGTTTACATGCCCACCAACAGGGTTCTCTTTTCTCCACATCCTTCCCATCACTTATATCTTACCCTTTTTTTTGTTTTTTGTTTTTTGCCTCACCCTGTGGCTTGCAGGATCTTAATTCCCCCACCAGGCATCGAACCTGGCTCCCCTGCAGTGGAAGCACAGAGTCCTAACCACTGGACTACCAGGGAATTCCCTTGTCTTTTTAAAAAATTTTTTTAAAATTTTTGGCTGTGTTGGGTCTTCGTTGCTGCACGCAGGCTTCCTCTAGTTGCGGTGAGCAGGGGCTACTCTTTGTTGCGGTGTGCGGACTTATTGCGGTGGCTTCTCTTTGTTTATGCAATGGTTTTAAATAGATCGTGAATTAAAAGTTACTGATCTCCACCCAGTTCCCCTCATATCCCTCCTTTGTTCTCTTTTAACCCACTCAACTCCTTGGAGGTCTCCCAGACACTGTGTTTGCTTGCCTATGCCTCAGAGGCCCTCTCCCACCCCCTCTCCCTCCATCCACTGGGGAAATATTTCCCGTCTTCTTCTGAGACCAGACTGCATCACTTCCCCTGTGAAAGCTGCTCTCCCCCAGAGAAGAGCCCTCAGTTATCTGGGCTGCCTTCCTGTCCCATTTGTGCTGCTCACATTACTCCTCGATTAGCTCAGTCTTTTAAAAATTTTTATTTATTTATTTTTGGCTGCACTGGGTCTTTGTTGCAGTGCGCAGGCTTCTCATTGCGGTGGCTTCTCTTGTTGTGGAGCACCGGCTCTAGGCGCTCTGGCTTCAGTAGTTGTGGCTTGCGGGCTCTAGAGCACGGGCTCAGTAGTTGTGGCACACTGGCTTAGTTGCTCCGCGGCACGTGAGATCTTCCCGGACCAGGGCTCCAACCCGTGTCCCCTACATTGGCAGTCAGATTCTTAACCACTGTGCCACCAGGGAAGTCCCTAGTTCAGCCTTTTGAAGGCAGACTGTCTTAGCATCTTCAGGGCTTAGCACATTGCCTGGCACATTAAAAAGGCGCCATAAATATTTGTTGGATAAAAATCTTCAACTTCCTAAAAGTCTAATCTCTCTTTTCTATATAATATGCCACATACAGAAGCAGCAGCACTTATAGTATAAAGGATAAAGGAGACTGTTTAGAGTCTTACTAGCTGTGTGATTTGGGGCAAGTCACATGACCTCTCTGAGCCTCAGTTTCTTGATCTGTAAAAGGGGGGTAAAGATATCTACTTCATGAGGATGAAATAAATTAAAATATATAAAAAGTGCTCTAAAAAGTAACAAGTATTATTATTGTCCCTTCTCCAAACTCATTTCCAACTTAGTTCTGACAAATCTTCTCCCCAGGTCCAGTCACTTCTGTGAGACCATCTCTCTCCTCTCCATCTCTGTTCCCCATTCATTCCTGGTGCTATTGTTTCACTCTCCAGTCCCCTTCATCTAAGTTGATGGGCCCTGTTCTCCACTAATTCCTCCTGTGACTTCTCTGCAGCCTTTGCCTTTCTCCTCTTACGTGTAAATGAATCTTTACAGCTTCCTCGGAGCCATCCCACGAACTTTGGTGGGGTCCTTTTCCTCCACCTCCTGGAAGCCCCTCCCTGTCCTTCCTGCCACACACACCACCCCTGGCGGGCGGGGGGGCGCCGGGCGTGGCTGGTGGATGCCTCTACCAAGCATTGGTTTCAAGACGCTCGCAAAGGTGCTCAGAGATGGGAGATAAAAGGGTGCGAGATGCCACGCCCTTCACAGGGACGGGTTTGATGAGGGGAGCCGCAGAGTCCGCAGGTCCCGAAGCCAGTTTTCCTCCCAGAGACGTAGGGCAGGGCAGGGCTGTGCAGCAGGGGAGTGTTGAGGGAAGGGGAGGAAGAAGGAGTACATCTGAGGCTCCGGAGGAAGTCAGAGGGAGAGGCTCCTGAACTAATTGGCAGGCTGGATGCCAGCGGCATGCCAGTGATGTTTTGGCGACAGGTCACCTGGGAAGAGGAAGGGAGGGAGGGACAGTCCGTCATGTGGGTCAAGACCTGAGAGGCACGTGGGGCTCTCTCAACTGCTCTCCAGCTCATTAGGCTTTTCTAGTTCACGTCCCGTGTTGCTGTCTCCCTCCAGGGCGCCCCTGCTCTGCCTCACGCTTGCTTTCATGTTTCTGACTTGGTCCCTGTGACTCATAGTCCACGTCTCTGACTCTCATTGTGTCTCTCTTTGTGTCTCTGTCCCTGGGAGCCAAGAATGAGGGTTCTAACACTGGGTTGGGAGAAGAAGCCCTTGAATCCCAGTCTTGACTGTGCATCTCGGCAGCCTTGACCTTGGGCAAGCAAGCCTGGGCCCTGGTTTCGTCCCTGTAATTCCTCTGGAGCGGTTAGTGAAATTTTAAAAATAAAAATAATAAGAAGCTTTAAAGATTATAAATTTCTATATAAACATGAACTATTCTTTTTGGTTCTGTCACTGCTCATACTGTCGTACGCTTACCTAGGGCTTGATGGAAGAAAGGTTCACATGTTGAGGTATGGGGAAGTCACTCTGGCTTATGCATGATTTGCTTGATCTTATGTTAACTAGAACAGCCTGTCTTACAGCCTGTCAAGCATGCATCTGCTTTAACCATTAAGGAGAAGAATGCATTTAAAAACCAAAATGGAGTAACTGTGGTTCAGGCATTCAAAATGGAACCAGGTGGCCATTAGGACTGTGGTTTCAGACAGGTTCCTGCATTACTGAGAACTTGAATTTTCTCAACTGTATCAAAGCCAAGGACACCACCAGCCATTTTCAAAATAATATCTGCTAGCAGCTGCCAGCTGCAACCTTATGGTCTCAAGTTCACCCCTTGTAACTATCCAACCATTTTGGACCCCAACCAATCCTTCTTGCCAGCTCCAATCCTAATTCTTGACAAACAACTTATGTAACCTTGCGGTTTTTGCCTTTATAAGCCTCCCCCATTTGTAGTCTGTGCTTTTGAGTCTGTGTTTCCCAGGCCAGAGTCCTCAATTTGGCTTGAATAAAACTCTTCTATTCTCATTATAGATTGGTTATTGATTATTTCCGTGGACATTGCACAGTTCACAAAGCAGTTGGACATCTGACAGTCAGCTCAGCTTCACATGCCCACCATTTAACTCCCGACTTCCCACCAAAACTGGCCCCTCACAGTCTTCCCTACCGCAGTCACTGGCAGCTCCATTCTCCCAGGTGCTTGAGCCAAATCTCTTGGAGCTTCCTGACTCCTATTTTGCTCTCATATCCCACATCCAACTCAGCAGCAACTGTATCAGCTCTCCACCAACTCACATCCAGAAGTCAGCCCCTTATCATCTTTGTTCCCTACCAGACTCACTTCACTCAGGACCAAAGAAAGTCTTCACAGTGGCCTCAAGACCACACACCGTCAGCCCATCACCTCTCTAACTACCTACCACTCTCCCCACTGCTCCGTCTGCTCCAGCCACATGGCCTTCATGCTAAGTCTCACACGTCAGTAGCTTTTGCCCCTGACCTTCCCTCAATCTGGACCACTCTCCCTCCAGATAAGCAATTGGCTAATTCTTTCACCTGCTTCAAATCCTTGCTCAAGTATTACCTATTGAAATTATAACCCTGCTCACCCTATCCTGCACCTCTATCTTCCTTCCAAGCTTTATGTTGTTTTACGATACCTACCATACATTTCACTTATTTATTTGTTAATTATCTGTTTTCCCCATTAAAATGTAATTCCCATGGGGGCAGATTCCTGTCTGCTTTGCTCTCTGCTGAGTTCCCACCTCCCAACAGCATCTGGCACATAGTAGGGACTTAGTAAACATTTGTTGAATAAATGAATATAAATTATTTCCTTTGATCCTTAAAACAATTATTTGATGTAAGCATAATTGTTTCTACTTTATAGTCACAAAAATAACAAGAGTTGAATCAAATCTTGAAAACTCCACTGCTTCCAAGCGGGGTGTGTGTTCCTTCATTCTCTGCAGGTTCTTACCTAGTTTAGTCAGAGTGAGCAAAGGCCTCAGTTTTCTCAGTTCAAAATGAGGGATTTAGACTAGTCGATTTCCCATCTGCTAGAGAATGATGCCTCCTTAGCTGCTTCAGTCCAAGTTCTTCTCTCTCCTCCTAGCCTCACCCCTTCCTGGGTCCAGGGAAGAGAGGCTAAATGGTTTATCAGGTCCACTGGGAAACTGTGGACCACAGATTCATGAGAAACCTTTTCAGTTCTAGCTTCCTACACTCCACCTATCTCACTGGTTGACTCTCTGATTCTGTCCAGGAAATAGGATGGCTACAAAGAAAAAAAGAAAGAGAGAGAGAATAAGAAAGAGAAAATGATGGAGGAGAAGGCAGAGAAGGAGGGAGAAGGAGTAGGCAGGTAAGTGGATGTTTGGAAACATTCTGCAGAGAGAGGCAGTGGTTGTGCACTGTTGTCCAACTGAAACAAGATATCTTATCACTTTGTCATTACTTCCTCCCTTGTGATCCCATCTCAACACCCAAATCTCCTTAAGAGCTTTCCCCATTTCCCTAACAGCTCTTGCGTCAACCCAGTTGCTCATTCCAGGAACTAGGAATTCACCCCTGATTTTCCTCTCCCTTACCCTCCAATGACCACTCCAACACTTTCATCAGTTCTGCCTACAAAATATATTTCAAATTGGCCTGCTTGTTTCCAGATCCACTGGCTCCCATCTAACTTAAGCCATCATCATCTCTTGCCTAAATTACTGGAATCAATTTCTCTCTTCAGGATGACCATCTTGCACAACTCTGGGGGATGCCACTAGCATGTAGTGGTTCTGGGTCTCTCCCATTCCACACTTGTCTTAATCCACTACTCAAAACTTAAGAGCCGGGACTTCCCTGGTGGCGCAGTGGTTAAGAATCTGCCTGCCAATGCAGGGCACACGGGTTCGAGCCCTGGTCCGGAAAGATCCCACATGCCGTGGAGCAGCTAATCCCGTGCACCACAACTACTGAGCCTGCGCTCTAGATCCCACGAGCCACAACTTCTGAAGCCCGCGCGCCTAGAGCCTGTGCTCCGCAACAGGAGAAGCCACCACAATGAGAAGCCTACGCACTGCAACAAAGAGTAGCCCCGCTCGCTGCAACTAGATGGAGAAAGCCCGCGCACAGCAACGAAGACCCAACGCAGCCAAAAGTAAATAAATTAATTAAAAAACAAACAAACAAAAAAACTTAAGAGCTTGCATATCTGGTCTCTGCCTAAGTTTTTATCCACCTTGTACCATCTTTACCCCCCAGCTCCCCATGCACCAGCTTTGGGTTTTTGTTTGTTTTTTGTTTGTTTGGCCACGCTGCGCAGCTTGTGGGATCTTAGCTCTCCGACCAGGGATTGAACCCATGCCCTTGACAGTGAAAGTGCTGAGACCTAACCACTAGACCGCCAGGGAATTCCCCCAGCTTTGTTTAAATTAGCCCAAATTGTTCTTGCCTTAGAGTCTTTGCAAAGCTGTTCCCTCTGCCTGGAATGCCCTTCCCTTCTCTCTGTGCCTGATGAACTCTTATTCATCTCTCAGGTCTCCTCTTAAATGTCACCTCCTCAGAGAGGCCTTCCTCAGCCCCTCACCTAAATTAGAGCCTCCTGCTATCAGTCTCTGTGCTGGATCTTTATAAAGTTTCCAGATTTAGCAGGTACAAATACAAGACACCTACTTGAAATCTGAATTTCAGATAAATAATCTTTTTTTTTAAGTATAAGTATGCCCCCAAACATATTTGGAAGATATTTATATATTTTTTAAATTCATTATTTACCTGAAATTCAAATTTGCTTGTATTTTACCTGGCAACTCTAGATATGTGGATTGACTTTTTTCCCATTCTATTTGGTTGGACAGTAAAAAACTATTTCTCAGAAATTTTTGCAGCTAGGGTTCTGGATATGAATTAAGTTCGGCCAATTAGATGTGTTTTTTTTTTTTTTTTCTAATTTTAATTATTTATTTTTTGGCTGCATTGGGTTTTCATTGTTGCGCCCGGGCTTTCTCTAGTTGTGGCGAGCAGGGGCTACTCTTCGTTGTGTTGCGCGGGCTTCTCATTGCAGTGGCTTCTGTTGTTGCAGAGCACGGGCTCTAGGCATACGGGCTTCAGTAGTTGCAGCACGTGGGCTCAGTAGTTGTGGCTCACGGGCTCTAGAGAGCACGCTCAGTAGTTGTGGCACACGGGCTCAGTTGCTCCGCGGCATGTGGGATCTTCCTGGACCAGGGGATCGAACCCATGTCCCCTGCACTGGCAGGCGGATTCTTAACCACTGCACCACTGGGGAAGTCCCAGATGTGTTTGTATGAGATTTGAAAGGCAGAAGTGAAGTGGAAGCCATTTTCCTATAGCAGATGGTCAGGTGGACAATCTCCAATAAACATGAGAGGTGCATGGGAGTAGGACGCTTGGGGCAGTGGCTGCTATGCTATCAGTAGCCGCAGCATTTCTCACCTATGGTGATTGACCTTGAAGCCAAGAGTCCAGTTAGGACCTAATAACTTTTAATTCTCCAGGCCTTTCAATGATTTTCTTGTCAATTACTTCCCTGTGTTAAATCTCTTGCTACTTAAAGTACCTAGAGTGATTTCTGCTTCCTGTACTGAGGCCTTCCTGGCACAGTTCTCATCACCCTGTACCTTCCTTCATATCACTGTTTGTATACATTGTGTGATTATTCAGTATCTCTCACCCTCAGACTCTAAGCTGCCTGAGGGCAGTTGTTGTTATGCCCACCATCACACCCCAGTGTGGCTGTGAACGGACCTTGTCATTTGCTCCTTCTATTCCTTGTCAAGCTGGGCCCCAACTCTGGACACATACTGAGTAGTCAGTTAATACCTTTTTAATTGAAATAAGTGTCTAAGAAACAGGAAGCAATTTGTTCTTGCGCTCTTGAAGGATGAGGTCCACAAAGGCTTCCCCACTTACCAGTTATCTTGGACGAGTTAGGACATCCCCTCTAGGCCTCAATTTTCTTATCTGCAATATAAGAGTTAAAGCCCCTTTCAACTCTAATATTCTACAAATCTCTGATTCTTTGAACTCTGTAATAGAGGCAGGAATCAGAGTCAAATTAGCTACACTTGGTGCACTGTACAGGCTAATACACTGTTTGTCTGGAAGACTCATTCTCCCTGATGGGGAAGTGGGCTGGAAATGAGATGCTCATCTTGAATACGTGAAAGAGGATGAGAGTTAGAAAAGGAAATGGAAAGAGAAGACGACTAGGACAAAGTGAATGTCTAAATACATAAATTGGACCATGTAAATTCCCCACTTAAAGCCCTTCAGTGGCATTGCACTTTGTAGAACAAAACTCAACTTCTTATCCTGGTCCCTAAGGTCCTGCACAGCCTGGCTCTTAGTACCTCTCCAATCTCATTTTAAACCATTCTCATCACACCTCATAGCATGTGATCTTCATCAAGATCTTTCCTACTTCAGGGCCTTTGCACCTGCTGTTCCCATTGCCGGGAAAGCTCTCCCCCAACTCTTTTTACTGCTGACTCCCTCTTATCAGTCAGGGCTCAGCTCAAATGTCACCTTCTCAGAGAAGCTTTTTCTAACACCCTATTAAAAGCAGTGTGCACCTCCACCAGTTAATTCCTTGTATATTACCCACTTTATATTCTCCAAAGCACTTATCACATCTATAATTATCTTGTTAATTTATTTGTTTACTTGCTTATTAGTTAGTCTTTCTCAATAGGATCTAAATTGCCAGAGGGGGACTTCCCTGGTGGCGCAGTGGTTAAGAATCCACCTGCCAATGCAGGGCACATGGGTTCGATCCCTGGTCCAGGAAGATGCCACATGCCACAGAGCAGCTGAGCCCATGCACCACAACTACTGAGCCTGCACTCTAGAGCCGAGGAGCCATAACTACTGAGCCCAGGTGCCGCAACTACTGAAGGCCATGCACCTAGAGCCCGTGCTCCGCAACAAGAGAAGCCACCGCAATGAGAAGCCCGCACACCGCAACGAAGAGTTGCCCCCGCTCACTGAAACTAGCGAAAGCCTGCACGCAGCAATGAAGACCCAGCGCAGCCTAAATAAATAAATAAAATTGCCAGAGGAAAGGGACCATGGCTGGCTTGTTCACCACTGTATCCTAACTCCTAGAACAGTGTTTGACATACAGTAGGTGCTTAGTAAATAGCTCTTGAATGATTAAATGAATGGATGAATAAATGCACGGCTCTTAAAGGAACACTGCTAAAGGATGGGGGAATAAGAAGGCTTAGGGAACACTGAGAAGAGAAGAATGATTAGCAAATGTTTAAGGGGGAATTTAAAGGATAGATAAAGTAATGTCAGTGACATTGATGGGGGGTTGTCAGAAGGAAGGAGAATAAATGAGTATCCAGAATGAACTTGAGGAGGGGCAAGATCTTGGAGAAACTGTTAGCCTTAAGCAGGATTTAAAGGGAGAGGGACAGAGGAGGCTTCCAGGAGGGAAAATAAAGTCTCAGAAGAGACGAAGTAATTTTTAAGGGAAAGAGCACAGAATTTGGAGGCAGTAGATCTGCATTTCAGTCCTGGCTCTGCCTCTAACTGGCTGTTTGAGCCCAGGCAAATCCCTTACCATGCTGGAATCCGAGTCCTCACTGTAAAATGGCTGGACTCTCAACCCCACAGCTGTTAAAAGGTTAAACAAGAGACCAGGCAATAAAGATGACAGTCCTATATAACCTTGGTCACATTTTTGAGCATTAGGATTGTTTGGTTAATCTGGTCAAATCTTCGTCGTCTATCTCTATCTTAAGTTCACCCTTCCTGAGGCTGCCCTGAGCATCAGGAGGTGTTTTACCCAGAGTTCCTGGAGCCCTTGAATAGGAAAGCTGCCGTGCTCTATTAGGACTTTCAGTTCTGTTAAAGCACATTGTAAACAGCAGTCTTTTAAAAAAAAGAGTCTTTCTGGAAGCAATCGAATTCGAAGAAAATCTTTGGGAAGGGGAAGAGTAAGTGGGAATTGAGAAAGAGTAATGGTCTCCTTCATTTGTGCTTCTTACCCCTGGGCCTCTTATCCCACTTCCAGTTTTTTCCCCAGAGATGCTTCACATTCTTTGTTCAGGCTTTTTCATTTCTCTCCTGCTCAACCCAACCCATCCTTCATTTACAAGCCACCTCCTCCAGGAAGCCTTCCTGAAATCATTTTCACTCATTCTCTGATCTGTAAACATAATCCTCCACTCACTCTTCTCCCCTCAGCACACCTTTACAATTTGGTAATGACATATCTTGGTTGATGATAGATATACCTTGTTTGCCTCATCACACTCCCTGATTGAGTAATGGCAGATTTTGGATGATGATGGATATACTTTACCTGCCTTATCATACTTCCTAAGGGCAGGGACCATGGCTGGCTTGTCATCAGTCTCCCAAACACCTTTTCATATCTATCTCTCCCCCTCCAAGGCTCTCAAAGACTTGTAGGCTCTTTATTATTACTTTTTAAAATATTTATTTATTTGGCTGCGCCGGGTCTTAGTGCGGCACGCCGGATCTAGTTTCCTGGGCAGGGATAGAACCCAGGCCCCCTGCATTGGGAGCACGGAGGCTTACCCACTGGACCACCAGGGAAGTCCCAAGACTTGTAGGCTGTTTAAAAAGATGGGGATGTTACTGATATGGGGGAGAGATAAACTGAAGAATAAACAAAAAGAGAGAAAAAAAGGAAGAGATGGAAAAGAAATGAGGAGATTAGGTAAGGCTTTCCCACCTCTAGCATCCCCAGTGCCATGCATGGGTGTCTAGCTGCAACATTCCACAACACCACAAGCAGACATCCTGGAGAGAGCTGGAAAGAGGTGCGAACAGTTATGTGGGAGACACCTATATTAAGAAGATGTGGTGCTAACAGAGAGGTAGGATCCAGTCACGGTCAACTAGAGCAAGCCAAGCCAAGCCAAGCCAAGCCAACACACACTAAAAATCACCTCCACCCACCCAGCTCTCCAGAGATAGAATAAACCCAAGGGGGAGTTAGAGGATCAAGTGCTGAGTTGTTGCAGATTCTGGTGAGGGAGGGAGACAGTCTTGAGAAGCGAGACATTTCCTGGCAATGTCTGTTTCCAAATGCCTTTTCCCTGCACTACATGTAGTAGTACTTAAAATCATTAAGTGTGAACTCACAGCAACTACTGCTTAAAAGCTGAGCTAAAGCATTTTTAGCAGGCATCCTCATCATCTGGTTATAGAACGCAAGTTTCAGCTAGATCTTGAGCTTCTTGAGCCAGACTGAACACCATGTCTCACTTCACATGAGCATCCCCCAGCACTGGGCCTGGCGTCTGCCGGTGAAGAATGACTGTTGATTGAGAAGGATAAGAATATCTGTGTCTGTATGGACACAGAGGGGTGAAAGAGGTGGGGGGGGGGGGATGAACTGGGAGACTGGGATTGACATATATACACTAATATGTATAAAATAGATAACTAATAAGAACCTGCTGTATAAAAAATAAATAAAATAAAACTCAAAAATTAAAAAAAAAAAGAATATCTGTATCTGGCATTTAGAAGATCTAAGCAGAGTCAGTCAAAAGACCCTTTCGCATTGCCCTATTGGTGATGGGCAGTTCAATGACTGGCTATATATTTATTGAGACCGTGTGTGTGCCAGGCACGGTTCCAGGTTCAGGGAAAACAGCAGTGAACAGGCTAGGTTCCTGTTCCTATAAAGCTACCTTCTATTGGATAGAAACAGATCAAACCAGATAAATAGATCATTTCAGATAGTGATAAATACCATGAATCAATATATCTGGGTAAAGAGACAATGAGCACTTTGGAGGAAAACTACTTGAGATACAGTGGTGAAAGAAGTCCTCTCTGAATATGTTACCTTTGAGTTGAGACCTGAATGAGAAAGTGGAGACAGCCATGGATATTGCTAGAGGAAGAAGGGCCCAAACAGAAGGAACATGAGTGCAAAGGCCTGGCAGTAATGTCAGTCTTGTTATGCTCAAGGAACAGAAAATATAAGGCACTGCAGGTAAAGCATAAGGAGAAAAATGGGGAGGGGAAGGTCCACCTGTAACCTCAACATGTAAGACAGGGGGTCCCCCCTTGGTTAAACATTGGAATCACCTGGAGAGCTTTTAAAACTCCTGATTCCTGGGACCCATCCCCAGAGATTCTGTTTAAATGATATGAGGTGTCTCCTGGGCATCAGGAGTTTAAAAGTTCCCCCAATGACTTTAATGTGCAACTAAGGATGTGAACCATCGACTAGGACTTGAAGGTCATAGAAAGGCTCTTGGATTGGTGACGATACAAGGTTCCTGATGAGACTCAGAGGCATTTCTCTGATATTCCAGGCCCAGATCCAGAAAGAACCCAATGTCCAAGAGGCCTTGGGGTGGGGATAGAGCCAAGAAAATGAAGCAGTCCAAAAAAAAAAAAAGGGAGAGAGAGACAGAGACAGAGAGACAGAAGAGGACAGACCAGAAGGCCCAGAGAGGCAGAGAAATCCAAAAAACGTGACAAACTGGAAGGGGCAAAAACAAGTGCATACAGTCCCAAAGGGCCAGAGACTGAGGGAGAAAGGGAAATCATGTGTATTAGTTTCCTATTTGCTGCTATAACAAATTATCACAAACTTTTGTTTGAAATCTGAGAAACAACACACATTTATTATCTTATAGTTCTGTAGTTCAGAAGTCTAAAATAGGATTTACAGGGCTAAAATCAAGCCCTGTTGGTGGGGCTGGATTCCATCTGTAATCCATCTCCTAGCTTTCTCCAGCTTCTAGTGGCCACCCACTTCCTTTACTCATGATCCCCCATCCTCAGTCTTCAAAGCCAGCAATGTCAGGCTGAGAGATAAACTTCTATCTCTCTGGTTGTCTTCTTCTGCTTCTGTCCTCCACTTTTTTCTTTTTTTTCTTTGGCTCACCGCGCGGCATGTAGGATCTTAGTTCCCCGACCAGGGATCCAACTAGCGACCCCTGCAGCGGAAGTGTGGAGTCTTAACTGCTGGACCGCCAGGAAAGTCCCTGTCCTCCACTTTTAAGGACGCTTGGATAATATAGAATAATCTCCCTACTTTAAACTCAACTGATTAGCAACCTTAATTCCATCTGCAAGCTTAATTCCCCTTTGTCATGTAAGGTAACATGTTCACAGGTTCCAGGAATTAGGACATAGACATCTCTGGGGGACCATTATTCTACCTATCATTACATGGACGTCCATTTTATAAAACAGACTTTGGTCATATCTGAAGTCTTTTTCTTGGATAGCTGTGCGTTTTATGAACATGGAGCTGGGAGGTTTGTTCCAAGATGAGTGTGTTTGTGTACTTTGTTTATCAGGGTGTCATGTTTGAGTGTCTCCCTGATAAGTAGGGGAGAGAAGGATGCCTGGAGGAGTTGCCTAATAACATGCTGCTGCTTCATAAGGACTTACTGTTGTATTGCTGTTCTTATTGACAATAAAACTAATGACAGGGTGTCTCTTTGCATGTGTTCTTTGAATACGTCTATCTGTCCCTAAATAATCCTGGATGTCCATCCCAGCGATATTCAGTGGGTATGAGACTATTTGGGCATATCTGTGATTTTGCATTATATGAAAGTATCTGCCTATTTGTGCATTTTGGGGCATTTAGACATTGCTGGATGCACACACATGTTTGTACAACAGTGTGTGTGATCATAGTTGTAGACATCTGAATGTTTACTTATTCACAGCCCCACAGGCGTACCAGACAGAAAGGCCTAGCATGAGAGAGGTGGAGGAACTAGGAAGAAGAGGGAGCAAGGAGGAAGGAAGGAAAGGAGGGAAGAGGAGAGGAAAGGAGGGAAGAGGAGAGGGAAGGAGGAAAGAGAGAGAGAGATGGAGGTGAGGGAAGAGGGCATGAGGAAAACTCTGGAAAAAAAAAAAATCAGAAAGTAGAAGGGAGTTCTAGGGATCTGAAATTAAAAAGCGGCAGGGTGGAGTCACAGCAAGGCCATGAATCAGAAGATCTGGGTATGGCTCCACTTCAGGTCATTCCCTTACTGTGTGACCTTGACAGTGCCAGGTCTCTGGGCCTCAGTTGACCAAAAGAGTGAATATAGACAACCTTTGGGTACATGCCAAAGAAGGAGAGAAAGAGAAAAGTGGAAATAAAAACATACACAGGGAAAAGAGAGAGAGACAACTAGAAAGAGAGACATAGGAAGAAACAAGAGAGGCCATGGGAGCCAGCCTGAGGTACAGCTGAGAGAGCCCTACACTGACTCCTTGAGGTGGGAGTGTGGGCGCCTGCTCCCCACCCCTTACCCCACAGCTTCAGTGTCCTTAAGCCCTTAACAGGTAAGGCAGAAGGATGGAGAGGAGAGAGGCCTCTGGAATGACAGCCACACACCAACACTCAGAGGCCTGCCAAAGCTGCACAAATCAGGATCCGTGCTTCCGGGCCCCAGGCCCCCAGATGTAGGTGTGCCAGCCACCTGGAATGACTCATACTCTGGCGATGTGGGCACACATGCCAAAAGCGAGCCGGGGCGCCCTGCCCACCTGTACACCGCAGGCCAAGGGAGAGGCGAGATTCGGGCAATTCGGGGGGGTGACGGGGGCTACCCACCCCACACCTTGCTACCTTGCCCCCAGAGCGCCCCCTAGCGACCACCTCCTCGGCTCGAGACCTAGATTTCCCTTCCACCCTCCTCCAAACCTCACGGGGAAGCGGGAGAACCAGATGGGGTGTTACGCAAGGCCTGATGTTTACCTCCCGCAGGGGCCTCCTCCCTCCCTATAAAGCCTGACGTGGTGGGGAGATTGGCGGAGACAGACTGGTTGAAGAGAGAGGCGATCCCAGGAGAGCGCCAGAAAGCGTCAGAAAGTTAATGAGGGAGGCGGAGAGAGGAGCAGCGACGCAACCAGCAGCAGAGGCGCTCAGCCATCTGCGTAGCCCGAAGGTGGTCGCGATGGTCGCGGAAGGGACGGCGCCCGGACGCTGGCTCCCCATGGAGGCATCCGAGCTGCTGGGCCGGGGGCTGGTGCAGCGCCTGGAGCAGCTAGCGACGTGCCCGCTGTGCGGGGGCCCCTTCGAGGACCCGGTGCTCCTGGCGTGTGAGCACAGCTTCTGCCGCGCATGCCTGGACCGCCGCTGGGGGACCCCGCCGGCCACCGGCCCCGAGGTGCCCCCCACCGCCTGCCCGTGCTGCGGCCGGCCGTGCCCCCGCCGCAGCCTGAGGTCTAACGTGCGGCTGGCGGTGGAAGCGCGGATCAGCCGCGGGCTGCGGGAGAAGCTGGCCGAGCCCGGGGCCCGAGCGGGGAAACGGCGAGGGGGCCGCATCCCCACCACGGGCTGCCTGGACCCGCACGGAGAGGTGAGGCAGGGGTGCGCTTCGCGAGTCCGCAACTGTCGGCCGAAGGGGCCATCCGCGGGCTCCCCGGGGAAGCGGGGAATGGCACCTCCCGAGCTGGGGCCCTTCTCGAAGTTTAGGCAAAAGATGGAGCTGGGGAGAGAAAAGCAGAGGACGAGGGGGCGGCAGCTGTCAAGTGAGAGATGCCGGGAAGGAGTTGACGCTTTGCCCAGAGCGAAGCTGGACGGATGCCTGAGTCTTGTGAGAGGGGCTGGAGGGAAGGGGTTGGGGCACTAGACAGAACACGAGGAGACCCCTAAGGCCCGGCGAAGAGCGCGGGAACTGGGAGGCTGGAGAAAGATGCCGCTAGGCGCCCCGGAGGCGGAGGCCTGGCGGAGGGGAGGGTGCTGGGTGCCTGGGAGGTTGGTGAGGGAGATCAGAACTAGCCCAGCGGAGGAGAAGCAGGAGGGAGGATGGACAAAAAGCTGGAGTGGAGGGGCGGGGAAGGAGGCGGCTGTCAAAAGTTGGGAAGAAGGGAGGGAGGCAGATCCAAACTCCCCTGTAGTGTCGTGGGTTGGTCCCCGGGCTCCGGCCTGGGCCTTGCTCTGTTGTTATTGTCGTCCTCCGCTGCTCCCAGGGCCCCAGGCAGAGGCGGCCACGGGTGGAGGCAAGGTCCGGGAAAACAGACGTTGGGACCTCTGGCTCCTCTCCACATCCCACCCCGATCACCCACCCACCTAGCCTCCCGCGTCCCTCCTGGGCCCTGACTCTTTGGCCGTCAACCAACCCCATTCCCTTGCCGACCCACAGGCGCCCCGCATTCCCGACTGGCTTCTCACCAGCAGCCGAGCCGGTCTCGAGTCTTGCTTCCACCCTTTGAAGTCTACATATACCTAATTAGTCTAGGTGTAATTGGCATAATTAGGCAAATTGCCTTTCCTCTCTCCTTCACCACCCTACTGGTCTGCCCCAGTCTTTCCCACTAGACTGCGAAGCGGGAAGAGGGAATCCTAGTATTTGGAGGGGGAGCGTCCAGCGCCCTCTCCTGGCTCTCATGGTACCCTGCAGATCTGCTGGGCCTTCTGGGACACATCCAAGTCCAGCTGCTTCCTTGGTCAGGGTAGAGAGACACAGAACAAAGGGCCCAATAAACGACACTGGGCTTTTATGGCAAAAGGGGAAGCAGCTTTATTATAAGGCTTTTATAAATGAACTCTTAGCTTAAGGACTCTAAGTATGTGTTTGGTCCGTGTGATGGAGGAGGCGGGGGATACACCCTCAGGAAGGTGGATAAGGATGGGGGCCACTGAGAAAGAGAAGGGGGGCGGGCTGGGAGGAAACAGGGAACGGTGAGGACTCTGGGGGCAAGAAAAAGGCCTGGATGAGGCGGGGGAAGGGGAACTGAGAGGCTTTGCGGCATGGCAAAGGGAGGAGGATGGTGGGGGTGGAGTTAGGAGGATGAGAAAGTGGTGACTGAGAGGAAGGAAAGGTCATGAAAGGGGAAGGGGGAGAATGAGAGGAAAAGGGAGCACAGGGGATAAAGAGGTGAGATCAGTCTGAGATGTGCGGAGGGACCTCACCAAATCATACCCAGCTACCTGAGGAGGCGGGGGGAGAGCTCCCCACAGTATGAAGCCCAGAGCTCACATCCGTTTTTTTTCTGCCCACCCCAGGATACGAAGAAGACATGGAGAAGGTGAGTTCCATTTTTACTGTTTCTTCTTTTCCACTATCAGCTGCCACATCCATCACCTTCTTACAGGAGCCACATCTTTGTCCCCACTCACAGACAGGTTTTCTGGGTGTGGCCTCACCCTTTTCTCCTCCAGAGATGTGAGTGGGTTGGGGGTGGGAACATCAGAGGGCAGAGGGTGTCTACTAATTTCCTGACCCTTCTCCCTCATCTATCCAGGTTTGATGCCCCAACTCCCAAGTCATCTAACTCAGAGGACGATCTCCCTGAAGAATACCCAGTGGTCAAAAAGATGCTTCACAGACTGACGGGTAAGGAGGGCAGAAGGGAGGGAACTAAATGAGAGGCTGTTTTCAGTTTGTTCCCTTTTCTCTCTCAAATATGATCAAGTCCTTTTTGATGTCTGTATTAGTTTCCTAGGGCTGCCATAGGAAAGCACTGCACACCGAGTGGCTTAAACAATAGAAATTTATTGTCTCATGGTTCTAGAGGCAGAAGTTAAATGATTCTAGAGGTAGAAGTCAAGGTGTCGACAGTTCCTTCTGGGGGCTGAGAGGGAGACTCTGTTCCAGGGCTCTGTCCTAGCTTCTCATAGCCTCAGGTGTTCCTTGGCCTGTGGATGGCATTCTCCCTGTCTTCACAGCATCTTCTCTCTATACACACTTGTCTTTGGGTCCAAGTTTCCCCTTTTTATAAGGACACCAGATATATTGGATTGGGGTCCACCCTAATGACCTCATTTTAACTTGATTACCTGTGTAAAGATTCTATTTCCAAATACAGTCAAATTCTGAGGTATTGGGGGGACTTCACAACTTTCTGGGGGGGGGAACACAATTCAACCTATAACAAGGTCTACCCTTCATTCCTCATATTCCAGCTATTCTCTCCTCTTACCTGTTCATACACTCACACAACAGACCCCTGGGGGTCAGCTGCTTCTGGGGAATCCCTGCTGCCACCACTTCTCATCACTCCCTTCCAGAAGTGTCCCAGGATTCCCGCGTCTCCTTGCCCCTGAGGCTCTGGGCCTTCTCTGCAGCTTCTGGGGAGTTCCTTCCATCACTTCCAAGGCTGCCCTCTGCCCTTCTTTAAACTGCCTAGAGAAGGTGCTCCTCCCTCTTGGTCACCCACCATCCCACCCAACCCAGATTGCTTCTAGCACCCCTAATCCAGAAATCTTTCCTCAAAGCACCCCATACACACAAGGCCAATGATTAGTTCTTTCTGGTCCCTTTGGCTATCACCACCTTCTCTCTCCTCTGCCCTGCCCTCCCTATAGAAATAGGCCTGTCTACTCCCACCTGTTCCTGCGGGTGGTGGGCTGGTTTCTCAGGATACTTTGGATTTCTCCCTCTGGCCCTCCCCTCTATCACGTGGGGTGCTGGTATCTGGTATCAGTCTTCCTCTTTAGCTCCATCTTCTCCACCCTGTTGACCCAGCTCCCCCCCCCCCCCCCCGCCCCAGATACTACAGATTGAGGTATCAGTCCACACCCTCCCTAGAAGTCAGACGAGCCTCACTCTTCCGCCAAGCCCACAAACCCGGGCAACCCCTCCTTCAGTCTCTGCGCTGTGCCCCCTGGCCTGGGCCAGCAGGGTCCTTCTCCAAGTCCAATTCTCCAGAAGGAAGTGGCCCATCAGCGCAAGTTGGGTCTTGCCCAAGCCTGCTCTTCATATGCCTTCACCCTCTTTGGTCCTACAGCCGCCTTTTGAGCTGCTGTGGGCCTCTTGTGTACTCTCCGCGCATCCTCTCCATCCTATCCCTCCTCTGACTCGGAAAGCCCGCTCACGCGGTCCTACCCCTGCTTTCTCCTCTCCAGCCGACCTGACCCTGGATCCTGGCACCGCTCACCGCCGCTTGCTGGTCTCCGCGGACCGCCGCAGCGTCCGACTGGCCCCACCGGGGACACCCGCACCCCGCGACGGCCCGGCGCGCTTCGATCAGCTCCCGGCGGTGCTGGGCGCGCAGGGCTTCGGGGCTGGCCGCCACTGCTGGGAGGTGGAGACCGCGGACACCGCCTCGCGCGGAGACTCTTCCGGGGAGGATGAGGACGACGGGGAGAGCCGCTATGCCCTGGGCGCGGCCGGGGAGTCGGTGCGACGCAAGGGCAAAGTAGGCCTATGTCCCGCGGGGGCTGTGTGGGCCGTGGAGGGTCGCGGCAGCCGCCTATGGGCGCTCACAGCCCCGGAGCCCACCCCGCTGGGCCGGGCCGGGCCCCAGCCGCGGCGCATCCGCGTGGACTTGGACTGCGAGCGGGGCCGCGTGGCCTTCTACGACGGCCGTTCCCTGGACTTGCTCTTCGCCTTCCAGGCGCCCGGTCCCATGGGTGAGCGCGTCTTCCCGCTGCTGTGCACCCGCGACCCCCGCGTCCCCCTCTGCCTCCTGCCAGCGGAAGGCTGAGAAGCTCACCCACAACTCCTATTCTGGCTTGGTCCGAAATAAGGCTGCTTCCTCTTGGGCACGGAAATCCTTACTCATTCCAGGCATCATGTCCACGCCCATTGCCGGTGTATTGATAAGCACCCCCCCAACTACATTGTCTGTTTTCTCCCAGATAGTTAGGACCTCAACCGGCCTCCAGTTTCCACATCCATGCCCGAGGCTTAATTCATTCCTGCCCCCCGCGCCGCCCCCCCCCCAAATCTTGGGATGCTTTTCTCCCTTGGTTACCCCAGTACTTCCCAAGGGATCTCTCCCCTTCTATCTTTCCCAGGCCTGAATTGGGGAACAGGTCCTGCCCCATCAGTACTGGTAATTGGCCCACGTTTAATACACAGAGGCCCTGCCGGTCAAACATTTACCTCCCACCGCTGCCTCTCCTCCTGGCAAAGAAGGGCCCAGTGCCCTCTCCACAGGTCTGAGGCTTGGGCTTCCCTGCCTCGTCCATTCTGAGGTTTCTCCTCAAGAGAAACAAAAGCCTCCTCCCCCAGAACAAGAGGCTTGACTCTGGCCTGGGCCTTAGGGCCCTCTTTCTGGGGGAGATGGGGGCAGGCCCGTTCTACTCCACCATGGCGGCTTGCTATGCTTACAGCCTTTTCCCATTAAGAATGTTCTTAAAACCTCCCCCCTGCACATACTCACAACAAGCAACCAATGGTGCTACCTCTCCTTTCCTCAACCTGGGAATGGCCCAGACACCCCAAATTCACCCTTGTATATAGCCTCACTTCTTTCCCCATTTGTATAAATGGGCCCGTATTTAACACATGTTGTGATGTTGGGTTATTTATTTTGTGCATCTGTGGCAATAAATGAGATCTCAGTGGTGGTATGGATTTGACTGATCTCTGCAACTGTGCATGGCAAGAGGCCTGGAAAATGATATCCAGATCCCAGTAAGGGGTGGGGAAGGCCAGGACATCTGGGCTGGCAGAGACATCAAAGCCTAGGAAGGAAGGGTTGAGAGTGCATCTCTTTGCTCCCTCCCTGTTCCTTCCTCTCCCAGGGACCCAGGCCCCTGGGACCGTGTTGGATCTGTCTCCTAAGCTGGAAGACCAAAGTCTGAGTAGATAGTTAGCTCTAAGTGACCAGTCTTGAAGCCAGCTTTGTCAGAAACCCTAGGTCACACGAGAAGAGAGAGGGGAGAGGACATGATTATTTCTTTTTCCATTTCCCATTCTCCCAAGGTGAGAATGACAAAGACCTCTCTCTCTCCTAACTCCTCTTAAGGGCATGATGGGAGTGGGCAGGAGAGGAGGGAAAGGGCTAGGAGCCCTGAGGTCTCACATAAGACCTCACATCCCACAGGCAAGGACTAAGAGTTAGGATGACATAAATACATTAGTGGAAAAGCTCTAAGCCAGGATTAACAAGCATAGCGGGGGCAAGATTGCCTGGAATCTGACTAGGACCCTGGCAGTGAAAGCTGGGGCTGTTGGAAACCCAATTTAACTGTTTGGAACTCAAGTAGAGAGTGCAAGGGGCCAAGATAATTAGATCACAGGACAGGTAGTTTGGCAGTGAGAACAAAGGGAAAAGACTGGGACCAAGATGCCTGGATCCCTGAAGAGAGGAGGCAGAAATGAGGGCTGGGGGAACCCAGATGCCTGGGTTCTGGAATAGCAGCAAGTCAGAATTCCAGGATCTCTGTCCACCCTCCTCCCCCTCTTCCCTCTATCAGGCAGAGGAGAGGGGAGGAGGGGGCTGGAGAAGGGATCAAACCATGGGTTTAGTCCCCGAGGAGCCACATGAATACATTCAGGGCCAGACAGACACAGGAATGGTGGGGGAGAGAGGAATTTAGTGCTGCATTGGCCCTGGAGGGGGCTGGGAGGGGTCAGGAGGCTGGGGAGGGGTGGTGGGGCTTGGTCCCGGGGTTGCATGACGCCGTCCTTTGCGGTGGCCCCGTACACAGTGTGTATGACCACAGCCCTCCTCTTCCTCCTCATCACTCTCCGTGGAGCTCTCGCCAAAGGCCCGAGGTTTCTCATAAATACAGCAGCCTGGATTTGGAGGGAGGAGCCCAGTTAAAAAGGAGGAAGAGATAAGATTGAGCATCAGTTCCATTCCCATTGGATCTCAGTAAAAATCCCTACTTTCACCATTTTCTCCTTCTACCTTCCAGGAACCAACTTCCCCAGGCCCACACTCTGGGACTCAGACACCCAACTCCCTCGTCCTTTCCAGCCAGGAATCCAAAGCTCCACTTCTCCCACCTCAGATACCTCTTGACTTCAGGCCTTGGCACATCCCAATTCAAGCCTCTCCTTACCTCTTTTCCTCTAACTTTAACCTTCTCTCCCTGATACTGGACCACCAGGACAGCCACAGGATTGTGAGTATCTGGGGGCTTCGGGAAGGTCAGCGAATGTGAGAAGGCAGCAGACATGCTGAGGGGAGCCAGGACTCCAGGGTTACCGTGGGCCGACAATTACTCACATTTTGATGAGCGGCGGCCCATGTGTTCGTTGTCCACAGTGTCACTCGTCCATTCCACCTTTTTCTCTGGCTTCCGTTTCCGAAGTTTGATGGTTAGGCTCCGGTTCTCCTGGAACGTTAAGAAGGATGGGCATACCTAGCTAGTCCCCTCCTATTAACCTTTCCCACTTCCTCCCGGGGGCCTCCTCTCTTCCCTTCCCCAACTCAATCAGGATCAGACATAGTGCCAGAGGAGCTGAGTGCTGGGAGAAGATAAAATAGAACAGATTTTTGGCCTCAGGGAGTCCCTTGAGGAATCATGAAGTATTATTTCCTGTTCTTGGTAACCACTAGTATACAGAGAAGATACAATTCCTAACCTAGGAAAGGTCCCAGCAAATCTTCAAAGGAAAATATAAACCTCGCTGTTTCTCCGTCTTCCTCCCCAAATCATCCTTGGTGGTATTAATACATGGAAATTATTTTCTCAGTCACCAATGCCTAATCTTTGATCTCCCTTTCTTTTTTCCAGACCCACTATTCTTTTTCCCATTAAAGAAAGGACTCTGTTCTCACCTCTCTCATCCTCAAGCCCAGCCCTCCCCACTTGTTATCCACCTATCCCCCAGCATTCTGGCATCTCTAGTAACTATTACTCTAAACTCCCTTAGTCCAAGGGTTATTAAACCCAACACAACCTTCTCCCTTTGAAGGAAACTTAAGTTGTTTTTGCAAAAATGCTACATTTTTCTCTATTTATATCTCCTCTGATTTTTCAGAATACTATCTTAATCTTCCTTTTCTTGTTCCCCCATTCCCTCTGCTTCCTTTTACAATCATCCCTTCAACAAATATTTACTGATAAGTATGCTTCCAGTCAAATTCCCCTGCAGCTGGCCTCCAACCATGCTTCCTCACACAGCCCTTCATTTCCCCCCAGCACATCCCTTGCTCCTTAATCTCCAAATTCCCGTTCTTTCATTACTTATACACACCACCACTCCAAGCAGCATCACCTATATCCTAACTCTATTGCATGTCTCTTGACCAGCCACCTGCACCAACTCTGACACACCCAAAATCTCCCAATACCTTGAGATTCTCCCAACCCCACTTCCTCCCATATCCCCAGGCCCAGCCCCTCCAGCAACTCTCCAAAGCCCTATCCCTTCCCTCCCGGTATCTCCCCAACCCGTAAACAGCACCGCCCCCCGCCTTTCTCACGGGCTCGGTTGTCACGGTAACCGTTGTCTCAGTGACGGTCTCACTCAGCCCGGCCCCTGCCTCCGCCATGGCTAAGGCTGAAGAGAGGGAGGAGGGGAGGAAGGGGGATGAGGCACCCTTCTGTCTTTTCTGTGTCTCTGAGGTCTAAGAGAATCGGTATCGGATTCAGATTAGTAGCCAGGATCCTCCACCTTCTTTTTTCCCCCTCCTCCTGGGCCTCCGCTGCCCCACCCCTGGGGATAACCTGTCCAACCCCACTTCCGGATCTCCGCTTCCGGGTGTGACGCATTCTGTGGTCCCCCTTTTCTCTTCCTGGCACTAAATGCGTCAAAGCTCAAGGTCGCCGGATTAGTTCCGCCGTAATGTGACAGTGCGCAGGCGCCGCAAGGAGGCTACGCAACTTTGGCGGAAGGGGCGTCACTGCGATATGGGAGCAGGGGCGGGGCGATCAAGGGCAGCACGCTCATGCACCACAGAGATTGAGCAGGAACCTGCGGTCAAGGAGGGTAGAGTCGGGCTTCGCGCTGCAGACTGGTTACCGCACGTGGTTCAGATGTCCAGTAGCTGAGTCCATCCCACCCCCATCCCTGGCTGTGTGGGAGCGCGGAGAAAACTAAGGGGCAATAGTAATGATCCTACCACGGCCTAGCTTCGTCTTCTTATTGTTTCGTCTGGGAATTAGAGAATCGAGACCTGGGAGCAGTTACAAACAAACTTGATTAAGAATCTGGGTTGAGCTTCCCTCGTGGCACAGTGGTTAAGAATCCGCCTGTCAATGCAGGAGACACGGGTTCGAGCCCTGGTCCGGGAAGATTCCACATGCCGCGGAGCAACGAAGCCCGTGCACCACAACTACTAAGCCTGCACGCCACAACTACTGAGCCTGCATGCCGAGAGCCCGTGCTGCGCAATGAGAAGCCCATGCACTGCAACGAAGAGTAGCCCCAGCTCGCTGCAACTAAAGAAAGCCCAAACGCAGCCAAAAAGAGAAAAACAAATACCGTATGCAGCCAAAAATAAAATTTAAAAAATAAACAAATTTATTAAAAAAAAAAAAAAAAGAATCTGGGTTTTAATCCTCGCCCTGTGCTTGTAGGTGTTCGAGCAGGGCACATGCGCCTTCAACTTGGATTTTTTCCTTTCACTGTGCTGTAACTTGAAGATGGAGGCGTATAAAACACTCAGACCCTGCGTTTTAGCTCCCAGTCTAATGGGAAAGACTGGCATAAATACTAACAGAAATATAAGACATTGGAATATTAACATAGATGTAAGTCTCATCTGTGAAACTGAATTTAGTTACATACTGCCTACCCTTGCTCTGGGGTGGAGATGAGTAAGATTAAGCACAGAAGTTGTCATAAATTACAATATAGGCCAGTTTATAAGATAAAAATATGTGTATGTTTCTCAGGGAGCACAAGAGTGGCAAAAAGAGAACAGGAAGGCAGGCAAATGGGCTTTTTAGGTAAAGAAAGCAGCTTACAAAGTCGTAGTTGTCCGCACTGAAGGAAATGCAGTTTCGTACTGAAGGGATGTAAGGGGAGTGCCAAATGGTGATTGACAGGTGGGCGTGGTTATATAAGACGCCCTGTATGCTTTGCTAAGAAACTTGCACTTTATCCAGTTGGTGAAAGGCTTAAAGCAGGGTAGAAACATGAACAGATTTGTTTTAGATTTCAGGAGTGAGGCAGGAAAGTCAATTACCAGAACTGTTCAAACATACAGTGGAGAAAACTGCCCTGCCCATCCCTCCAAGTTGCTGTGGGATCAAACAAGATAGTGTATGTTAGAGAGCTCACAATATATAAAGGGCCGCACAATTACAAGATAATCGTTACCATCACCTCTTGGTCGCCATTTAAACCAAGGAATGCAGGAATCAGCATTCCCAGACTGAAATTTGAATGTTTATTGTGCCTGGACTAAGCATTTGCTTCCCTTTTAAGTTTTTGTTTTGAACTGAAAAAAGCAAGATACAACTCAGCATGTATAGTAAATCCCATTTAAAAAAAAAAACAAATATCTCTGTGGAATGGGATTCCTTTTGATTTTTACTTTTTTCTTTCTACCTTTCTATATATGAATCTATTACAATGTAAAAAATATATATATATTACATTTATCTCAAGAGCAATAAAAAAATTTCCAAAATGTCCACCTGTATCTCAGAGTGTCAGACTTTTTATTGTCCAGACTTACATATCAACTGAATCTGGTTAAGTTTTCTGTTGAATCTCCCACTATCCAAACTCCCACTCTTTGTTTCCCTAAACTCAGGAACCAAATAGATTTAGATAATGAGGGAGTACTTATAATTGCCTTTTTTTTTTTTTTAATTTATTTATTTTATTTTTGGCTGTGTTGGGTCTTTGTTGCTGAGCGCAGGCTTTCTCTAGTTGCGGCGAGCGGGGGCTACTCTTCCTTGCGGTGCACGGGCTTCTCATTGTGGTGGCCTCTCCTGTTGCGGAGCATGGGCTCTAGGTGCGCGGGCTCAGTAGTTGTGGCTCGCGGGCTCTAGAGCACAGGCTCAGTAGTTGTGGCACACGGGCTTAGTTGCTCCGCAGCAGGTGGGATCTTCCCAGACCAGGGCTCGAACCCGTGTCCCCTGCATTGGCAGGCGGATTCTTAACCACTGCACCACCAGGGAAGCCCTAGAATTGCCTTTTTATATTAACCTCATTCCTGGCTCCATTTTTTTGTCCTTGTTTTTTGTTTTATTTATTTTTTCCCCTTTTTCTTTTTGTTGTACTAATTTATATTCTTTTTTTGTAGCTGATATATTTGTTGAAAGGACAAATATATCTCTCTAAGCTAATATAAATTTCTTTTGGAAGAAGACAGATTATAAATAACATACATACGTCTGGCTCTTATAGAAAACTATAACTTTAATAAAGGAAACTCAACTAGAGTAGGAGTACTCTGGGGACAATGGTAATCCCCACATGATGATCTGCTTTTCCTCTGGGAGCAAAACACTGCAATCAGGAGACGGACAAAGGATCTAAGAACCCAATATCTTTCACCTTCCAAGGAAGAGAAGGAGAGATTGTTGAGTCGCTCAGAAAAAAAATCAAGAGTCTTCCTTCTCCTGGAACCTATAGAGAAAGAAAGGACTTGTTATATTGACCAAAGGAAGAGGTTCTAGCAGTGTAAGATAAGACAATCAATTAAATAATCAAGAAAGACTTTCATTTATGACCGTGGAGGACTAGCTCCCCTAAACAACCCTCCACAAATTCAAGACAACTAAAAATGCTGGGATTAAAAATATATCTTGCAAATTATGAAGTATGCCAAGATTTCTTAGGAAAACAAAAAGCACTAGCCATAAAAGAAAAAAGGATAAAGTAGACCTCATAAAAATTAAAAACTTCTGGTCATTAAAAAAAATAAAAAGTTAAAAAAACAAATAGGTCAGACTGGGAAAAAAATATGTGCAAAAGGCACATCTAACTATAAATATTTTTAATCCATTGGTGAGAAGGCAAGAAAGTAAAGGCAACCTTCACACTGGCTCAAATGATATAAAACCAGGAATCTAGACAGGTAAGTTAAAGCTGAAGCCCCTGCTACCATGGTTCCCTTGCTGTTTTGATAGCCACATGGGTGAACTAGAGACAAACCTACAATGTCTGATAGGAGATACTCTGAATAAGTTTGAGACCCCCAAAGGGCTACCCCTTTGTATAAAAGTGAACAAGAAAAAAAAAAAAATCCAACTCTTCAGAAGAGGAATTTGACTGTCTCACTAGGTAGAGGGAGAAAAAAAAAATCTCCCCTGAGAATTTCTAACCAAAAGCTGGCCTTTACATTGGATTTGCAGTCCAAATTCATACTACCTATGTGCTCCAAAAAACATGAAGCTGAGAATTTATTTAAAGTGATTCTAGCTTGGTAGCACCTCAAGGCACCTGAACAGGAAACACAAATGCTAAGAGTACAGCTTTCACCCCAGGCCTCAAAGAATTCCGTAGTCCAAATTCTAAAAAATCTGAGCTTATCATCAAAAATCACAAAACAAAAAAAGCACCATGAGAGAGTTAGTAGAAATAAAAGATGGCAGCATCAGACCCAAAAAAACTGTGGGTATGAGAATTAGCAGATAGAATATAAATATCATGTTTAGTATATTTAAATGTAATATATATTTTAAGAATAAAAGGAACAATTTAAAATATGATTAAAGAAGTGTGAATTATTAAAAATGAGGAGGGGATTTGAAAAATAATCAAGTAGAACTCAAAAAAAATTTTTTTAAGTAACAATAATTGAAATAAACTGAAGACAGAATTAGTGAACCAGAAGAAAGACCAGAAGAATTTACCCAGAGGCAGAATAAAAAGAGATGGAAAATATAAAAGACAGGGTGAGAGAAATGGAGGATAGAAGATAAGGTCTAATAAACAACTAATTAATTAGAGCTCCAGAATGTGAGAATTGAGAACATAGGGGAATGGCAGTACTCAATGAGATACGGCTGATAATTTTCCAAGGTTGCTGGAAAAAAAAATCAATTCTTACTTTCAGAAAGCCCAACAAATCCCAAACACATAAATAAAAGAAAGCCACATCTTGATATATTGTAGTGAAACTGCAGAACACCAAAGAGAAAGAGGAGTTCTTAAAACTATTCCGTGTTCTTTAAATCACTCAAGAGTAATTCTCACCAAAGTAAAACTACCTTGAGTGCAGTGGAAGATTCCAACATAACACACTGATCACCAAGCAATACTTGCCTTCTGTATTTTTTTCTTTCCTTTTAAATATCTTAAAAGCTTTAATTCACTGGGTATAAAAAGGATAAGAAAAGTGTAATTAAAAAAAAAAGACCACAAATCTCCCTATTACTTAAACTGTACAGAAATGAGGGATGGAACCAAAGGAAACAACTGTTTATTCAGTACAAAAAGTAAATCGCTGGATTTGTTTAGGTAGCAAACAGACTGAGAAAGGGCAGAGGGGAGGGAAAGGATACGCACTTGCAGTTGGTACAGGTGTAGAAGACGGTCTGCCCTTCATCAGCGGAGCGCATCTGTCTGGTGTGGTATGCCATTCCCTCGTGCCCACATCGAGAGCAGCGCCTGTCAACCTGGGAAGCAACTGGTGGGTTAATAATTCCCCCTACTGATCACAGACATCAGGCTATCACACTCCTCAGACACTGCTGTTTTAAAGACCCCTCTTCCCTCTTAGAATTGGGTACAAAACACTCCAGATCTGTGCAATCCCCCCTCCATTTCTTTTCCACCCTCCTAACGGGGCCAGTCCTCCATGTCACTCACTTACCACGGGTCCCTGGAACTCAGGTCCTTCCTCCATCGACATGGGCATGGCTGTTCCCAGTTTGTGGAACACAACTGAGGTCTTCACAACCTTCGCCTCAAAGTCTGCGCAGGCAGTAAGAGTTGGTTGTGGAGAGGGCTGACACCCACAACTCCCTCTCGGTTAGGCCAGGAGGCCTTATATTCTTCCCTTCAGGTTTCGACCCAAGACCAAAAGTGCCTGATACCCTGCTTTAGGGTCCCCCTCTTCAATCCAACCGATCTTGAGGTCCTAAAGCCTCTGACCCTTCCACGCTGGGCCCTCTGCCGGGGCCGCTGCGTACGAGCCCCTCACCTCGCACGTTGATGGAGAAGCCACAGCGAGTACACGCGACCGTATCCTGAGCTCCGGGAAGAGGCAGGACCGAGCCGCAATCCGGACAGAAATCCAGGTCAGACTGAAAGCTGGAGCAGGTGCTGGCGAGGTCCATGATGGACAGGTGGTCGAGGGCTGGGAAGGGGACGAGAGTATTAATAAAAGAAAGAGAGTAACTCCCTCCCCACTGAAGCGTCCTTCATACTCTGTCCCTGGACCTAAGCATACAGAACCCGAGCCCTTCTCCCACGCACACCTTGGGCCTCTGCGACCAAGGAGCCCAAATATCCGGAATTCCAAGCCCGGGTCCGGTACTTCGACTTAGGGGCTTATCTGGGGCTGGCGTGAGGGACCAGCCAGCTCCGCGGGCTAGAGGGCCAGCTCTACGCTGCAGCGGAGCAGTGACAGCACGGCGGGCTAGAGCGTCGATGCGTCCCGCCTCACGATTGGCTGTGACGTCATAATTAATCGCAAACGTGGTCCCGAGAGCCTGGAGAGGGGGAGGAACCTCTCTGAAGGAAAGTTTTAGCGCCGCCTTCAGCCTGGTTCTGTGATGTCGGCTAAGGAAACAGGTGATTGAAGATGCGCCTCCGGTTATTTTTCCCCTCAGGACCCAGTACTGGGGTGTTTATTTTACTGGTCTCGAATTTTAAAGGGACGCAGTTGCGGGGAGCGTTTCTCCTGAAAAATCGTACTAACCTTACTGAATACTAATTTCTTTGGACTAGAGAACTACTACTTCCTCCGTTCCCGAGTTGATATTTTTCTTTAGCTGCCGGGCAGTGGTTAAAAACAAAGCGAAACATTCTGGGAGTTACAGTTCTAGCGCTCCTTGGACCTCGCGGTCTAAGCAAGGGCTCTCTGCAGAGCCCCTCCTGGCTCGCGTGCTTTCGGGACTGTTCTGGGCCGTTGGAAGGGGTGAGTCGACTTCTTACGGGGCAGGAAGTGGAGAGGGTGAAGGCGGAGGAGGAACATCTAGTCCTTAGGCACGATAGGAAACAGGGATGAAGTAGGACACTTGGGAAGGGGCTCAGGACTTTGGAGGTGGCGGAGCAGAAGAGGTTGGGACTCCTTCCTCTTTAGATGCCTGCCAGATGAGGGAAGTTAGCATTAGTCAAGGGAGCAACCTTGGGTAGGATTTCAGTAAGACTTGGTCGAGTTTGGCTTTCAGTTGCGGACCCCCTTCCACCTTGCCCCCGCCTCCCATGGACCAACTCTACTTCATCATCGTCATCCCTTAGGTGGACAGCTGACATTTCTCTGATCTTTTATAAAACATGAGGACAAGTATTTTTTAAATCTTGCTATTTTAATTCATCTGTAAGCTACCATCTAAAGTATAGAATCTGGGCTTCCCTGATGGCACAGTGGTTAAGAATCCGCCTGCCAATGCAGGGGACACGGGTTCGAGCCCTTGTGGGGGAAGATTCCCACATGCCGTGGAGCGACTAAGCCCGTGTGCCACAACTGCTGAGCCTGCGCTCTGGAGCCTGCGAACCACAACTACCGAGCCCGCGTGCCGCAACTACTGAAGTCTGCATGCATTAGAGCCCGTGCTCCGCAACAAGAGAAGCCACCGCAATGAGAAGCCCACGCACCACAACAGAGAGTAGCCCCCCGCTCGCCGCAACTAGAGAAAGCTCGCGTGCAGCAATGAAGACCCAATGCAGCCAAAAATCAATAAATAAAAAATAAAGTATAGAGTCTTTTTTTTAAAATAAATTTATTTATTTATTTATGGTTGAGTTGGGTCTTCGTTGCTGTGTGCGGGCTTTCTCTAGTTGCAGCAAGCAGGGGCTACTCTTCGTTGTGGTGCCTTCTCTTGTTGCAGAGCACGGGCTCTAGGTGCGCCGGCTTCAGTAGTTGTGGCGCTCGGGCATAGCTGCTCCGCGGCATGTGGGATCTTCCCAGACCAGGGATCCAATCCGTGTACCCTGCATTGTCAGGTGGATTCTTAACCACTGCGCCACCAGGGAAGTCCCTGAAGTATAGAATCTTGTTGTCCTGAAGGGACAGCTTCTAGATGAGTTTTCTAGTTCGCTTCCCGTCCCTCCAGCCCCGCTCAACCTGATAGTTGTGCTAAGCTCCTTACATATAAAAGTTGTGGAGCCATCACTGTTTTCTCCTTTGAAAGAGACAAGCTGTGATCTCTCCTAGAGAGAGGCTTTGATCTACTTCTCTCTGCAATAATGGAAACACTCACAGTAGTGAGGGGATTAAAACTCTGAGCAAGCTACTGGAGAGTGACAAGCCTCATAATAATTTGTCCTACAAGGAGAGGTCTGTTGCTGAGCCCGTGATGGTAGGCAAGTTTTTATTCTCTCTTCTCTGTGTGTCTTTCGCCTTTGAAAGTGGAAATTGAAATTAGCCGTCTTTTCTCCCCAACTTTCCTTTTAAAGTTTGACAAAATTCAGTGAAGATCCACCATGAGTTGAATACTGTCCTAATGCAGTAAAGGAACTAAGCATTATAAGGCATGGCCCTTTCCCAACAAAAGCTCACAATCTGTTCAGTTCGTATTTATTAAGCACTTATGTCAGTCTTCGAGCTGAAGTTGGGGCTGCAAAGCTGAAAACTACGGTCTCTGACCTTAAGGAGTACAAATGAGTAATTAGAATGCAATGAAAGTACACTTATAGGACAAAATGTGAGAGCCCAGGATAGGCATATAAAACAAATAGGCCTGTATACTACAAAGAGGACTGGTAAATGTTTTAATAAAAAGATACAGTGTTATGGGGAATGTAAGAGAGAAAGATACTCAGATATTATGTGATGAGGATAATCACCAATCAACAAATCATTAATTTTGAGAATTTGGGATTACAGACTCTAATGTTAAGTACTGTGCTAGATACTATGTACAGAGAAATAAAAGTAAGGTGGTCATATTTTTAAAATCTCAAAATAGGTATATGTAGTCAGGCAAATAAGAATATGCCCAAAAGGTCAGTGAGGTCCAGTATTTGTTATCAGATCCTTTCTGATATGATAGATAGATCATTGTATTTG
Source organism: Eschrichtius robustus (assembly GCF_028021215.1). Classification (NCBI taxonomy): domain Eukaryota; kingdom Metazoa; phylum Chordata; class Mammalia; order Artiodactyla; family Eschrichtiidae; genus Eschrichtius; species Eschrichtius robustus. The sequence continues at coordinate 85,899,155 of NC_090835.1, forward strand.
TAGATTGAAAAATTATAGTTCCAACTCTTTATGAGTCTGAATTTCATTATCAAAATGTTAAAAGTGATATATGGATACAGATAGCACAGTGGAAACCATGATTTTCAAATGAGTTGTAGAAATAAAACATGTGTGTTCATATTCATAGTGTGGCAAAAATCACTGTTACATAGAGTAGACTGGAAAGACTTTATAGTCAGGGCTTGACCTGTGGAGGATGGATACCATTTACTTTTTAATTTTTTTAATTTTTATTTTATTTTATTTTTTTGGCTGCATTAGGTCTTTGTTGCTGCACGTGGGCTTTCTCTAGTTGTGGCGAGCGGGGGCTACTCTTTGTTGCAGTGCGCGGGCTTCTCATTGTGGTGGCCTCTCGTTGCGGAGCACAGGCTCTAGGCACATGGGCTTCAGTAGTTGTGGCAGTGGGCTCAGTATTTGTGGCTCATGGGCTCTAGAGCGCAGGCTCAGTAGTTGTGGCGCACGGGCTTAGTTGCTCTGTGGCATGTGGGATCTTCCCGGACCAGGGCTCAAACCCGTGTCGCCTGCATTGGCAGGCGGATTCTTAACCACCGTGCCGCCAGGGAAGCCCCAACTGCCGTTTATTGAGAACTTACCGTATATCAAGCATTTTGCCAGGCTCTTTAATCTAATTCTCATTTGTTCTTTGTAACTCCAAGAGGCAAATTTTGGTCTTATATCTCCATTTTGTAGATGAGGAAACTGATTTAGAGAGAGATTAAGTTACTTGCCCTGAGTCACACACTGGGAAGTGGTGGAATTAGGATTCAAGCATAGCCCTGTAAGGCTTCAAAGCCCATGCTCTAAACCATAAATGGTATAAATAAAGGCATAGAGATGAGATGCCAGGCATCCTCAGTGGCTTAAATACGACCTCACAGTGAGCTCAGATTAGACCAGGGATGACACACAAAAAGTTGGTAGTCTTCACTTGTGTTGCCATCAGCCTGTCCTATAAATAAACCCAGAGTAACCACAGAGTCTCATTCCAAGTGGATCAACAGGGAATGGTCTCATAATGGACTTAAGGTGAAGGATGATTGGCAGAATAAGGCAGGCAAGCAGAGGGGTGGGCAGTCAAATAAGAACAGAATTTCAGAACGAAAGATTATAGGGCAGAGATGCTGTATGTGGTGACAGAGGCAGAGAGGGCCCGGATCAAGAAACTGCACAAAGAGAATGAATTGATAACACTGAAGTCTAGAATTATCTCAGAAGACAAAGGAGGCAGCGGGACTGAGCAATCTGTCATAGATGTGCTTGGGCAAAGCTTCACCAAGGAGCCTGTCTCTTCCGTTGCCCAATCCCTGGTACAGGATTCAGAATGGTTCATGTTGAGTCCACAGGAGAAGTATGCTTTAAGTTTATATGAAAGGATTATGGTTGGTCCTTTATATCTGAGGGTTCCCCATCCGCAGATTCAACTAACTGTGGGTGGAAAATATTTGAAAAAAAAAAAACTCCCGAAAGTTCCCAAAAGCAAAACTTGAATTTGCCACTTACTGGCAACTATTTACATAGTGTTTACATTGTACTTACGACTATTTACATTGTATTTACAACTATTTACATAATATTTACATTGTAGTAGGTATTACAAGTAATCGAGAGATAATTTAAGGTGTACAGGAGAATGTGCTCAGGTTGTATGCAAATACTGTGCCATTTTATATAAGGGACTAGGTCATGGATTTTGGTATCTGGGGTGGGGGTGGTGAGTCCTGGAACCAAGGGACCTTGGTGGGGGTGTCCGTGGATACCGAGGGATGACTGTATGTACTCTTATTTATATGTTCTTATTAAAAGAGCATTCATTATTCGTTACCATAGGAATGTAGTGGTTTCCCATTGGGAAATGGCCCTGCTGTAGTCCTACCTATTACCAGGTTTTTTCTTTCTGAGGGAAATACCCTTGGCCATGACCAAAACAATTGGGTTTTTTGGTTCAGTCAGTATGAGAGCAGATTTGTTCTGACATCTCTCACATTCTAATCTACCTTTGCTTTTTTGTCTTACAGATTGGCCTGGGCTAAAGTATCTAAAGACCCTAGGATTGCTGCAGGTCAACAGTCCCCACTGGAGAAAAAAATCTTGGTAAATAAATTATCTTAACATCATACAGTTTGAAATGACTAGGAGAAGGAAAGTTAGGTTTAAAACCCTTCCGTCCAAGTGACACTTTCCAGTAGTGTGTCCACAGTGGCAAATGTTTTCCAGTTAAATCTTTACTTGCAAAACAAAGTATTATTTTTAAAACTCCCAACCCTATGTTTTTAAAAAACTAGTTACTGATTTTGGTGGTGAGAACTCCAACTTTCAGAGCTCACAGGCTCACCTAGGAATGATAGAAGTAAAATCACTATTACTCCGAAATTAATGAAAGACCATGGTCCTTTCTTGGTGTCAATAGTGAGCGTAAGCTCCTGTTTAAATATGTTCAAAGTAAAAAGATGGTCATATTTTAAAATTCTGTACCTCACTTTGACAGAATCTAGGTGGCGTGCATACAACAGCAGCAAGACAACTGATAATTCAAAAATATCAAGAGGAGTATGAAACACTCTGTAGGGAGCAAGGTCTTTCTCTTGACTACTGGCTTGCCAAAGCAGAGTCTTATTATAATAAAAGAATAATGGAAATGATGAAAGAACAAGAGACAGGCAATGAAATCAAGAAGAGATTGGAGGGGAAAACAACCCAAAGCATAGAAGGACAAAAACGATATTATTTGGTACCTGAGAGAGAAGTGAAACATGTAGAAATGCACATATATCGAGCAGGACAGGTCGGAGAGTTTAAGAATAAAACATTTAGACAATTACCACCACGCCCTACTGAAATAAAATTGCCCAAAATTGTGCCAGAAGTACACGGCATCCAGAACGCACAGAGAAGAAAGCAGGTAAATGAGAGGGAACAGATGCAAATTAAAGCTCACCAGGAACGCATGATTCGAGGGAGAGAACTTGTACAGCAAAAACTCAAGGAAGGAATCTTGAGAAAAGACCAGAGCCTGCCTCCTGTACGTGAGAAGCATGAGAGTGTAAAGAAAGAGATAAAAGAGTATGAAAGTGTTATTGCATATCCACTTTTCCAGCCATGCAGTAGCAGTCGGATTAAAGTGAATATTCTTATGGAAAAGTCTCAGAATAGAGAAAACAATACAATTATCAAGCCATATCAAAGAAGATTCTTAACTATCCCACCCTTTTTGAGAAGTCAAATAGGAAAAATAAAAGATTCAGTGATTTCATGACAAAGTCATGTCTCTTAAATGAACCTTTTTTTTTTTTTTTTTTTTTTAATGCTAGTTCTCTTCTACAGGGTTCAGTGACTATTTTCCCATTTATATCTGATACAGAAGTGTCAGATAGTTCTGGACTTTAAAACTAGCTTGGCTAGTTTTAGTTGCCTTGTGTTTGTTCAAGTTGCTTATCCTTTTTGATGTTCATTCCTAATCTGTAAAGTGGGAAAATAATAGTTCATAGCATTTATAGGAGAATTTCATTTTTGTGAAGCATTAGCATGTATTAGATGTTTCATAAATGCTGGGTTTCCCAGTTGGAAAGACCTGGGTTGGACAAAGATGGTGAATAAGGAATTGTTCTAATCTGCCTCTTCCAGTCCCCCTGCCCGCAACCTCAAAGGTTATCTTGATGAGATTGCTATAGGTCACTATGTGGTCTTTTATTTTCCATTCATACCTGTATCGGGGAACTGCTAACCAGGCCGTAAAAGTCTAACTTGTACCATACAATTTCTCTGTATGAGAAACTTAAGTTTGAGAACCTCCTATGTACCAGGCATTGTTAGTCACTGAGATGAATAAAGAGATATCCCTGCCCTTGGCTAGTTTACAACTAGTGGCATAGATCACTCTAAAAACAGATAATAAAATAGGGTTATGATAGAGGTATGCACAGGTATGTACAGAGGAGGGACATGTGTGTACAGAGGAGGGACATCTAACCTGGCCTAGGTGAGCAGGGTGAGGAGGAAGGAGGTCAGAGAATGGAGTGTAGTAATCTCTCATGTTTCTTCCAGCTCCATATTTTGTCACTTTCAGTCACCCACTTAAGCAAGACCTTCCCAATGTTTGGATTCGCTCATAGGTAACCAAACTCACCTTCTCTCAAATAGGTGTCCTCCAAAAGTTGGGAAATTTGGGGTTCAGAATTGGTGAGTAGAGAATCAGAGAAATGGAAACTGGATGGCCTAAGGAATATTATACTTAAGTTGTGATAATCCTATGCCCACCCTTTTGTATTAGCAGGACACCCTTTACCCAGGATATTGCTAGATCAGCACTGTCCCATAGACCTTTATGCGATAATATAACTGTTCTATAGGTTTGCTCTTCAATACAGTAGCCAGCCATTTCCCACATGTGGCTACTGAGCATTTGAAATGTGGCTGGTGCACCTGAGGAACTGAATTTTTAATTTTACTTAATTTGCATTAATTTAAAATTGCTACATGTGGCAAGTGACTGCTGTATGGTACAGCATGGCACTAGATAAATATAACTCCTGTGTTCTAGACTTCAATCCCACAATCCATTTTCTGTCTTTGACAATATTTGCAGGTATAATAGATCACTGCTTACTTACATTAGTATAAGTTTAGTTTCCTTTATATTTGAGATGCTCCTTAATCCCATGAAGAGATTCAAAAAGCACTGTAGGCAAATTCTGTGTGGAAATGAGGTGGCTGAAGTTGCTTAAATTGGGTTCAGAAACTAGCCCTCCCTTTGCTCCTTCTGGAATTTGACCAGGACACATACGAAAATCTCATTCCTACCCACCTGATTTGCCTCATGCAGACTTTTTTGTCCTATCTGTTCTCTGGTCTTCCATCATCATGTTGCAGCTTTAGATTTTATACCTTGCAAAGATGTGGTTCCTCAGGATGCAGAGGCAAAAGACTTAGAAATTCAAATCAATAGGGTAATGATACAGCCTTTGAGTTGAGGGGGATTGAAAAGTAACCTAATACATAACTGTTGGTAATTGTTTACCATGAAGATATTCACTGCTGGACCATCCTTTTGACCTTTAAATGTACTCAAATCTCTCCCATCTAAATAAGCTACTACTACGTGGGAATTCCCTGGTGGTCCAGTGGTTAAGACTCTGTGCTCTCACTGCCGAGGGCCCAGGTTCAATCCCTGGTCAGGGAAAAATCCCACAAACTGAGTGGTGCAGCCAAAAAAATTTTTAAAAAGAATAAATAAGCTACTATGCTATTTCTTTGCACTCCTTTAAAGCCAAGTCCCTTAGAAAGTCTATACCAGCTCCCTGCATTCTAGTTTCAGTGCCCATCAATCCACCAAATCCCTTTTTGGGGAGTCATCAGCAAAGAGCTCCGTGTGGCTAAATCCAATGGACAGTTAAGGGTGGAACGAGAAGGAGAAGGTGCCAACAACAGGCAGAAGACCTGATAGGCATTTGGCAACAAGAGGGATCAACAATTCAAGTGTAAGAATGCATGACACAGAAAACAAGAGGCCAAGGAAGAGCAACAGTCCTTAGAAGTTGGAGATCAGGCAGGAAACCAATGGAACCCATTTAAGGAACAGGAGTAGGGTACCAAAGGAATAAGATAAACAGTTATAAGACTCAGGATAAAACACACGAATAGGAATAGAAGCACTGACAAATCCAGGACATAGAACTATTGAATTGGGTTCCACTAGGGATGGGACAAGTCTGAGTCTTAGGCTGAGCTGAGCCAATAGTTGAGGGTTAAGAAAGTCCAAAATAGAAACAAAACTTATCAGGTCACAGGGGCAGGAGACAAAGCAGATAATTACTATAACCCTCATACTGACTCAGTTACATGAGATAAGAATTTGAACTCATTAAAGCATGCTTGATATTATCTTTAACCATGGAAGTCATAGTGGCTTGAAAATTGAGCCTCAGGATATAAGGTGTACAAGGTTGGCATGTTGTTTTAAATAGAACTAATTATAAAGTCTTTCATTGGAGTAGCACTACAAATTACAGTAAGGTTGAACAGGAGTACATTTTATCCTTCAAGGGGGATGGTAAGCAGATCAGCAAGGCCATTTAGCATAGGCAAATAAAAGGCAAACCATTGCTGCGTTTCCTGGGAGGCCAAAAACATGGCACAGATTAGTTTCAAGGGGCACAATGGTATGGATGGAGAAGGCTGGGCTAGAATAACAGCACTGTACCCTACAGTGTCAACAGTGGTGAGGCGCCGCTGATAGCCCTTGAGGGGGTCAAAGAGCCAATGAAGTCCATCTGCCAGGAGCAGATGAGGACAATGCCCCTTGCTATGTGGCCTCCCTCATCGTTAAGACAAGTCAACTTTTGGCAGTAATTGCAAGTCCAAATCAGAAACTGAGTCCTTCACTGTGTGCCCAGTCTATGATGGTGAATGTCTTGCCATGTCTGGTATGATGATGGACTCAGGCAGCAGTGGGGACTGTCTTCACAAAACATGTTTCCATCAGCAGCTTGATTCCAGTCAATTCCATCAGCAACGAGGCTCTTCTTGTGGGCATTCACCTGAGTCACCCAGATGGTTAGATAAGCAGTTATGGTTTATTTCCACAGTTTGCAGCTCCAAAGACAGATGTCTCACCAGTCTAGTTTTTCAAGTGGCATACCACATAGGTAGGCAACAGCACAAGAGTCAGTAAAATTATAGGAAGGTTGATCAAAGAGGTTATTGGCGAGAGCTATGAAATGGCCTTGTGTTCTACCCACCAAGAGGAGCGACAACATCCATTTTTGGCTCTGCATCAGTGGCAATGAGATTGAATGGCTGCATCAGCCAGGGACAGCATTGGGTTTCAGCCTAGCCGAACCGCAGTGAACCAGGGCCAGGCATTTAGGGGAATCTCTGTGAACTGAGAGCCCCATGGGACCAGCAGCTTTGCTTCAGTTGGCAGAGTAGGGGATAAAGTTTTTCCCAGAGGGATATCTGCCACTTTTCCATGTAAAGTAGAGATGTTGAAGCCAGGCCAGCCACATCCTTAAATATACCATTTCCAAATGAGGATTATTGGATCCTTCCCACTTTGTTAGAAGTTGAGTCCAAGTTGGCCTACCAACTTAATGTGAGCATTAAGCTAGAGTGTCAGAAGGCCTCCATGGGTCAGGGGTTTAGTTTTGATAGGAGCCCAGTAGCAAGCTGATGCTGCTTTTCAAGATGAGTGTACCCAGTAACCATGTTAGGAAGGTGGCAGGTCCAAAACCCTAAGGGGTGCCACTGAGCACAGGCTGCCTCCATCACCATCTCCACCAGCCTACTGTCTCCATTTGACTCTGTGGGAGCCTCCTCAGCCCACCCACATGAATGGTCTGTCCACAAGGGCAGATCACAGGGTCAGGTACCTTGGGAACACTAAGAGATTTAAAACCTGCATCTGCCAGCCATCCAGTACTAACCATGGATCCAAGACTCCAGTGTACAGACTTGAAAGCAGGGGGTCTGGTTTCCTGTCCCAGTACAACCAGATGTGCACTTTGACAAGGCTCAACATCTCTGAGCCTGTTTCCTCATCTGTGAAGACAGAATAACAAATTCCTACCTCACAAGATGTTTGTGAGGATTTAATGGAGGCTATGTTTACAAGTTTTTTTTTGTAAATTGCAAAACCCCACGCCAATGTGAAATATAAAATATGATCATGATACAAAATGGTATATGGTAAATGCTAATTAAGTGGAAAGGAAATAAATGTGATTTCCATTGAGCTGATTTAAAAAAAAAAAAAAAGGCATTACTGAGAAAGGTCAAACTGGGTTTGGGTAAGTGGCCAAGGTAAGTAGAACTTTACCTGAACATGTCCTCTCTGCTCCCCTACCTCTGTCTGCTGTCATCATTTAAGTCACAGCGGTTTGCCTTCACTTTTCTTTCTTTCTCTCTTTTTAAAATGAATTTATTTTATTTTATTTATTTATGGCTGCATTGGGTCTTCCTTGCTGCTTGCAGGCTTTCTCTAGTTGCAGCAAGCAGGGACTTCTCTTCCTTGAGGTGCCTTCTCTTGTTGCAGAGCACGGGCTCTAGGCGTGCGGGCTTCAGTAGTTGTGGCGCGCAGGCTCAGTAGCTGTGGCTCACGGGCTCAGTAGTTGTGGCTTGTGGGCTCTAGAGCGCAGGCTCAGTAGTTGTGGCGCCCGGGCTTAGTTGTTCCGTGGCATGTGGGATCTTCCTGGACCACAGCTCGAACCCCTGTGCCCTGCATTGGCAGGCGGATTCTTAACCACTGCGCCACCAGGGCAGTGCTGCCTTTGCTTTTTTAAGGTGCTGTGTGCCTCCAGGTCTCTTTCTGGGAGCGCGTAAAGGTCTCATTTTTCTCCTTTGGGCTCCAGGTGATGGTGGTTGGTGATTATGTGTTTTGATCAGAGGTGATTTAATCCTTTTTTCCCCCAAGACTAAATTAAGACTGGGAATGAGATCCGAGCGCTAGGTGGGACCAGCGGCTGCAATTGGTAGGAGGAATGGGCTAGTGGGGCGGGGCGGGTCCTCGTCCTTTTAAGCTTCCTAGACTGTGAACTCTTGACCTTGGCGGGCCCACAAGCTTAACCCGGCAGGGTGCATGGTGGCCTTTCGGAAACAGGCGAGGAGAGCGGGGCCGGTGCTGGGCCCTGGTGGGGCCGGGACGGGGTCGTGGGCAGCCGGTAAATGTGCGCTGGGGTGGAGCGGGCTCGCCGCTGGCCCCTCGGAAACCCTACGTCCCAAAGTCCCGGTCCTCGGCAGCGGCGGGTGAGTAGGACAGCGGGGAGTTGAGCTCGCGGTGGTGGAAGTTAGTGAAGGGTCTTTGTCCCGCAACCTTCCGCCCCTGACCTCGGCAGGCGAGGGGAGCTTCCAACCCCTGGGGCCCATGGGGAAACCTGGGTTAGGGTATGGCCCAGGGCGCCGACCACTCCGGCCGCGTGGGGGACTCGGCGAAGAGGACGGGCTCCTGGCACGTGCTGAAAAAGTCGGGATCGCAGCAACGAAGTTTCGGGGCAGACAGGCATCGGGCAGTGCCGTCCCAGTCAACGGGACCAGTTCAGGGCACAGAAACCCCAACCAGTGGGTATTAACGAGCGTGCCACGCAGTGGTGAGCGAAACTCTCCGTCCCTGCCCGCGGGAGGCCCCGAGACCGGAGTGTGGGGCTGCGCGCGCAGTGACGGGAGGTACGCCCTGTGGGCTCGCGATCTGGTCCGGCAGAGCTGGGCAGGAGCTGCAAAGGGTCCTTGAGGGACAGAGCAGAGACCCGAAGACCGGGTGAGAAGGGCAAATGCCCGAGGGTCGTTTTGCTTGGCTGAAGGGCAGAAAACAATAGTGGCTGGAACACCGGGGTGGGGGGCGGCGAGGGCGGACCCCACGAAGCCTGGCAGGTGTGGTGGGGATTTCAGTCGTCCTCAGAATTGCTATGGGAAACCATGGACGGGTTTGGGGTTAGAGAGAGATTGGGTGGACTCAGAGAACTGGAAAATGGCGACACATTTCCTCGAGGAATTTACATTCTGGAAGGGCAGGGACGGGCCGGCAACAGATAAACCGATCTGCGCGGAAAGTCTGTTGAGTTATATCCAGCCTCTTTCCATCGCGGCCCAGCCGGCTTGAGCTCTGGGGCGTGTGGATGTAGAAAGTACTATCGAGGTAAAAGTGCCAGAGGCAGGCAGCAGCTGCCAGAAATTTCAGTCTCCATAGTCATGCTCCCTTCCCAAACCGGAGAACCAGCTTAGAATCTGGACCGAGGGCCTCAGGCTACAACCCGCAGCAAATGCTTTTTGAGAACGACTGACAGGGGTGGGTCTTTCCTGCGGGAGAACAGGAAAGCCAGGACCTTGAGGATACTATTACTGAGACTGTTTTGAAGTGTTACTTTCATTGTGTTTGGCTGGAGAGTAGGAGAATAATCCAGACCTGCCCCTCTCATGCAATGATCGTGGATGGTCTTGAAAGGAAGGAAGGGAGGGAGGGAAGGAGGGACTCAACTTCACCTCCCAGGAATGCACCTTTCCTGTCAGCTTTCTTTTTAGCGATCCCACTAACTCCACTGTTGAATGCCCTTTTCCTTGCTGGCATTTTCAATTCTACCACCTTTCAGAAAAAGTGAAAGGAAGAAAGTCAACAGGTTTTTATGTCTTCATTCTTTTCATTCCATCTGGAGGGAGGAGAAGCCGGGTGAGTGGCTGTCAGTAGGAGGAGGTGGGAGTTCAGCCACGTGTGGGCAGAGCAGGAACTTCCTGGGCTAGGCAGGCAGCCCAGCGCTGGGCTCCTTGGGAGCCCTGCAGAAGCATTTGCTGTTGGGTTGTTACCATTATCATTCTTTTTTTTTTTTTTGGCCATGCCTCGAGGCATGTGGGATCTTAGTTCCTGGACCAGAGATCAAACCCATGCCCCCTGCAGTGAGAGCTAGGACTCTTAATCACTGGACCACCAGGGAAGTCCCTCTATTATCATTCTTTACAAGGATCTGTATGTATTAAAAATCCACAGAATCGTATATTTTTGGGTCCTGGATGGGATCTTAGAGAGTCTCCTTTAATCTCATTTTCCAGTGAAACCAGATCAGAATGAAGAAACTTGTACCAGGTGGTTTGTGACAGATCCAGGGCTGGTTACCTCAGGCACGTGCTTTCTTTCCAGAATACCGTACTGTTGCTCTAGAGAGGGCTTTGGGACAGCGGAAATCACGTCCTCAGTGGTAGAGTGAAGGCTTTGAACACAAACTCTGCTGTGGACCGGGAGTATCCTTGAGCACATTACTTAGCATCTCTGTACTTTAGGTTCCTTAAAATGGGGTCATTAATCATTACCTCATGGGGCAGTGCTGAGGGGTTTTAGGTACAAAGCAGGGGTTCAGTAACTCTTGGTGTTCCCTGACCAAATTAGGAAACTGCTGTTCCTCACTCCCCCTCTTGCTGATATGATTTCTCTCTGACCTCAGGTTCCTAGAGGTGGGCACCAGCCAACGGCTAGAAACAGGGTGAAGCAGAAGGCAGACGACGCCTTCAGAGCCCCAACCTGGTGTTACTGAACAGTGGGTGCTGAGCCAAGGGTGACCAGCTTCCTGAACTCTGCGGCCTAGGCTTGGAGGGAATCAGAGATGTTCTCAGCTGTGGAAGAGGAGAATTTGGACAGCAGGACAAAGAAGGAAGACAGCCCCCTGGAGCAGATACCTTTGCCACCAGAGGCCACATCAAACCCTGGGGCCTTTTCAAAGTCTCTCCATCTGCTCAGTCACTGGAAGGTAGACAGCCCCAGGAAGGAGCCCAGTCAGCCTTGGGGGCCAGGCCAGGAGTGGATAAAGCTAGAAAGAGACATCAGGGAAGAGAAGGTGTTTGACCTGCTGAAGCCAGTTGAACCTGTACAGAAGCTGCTCCCTCAGGTGGATGAGGAGGCCCTGCAGGAAGCCGTGAAGGGAGAATGCTGGTGGAAGGCGTGGGTGAAGGTGAGGAGACCAAGCGAGAGAGAGAGGGAGGGACGGGGTCCTGGACTCCAGGAGCTCTTTCATCCATTATCCTGTCTACAGAACAAATGGAATCTCAAGAGTGTTCCAAGCTGAACAGCACCCAGGAGAAGGGGTTTCAAGGACTTTTTTTCAGACTCCACACCACGCTGGCATCCTTGAAGGAGTACCTGCTGAAATTCATCAGAGTGGCAGCCTTTTTCCTTTGCGTTCTTCCTACTTATATTCAGTATATACCCCTCCTTTCTCCTCCCACATTGTTCTTCCCTCCTCTCCATCCTTCCTCTCCTGTCTGTACATTAAAGTTGCTGGCTTTGCACTTGTCTTTTCCTATTTCTCCCTTCCACGTTTTTCTTTTTCTCTTAGTTGTCTGAATCTTGAGACTGGATGTCTGTCTGTCTATATACAGACTCTCTGAATCTCTCCTGTTCTTCCAGAAGCCAGTCACCTCTGAGGATGTGGCAGTGAATTTCACCCAGGAAGAGTGGGAATGTCTAGATGCCAGTCAGAGGGTACTCTACCAGGACGTTATGTCAGAGACCTTCAGAAACCTGATGTCTGTGGGTAAGAGGCTGGGGTTCCTCACAAGCCCTCTGTCCCAGGCCTCTGGAACATCTTGTTTCCCTGGGCAGGTAGATCAGCTCACAGTTAGCTTCACTGATCCTTGGTTCTATACGTTCCAGGTATGCAAGATCTGGGTTACTAGGCTCAGGGTGAAAGAAGAAATGAAAGCTTGCATGAAGGCAAAGATAAGGCTTGTAACATGATGATAATGTTCTCAAAGTATGCAAATCTGCCTATTCATCCAGCTAGTATTTACTGAGTCACTCCTATTATGTACCAGGCACTTTGTTAAGAGCTGGCCTTTTGTGTCTCTCCTCCCTGCACGTAAGTGTCCCAGATTATGGCTCTTAAACCAAATATAACGGAAGAAGGTAGCCTGTTGTCCCCATCAGGTGTGAAGGGGCCGAGCCTGGGACCTCAACTCTTCCTCTCCTTCCCACTCCCCAGTCAGAATCTTTCTGTCTAATCCAGATCTGATCGCCAAGTTTGAACAAGAAGAGAAACAGTGGAGGGCAGATCTCCGTCCCCCAAACGGAGAAGGCCTTCATTCAGGTAAGAATTGCAAAGGAGAGAGGAGGGTGAAAAGGACCCAGGACATGCCTTGGGAGGATGGAAATGACTAAGAGGATCGGGGTCTGCATACCCACTCCTAGCCTGCATCCTTCCTGCCTGGTCAGACGTGGAGCTGGAAGAAACCTTGACATCATCTGCTCAAGTCCCCTGGCTTCAAGAAGATGAGTATCTAAGCCAGTCAGGACAAATGAATATCTTCAGTTTCTAGAGATGGAGAGATTCCATGTCAGTTGCTTATGTCAGTGATACCACCTTGATTAAAAAGTCCTTTCCGGGACTTCCCTGGTGGTCCAGTGGGTAAGACTCCATGCTCCCAATGCAGGGGGCCCGGGTTTGATCCCTGGTTGGGGAACTAGGTCCCACATGCTGCAACTAAGATCTGGCGCAGCCTAAGTAAATAAAAAAAAAATTTTTTTTTAAAGTCCTTTCCAAAAGAAAAGAAAGGGAAGGGAGACGAGCTTGATGCTGAGTTGGACCAGGGGAGACTTGTTCTTAAGAGTAGAATAAAGACTTGAGAGAAATTTAAGTCTGAGCTGACCTCGCTCCTGGTTTGCCAGGACAGTCCTGGTTTATGCTTCTCATCCTAGCTTGATTGTTAATAGCACCTTCCATCACTGAAGTGTCCCAATTTGCATGATGTATTATGAGGTCACCTGTGGGTATCTGGGGTGTCTGGGAGTATGAACAAAATTGAAAATGAGAGGAATTAACGCACATGGTAAATCAACTATACTTCAATTTAAAAACAAAAGAAAATGAAAGGAAATGGATTTCAAGAAATGTTAAAATTTTGATCTCTGATATTCTTGGAAGATTCCAGTTAAATTTTTATTTGCTTTTAATTGGAAAACCCAAAAGTTTATTCTTATCTCTGGCCTCTGAGGTCTAAGAGTGAGTGTGAATGTCAGGTGGGAGAGGGAGGGCAGAAAGAGGGGAAGTCGCTTGGACTGAACGGAGAGCTTGTGTTGGGGTTGTCGTGGTGAATCTCGCTATTCTTCCTCATTCCGTACAGGAGGCACGAGAGAGGAACTTCAAGAACAGAGTCAGAGTTTGGGAGATGAGGGAAATAGCGATGACAAGAAGGTCTCCCTTGCTCGCAGAAGGGCAGGCCCATCCTCTGCTCCAGCTGGGTCCCTGGACAGGACACCAGTGTTCCCAGCATCCTGGGCTGGGCCACCCTTTACCTGCCATACCTGTGGCAGGTGCTTCAGCAAGCGCTCCAGCCTCTACAACCACCAGTTTGTTCACAGCTGCGGCCAGTGTGGGAAGTCCTTCCTGAACCCCAAGGACCTCAGCTACCACCGGCGCAAGCACCTTGGGGAGAGGCCCTTCTGCTGCTCACTCTGTGACAAGACCTACTGTGATGCTTCTGGACTGAGCCGTCACCGCCGTGTCCATCTGGGTTACCGGCCCCATTCGTGTCCCTTCTGTGGGAAGTGCTTTCGGGACCAGTCTGAGCTCAAACGCCACCAGAAGATACACCAAGGCCAGGAGCTGGGGGCTGGAAACCAGAAGCATATCGTGAAGATTCCAGACAACACAGCTGGATTCCAGGGGCTGGCAACTGCGAACAATGCACCAGTGGCTGGGACCCAAGGACCCTCATTTAAAACCACGGGTCCCGAGGCTCAGACCCAGCCACCTATAGACAGGAGCCAGGCACCTGCGACCAAGAACCAGGTAATCACTGGGAAGCCTCAGCTCCCAGTCGTTACAACCCCAGAGCCTGTGACCAGGACCCAGGCAGCCAACAAGAGAGCCACCCGCCTGGATACCAAGTCCAGCTCTCACCCAGGAAAGCCTTCAAGACTCAAGGTCTTCTCTTGCCCTCATTGTCCCTTGACTTTTAGCAAGAAAATCTGTCTCTCCAGCCACCAGAAGGCCCACTTCACAGAGCAGTCCAACCGCTGCTTCCACTGCGGCAAGTCCTTCACTTTATTCTCTGGGCTGGTCAGGCACCAACAGACTCACTGGAAGCAGAAGCTCTACTGTTGCCCTATCTGCGACGTCTGCTTTGGGGAGAAAGAGGACCTTCTGGGTCACTGGGGGGGCTACAGGGGCAAGGGGCTCTGCCTGGGCAGTCCCCATAAATGCTGGGCGATCCTGGGTCAGTGGCTTGGCTTCTTTCCCGATGCCTCCACTGTGGCAGGGGAGGAGGTGGATCTTTCTCCTGGATCCATACCCTCAGGAGAGGGAAGGAAGGGAGGGGAGAAGGCAGCAGAGGAAAGAACGCAGATAAGGCAGTGAAGGTCTTGGAATGTAAATAAATGGCCTTTCCACCCGAGGTCTTTCTCTGTTTGGTTTTCCTGAGGGCTGACCTCCAGGGTAAGAAGACTGGGGTAGAGGAAGAGAGAGGTGAAGGAATAATGAAGGAAATACAGAAAGGAAAAGGGACAAGGGGTGGCACGTGGAAACTTGTAGTATTATTAATTAGCACCCAGCTTGTTTCTTTGTGTCTCATAGACCATCAAGTAGTAGTTGTTGAAGAAAACAGTGGACACTCCAATAGGTATGAAGATGGGAGAAAAAGGATGAGTGGGGGAGAGAGTCCGAGGGACCCATCTGGACCAGATGTAGAAGGGGAGGCGTTTTAAAGCAGGTGTGTGGCCCAGTTGTCATCCCTTGCTCCCCTGGCACCTCGGTAGGCTGCCCGGGGCAAGATGGAGCTCTGGCCAGTGTTCTGTGGGTTTCTCCCCATCTCCTGTTTTTGGTTAGGGCTCGCCATGTCCTCACTGTGCAGGTCACTCGGCGCTGTCTTGGATGTTTTGGGCTTTTCCTGCTCCTTCCCAGCAGGGCTGAGATCTTGGAAGAAACGACCACCATTGCAAAGTTGGTGTGCTATAATTTGCCGTGAGGAGGTTCCTGGTCTCCAGTTCATGGCGGAGACCCTCTTGTCTGTGTCACTCTGCAGCACAGGTGCCCTCTGCTGGAGAGGAGAGCGGCTGCCTGGTTGTAGCCAGAGAGGGTTTCCAGACGGAAGACAGACCAAGGAGCAGAAATATGTGGGCAGCGTAAAGGGGCAGAGGAAGGAAGGGGCTGGGGAAAGGGAGAGACTAAGTAGGTGACAGAAGAGAGGTTGATCCTGTTTGGAATTCAGAGCATCCCTGCAAGTGCAGATTGGAATGTCCCCACAGCGAAGAGGCCAGTGAGTGTGCAACTTGATGGATGCGACATCCCCGAGGACCAGTCTCTGGGCCAACCAGGCTCTTCTCCACCCTGCCAAGATGCGACATCATTCAGAAGGGGTTTCCTAGAAGGAGGAGAAAATAACTTGAAAAAGCTGTCAACAGTTTCTATCATGAAACTGTCACACCAGGGAGAAGAAAGGCCCTGTGGAGTCATCTAGTCTTGGAGGTGAGGCCCAGGGCAGCTGCTGTAGGGAACAATCGAGAAAGGAGGCCAGCTGGAGTGGGATTCTTGCTTTGGAGCACGAAGGTGGAGGAGGAGTCCTCCCTCCAGCCAGGCTCACCAGCCCTTCCTTTCCTTTGGGATTTTGATCCCTCAATAGCCCCCTATTCCCCTTGCTGCTTTCCTCGTTTTTGTTTTTGTTTGCTCTCAGCTTATAAGAAAGAGAAGAAAACTTACTTAGCTCTTCAAGAAATTGCCCTGAAAACAAAGAGAAATAGATGATGAGTGGAAGATGACTAACTCCTCCCACATCCTCCCTGTGGAATTCATAGTCACGCCCCCTCCCTTTCCACTAAGGGACCCCACAGAGCTCAGTAAGTGGTTCTCTTCATGGATTCTCTGAGGAGCCTGGAGTTGGCCATGTGGACAGAGCAGGAAGGAAATTCCAGCTCTGAATCTTGAGCCCTGGTTCCATCCACCCTCTTTATGTTTCCCACTCAGGGCTGGCTTGCTCCCCTGCTGCTCAGTGGTCCTGTTTGCTGCCCCAGCACTGCACCTGCCAGCCTTCGGTGTAGCCAGTTGTAGCAGATGATCAAGGCCACCAGGGGTCCGAGAACTGGCACGATTACAAACAAGGTTATCTTCCAGCAGGGCACCGTCAGGAAGTGGGGATCTGAATCGTTTGCCACAGAACAAACAGGATTAACATGTGTTCCCCCTTGTGTCCCACCCACCCCTCTCCATTTATTATTGGGTTTCTTTTGGGTGGTGGAGGGGGGAGGTTCTTAACCTGGGTTCCAAAATAGTTTGTGGATAGAGTCCAGGGAGTTCATGAATTTGGATGAGAAAAGCACTACATTTTTATTTTCACTAACTTCAAACTGAATTTAGCATTTTCTTACACTAAAAATGTAGCTAACAAACCAGTTATCAGCAGTGACTGTGACTTTATCACCAATGGAAACCACATTGCCTTCAGAGTTGTTGCAGAAATCTTAGAATACTGTTTATCAATATTTTGAAATCACCGAATTATTAGACCTGCTGCTACATTTTATTATTTAATGTATATTTTTGTTATTTAAAGAAACATTTGTTACTTTATCACACATTTGTTTATATTTCAAAAACTATTTCAAAACAATGGTTTGCTTTATAATCCTATGTGTTATATTTTATGTGTACAGTTCAAAACATTCTGGAAAGGGAGGGGTCCATGAGGCTTCACCAGATTGCCAAAGAGTACAAAAAGTTAAGACCTTTGTTATTTGAATCCTGTAAAACAAAGATCCTGTTCCTCCCCTTTGAGTTGCAGACTGTGTGTGTTGTTTTTTCTGCACACTGATTAAATGCTAGCGCGGAGCCAGGGGCACCTCCAGCCTCAGGAGGAGAGGCTGTTCAGGAGGGCTGCTCAGAGCAGGGACCATCTTATAATTTCTGCAACATCCATTCAACAAATATTTGGGTGCCCTTCTGTTGTAGGCATTGTCGTTAGGCACTGGACAATCTGCAGTGAACAAAAAGGACAGAGACCATGTCCTAGGGCCAACATTCTATTTTTTTTTTTTTTTTTTTTGCTGCACGGCATTCGGGATCTTAGTTCTCCCACCAGGGATTGAACCCTCACCCCCTGCAGCGGAAGTGCAGAGTCTTAACCAGTGGACCACCAGGAAGTCCAGGCCAACATTCTCGTGGGGTTTGATGTCTTCACTCTTCCCCCAAGACGCCTTCCCTGAGGAGTCACATGTAGCTACTCATTCTGTGCTGTGAAAACTCATTCCTCTGTGTGAGTTGTCGATGATGTATATGTACTTTGTTCTCCAGTTAATTTATGTATATGTATCACCTCCCCAACTAGACATCAAGTTGATGTGCAAAGGATCTGTTTACTTCCCCTTTGTAATTCCTGAAAAAAGAAGTAATGTACATAAAGTACTTGTAATTCCTAGAATGTTAACATTTGGGAAGCTGTTACAGTGCCAGGTACATGAAAGCATAATGTAAGTGTTTGCTATTATCTAACCCATCCTAGGTGCAGATGATGACATTCAAAGAAAGAACAAGAGAGGGAGGAAACCAACCAGAAGCCAGGGGTCCTTACGTCCCCAGGTAACAGGAGCCGAGTGAAGCACCAAGCTGACCTGCGGGGGCTGGGTACCCCAGGACTTACCAAAAGTCCGGTGGAGATTCTCTGAAAGAACAAATGGAAAGGGATTATTAGTATGGCACTCAAAACAATCTTTTCTCCTCTGAGCCTTTGTTATTTAGTCACTTGAAATTGTAAGTGACGCACATGGAGGAAAGGAAGCTGTAGGATTTTACTTCTCTGGCTGAAGGCAGGGAAGAGGAATGAGACTCTACGACTGGTTATAGGAGTTTTAAATAGTGAAGTTTCCGCCTGAAGGGAGCACAGGGTATTGGGACAGAGGCAGAGATGGTCTGAGAAAATGACCATTTCAGTTACGCCAGAAGACCTGGAGGGAGGCATGGGGAGGGAAGGTGCCTGGAACTCACCTATCTCTGCTGGAATTTTTCCTAAAATAGAAAAAGGCGACATTTTTAGTTCCAACTCAGGCACTAGATGGGGCCCCTCCACACCCATTGCCTTGGGCCTTTGTGCAGGGTGTTTCTCAGTAGCCCATGAACATCCTTAGAGTGAGAAGAGCACCAGATTTGAAAGCAGGAGTTCAGGCTCATTCCCTGGCTATTGCCTGGGTTAAATATTGGGTTAAAGAAAGCGGAGAAGCTCAGTAGACAGCGATGCTCACCAATGCCCCAAACCAATCTAAGGTTTTATTACCGCCCCCACTGCTCTCTGCTCCTTTTCTTGCTGGTTCTCAGTTCACAATGTCACTCCACCCCGCTGGGTTGTCACTGTAAATCTAAAGCTACTTCCCATCTGAATGAGGAAGGAAGGAACTAAACGTTTAGTTGAGCAGCTGCTTTGTGACCGGCTCTGTACTAGGCGCTTTACATAACACTATCCCCTTTAATCCTCCCATAACTTGTAGGAGGGAGGGTGTTATCTCTACTTGAATCAGACAAGGCAACTGAGGCTTGGAGGGTTCATGTCATTGTCTGAACTGGATCTAAACCCGGCTGCCCAACTCCACTGATCAGGTTCTTTCTGCTCAGCCATGTGGGCTGAAGACCTTTCTCATGTGGGAGAAGAGGTAACTGAGTATCTGGGACGAGGTCACGGGAAGAGAAGATCCCGCCAATATCCCCCCTCATATACTCCAAGCCCTCCTTGCTGCTTTATCCTCTTAGGAATGGGAGGGGGAGGAGAATTGGAGGCCCGGCGGGCTTTAGCTTTGAGAACGCTTGGTGGCGGGGAGAAGTCTCAAAATGAAAGCTCTTGGGCACAAGAGAGAAGCTTCAGATGGTTGAACCCGTGTCCTCAGTGTTGGATGGAAAAGGAGGAAACAACACCTACTATGTGGTAGGGACTTTTACTTACAGTGTCTTTATTTAAACCTAGTAGCACAGACTTGCCTGATTCTGAAGCTCACACTCCCCCAGTTGCATGAGCTACTGTGTGTGTTTCAGGGGCCAGAAGATAGGGGTTTAGGCCTGAGCTCTGCCACTTATAAGCTGTGCCAGCTTGAGTAAATCTCTGAACCACTCCAGGCCTCAGTTGCTTCCTCTGTAAAATGGGGCTATTATATATCAGCCCTACCTCATAGGGAAATGAAAGGTCCTATTATCTAAATGATATTTACATTCGGTAGGATGTAAAACTTGTCATTATGGAGTTCTGAACCCAGAAGTCCCTCAAAAATAAACGTTAGCTGACCAAGCTCCAAGAGACCAGGCACTTCAGGGAAGGATCCCCAGCCAGCCACCCTCCAGCCTGTACCTCTGAGTCTGCGCTGCAGGCAGAGGAAGACAAGGCCCACAGTGATCTGCAGGAGGAGCACAGGCAGAACCGCGATGAGCACCAGCACTCCAGGGTTGATCCAGTAGAAGGGATCTGAAAGGCAGAACCGGGGTGGCCCAGCACTGTATCATCAACGCCCAGCACAGTGCCCACGGCTCCATGAGTCAGGTTCAAAGAAGATGACTCAGAACTAACACCTAAGCTTAGGTTTAAAGGAAAAGTAAGTGGTTGTTTCTGGGAAGGACCAGTGGTTTAGAATGACAGGAGTCGAGGCTGTGTACTGGGCCAGTCTTGGAGAGTTTTGAGAACCACGAAAGGGACTTAGATCTGATCCTCAAGGTCACGGGGTACCCTGAAGCATTTCATGCGGAGGAGTGACAAGATCTGATTTACTGACTGCAGGACTGGAGGAGGGGGGCGAGGGCAGTCAATTAAGAGGCCATGGTAATGGTGAAAGTAAAAAACATGAGCCTAGGACAGTGGTGGCGGTGTAGGAAGTCAAGGTGAACTTAAATAGGAAAAAAAATACATATTTTCAGTAAACTTTAAACTGAAATTTAGTGTTTCTTTCAATTATGTTTGTAGGCAACACTCCACAACAATATGAACAGAACCTGAGACTTTGTCATCCCTAAAAATCACAAATATTTTCATATCACGGTACAGAAATCTCAAAATATCACTTATGTTTATTTTGAAATGACACTATTATCAGGGCCACCCTATATCTTACTTTAATATTTTGATAACTGTATTTCAGTACAAGTATGTTTTATGCGTTTCAAATATCCTTCTGAGAAGGGGTTCATCGACTTTACCAGTCCGACAAAAGGGTGCATGACACAAAGAAAAGTTAAGAACCTTTCTTCTGGAGCTTTTGAGAAAGTAGGGTCCGCCGGATTTGGTAACTGAGCAGACATGGAGTGGGAAAGATGAAGAGACAGGGGATGACCTTTGGCCCTCTGGCGCCATCTATTGCCGGGCCGGCCCTTTTCATCTTGTTCTCTGCGTTAGGGGGCTAGATAAAGATACTACCATCAGGGTAGGCATTAAGTCACAGCAAACAACGTCAAACTGGTTTCTTAGGTATAAGTACCATCCTTCAAGCTGCGGTTTCAGGCTCTTGTCTGTTACTGTGTTCCCCAGGAGAAAACACAGCCAGCTCTACTTTCAAAGTTCTCATTGGAAGTTACCTGGAGCAACGTGGTTTAGCAATTACATATTTTAGTTCCTTTTTTTGTACACCTTTTATATTTTAACAAAGGGTTAAGATCACAAAAAGAGAGAAAAGGAGACATTATGAGACTTCTGATGTAAAGTGATATGAACGAAGTATATAGATAGCATCACCTATGAAATATGCTTGACAAAATAAATCAAACCTCAATCTTATTGTTCATATGCTAATCTATAAGTTTACAGAAAATAAAGGGTAGGGAACACTGTATTAAACAACATGGGAATGAAATCAGCAAAATCTAGACTGTGAGAAACTCTACAGGGTGAATACCAGCCTGTGGATCTTGTTTGGATTGGATTCAAGCAAACCAACTGTAAAAATATATTTATAAAACAATCATAAAAATGTGAACACAGACTGGGTATTGTTAAGAATTTTTGTTAAATTTTAAAGATGTAATAATAGTATTTTGGTTATGATTTTGTTTTGGTTTTTTTTGTTTTTTGTGGGGTTTTTTTGAGTTTTTCTATTTGAGACATACAGTTTTGAGGATTTAGCAATGACACAATAATGCTGCCTAGGATTTGCTGGAGGAATTCATTTGGGGAGGATGGTGATGAGTGGGGCCTAGTGAAACAGGTGGCCTGTCCTTGGGTCATAACTGTTGCAGTCAGGTGATGGGAACTTGGAGGCTCAATATAATAATCTCTCTACTTCTGTATATGTTATAAAGTTTCATAATGAAGAGTTTAAGAAAGGATTAGAGACAACTAGTAATAAAATCACAAAACTGACAAGAAAAATACAAAGTTGGAAGGAGAGATTAGAAACTCTTTAGAGAAAGAGGGGAGGTAATTACACCTGAAACTTGGCAATCACATAGTCACTGCATTTCAGTCCTAAATTTGTCTCAGCTTCCTGGATCCTCATGCTAGGTGGGTGGTCCATCATAAAACTCTCTTTTTTAAAAGACTCTTAGGCATGCAGATTATGAGAAGGGAGGAAGAGGGTCGGAATGTGGAAATCCACCCAAAGGAAAACTTTCTCCCCAGGCAGTTCATTTGTTTGTTTGTTTGTTTGCTTGCTTGTTGGGGTGGGGTGGGGGATGTACTGGGGGAGGCAGTTATTGAGCTAGGAAGCTACTGAACAGGAATGAGGAAAATCAGAAAACTGGAGAGATCCTCACTATCAGACTTCCTTGCAGGTAAAAATCCCCCAGTGAAAACAGCTGTATGAAGAACATTCTGTGACACACAAAGCTGTTTTCACATCCCTGAGATCCCTCTCTAGAAATAGTGCTTTGTTATCCCGCATACAATGCCATCTTCTGGTCCCAGCACTGCAACAGTGGCCCTTGAGATACAAAAGTGATCGATTGTCTGATGTTTGCCCTGCAGGTGGGGAGGAGGGAAGGGAAATGAACTGAGGCTCAGGCCTCAGAATATTTTTGTTCCTCAATTAAATAGCAATTAACTTTCCAATCTCCCCCTCCTTGTCCCTGTCTTAACCCCTCGGGGATAAAACAAAAAAATAAATTTCAAAGTCATCCCTCACATAAAACATACCACAAACGAAATTCTGGAGAAAGGAAGCAGTGGAGGTAAAATCTATAGGTAACATCTCTTTCTATGATTATATTCAGACATTAGCTCTACTTGTTTAACTCCTTGCAACTATGCTTACCAGGAATATATTGTTTAATAATGTTCCTCATCTAATAAAACACCACAAACACATCAACTGAGGAATTCACTGTAATAGGATTTGATAAGTTTGACGTCTTAGGAATAAGGCCCTTGTTTATAACAAATAAATGAAAAGACAATCCAAAGCAAAACAAGAAAGGAAAAGGTCCACTTGGATACTTTGATTAACTTTCAGATAAGTCATTTTCCCCTCTAGTAGCACAAAATAATCACAAATTGATTATTTTGGATTTTGCTGCTTACATTTATCATTTTTTCTATTTAAAAATTTTTTTTAATTTCTCTGTACGTACCCACAAATGTGCATGTTATATACACACTTTTATATAAATGGATAAATATGATGATATGGATAAAATTATGGTCTTTTTTCTTTTTTAGTTGGATCACACCCCATCCTCCCTTGTCTCCCCCAAAGTGAACCATATTAACTTTCTTATGGATATCTTTATATATTTCTCTGATATATAAAACATAAGGTTTTGTTTTTGTTCCCTATATTCTGTAGCTTGCTTTTATCACTCAACAATACCTTGTAAAATGCCTCCAAGCTGTCTGGAATGGCCCTAAAACAATCTTTTAAATGGCTACATGATATTCACTGTATGGGTAACAGTGTTTACTCAGTCACTTCCCTACTCATAGGCACGGACTCTGATTCTGGCTTCCTTCCCATGCAGAATAATGATGTAACGGACAATGTGAGCATATGAGTTCCCAGAGATACTGATGTGCGTATCTCTATGGAGTTAATTCCCAGGAATGAGCTGTTTGGGTTGAAGGATCTCATCTCAATTGAGAGAATGACTGAAGGCTCAAAGGGAGGTCCTGGCCACGCAACAGACAATACCTACTATTATAGACACTACTCACCTTCCACTTTCAACTCCATTGCTGCCTCTTCTTGGTAAGAATGATCTCGGAAGAAGCAGGTGAAACCTCCTTCATCTGAGAACCTTACATTCCGGATCCTGAGGGTCACCTTCCCCTCCCCAATAGTCTCTTTCAGCAGCTCCGTGCGGCCCCGGTATTCAGGCGCCTGCTCTTCAGCTTGGTCCTTGCCATTTCGGTAGAGATGAACCACCCTGGAGAAGGGGGGTCGGTACCATCCCACCTCCATGCCTGTAGCGTTCTTTCCTGGAGATATGCGACAGGGCAATTCCGCTTCATCCCCCACCAGCGCCCGGATGGGCTGCCCTGGTCCCATTACTCTGAACTGTCCTATCCAAGACACAAAAGAAAAGAAACTGAGCATCAGAGGGAACCTTGACAAACAAGCCCTTCATGGGAAGGGCTTCTTCAAAACAGGGAAAGAAGAAGACACTTGATTTTTAAATAGAATTCTAGAGCCGGGGAGAAGCTCAATTTTTCTTAAAGGTCTCTGGTTATAGAGATACCGTGAGTTCCCTGGACAGAACATTCTAGCATGTGGTCATCCCAGCCTTTAGGTCCCACCTTGGAATGTGGTCCAGCATCTTGCAGTTTAATTGTCCCGTGGGCCTCCCTGTTCAGACTTGGCCAACTTGATCCTTCTTCTCCCCTTAGAGGTTTTGCTTTGGTCGTTCCTCCACCACCACCTCTCCATCACTTCTCAGCCCTCTGTACTTGTTCACACCCTGGTCCCAAATTCCTCTCCTCTGAGATCTTCCACCCTAGAGGTGGAGGATCTTCTTTCCTTCTTTCCTCCTTCTTCTTTTCCTCTGTATCTTCAGTCCTCTCTACAGCTCCTGGACCCTGCCCTGTACATGTTCCCAGTCTTTTTTCCTCTGTGGGATATATCTCCTTGTCAGACTTGGAGCTACTAGAAGATGAAGCTGGTTTCTCCATTAGACCTGCAGCCATTTCCCGAGGGAGTATATGTTCTGAGCCTTCTCTGTTAGGCGGCTCCCTGAGATTGGGAACCTGTCTTCGGAGAGCAGGGCTCCTCTGTAAAAACGTATTAGTGCCTGATAGTGTGAAACAGAACTCTCAAACATGATGAGACACTACAGCTCAACAAACATTTATCATGATTTACCATGGGACAAGCACAACTAAGCATATTATATATCTTATCTCATTGAAACCTGACAGCAACTCCAAGAGGCTGTTATTATGATATTCCCCATTTGATAGGTGAGAAAGCAAAGTTGGAAAGATAGGTAAGACCAAGTTCAAGGAGAGCCCTGAGTTAAGGTCGCATGATGGATCTGGGTCCCCTTCTGAAGGCTGTAGGGAGGCACTGGCGGTATCTGAGGGGAACCACGTCAGCACATTTATGTTTTGAAAAGATAACTTGCATTGCAACTTGAGGGTGAGTTGAAGGAGGTGAGCCCAGGGAACTAGCCTTTCTGTTCTCAGGGTCTCCCCAGGGCAGGAATAAAGATAAATCTTACCTGCAGAGCTGGAAGACAGCTGGAGGAGGAGGAGGAGGGAGGGGAGGCAGCTGGGCAGAGAGGAGCTCAAAAAACTGGCCATCTCCACTGTCAGTGGGGAAAGAGAGCCCCTGCAACAGGGTCAGGCCAAGCAGAGGCCCTCGGGATGCGTGTCCCCACGGCTGAAGAAGACCCAGGGGAGGATCGGGGAGGGCAGAGCTGCCCTGGCCCTGCTTCCTCCCCAGCAGAGTCGCAGCTGTGCTCCCAGGCACAGCCCCACATCACCCTTGCCAGGCACTTACACAAAAGGGCTACAGAGCCAGGACATGACCGGGGTTTGCCTTCCCCACCCCCTCAGAGTTACGGAGCAGAGGCTGCCTGGTACTGGGCCTTCCTCCCCCACTCTCTCCCCGCGGCCAGCCATTGAGGGGGCTTCTAGGATCTGACCTGTTGGGATGGATCACTCACTGGCCCTCAGGCTGAGGCTTGTCGGTGCAATCTGCAAGGTCCCTTCAATCCCTCTCCTCCAGGTATTAGCCAAAAGATAGGGATCTGTGTTGGATTTTTAAAAAAGAAGGAACATTTAGGCTTGGTTTCCTATTTCTACCGTCTCATAACTCATTACCAGGCCATTCTTTCCTCTTGATGTCTGACCTTCCTCTCTCCCACCGCAAATCCAAACACCCTTCCTTACGTTCAGATGTGTTGCTTGGACTTAGTTAGCTTCTCCCTCCCAAAGAATACATTTCAAAAAGTCACGAGTTGGGACTTGCCTGTTGGCGCAGTGGATGAGACTCCATGCTCCCAATGCAGGGGCCTGCGTTCGGTCCCTGGTCAGCAAACTAGATTCCACATGCATGCTGCAACTAAGAGTTCTCATGCCACAGCTAAGGAGCCTGCCTGCCGCAACTGGGACCTGGTGCGACCAGATAAATAAATAAATAAATAAATATTAAAAAAAAAAGAAAGTAATGCATTAAAAAAAAAAAAAAGTCACGAGTCAACTGTCAGGAGTTGATGGCCACCTGTGCTCCAAGAGGCAAGCATGAAGAAAGCAAGATCCGCAAAGTCAGCGGCTGTCAATCAATACAGGCACTGAGGACAGATCAGCAGTCAGGACACAGCCCCCAGCCTGGGCATCACTGTCCAATTTCCTTAGTGTCACAGGGGAAAGTGAGATCTGGGATGGGAATATGATCTTTCTCCTTATCCCCAGACTTGGCTGATCACTAAAGAGTGAGACCAGTATCAGCACCAAGTTTGAAAAATATATTTTCCAATCTTCAAACAAGGATGTCTCATCAAAAAAAAAAAAAAAAAAAGTCAGGATGGACAATTTAAAGCCATGCTGTCCAATACTGTAATCACTAGTCACAAGTGCCCATTTAAATTAAATAAAATTAAAAATTCAGTTCCTTGATTGCACTAGCCATGTTTCAAACGCTCAGTAGCACATATAGCTAGTGGTTACTGCATCGGACAGCACAAATAAAGACCAGATCCATCACCACAAAAAAATTATATTGGGCAGCACCGTCCAAGGGCTAGGAACAGAACAGGGACAGACATTTTCTGCTCTTG
Organism: Eschrichtius robustus; assembly: GCF_028021215.1. Lineage (NCBI taxonomy): Eukaryota > Metazoa > Chordata > Mammalia > Artiodactyla > Eschrichtiidae > Eschrichtius > Eschrichtius robustus. The sequence goes on from NC_090835.1 coordinate 85,925,800, forward strand.
TCTGAGATGAGCATGAGGGGCTAGAAGGATGGACTCCAGTCAGCTGAGTCTGGGAGTGGTGTATTCTTTTTTTCTGCAAGGCGGCTGTAGTTTGGGCACAAGCAGGCTGGCTATTCTGAAGCCGTGAGGGTGAAAGTCAAGGTCTGGAGGGATGAATGAGGTGGGAAGAGGAGTCTCTGTGCTTGCCTGACTTCCTCTTATGTGGGGATTCTCTCCTTCTAGAACCTAACATATCCTGTGATGCTCTTCCTCCAAGATACGAGTTCAGGTTCAGGTAAGAAAGTTATGCACAAGATGCTTTCCTGGACAGGGTTTGGGGGTCGTAGGGTGCTTGAAATTGTCTGGCACTAGTCCATTTGTCAAAAGCTGGATAGGAGATCAGGGTGGAGGGTTAGAAGATCAGAGAGGGTCAGGAGCTAGCCAACCAAAACCACTTATAACGACTACACCCCCTACCTCTGAAGAGCTCACCTCACTCGCCTCCATGCCTTCGACTGCCTCACATCTTTGGAAAGGGGGTGGATTTCTGGAGCTGGGGCGAGCAGTCCCTTGGATGACATGGTCTCTGGACAAGGGAAACGGGCAGGGCCACCAGCAAAAACAAAGCCGGTGGAGTTGCCATTTACAGAAATCTGGGTATAGGAACATCTGGGTTTTGTTGGACATGGTGCATGGTGTGGACGTGTCTAACAACCCTGTGTTGCTGGTCAGGCTGGTCATTTCCTTCAGCACTTAAAAGTTACTTTAATTTTATGTGGCGTATGTTACATGATCTTGCAAATATTCTTGGGTTGTTTCTTACTCTCCTCAGTAATTTCCATTTGATCTACACCTCTCACCAGGTCTGATAACAGGCCGTGTACACAGTCATGTATGCAAAGTGACATACTATAAATATGTTAATGTGTACATTAACACACTATCCGTATGTGAAATAGTAAGCACTCAATAAATGGGAGCTTACCTAGATGTTACCCAAGAGCAGTACTGCGTAAGCTTTTACAGAGAATGTGTAAAATATATATCATGCACTATTCTTCCTCTTGTGTTCTTCTTCTTGTGGTGTTTACTTAGTAATGCATAATTCCACATTAATACATAATATAGCCCTCTTGAACTTTTGAAAATAGGTTCTTATTTATTTGTTTATTTGGTTGTTCATTTGCTTCTGTTTCCAAATCCAAAAGGTATAAAATGACATACTTGAAAATCGCCCAGCCATCCGGAGCCAACTTGTTTTCTCTGAATCCTTCCACATATGTGCCACTAGAGGGAGCCCCACAAGAAAGTTCCTGCATGTGAGAACTAATCTACCCTCCCTCCCTTTCTAACATAAATGGTAACAACAATTTATCTTGGAGACAATCTATATTAGTACCTAAAGAACATCCTTGTTATTTTACACAGCTACACAATATTTTATGGCATGAATGTATCATACTTATTTAACTAGTTTCCCAGGACATTTAGATTGTTTCAATTTTTAAAATATCCATTTTACTAGGTTAAATAAAAATGTATTCAATTAATTTAAATTAATAAATATTTAACAGAAACGATGTGCGTCAAGCTTTATATTAGGCTCTGATTGTAAAAGTTTCAGTAAGGTGAAGAAAAAAGAATTTTTTTTTGGCCGTCCTGTGCTGCAGCTTGTGGGATCTTAGTTTCCCGAACGCCGGCCCCCTGCAGTGGAAGCCCGGAGTCCATACCACTGGAAAGCCAGGGAATTCCCAAGGAGGTTCTTGCTTTCTTTGTGGTTTCACTCTTGACCTGTTATGGTGGCTTTGTTTTTGTTTTTGCTATTTAATATCACATTCCTTCAGGCACTGGGATACTTAGGGGGGTGAATGCAGGCCTTCCCATGTGCCTGGGGTCCTGCCTCTCAACTTGGCAAGACAGGTGTATATGTCTGACCCCACCTCTCCCCTGGGTCCAGGCTCCTGCTGGGAGAGGGCAGCACAGAGAGTGGCAACGGTTCCTGGGGGAAGTTGAAGGCAACTAAAAACCAGTCCTGGGGAGGCTGAGAAGTGAGATCAAGCTTGAACCTCGGCTCCAAGCCCTCAGCACATGTTCTATTACCCCATCAGACTTCACCTACAAAACACAAATTGAAAGAAAATTATTAAGAATTTCAAGGGCTTCCCTGGTGGCGCAGTGGTTGAGAATCTGCCTGCTAATTCAGGGAACACGGGTTCGAGCCCTGGTCTGGGAAGATCCCACATGCCACGGAGCAACTGGGCCCGTGAGCCACGATTACTGCGCCTGCGTGTCTGGAGCCTGTGCTCCGCAACAAGAGAGGCCGCGATGGTGAGAGGCCCACGCACCGCGATGAAGAGTGGCCCCCGCTTGCCACAACTAGGGAAAGCCCTTGCACAGAAACGAAGACCCAACACAGCCGTAAATAAATAAATAAATAAAAATTTAAAAAAAAAGGAATTTCAAGATAGTGACACAGAGCATCATGGCCCAAACATAGTGTCCCTTCCTAAGCATGGGTCCTGTGTGACTGCCCTGGTCAAATGCCCATGAAGTTCACTGCCTTCTACACAGGTGAAGTTGTTGGTTCAAAGAGCATGTGCAATTGCAGTTTTAATAAATGTTGATAAATTACCCAGCACAAAGTTGTATACTTTGTACAGGTGGACACACTATACCTCTCAGCTTTCTCCTCTGTAAATGGGGGATACTGACATCTACCTCATTAGGGCTGTGAACAGAATTACATGAATGAGCCCATGGGAACTGTGAATGGTACACAGTAAACATTCTGTAAGTGCCATTATTAGCTCTTACTTGCAGTGATTTTTCTTCTGGAACTCCCTCTAGTGGTATAAATCTCAGGAGGAAATCGATATTTTCTTTTCCACTTTTGTGGCCTTATTTTCATAGTATATGTGTGTTTAAACTGGTCTGCAAATTCCATGGAGACTCAATGACCGATAGACTGTAAAATGTCTAATGTATCTGTTTAGCTCAGTGTTTCATGGGTCTGCAGGAAAAATGAGAACACTGATCTGAATCAAGCTGATGCATGTACCCAGCAAGTGAGTTCTTGTACCCAAAGGTTTACATTTTATCTATTAACATTTTCCCCCATTTTTGTGTCTTTTTTGTTATTATTCTGAAAATTTGTCATTTTTCAAAAAGAAAAGCATTCAGCTTGTTATGAATCAGGTGAGTCAAACACTTAAGCTTACTTACCCCCGGCCCCCCAATAAATGGGAATGAATTTGTGCTGATTTTGAGCAAAATGTTATGAGTTGTCCTGTGGAAGAGGCATTAAACTGTTCTGCGGGTCCTCGTGGGGTAAAACAATTAGGTGCAAGTCCTCGAAGGTAGATTTCAGTTCAATACAAAGGAGAATCTTCTCTCCATCAGAATCGTCCAGCCCTGGCGGAGACTGACCTAGTGAGCTTCCCATCCCTGGACATCCAGCCAACATAGAATGGGAAGTTAGGCTAGGTAACTCTAACGTTTTTCCCTAGCTATAAGACCCTACGAGAATATACATTTTCCTTTCTCGTCTTTTTTTCCCGCTCCTCCTGCCTCCTTTCCATCTCCCCGACGCCTTCACTCTTCGGCAACATCCCCTAAGGATCTTGCAGGCGAAGGCCCAGGAGGCGCTCCCAGTCTGCCTCGCAACAGCTGACGTACTCGACTTCTCCGCCGAGAATTGGTTGCCAGGAGCCCTTGGGGGCGGTGACTACACATACGCAGGCAAAAGCGAGGCGCCCGCGGACCGTGCAGTGACATCCAGTTCCAAAGGGCAAAGCTTTTCTTGCCCTTTCACTTCAGACCTACCGCGCTTGGTTACCTGCCTGCCTCCACTGTCCTCTTCGTTCCTCTGCTTTTGTCTAGCCTGGATTATGGAGGCCTAAAATGTTGCGGGGCGAATAGCTCAGGAGAGGGAAGACCCAGGTGGCCATTTTGGCATCTGGCCCAGTTCCTGAGAGCACCCACCGGTGATGGCCCTTCAGTCGCTACACGATTGCTCCGATAGAACGAAAACACAGTGGTGGCCATTTTGGAGCTGGGCGACTGTCATTTTGGCTATCATCTTAAAGCCTGGCAACTACAGCACCCCCCCCCCGGCCCCCCAGCAGAGAAAACTATATGGAGAGAGAATTCTGTAGTATGGAAGTCTTACAGCTCTTTTAGGACTCCTTATATCCCTATTCCAGAATATGGCGGACCCTGCGTCTTCATATATATATAAAAATAAACCTGGATGCTCAGATGCAAATTCCAGCTCCATGCAGCTGATTGATAAACATGTCAGACTCCAGTTTACTGTCCTGTGGGAGGACTTGTTACCTTGGAAAGTAAAGAAACTTCCGTGTCTTTAACTGTAAAATGGGGATTATGCGGTTGATGTGAGGATTGAATATAAGGTACACAAAGTACTTAGGTCTGTGTCTGGCTCTCAAAAACCATATTAACACCTTTTGTGCAAGGCCTGGGTGGGCGTAGAAAGTCAGGGCATGAGGGCAGGACTTTACCTTGTTTTCCCTGTATCCTCCTTGGCTAGAAGAGTGAGGGATACATGATAGGATAAGTTTGTGGAAAGAATGAATGGCAAACTGGAATCTTCACCTTCTGATCTCCAGCCTTTGTATTCTCCTCACTTTGTAGTCTCCTCCCTTTCAGGCTGTGGGTTCCCCCTTCAGGCACCATCTTGTATTGTAATCCCTCTAGGTCAATATTTACACTCTTACTTGATCTAGATCACACCAACTTGTTAACTCAGAGGTTAGTTTTTTTTTTTTTTTTTTGGTTGCGCTGGGTCTTAGTTGCAACAGGCGGGCTCCTTAGTTCTGGCATGCGAACTCTTAGTTGTGGCATGTGTGTGGGATCTAGTTCCCTGACTAGGGATTGAACCCCGGGCCCCCTGCATTGGGAGCGCGGAGTCTTAACCACTGTACCACCAGGGAAGTCCCCAGAGGTTAGTATTTTTGACTTTTGACCTTGAATCCTGGATTAAGGGCTTTGTGTGATGAGGAACTTCAGGTGTCTGCTAGCCTGGAGGGAGCTATTTTGAGGGGTAGGGATGACCAATGATAAACGACTTTGGTTGATTTTCAGGGGCCAAAGGTGGTTTAGACGGAGCCAGCATCTCCTCTCCCTTCCCCCCTCACCTTTCCCTTCTCTTAATGTTATTCCCCACGGCCACTTCCACCGCTTCCAAGACTCTCACAGGCACAGGACAGAAGTCTTCCTCTCTGTGTCATCTTCCCTGCTGCTCCAGGAAAGGAAGACATTAGTTTTACCCACCAGCAGCAATCCCATTTCTGTGTGTATTTCAGGGGACGTTGAGGCTTCTGGAGCCACAGCACCCAGATGCTCAAGAATCCTTCAAGTGCCAGATGAGAAAACCGATGTCCAGATTTTTTAATCAATCAAGTTGACTCAAACTTAGTCTTTCTTGTTGAATGAGCTTTAGGACAGCCATTTTGACCAACTGGAGCAATTTGATTCCCATTTACCCTTGGTTCTCAGCAGCATTCCGAATGGTTGGTGTTGCCAAGTCATCTGATAAAGGAGGCATGTTAGGTATAGTTTTATCTCAGAAAAAAATATTATAGAGGAGGAAAAAAAACTATTATGTTGATATATTTGACTGTAGGATTTTTAATACGCTTCCTGAAACCGTTGATTCAGGTACTGACTTACTAACAAACCACAGAAGTTCAGCCAGCTCAGTTAGTCTGGTGATGCTATTCCCTCAAAGAAGGACAAGGATTTTGAAAGGAGATGGTAAACTATAAAGGGGACTGGGGCCTTAATATCAGTGAGAGTGGAGTTGAATGTGGAGACATGTGTGTCTGGGCCGGGGGTGGGGTGGGGGGGGAATAGTCCTGGGTACAGTGGTTTTGTGTTGGGTATGGCTATACTTCTGGTGTGGCCTTGGGATATTATGGTGATTTCTATTAGCCCAGCACAGCTTTCTGCCTAACTGGGGTTAATCAGGGCTACACACTATTGTATTCAAATCAAGGCTAGGAAACTGCCAGAATTGAGGCATTTCCTTTTTATTTCATACACTGTTTGATATAGTTTCACAGTGAGCATATGGCCTTTATAATAATGACTTTTTTTAAAGTTACAAAACAAACAAACCTGGAAAGTCTCCTTAGTTGGGAAAAATACTGTTTCTGGAGGGAATCTAAGGTTGCCTTGTAACTAGTGCCATCTAGTGGTCCAGTTAAGTTATTGCTCTGAGGTTGGACACAAAAGCAAGCGCTGAGAAGACACTGGGTGGAGTTCAGTCGGGATCTGCCCCAGTGAGAGTACTTAGTGGACGACATACCATAGTCGTTTGACAAAGTTGTACAGAGCTTATACTTACTGAAATATTAATGCGTCAATGAACTCACATTTACTCAGGAGTTAGAATCGAGAAAAATGGTTGTAGGTGCTCAGCCCATGCTAGTCGTGCTTCTATTTGGAGCCATTTCATCCTCTTCCCGACCACCATCCTGCTCTTCCCACTTTAACCTCCAGTTTACTTTGTGCTCTTCCATCATGGGTCCCTAGAGTTAGAAGCTACCTTGTTACCCTCAATCCCTTTAGTAACATGTTGGTAAGAAGCTAGAAACTTTAGGGATACTTGCTTGGTACATTCCTGCTATTTAAAAAGTTCCCCACAATAGCCTCAGTTGGGTTGGATTTAGGGAAGGAGACTTCAAAGGGCATTGGTTCTAGGATTTAGGACAGTGAGTACAGAAGGAAGATGAAAGAAGACACCCTGTCTTGCCTGCTGGCTGTTTGACAGCAACTAGGGACAAGAAGGTCACCTGTTCTTCTCCTAAGGTCTACTGGGTCTTGGTCTCCCTCTTCTTTTTATTTGTCCCCTTCTTCTGTCCTACTTGTAATTATCAAGACAGAATGAAAGTTTGCTCCAGATACAGTTGGAAATTCTCCACCTTTGTCCCTATTTCACAGCAGGATCTTGGAATAAGAGCAAGAAGGCTGATCTTTGGAAGGGCACTTCCTTAAGAGCAGCAGGAAGGGCAGCAGGACCATCTTCCTGGTGGCATCTTGCTGTACTAGTATAGTGGTCTGACTTGGGCCACCATTAGAGCTGCCATGTGGGTGTAAACTTGTGCAGGCACCAGAAATTATACCCGTAATGACATTAGAGGACTTGTGAGTGGTGGGAGATGAGCAGAGGTCCTGCCAGGCCTAATGCCGGTGAGGAGTCTTCAGTCTGCTAACCGTAAGGGCTACTGGGCTGTAAGGGAAGGGTACTGGGCAGAAAGGGAAGGGTACTGGGTATCCCAGCATTGTGGACAGCAAAACAACAGCACCTGCAAATAAGGCAAGTAAGTAGAGATATTGCTAAAAGGGAACATACAGAAAAACACTGGAGAAGTCATCCTGGAGAGGGACCCTGCCTGTGTCCCCGCCAAGCTCCCTGCTCTGTGGCGGGGCGAATCTACTCCTAACAGAAATCTTACCCACATAATGATGGCCCCATTGGTTTTATCCACAATAGCAATGCTGATATGCAGATAACTCTCAGGGAGACAGACCCCTAGGTGCCTTGGGGATGCTTCCCACAGCTGGTCACCAGGATGAGCAGGGTCTTTAAAGTCAGATAAATGTTCACATCTTGGCTTATTATGTGTGAGACATTGGGCAAATTATTAAATTTATTTGCGTTTCTTTTTCCCCATTTACAAAATGGAAATAAAGATATCTATGTCAGAGAATGTTATAAGGGGCAAGTGAGACAATCCAAGTAAAGTACCCAACCCAAAACTGTTTATAATAAATGCTATTATTATGACCCTGTAACTCACAGGGCGGAAAGACCTAAATGCGTGGAGGGTGTATCACCATTATGGCCTGTGGAATAAAGTACCCATTTCACCAATAACTAGAAGGTCTTTGACAAACAACAAAGACCACCAAGAGGGTAATAGGCTTGGAAAATGGTGTGATAATTCTGTACAGTGGAGTGAATACTGATCTTTGAGTCAGAAGATGTTTTTATTGATTGATCTTTTATCAAACTTCTAACCAAATAGCAGGCACTGTGCAGCTCTCGTAGGAGGGAAAAAATGGGCACCATAATCAGTGTCCCTGCCCTCATGGAGCTTAAGATCTGGTCAGGAAGGCAGATGTTAAGTAAATGATTCCACAATTAAGTTAATTACCAATGAGATAAGTGCTTTGAATGATGAATACAGTGTGCCAAGAGAGCACCTATCAGGGTGGGGTGGGGGTTTAGGTTAGTCTGAGGAATTCAGGGAAGGCTTCCTTGAGGGGGTGATATTTAAGCTGTTAATGAAGTGAAGATGGTATGGGGTGGGGAGGTGGAGGAGGAGGAGGGCATCTCCAGGCAGAGGAGCCTGGTGTCTCCTGAGTTGAAAGTACTGTATCTGAGCAGCTTAAAAAATGTAATCAGGCCAGCATGGCTGGAGCACCGTGAGTGAGGAGGGAGGACCTGAGACCTGGGTTTTTTGCCCAGCTCTGCTACTTATTGGCTGTGTGACCTTTGGCAGGTCATTTAAACTTTCTGAGCAGCAGTTTTCTCACGTGACAAATGGAGATATTACCACACTGAAGCAGTTGAAAGGATTAAGAGAGATGTGAGTTCTTTGTAAATTGTGCACTAATAAGGTATTATGTTTCTGTGCTGATCTAAGTGCAATGAATACTGAAAGCATCTGAAGGTGTGGATGAGTCATGTTGGTTTTTAGAGTTTCAGAGTGATGGCTTGGAAGAATAGGGAAGAGTTAAAACTCAGCAGGTGTTTGTTTACTCTAGGTTGCTAAAAGCAGAGCTTGCTTCACAGCTGTTCTAGGCATTCCCTTCTGCTAGGATCTGAATGGTACATATGGTTCTCTGGACCAGGGCAGGACCCACCTGCCCCACTGTAATAGGGTCATGGTTTCCATATAGGGCCTTTATGGAGATCCTCAATGGTGTTTTTATGGTATTTCCATAAATAGAATTTCTAGTCTGTATGTATACACACACGTATAACAATCACCAGAAACTAATACAACATTGTAAATCAACTATACTTCAATAAAAATTTAAAAAATAATAAAAAGACATTTCTAGTCTGTTGCCTCAGATGTGTTCATTTGACTCCTAAAAACATCTATTTGTAAAAGTTTTCTCATGTTTATACAGTTGGTTCCACACATGCTTTTCTGTAATTCCAAAGTCCGCAACGTTCTGAAAACCAAAAATTTTGTTTCTAACTCATTTGGGTGGCAAAACCTGGCCTGACTTGCATCCATTTTGTGGCAAAGCCAGAGGTGAAGCTATTTATAGTCTTTGTTTACTCAACCTAATGTTAATAGTCATGCCTTTTACTGCAGAAACATAATTGTGTTTATTATGGGCTTGAGATCTGCATATACATATCAAATAATAAGAGTTTCCAACATTCTGTAGTTTCTAATAGAAAAATCTGGGTGATGTGTCTTTTTACACTGAGTTTTATTTGGCTAGTGTGCTAGCGTGTTTAGCATAAGTGAGAATCATTATAGGGTACATGAATTGGACATATCAGAAGAGACAAATCTGTTGCAGCATAATGAACAAACAAAAACCCCACCAACCAATTTCATACATGCATTAAGATGCATGTACTTTTCAAAATGGTATGAATAATTATGTACAGGTACTCATACCTGGTATATACTTAATTATATATATTTAATTAAACATAATACTTGTTTATTTAAAAATCCAATTGTCTCATAGTTCCAGGAGTAGAAATATGCACTAAATTTCTTTGTGAGAATGGAATATTTTCTAAGTCTGTTAACCTGACCTCATATACCCTTTAGAAGAGGGACAAACTTACCATTTTCCTTTTTTGTTGCTTAGGTTGACCGAGCATTTCATTACACTGTGTTCATTCATTACTATAGACGGGCTTATTTATGGAGAAATTATTTGCAGAGGTAACTCATGGTGTCAACTTTGTAATCTGGTTATTGGCCCTGAGATCCTGTGAGACAGTGCTCCCCACGACCCCAGAGCACCTTGTGGGTAGAGGAGGTAAGTGCTCGATCAGGCATTCACAGTGTGGCTTTTTTATTTTATTGAAGTTTTGTGAATTCCAGACTGGGTTCCTCTGTATATGCCTGAGTGAAGTCCAGCATGTAAATAACTTCATGTTTGAATTTTAAATCTTCATCCCATACATTGTTCTAAACAGCAAGAGCCGTGTACGACAGAAACCGCCCCCCCACCCCCCCCCCCCCACCCCCGCCAAGGTAAGTCTTTCATCCTAATGTAAGAGGGCACGAATATCCTCCCTTCACACAGTCACCACTGCTGCTTTAGATGGGAAGACAGAACTGAAATGCAGTTTGACCTTTGATAAAGAATGCCTTGAGGTGGGACTTGGGTGAGAGAAGTGCCTTGAGATTAAGTCTCTGAATGCCTGGGAAAGAATTTGGAAATGGAGTAAAAGACTTGAATTCAAATATTGGCTCTGTTGATTTTGTAGCTGGATGTCCTTTGATTTGCTTCTTAATTTCTCTAAATCACAGTTTACTTGGCTCCAAAATTAAGGCACTAACATCTACTCTGCATGGTTGTGAGAGAATTAACTTAGATACCATCCCCTCACCCCGAAAGCACCTAGCATCTAGCAGATCATCAATAAATTAAGCTACTTTGGTTAATATGTTTTCAGAGCTTACAAGGTGTTAAATTCTGGGCTCTTTGCTTTCAGGGTTGGGCAGAAGACAAGGCAGAAGACAGGAAAGGAAGTGGAAGTATGGGAAATAAAATGAACAAGGAGATTGGTCATTCTCAGGTAATTCAAGTGGGAACACCACCGTCTCTATGAAAAACAGTCAAAAACCGAGAAAGGAGGTGGTTTTTCCAAAGGCACAAAGAATACAGGAGTGATGGCAGAAGGATGGAATCAGGTCCAGGGACTTTTCCGGAGGAGAGGACTTCTGTGCCTGGTGTGGAAGGAAGAAGTGGATTGGCTGTGGGGAGGGTGGGGTTAGGGTACTCAAGCTGCAATTGGGGAAGGACCTCAATAAATGTCCCTGAGGAATATGGACCGGGAAGCTGGGAAGCAATATTGGAAGATAAAAAGTGTGAAAGGAGGAAGTTGCAGCTACTGGTGGAAAAAGGTGAGTGGTTTGTATAGTAAATATAATTGGAGCCTCTCTCCACACCCTCAAATGCCCCTGCCCACTGAATAACAGATACTGGCTAGACTGTTTCAATGTGCTTTGGAAGGTTAAAAGAAAACAAAACCCAACTTTAAAAAGAGAAAGGATTATAAAGGTAACCCTTGTAAAACATTTGAACAAAAATTGAACAAATATGACCAAAAAAGGTTATCTAACAATTCATGGCCCCAGAGGTAATCACTGCTAACATTTTGATGTATTTTCTTTCAGCTTTTAAACACATATTATATCACAGTTGTACACATTTTGTATTCTGCTTTTTTTCCCCCGAACTCTCATGTTTTCCCATGTAAATGTCATTAGATACTCTTTTGAACATGTTTTTATAACTATTCCTTTGAACAGACAACATTCTAATTTATTGAATCAATAAACACTCTGTGATTTGGACATTAAAGTTGTTTCCTTTCCTGGGCTAGCATCAGCAGTGTGGTGATTAATATTACCAAGATAATTTTCAAGTTCATAGAATCATAGACTCCTCTTTTCCAGGGGGGGATTCCATCCTTCCATCCTCCTTAATTCAGCATAGTAAAGGACTCAGGACTTCAGGGAAGCCAGAGACAAGTTTCCAGAATGAACGACTAGGGAATTCCCTGGCACTCTCACCATCTAGGGTCCCAGGTTCAATTCCTGGTCAGGGAACAAAGATCCCACAAGTCTTGCATGTGGCAAAAAACAAAACAAAACAAACAAACAAACCAAAACCAAAACCAAAAAAAACAAAAACTAGGTGAGGAACTTGTGGGCTCCTGAGAGAATGCCTACTCAGATACTCCCCTACAGAAAGGCCCTGCTGGGACGGGGAAGGGTGTCCTCTGGGCACTCAAACTTGCCAGGACCATGAAAGAGCACCGAGACCAGAGAGCTGACCTAGCCCATAGACAGGGCACAGAGACAGGAAACTCTTCTTTCTAAAGCAGTCTGGGAAAATTCTCATCCATATGATGTTTTTTTCTGCTGCCAATAACTTGACACCCACATCTTTGATTCTGCCCTGCTGAAAGAACGGCAGGTCACTCAGAGGAGGGGTTGCTATCATTTTGAGTGTTTAGAAATCCTGCCCCACTCTCTTCTTCTCTTCTGCCCATTTTCTAGCTCAGTGGGTCTCAGCTACTCCCTAGGGAACAGTTTGAAGATTCGTGGGCTTTCTTTTTGTAATTACAATGATGAGGGGGGAACTGTGGGCCCTTATGGGTAGGGTAGGGGAATAAGATACTCTTCAAGCATAGCTTGAACAATGAAGAACTGTCCCTCCTCCAGATTCTCAAATGTCCCCTAGGACATTCATGTAGGTGAAAACTTGTGTTTAATTATTGGAGCCTAGAATTTAATACAATTTTAAAAGTGGTTTTAATATACAATGAACTTTCTAGGAATGCAATTATGGTTCTGCATGAATTCAGGGAAGACTGACTTTGCTACCAAGAGTTGTTCAACATTTCGTTAAGTCACCTCATTGATGGCGACGTGCTGGAGGTAGTTGAGTCACCAACTCAGCACCTGTATCATCCCGCATTTGTAGCAGTTCCAGCCCCGTAATTCTATGGATAAGTGCAAGCATCTGCCTACTTCATCATGACTTCAATACTCGTTAAAATACTGTTTATGTTCTTTTACTACAAATTACTTTTTTTCTTATGTCACAGACAGGGAAGCATGTTGACTTTTTTTTAAGTTCTGTGTGTAGGTAGGTTATTTCCTCTATGAGCTTCAATTCAGCACAGTAAAGGAGTCATGACAAAATGTTTCAAGGGTTGAAGGTTGAGAACCTCAGTTCTAATCAGTCTCACAGCATTTGGCTTTTCCCCACCTCCTTCCCAGGACAAGCCAGAAAGAAGCTTTTTGTTTTACCCCATCCTCCAGAAGGAGCCCTCTCTCTCCTCTGGCAGCCCAAACTCATTCCCATGAACAATATACACACGTGCGCCCCCCCCCCCCCAACACACACACAGGCACACACCTTCCACCACCAGACAACAGCCTGGAGTCTCCGGAACTGTCAAAAGGCCTGCACTTCCCCCACTGTCTCTAGAGCTCCCAGTTCTTCCTTAGTCAAGAAATATTGATTGCTAGGCCCTGCTGGAGTAGAGATAATGCTGGCTTCTGCCCACTTGGAGGCTCTTTATTTCCTGGTCTTTTTCTTTCTTTCTTTCTTTTTTCCCCTCCTACTTCAATTTCTCTCCTTGATGCTACCCTCCCCATCTTTTGCTTCCAATCCTCTCTCCGCGTTCCCTCCCCGAAGCAGGCGAGTAGCATTGCTGCTGGACCCACGGAGCCGCTCTGGTCTCCAGCTCTGTCTTCTCCACCCAACTCCTGTCGCGCTGAGGTGGCTCCCGGCCTTCACCCCCTCCCCTCCCCGCCCATCCCTGTCTGACCCTGGCTTCTCCTTTCTCTCCCACCCGTCTCATTCTCTTCCTGGCCCTCGGCCTCTGCTTCTCTCGTCTCACCCCGAACCAGGGCTGCCTTCTCTTTGTGCAGCCGTCTTTCTCCACCTGCATCCCAGATTCCCTGTCTCAGCTCCAGCTCCTCGGCCTTTGGCTCGGGCACCCTCGCCCCCACCTCAGCTTCCAGTGGTCTAGCCTGCGGGTCCCCGCGCGTGTGTGCTTGTGCGCCGGCGTCCCTCTCCCCTACCTCGGAGCCCCGCTCCCCTGCCGCCCGCCCCCCGGCGCTGTGGGCGGTCCAGGGCGGGGCCGGGATCCGGGCGGCTCCCGGGGCTCGGGTTGTGGGAGGTGCCCTCTCCCCGGTCTCCCCCCGCCCTGTCTCCTCCCGCACCCTCCTTCTTCCCTCCGCCCGGGAGCTTTCCCCGGTCCCCGGCGCCGCCTCCTTCCCTCCCGGCTCCCCGCTCCCGCGGTCGCCGCCGCCCCGGGGAAGGAGAGACGGGGGTGGGGTTTGGGGGAGGTGAGAGAGGAGGGAGAGACCCTGGCCGGCGAGGAGCCCGGATTCGCGGGGAGGAGGGTCGGGAGGAGGGGGAAGGTGGAAGAGAGAGGAGGGGGGAGCGGGGAGGAGCGGCGGGGCCTGGGGCCTTGAGGCCCGGGAGAGCCGGGGAGCTGGGCCGGCGCGCCGAGGTAAGAGCCAGGGCCCGGGGGAGGCAGTGCTTGGAGAGGGGCGCGCGGGGAGGGCCGAGCCGGGGGTCGGGGGGCCGCGGGGCCGCGGGAGAAGAGGAGCGGCGGGGAAGGAACCGGGAGCGGCGAGGCGGCCGATCCGGGGAGCGTGGGGAAGCCGGGCTCCGGCGAGCCGCGGGGGCCGGGGGAGAGGAGGTGGTGAGAGGTGGAGTCCCGGGAGGGTGGGGGGGGCCGAGGGAGGCAGGAGGAGGGTGGGGACAGGCTCTCTCTCCTCCTCTCCCCCCACCCCGCGCCGGGCTCCGCCCCCGCCTCCTCCACGGGGCGCTTTTCGGGTCCCCGGGCTGAGCCGGGTTGGAGTCCGGGAGGCGACCGGAGGGAGGCCGGGCCGCCTCCCGGGTCCGGGCCAGCGCCGGCGGGGCTCGGTCCGGTCCTCACGGCCGCCTCTCACTCAGATGCTGCTGCTGCTGCTGCTGCCGCTGGCGCCACTCTTCCTCCGCCCCCCGGGCGCGGGCGGGGCGCAGACCCCCAACGCCACCTCGGAAGGTGCACCCTTCTCCGGCGACCTCGGGCACCCCTCCACTCCACTCCCCCTTTCCTCGCATCCCCTCTACTATCCCGTCGGCCCTACGTAGCATCCCGGCCTGGCAGCCCGTCTGCTCGGCCCCACTTTACTACTCCTGACCTCTTTTCCATCACCCCGCATTATTACCCAGCACCCGTTTCTCTGGCCCCCGGTACCACACTAGGCCCCCTTTCTGTGACCCCGCATTATTCCCTCAACCCCGCCCCTCTTTCTGGGCCCCCCCCCCCCATTGCTACCTCCGTTCCGCCTTTTCCTTGGTCCCACCTTGCTGCCCAGGTGGCCTTGTAAGACCCCCCACCCCTCCTCTCATCCTAATTCAACTCAGGTTCTCCTTTAGCCTTTCTTACCAAACTCACTCGCATAGCATACCCTTTCACGATTTCTTAGTTACTTTTCTCCATTACCCCAACCAGCACCCTTCCCTTCCCACTTGTGAGCTCCTTGACCCTGGCTCATTCCGCTGTGTCCTTCAGCCTAGGGTCTGTACCCCTCCCCACTCTCACCCTCTCGCACCTCATCCCATCCCCTTTGTCCTCCACCTGCCCGTTGACCACGCCCTACCCTCCCCTGCCTCCCGCTGCTGACTCTGCCTTTTCCTTTTTCCCCACCATCCCTCTCTTTCCGCCTGCCTCTGGACTCACCCCTCAGGTTGCCAGATCATACACCCGCCCTGGGAAGGCGGCATCAGGTACAGGGGCCTGACTCGAGACCAGGTGAAGGCTATCAACTTCCTGCCCGTGGACTATGAGATTGAGTATGTGTGCCGGGGGGAGCGCGAGGTCGTGGGGCCCAAGGTCCGCAAGTGCCTGGCCAACGGCTCCTGGACAGATATGGACACACCCAGCCGCTGTGGTGAGTAGCCTCTCAAAGCCCCTCTCCTCTTCAAGCCAATTCTTCTTCCTGTCTCAAACTTAGCATCATTGCTTGCAGGTCAGCACTTTAAATCCAGTGTAACTAAATTCACAAGTACATTTTTGAACGACTACTATTTAAGAGGGGCTTTGCTGTGTGCAATTGCAGGCAGCAAAGTTAGCAGCCTGCACATTTCATTTCATCCTCCCTTCATTAGGCCACTGCCCATTTGAGAAAATAACTTGGTTATTCATCTTGTGAGTTAGTCTCTTTGAGGATTATTAGTGGCAGATTATGCAAAAACATTCTAAAATGATTTCATCACATTTTCGAATACTTGTCTCCAACGGAGAGACCATATACCCCCAAACTAAAACCCAGTTTATCATGAGTATAAGCCAACTATAATAAGGCAAATCTGATTGTGCATCTAAAGTTACATACATCCACACATTTCAAAGCCAAAGAACCGCCCACTGTAGCTGACTTTGAAGAGGTCCCATTTTATGTGCTTATAGCTCCATCTTGGGCTCCTAGGATGGAAATGCTTTTTCTTTTTCTTTTCTTTTTTTTTTGGAATGTGTGGATGCTTACAGGGTTAAGGGAGGAGTGGCAGCTAGAGAAGCTAATCCTTTTAACACCTGATTTCCTGAAGAGTAGGATGCTTGTGGACCCAAACTCAAATCTGAGCCCCCTCCCTGCTCCCTAAGGGGAAGGAGTCTTCTCCAACTCGCCTGTCTCTATTTTCCTGTCTCCACAGTCCGAATCTGCTCCAAGTCTTATTTGACCCTGGAAAATGGGAAGGTTTTCCTGACGGGTGGGGACCTCCCAGCTCTGGACGGAGCCCGGGTGGATTTCCGGTGTGACTCCGACTTCCATCTGGTGGGCAGCTCCCGGAGCATCTGTAGTCAGGGCCAGTGGAGCACCCCCAAGCCCCACTGCCAGGGTGAGGGGAACAGCTGCCTGCATGCAGCAGATGAGGACGCTTGTCAGAGGATGGGAGTGGGGTGGGAAGTGGGGAAAAATAGGGTGCTATACAAAATGGGGGGCATGCGGAGGCAGAGGTGAATGCTTAACACTTTCCTCCATCCACCTGCCTCAAACTTCCTGCTGCAGTCCCCCGTGTGCACTTTATCTATGCTGGGGGCTTCCTTCCTTTGCTTTTCTCTTTTTTAATATCTTCCCCATGCTCCTAATCCTTGGGTCTCACATTTTCTCCTTTCCTGTGAATCTCTCCCTCCATCACCCTTCTTAAGGTTTAACTACTTCAATTTTCCCCAGCCTCAGTTCCTTTCTCGAAACTTAGAACTTTCTATGCGTAACCTTCTTCTAGAATTGATGCCTCTCCCTTCATTATATACCTGAATTATTGTAAAGACTCAGCAATAAATCATATATCATATTTAGAAAAATCGATAAGATTGAAAAGACTGTCCGGGGTGGAAAATTATCAGGGTAAAAATTTAAAAGACTTAAAAGTGGGGGCAGAATTGTCAGAGTATTAAGGACAACCCAGGGATGGGGTGGGAAGAGGACAGTCCTTTTCTATACCTCCTGGACAACCTCCATCATTCCCCAAGGGAATCTGTCTTGTGTCCACCACCCCCTTTTTTTTCCATCTAGTTCTGTAAACTTCCCCTTTTCCTGGGCACCCAGATTCTTCCTCTGCAGTCTTCTCTCCTGGGATGCAGGCGTACTTCATGCTTCCTCTACCTTTGTAGACCCTCTACCTTTCAAGATCCTTGGACCTGGCTCTCCTCACTTAATTATTCTGCTTACCATTCTGTAGTTTACCATTCCATTCTGGAAAGTGGGACTCCCAGCCAGGGGTGGATTTACTATGAAGCTAATGCACTTTAAGCTCCAGGGTTCCTCACTTACACAGGCCTCTTCTTGTGCTCGAATAACATAGAGGGTTCTAATAATGTGTTCACATGGTCATAGGTTTTTGTAAAAATTGCAAAAGTAAGATATTTTAACAGCAATAGTTTCAAATCAATTGCATTTGTAATTTTTTTCTCTTAAAGAGAGACCCCCAAATTTTATAATATTTAGGCTCCACAAAACCAGGATCTGCCCATGTTTTAGCTGTTGGCACTCCTGTCTCAAATTCTGTTGTCCTATGAGAAATAAAAGAAGAAAACCAACAAGTCCTGACCCACAGCCCCACCTTGCTCTTATCCCCAGGCACCCTCCCCTCAGAAACGCAGGCTTCTGCTCCCCCCCCACCCCGCCCCGGTCTTCTTCGGCATGGACAGGTGTGGGAGGGGGCTGGGGATCAGGCCTGGGAAGCTGGGCACCACTGGTAACTCCTCTCTGATCCCCGTCTTTCCTGCTGCCAGTGAATCGAACGCCACACTCAGGTGAGATCAGAAACCCTCATCGCGTGCACTGCAATCCCCTTACCCTTCACTCTTCACCCTCCACCCCCAGGGATTCTGCCCCTAGGCTATGAGTTCTCATCCTTCCCATTCCTCCCCCACCTTCCCCCACCCACCCCAGTACGCGGCTGGCCCTTTCTTTCCCTACCTGTTTCCAGCCTCCAGTCCCGGATTTCTGCGAGGCTGCGGTCCCTCCCATCTCCCCGCTTGGCTGCACGCCCCTCGGCTCCGCCTCCTCCCAGACTCCGCTTCTGCCAAATGGCAGAGCCCCAGCAGGGGGCGGCAGAGTGCTGGGAGACCCGGAGCTTCCACCTCGTCCTCCCCTGTGGGGTTCCTTCCGACCTTCTCTGGAACCTTTCCCTGCCTGCCCCCTTCCTAGGATTTCACCTGCTGACTCCATCAGCCTGGCCCACCCATCCCACCCATTGCCAGGCCTCACTCTCCCTCCTTCAGCTCCTCCCCACATCCTTTCCTTCCCTACGCCTTTCCCCTTCTCTTTTACCTCAGTTCCTTCTTCCACCACCCTTTCTCAGCCTCTGCCCACCGAGCCCCGTGTTCCCTTCCTCTACCCCCATCACCTCTCCCTGTACCCCAGCCCTCCCTCTTCCCCACCCAGCTCTCCCTCTCTCTCCAAAACCGTTCCCATCGCCCTCTCCCTCACCACCCTCAGTCCTTCACCCCATCTATTCACACCCGCATTAGGACGCTTAGGCGCCAGCCCCTTTTCTCTCGCGTCCCACTCTCGTCCTCCCCTCCCCCATCGCTCGCTCCTCACAGCTTCAGCCTCCCGCAGCCCCCCCCCCCGCCACCCCCCCGGCACGCCCCTTCGCCTCGTTCCTCCTCCACTCGTGTTCCCTTAGGTGGGATCCTTCCCTTCCTCGTCCATCTCTTTCACCCTAGGGGTCGCATCCTCCCTCTCCTCCCCTCCTCTCACACTGTGGTTCCCACAGCGGCGCTCGCCTGCATCCCCGCCCGCTTCCTCCCTCCCTAACTCTGCCCCCCCCAACCCCGGCTGCCGCGCGCCGCCCTTGACGTCAGAGCCCCCTCCCAGCCCCGCATCTCCCTCCTCCTCCTCCTCCCCTCGGTCGGTCAGTCAGTCCGCGAGGAGAGTCCGCGGTGGCGGTGGCGGTGGCGGTGGCGGTGGCGGGAGCTAGAGCCGTGGGGGCCCTACGAAGCCAACCTCCCCTGCTTCCCCGAGGCCCTCTTTCCCTCCTCCGCACAAAACCAGGGATGGAGGCGCTTCCCCGACATCCCCTCAGCAGCCCTCCCCGGGAGAAGTGTCCCCCCTGAGCTCCTCCTCCTCCCCCAGCAGCTATCCCCGCCCCCTGCCATGGGTCCGGGGGTCCCCTCTCCCCGGCTGGGGTGGCCACTGCCGCTCCTGGTGGTGATGGCGGCGGGGGTGGCTCCGGTGTGGGCCTCCCACTCCCCTCATCTCCCGCGGCCTCACCCGCGGGTCCCCCCGCACCCCTCCTCAGAACGGCGCGCGGTGTACATCGGGGCGCTGTTTCCCATGAGCGGGGGCTGGCCGGGGGGCCAGGCCTGCCAGCCCGCGGTGGAGATGGCGCTGGAGGACGTGAATAGCCGCAGGGACATCCTGCCGGACTATGAGCTCAAGCTCATCCACCACGACAGCAAGGTAGCCCCGGACATGGGAGTGGGTGGGAGGTGAGGGCTTGGGGGGCAGGGGGCCAGCTCCATGTACGTTAGTGTGAGTCGCTTCTGGGATTGCCAGGCAGACCCCTCCCACGTGTGACTAGCAAGAGACAGGCTGGGGGTGTGCGAGCTCGGGGAGAGTCTCAAGGGCTGGAGGTTCAAAATGAGGGTCTAGGGGTTCAAGGTGGTTAATCACGCTGCAAGGCTGACCCTTCTGCTCCTGGAGACCCTTGGAAGTGTCGGGGTGGGGGGTGGTTGGAGAAACTGGGGGTGGGTTTAGGGTACAAGCTGATCCAGTTCCTCCAGGGAGTAAACTAACCCTGGGATGGGTTGGGGGATGGAAGGAATGAGGCGGGAGCTGGATCTGGGGTTTACATTTACCATGGTAACAAGGTAAATCTTGGCAGCAGGTTGGAGCTGGAAGGAATAGGGACCCAATGAGCAAAATTCGGATGGACTTGAGCGCTCTAGTTTATTTAGCACAACAAACAGCAAGGTAGCTGTGGTCCCTACCTGACTCTTTCTCATCCCTTCATCCCCAACCCTGTCGCAGATTCCTGGATTGTGAGACTACGTGGCATATTGTGGTTGGGGAAGGCTAATGGTCAAGGAATGGGCAGAGGCACTAGGAAAATGATGGGATTAGAGGTCCACACAGGAGCCCCCGCAGAGCATGGGGATGGTGAAGAGTCAGGACTCAAGGAAGAGAAAGAGAACAGGAAAGAATGGCAGTGGGGAAGGGGACCAGGAGGAGGGCTGGGGACAGCGAGAGACCCTGGGGAGAGACCCTGGGGCATCGTGTGGAACTCGGCTCCTAAGTGTCTTCCCTGCAGCACTGTAGCCTCTGAGATGTGAGAAGGGAAATGGGATGTAGGGTTGGGGGGTGGGGAAGAGGGAGAGGGGGGAAAGTAAGAAAATTTGGGGTAGTAGGGGATAGTCCTGCAAGATTCCTTTCCCACCCCTGTCCCCTACATGAATGATTGGGAGTATGGGGGAAGGATGTGGCACAAGGAAGGAAGGTGATTTGGGACCTCAAATCTATCTTCTCTCATAGGAGGCCCCAGAGACTTAAGGGGTTGGGGGAGAGTGAAAGAGTACAGAGGGGAGCACTTGGTGATCTAACACCTGGGGTGGACTGAGGATTTATATTCGTTCTTTAGAACAGCAATCTACACCTAGATACAGGTATGTGAGGAAGGAGGGGGCAGAAGCGGGGTTGACGATAGGGTGCTTGGGGAGAAGAGCGCACAAGGACTCTTAGGGAACTTTGAATCCCTTCTGATGCTTTTACAGTGATTCTCAAACTTCAGTGTACCTAAGAATCCCCAGAGGAGTTTGTTAAAAATACAGATTCTAAATCCTTGGTCAGGGATGAGTCCCAAGGATGTGCACTTTTTCCAATCAAAATCCCATGAAGCTAACCCCAGGATGCCTATAGGAAGGGCCGCAGGGCACAGGAAAAGAATTAGTTAGGGTAGCAGAGGTAGGAAGAGAAAGAGGGTCAGATCCCATGGAGGAGTCAAGCTTAGGAGAGCAAGAGAGGTAGCTGGCTATGGGGGTGGGGGGGGGAGTATGGGGAGAGGGACAGGGAGGGATATGTGCAGGCTTTAGAATAGGGGATTGAAGGGAGCTAGGGGAGCCCTGGGTGTGAGCTCAAACTCATGCACCATGACAGGTGATTCCCTGGAGGTGTTGGGGAGCAGATGAGGACCCAAGAGAAGGGGGGCTGGAAGAGAAAATAGCAGAGGCAGCGAGGGGGAGATGGAAAGGCAGACAAACTGGAAAGTGTCGTTTCCTGCCTGCAAATCCGGATCCTTGCTCCTTGCGAGAGCAGCGGAGGAAGTCTATTGGAGAGGGGGTGAGAATCACGCGGCCCAAGGGATGTGCAGTGATGAATAGGGCGTGGAAGGGGAAAGGGGTGTAAGAGAAGGTCGGGAAGGAATGAGGAAACAGAAGGAGAGACACTGGAGTAGCGTACATTGCCCTGTTTGCCTGTATCTCATGTGTTCTTATCTGTCTTCATTGTTCCTATTAACCTTCTCTTCAGACAAGAAAGAGAGGGCCACAGAGGGCACTTGGGAGAAGCTGGGGGCAGGATCTGGAGTGATAGATGCGGGAAGGTGGGACGTGAGAATGGTAAAGATACACAAAGATGCCCAAGTGGGAGGGATGCAGAACCTTCCAAACACGCAGTTGAGCAGACACTGAGCACTGCCCTTAGCAGGGGTGTGGGTGGGCGGGCAGCAGGGAGCTGGTTCTTTGGGCCAGCCTCCCCTGGCTCCCCCTTCTCCAACTTCCCACCGTGTCCCAAATGTCAGGCCTCAGTGGGAAGCGAGCAGGCACTAGGGGGCCTTCTTTATTTCCTTCTGCTTGCCCCCCCACCCCCATATCACCCTCCCCAGTCCCCTCTGTCTCCTGTCTGTCCCCTCTGCCCTGGCTCCCCACTGGCTTCCATTTCTTCCCCACTTCGTTTGGGGCTCCAGCAGCTTCTGAAATGTCATATTTCAGCAGGAGGGGAACAGGCAGTGGGAGCCCCGTGGCTGGCTCTTCCTGCCCCCACTTCCCCTCCTCCCCTCGCGCCTTCCTCTCAAGCTCTCTGCATTGTTTGCTTTCCCAGCTCCATTCTTCTCTTTCAGGCACCCCTAAAAGCATCTGGTTTCTTGAGCATCCCATTCTATTTATTCTCCCCAGCTCTTCCCTCATCCTTGTTTCTCCCCACCCCCTTTCATCCCTGAATGTCTTTTTTTCCCAATGCACCCGTCAAATGTCAGAGCCCAGCAGGAGGACATGGATCCGCTGAGCCAGGACCCCCTGGTGGTCTTGTCCCTGTTCTCTCCTGTTTATTTATCTCTAGCCCTGATAAAAGAAGAGGGAGAAAAAATAGTAGGTGGGAGAGGGAGTTTGCAGAGGTGAGGGAGGACTCTTCATAATATGGCTTTAAGGAGGCTGTCTGGGGACTTGAGGAAAAATTTATTCATATTCCTGCAGACTTTTTTCTACTCACAGATGTTTGGAGCATAGAAACCTGGGGAAAGGGGGCGGGGTGATGGAGCGAAGGTGGGCTAGGGGATGTCTGAGGATGCGCTGAAAGGAGGGAAGGCAGCGTTTGCATACATACTGATGGGGGGTGTGCAGGAGAGGGTGTGGGTAAGGCGCCAGGTGAAAGACAGAGAAGGGTGTTTCACAAATGAGGGGAAAGGAGACTCAGGAAGGAGAAGAAATGGTGATAATGACAAAAGGGTTTCAGCAGAGGGATGGGTAGTGGGGGAAGTAACTAGGTTGTTGGGGGAAAAGAAAAGAGTAGGTGTTGCAGGGAGGGGAGGAGCCCTGGGGGAGCTTCCCCTCATCCCCTCCCTCCTCCTTCAGTGTGACCCAGGCCAAGCCACCAAGTACCTGTACGAGCTGCTCTACAATGACCCTATCAAGATCATCCTCATGCCTGGCTGCAGCTCCGTGTCCACGCTCGTGGCTGAGGCTGCCAGGATGTGGAACCTCATTGTGGTAAGCAAGGCCCTGGGGGCCAGAAGGTGGGGCTGTCCCCTGGGCTGTACTACAGAGGGGGTGTATTGCGGACCACAGCGGACCCACTTCCGAGATACAGAGTCCTTTGCAGACCTGAGCTAGTTGGCCTCCTAGCAACACTGGCCTGCCAGGGCTGCAGCTGACCTGCTCTCCATCAGAAGGAGTGGAAGTCAGCTCAGTGAAAGGGCACCCTGACGGAGGGGGCTTTTGAGAATCACTTTTCCTTGGGCAGAGGTAGGGAGGCTGGGATAGAGTGAGAGAGAGAATCCCAGAGGCGGGGAAGGGTTGAAGGAATTCTCAGCAGCTCTTAGTGAGGCTGCCATGAACACGTCATCCTGTCCCCATCTCTCGTAGCTTTCCTATGGCTCCAGTTCACCGGCCCTGTCAAACCGGCAACGCTTTCCTACGTTCTTCCGAACTCATCCGTCAGCCACACTCCACAATCCTACCCGGGTGAAACTCTTCGAAAAGTGGGGCTGGAAGAAGATCGCCACCATCCAGCAGACCACTGAGGTCTTCACCTCGGTGAGGAGGCACAGGGTGAAGGGAGCCTTTGCTCAAACCCCAGCACAGGGAGATGTGACACGGGATTCATTTGCGGGGCAAAGACCTTGATTCTTTATCAAAAGAGAACACACTCCGAGTGGGTTAAGTGCATGTTCTTCCTGTAGCCAAAGGAATGAACAAGTTGAGTTTCCGGGACCCTCTCCAACTTTCTGGTTTTAGGATTTTTTTCTTTCCTGCTTTGATGCTCTGTCCCGCAGACAGAGAGATTCCAAGTGACCCAGTTCTATTAAAGTAGGTTCACTCTAAAGTTGAGGCAAGATAAGGGAGAGAATATGAGATAAGAACCTAGGGAAGTAGTAGATTCCAGAGGCATTCCAGGGGGGTGGTGGGCGTGTGTGAAGGGAAGAGAGGGAACAGAGAGGGAGGACGGAGGGAGAAGGAGAGAAGAGAGAAGAAAGAGGCAGACAGATGCGTGCATGTACATGGTCTGGTAATTGATTCCGAGATGCGGACGTGCAAGGAGAGGTGGAGGGGAAGAGGGAGATTTGTGGAGGAAGAAAGGAAATACCTGACTCTGTACCCAGAGAAGACAGTCTGCTCCCTCTCTGTAATTCTGTGCTTTGGGTCCTCTATTCACTCTCATGTTTGGTGGCTCTTTAATCCTCCGCCAACCTTCTCTCAGTGACTCAGGACATTCTCTGATCCTTTGTCTGTCTGCCCACTTGCCTCTTGAGGTTGACATCATCCTGCCTGTACGAGACCCTGCCTCGTCTTTTCTGGTTCCTCTCTTTTCCTTTCCCCCATTTTTGCTGTCAGGTAGGAGTGGGGTGATGGGGTGACTTCCCTGGACACAGATCCTCAGGAGGGGCTCACCAAGCACCTTCCCAGCTGGAAGCTACATCCTAAGGCCCCAGATGCTTTCCTTCGAACTCTCCCCACCGGGGACGGGGCTGTTGAAGGGAGCTTCACAACCGCTCTTCCTTTGCTCTGAGAACGCAGCCCTCGGTACCACCTCCAGTCTTTACTCCTTTGAGCACCCTGTGTCTTTTCTATTTGTTCCTCATCCCCACCCAAGACTCTGGATGACCTGGAGGAACGGGTAAAGGAGGCTGGAATCGAGATTACTTTCCGTCAGAGTTTCTTCTCAGATCCAGCTGTGCCCGTCAAAAACCTTAAGGTGGGATGGCAGGGGGTGATGGGCCCAGCCTGCAAGGGTCTGGGTGGGGAAAACAGTGGTGGGTTGGAAAGGAGAGTCAGGCAGGGACAGGTTTTGTTTTGTTTTTGTTTTTTGGTATTGAGGTATAATTGACATATGACATTGTGTAAGTTTAAGAAGTACAACGTGTTGGAACTTCCCTGGGCGTTCAGGGGTTAAGACTCTGCGCTTCAAGTGCTTCCACTGCAGGGGGCATGGTTTTGATCCCTGGTGGGGGAACTAAGATCCCACAAGATCCCACATGCCTGCATGGCCAAAAAAAAAAAAAAAAAAAGTACAATGTGTTGATTTGGTACATTAATCTATTGCAATTTATTACCATTGTAGCATTAGCTAACACCTGCATCGTGTCACATAATTTCGATTCTGTGAGGCAGTAGCGTCTCCTGGGGAAGTTTAGCTCCATCTTCTAGCTGACATTTATCTACTACCCATTGACAGAACCCTGCACTAAGCACTTTGGGGCAGGAAATCAAAGCTGTGAAAGTGCTTGGCTTAGTCCCTTCCGGCATCCCTCAGGAGCTCTGTTCTCTCTCCATTCTGTAGCGCCAAGACGCCCGGATCATCGTGGGACTTTTCTATGAGACCGAAGCCCGGAAAGTTTTTTGTGAGGTGGAGTTGGAATCTGAGGATGGAGGGGCACTGGGTGGGCTCTTTGCCTTGGGTGTCTCCTGGGCTCTCCCCTCTGCATCTCTGAACAAATGATCGGAGGTGAGGATTAATACGAAATCCCTGTCTGTTGGCTCTGACTCCACATCTTGTCTTCTCACACATGTGACACTCTCTCCAGGTCTTATTTTCCTATCGCTTTGTGTTTCTGGAAGAGCCTGTGAATCCCATCTTTCCTGTCTGGCTGGAAAAGACCACTTAAAAATAGAGGCTGGGGAGGCACTTAGAAGGAGTAGTAGTCCAGCCTTCCCTGCTACCCCCAGACTTGTAGATTTCTTGTTTCAATTCTCTGCTCTTCTCTGAATCCGAAGAGGCTGCATAGTGTCAAGTGAGATAAGACAAAGAAACAAAACAAAGACCCAGCCCTCCTCCTCCTCTGCATTCAGGTATACAAGGAGCGGCTCTTCGGGAAGAAGTACGTCTGGTTCCTCATCGGGTGGTATGCCGACAATTGGTTCAAGATCTATGACCCGTCCATCAACTGCACAGTGGACGAGATGACCGAGGCGGTGGAGGGCCACATCACCACTGAGATTGTCATGCTGAACCCTGCCAACACCCGCAGCATTTCCAACATGGTGAGTGTGTGAGGACTTGGAAGCTGGCACCTGGGCAGGTGGAGGGGACTGAAGGGGTCTCTTAGGTGAGGGGAACAGGTATGGAGTTTGGAGGTCTAGGAAGGCAAGGGACCTCTGCCCACCCTGAACTTGTTTGCATCATGTTTCCTGTGGATTCCACCTCCGCTGTGACTTCCTTGGGCAGGGAAGAGAGAGATATGAGAGTGGTGTGTTCAGTGGGCCCCTGATGAGTTGCAGAGCTGTTACCATGGAAATAAGGAGCAGTTGGCAAGAAGTCAAATGAGGGAGAGGCGTTAATGATAATATAGATGCTGTATCTGCAAGCACACCTTTACAGGAGCGCTGTTCCTGGGCCAAAATTCGTTTTATTTTCTTGGTGACTTCAGAGCACTTTAGAGTTGCTTAATATTCACTCCTGACTGATACTCAATTAACTTGGCTCCTGATGCTTTTTTAATGATTCTCTTTTAGAATTTTAGATGTAGAAGGGATTTTGAAATCTGTTAACCCCAGATAGCTGGTTAGTGACAGACCTGGAGCTAAAAGACACACTCTCTGATGTGGGAATCAGCCTACAGGTGAGGGGCACAAGTGAGTAGGGCGTGGTGTGGCGGGGAGACCCCTTTCTTGCTCTGCACTGCATCTTAAAGAGTACGAGAATCTTGGGTGAGCTTGACAGGGCAACCTATGTGTCTGCTTATTATTCCAAGTGTAGCCCCTGGTCTGGAATACCTGCTTTGGAGAGCATGCTAGGGGCGAGTGAATGACTGTAAAGCCACCCTAATATCTTATTTTTAAAAAGTTGTAGTAATAATCACTTTTATGTAGTAAACCAGGAGCTTAGATACATGATTTCAGTGATCCTCATTGCAATACTCTAATGTAGACTTTTCATTTCCATTTTATAGACCAGGAAATTGAGACTCAGAAAGGTTAAGTGATTTATTGCAGGTCACCAGCTACTGAGTGGTGAAGCTGGAATTGAATTCTAGTTGAATCTAACTCCAAACCCTCTGCTCTATCACCTCCCATGGAAAACCCTGAAGTCTCACTAACAAGCTTGTACTTTTATCAGCTAACACTGTTTAGCAGATGACAGTTTTTGAGCAAGGGAGAAATAAAATTCAGGAAGTTTATTCTGCAGTGGATTGTGATGGACAGGTCAGTTGCCACAGGTACTCTGATCATGGATACTGTCCTGGGACATTTCCAAGGGATCTTGGTTGAAAAATACCATGGAAAAGTTCTGCACGATCACTTCCCTGTAGAGCACCTGAGAAGTGAGTTGTCCTTGAGAACCTGGGGAGGTAGAGGAGCTGGTAATCAAAGCCAGAAAGGTTTGTTGGTACCCTGAGCCCAGAACCTGCCAATAGTGGCTTCTGCCCCATAGCAGGGAACTAGAGGAGCCCCTGATAGGACACAGGGATTTGGTTGGGGGTGTAGGGGGACTTCTGGGCTTTTGAACAGGATGAGTTGGAGGATCTCTTTCTGGCTCTTCATCTCTAGAGAAAGATGGTGTCTGCCTTTGACGTCTAGAGCTATTGCTAGGCATGCTCAGTAGCCTAAAATGCCAGGTGAAGAGGCCAAGATTTTTCAGAAGGTAGATGCCATCTTAACAATTGACTAGAGAAGAGGTTGTAGATGAATCAAATAGGACCAGGAGAAGTGGACCAGAAGCAAGGGTCGAGTCTACGGCCCAGAGCCAAGGAGATTTAGAAGAGAAGCAGAGTTGCCTTCACTCTGTAAGGATGGCCTTATGTTTAGATCAGTAGTTCTCAAACTTTAGCCTCTGTCAGAACCACAACTGGGCTCTTCCCTTGGAAGTTCTGATTCAGTGGGTCTGGGGTGGGGACTGGGACTTCACATTTCAATGGGCTCCCTGGGGATGTAGATGCTACTGGTCTGGGGAACACACTTTGGGGACTCTTAGGGCGGTGGTTTTCCATCAGAGGTTGTAATGTTTAGGAACAATTTTGGTTGTCACAACTGGTATCTAATGAGTAGGCCAGGAATGCTTCTAATCAACCTACAACGCATAGGATCGTCCCTACAACAAAAGATTATCCTGCTCAAAATGCCACTAGTGCAGAGATTGAGAAACTCTGGTTTAGAGAAAGAGTTTTTAGGAGCCAGATATGGGAGAGTGGATTAGAGTGGTTTTGGAGGAAAGTAGCTCTGGGTTGGAGCTGTACTAGAGATCAGGTACGAGGCAGCACACCTGGGGGTAAGACTGTCAGTAGATTCTGATTGGGATAGAAGTCCCGTCAGACCTGGGTATAATAGAAAATAAAAATCTACCTCAGGATACACATTTTAGATCACCGTTGGGCACCTGTTCTCATACAGAGAGACAGCCAGACAGGGCTATTAAAAATTTAGGATCGTAAATTTGTACTTGGTCATTTCACTAATTTCTATGGGTTGCGGAATTTGTGTTGTTCAGTTTTCCTTAAGCCGCCTTGTAACATTTACATTTGAAAATTTACAATCATCTTTGCTGACCCAAAGGGGAGAGATTTTTTGGTAATTTTAGTCATGGGTGGGGACAGTGGTGCCCCCAGTGGCCAAGTGTGTTAGCGGTGGTGACCTGGAGCCAGCAGAGGATATGAGGATCCAGGCAGGGGACGGCGACATGCAGAGCAGATGATTCTCTTCCCATCTGGGTGATTTTCGGATGCAGTGTTTACTTTGAACTGAAGGTCGGATGGACTTGGAGGCTGAAGGATTACTCAGAAAGTCTCAGGCTAGCTGCTGTCTGTCAGTGGGTGCTCTCGGAGAGAGACATTTCAGCTTACAGAGACAGTAGGGTAGTTGGAAGAGTATGGACTTTGAATGGCTTTGAATCCCAGCTCTTCCACGTACTAGCAGTATAACTTCAGGCAAGTGAAACTGTTCTGTGCCTTAGTCTCCTTATCTCTTTCTAAAATGGGCATATAATAGTATTTACCTCATTGGATTATTTGAGAATTTAGTAAGTTGATATATGTAAGGACAATATAAATGTTAGCTATTATTATGATTAACATTATTCTGTATAAGGAGTGGTGATATTAATGAAACATTTCAACAAAAGAATTAAGAGGACTTGGAGATTTCAAAGAGTCTAAGGTGGTTCTAAAGTTTCAATCTTATATACTGGGGAGTGTTGGAAAATAGAGCTTATTCTTAGATACTTTTAATTTCAGGTTATTGATTATATAGTTACAAATGCCTTAGAGACAGTTGGAGATTCAGGACTTGAAATATTGAGCTGGAATTATAGATTTCAATATTAGTAACAAAGATGGAGTTGAAAGAGAAAATGTAACTTACTTTATACCCAGCATTTTATACATGTTGTTATTTCATCCTTATAATAACTCTTCAAGGTAGTTAATGTTATTCCCATTTTAAAGCTGAATAACTACATAGTGAGGTTTAATAACTTGTTTCAGATTATATAGCAGGTAGGTGGATTAGTTAGAATTAGAAGCCATCCTTCCATTTATCCATCCAATGGACATCTTTCTTAAAGACAATTTTTTGGAAGCAGGTTAAGTTTACAGCACAATTGAGAGGAAGGTACAGAGATTTCCTGTATGCTCCCTGCTTCACTCGTTGATAGCTTCCCCCTTTATCAGCTTTCCCCAACAGAGTGGTTATAGCTGATGAACCTACGGTGATATATCATTGACACTCAAAGTCCATTGCTTACATGAGGGCTCACTTGGTGTTGTACATTGGGTGGGTTTGGATAAATGTATAATGACATGTATCCACCAAACAGAGCATTTTCACTGCCCTAATCTATAGACACTTATTATTTGTCCAGAATGGGCTGGGCATAGTGCTGGATGCTGAGGTTTAAGAGCAGAATGGAACCTGGTCCTGTCCTCAAGGGGAGTAGAGCCCAGGCCTGCCTGTCTTCAAAGCCCAGGCTGCTTCCACTGCACCACACTGCCCGTCCTTTGCATTTCCCACTCCCCCGTGTCTCCAGAAAGTTGAATAGAAGGAAAAGAGGGCAGGGCACCAGGAACAAAGATTTATATTTATTCTTCATTCATCTATTCATTCCTTCATTAGAGTATGTTTGTATATTAATAAATTCCAAATCTAAACAGAGTTGTGTAGTGCCCCCGTGTATTACCTGTGCCATGCCAAGAGGTGGCCACTGAACCTTTCCTCGTACAGTTTCTGGGAGATAAAGAAGGGCAGAAGTGATTTTCCCCATTATATGGAAGACATTTCCAAAAACTGAAGCAATTTACTTACAGTCATTTATCTAAACAATGTTACTGCCAGGTATAGAAATTCAGGTCTCTTGATCCATTTCATGACAGAGTTAAAGGAGCTATTATTCTTTTTAGCTTTCTTGGGAAAAAAAGACGGAGGGTTGGGAAGGGTGTGGATAGGGATTGAATAATTGACTTCAAATGTGTGAAGGGTGTTTCTGCAGTCCCAAGTCTTCTGAAAACCCTCCAAGAGACAGTGAACTGAAAGCACACGAGGCTGGCAGGAAGTTAGCATGCTAAAGAAAAATCTTCCTGGTTGACAGAGTGAGGAAGGCTGTGGTGTCACCTTTTCCGGGCTCTTTCAGAATTGGAGGAGTTGTTAGTTCCTGCGTCAGCTCTATTGGGAAAGTCTGAAGGCTGACAGAACACCAATGCTGCCACTCTTCACTGGCGCAGCCAGGTCTTTGCTTTGCCCTCTCTCTGCTTTCTATCCTTTGCTGTTCATTATGCAGAGCATCTATTTATTAAACTTCTCTGTTTGCAGTTCTGAGCTAGCAGCTGTGCACACTGAGGCCATCGGACCCAGCTAACTCCTGCTCTAGTCTAGTAGCTTCTGATCTAAGACAGACACGTGGGTATAGTTAAAGATGTCCAATGTACATACTCTCAATCTGACAACATGAACACAAACCATCCTTTCAAGTCAAAGTGCTGGAGCAGAATCAGAAGCCCACCCCCACTCCAATCCTTTCCTCCTGTTCTTCCCTCCCCAGACGTCCCAGGAGTTTGTGGAGAAACTGACCAAACGACTAAAAAGACACCCTGAGGAGACGGGAGGTTTCCAGGAGGCACCACTGGCCTATGATGCCATCTGGGCCTTGGCATTGGCCCTGAACAAGACGTCTGGAGGGGGTGGCCGTTCGGGGGTGCGCCTGGAAGACTTCAACTACAACAACCAGACCATAACAGACCAAATCTACCGGGCAATGAACTCCTCGTCCTTCGAGGGTGTTTCCGTGAGTTACAGCAACCCCTCACTTGCCTCTGTCCTCCCATCCAGAGAGACCCCTCCCAGCTCCTTCTCCTAGAGACATGCATTCTGTCTTTCTCAGTTACCTCTCTGCAATAATCGGTCTCAGACCAGGGAAGTAGGAGCCCCCAAACCAGAAAACCCCACAGAAGGCTAGAAGGGAAATGGTATATTCCGTTTCTTTCAACCTCTCCCCTCACTGCTCTTCAGTCCCGATATTTATGAGTCAGATGAAAATTATAGGATTTTAAAAGAGGAAACAGCCTGAAAGATCATCTACTTATTCCTTTTAAAGTGGGGGAAAACAGCGTCCAGAGGGATTTGGTGGCTTTCTCGGGTCACACAGCCAGAAGCCAGGTCCCCTGGTGCTCTACCTGGGGATTTTTCCCATTCAAATCTCCTGGGTGAAGCTTCTTTTCAAAAGAATAATGTTTCTAAAATCTAGGGTATAGGCATCTGGGGTATGTCCTATATGCAGGCAAATGCCATAAATAGAATTCATTCAGAAGCTCGATTACATCAAAAACATAAGGATTCAAAGAGTTCCTGATGTTCTTTTTTGCTCTTGCTTTTATCGCTTTGCCTTCCTCCACATGTTTCTCCCCCTCAGGGCCATGTGGTGTTTGATGCCAGTGGCTCTCGGATGGCGTGGACGCTCATCGAGCAGCTGCAGGGTGAGCACAGGGGCGTGAGGGAACGCGGAGGTCGGGGGCCAGGCTGGGGCTGGGCTAGGACACCGCCTGGGAGGAGAACACCAGGAGGAGACATCAAAAGATTGCCTTGGTGCCTCCCTACCTCCTGCCCGCTCTCCTAATTGTTTTCATCAAGCTTTTAAATAATAATAATAGTAATAGTATTGATAATAAAAAGCTTAGCTATGGGTGGGTTTCTCTAAGTTGCAGTGGTTGTGCATGCAGATTGAAAACAGCCACTCTCCTTCCCCAGTGGCCCCCATTTTGATTTGAAAGATTTCCCTTCGGTGGCTTGAGTTGAGGGGTTCGTGAATTGTTAGTGGCGCACTCATGGACTCAAGAAAAGCCGAATCTGGGAAACCTGCTATTTTTAAAGGGAATCCATTGCATTCCCTTGATTTGTAAACAATTATTTCTAATTTTTCTGTAGTACGTATAGTTTGGCTTTTCTAGATGGTATTTTCTTATACCTTAGCACACTTCACGTACTTGCAAAACTTCTGAATTAGTTTTTCAACTCCACCCCCCTCTCAGCCTCTTAGAGCAGGGCCAA
Source organism: Eschrichtius robustus (assembly GCF_028021215.1). Classification (NCBI taxonomy): domain Eukaryota; kingdom Metazoa; phylum Chordata; class Mammalia; order Artiodactyla; family Eschrichtiidae; genus Eschrichtius; species Eschrichtius robustus. Next base: position 85,958,492 of record NC_090835.1, read on the forward strand.
AAGAACCATTTCTTGGCCTCCTGTGAAAAGTTTCTTTCTTTCCTTCTCCCCACCTCCCACACCCTCTCAGATCTTCTTTGTAACCAGGACAAGAGGGAATAGACTTCAGTCATGGTCAAAGGGGTGTGAATTGGCTTTAGAAGGGAGAGTTATGGTAACTGGGGCAGCTCTAGAAATCTTAGGAGTGACTGAATTTCACTTCGTGGCTTTTTAAGAGGCAGATGCAACTTGTCTAAGGAATTAGAAGCCAAGTCAACGGAAGAGAAATTTCTAAAATTAAAATGAAAGCCTCTGGGAAAATAGATCCTGTGATTCTGTCTATCATGAGAGGGAGAATAAGCAGAAACACGTTGAAAGGTTTAGAAGCCAGAATCACAGTGAGAGACATCTTGCTGAGGTGTGAGCCTGTGGAATGGGCGGCAGACAAACTGTACAGCCTTCTTCACTGAAGGGCTTTAAGCATATAACATATTCTTCTTTGTTTGCGTTGCCTTGGAATCCATCCTATAGTGCTTTTAAGTCAGATTGCTGATTCAAGTGACCCCCAGGTCCTCCCAAGTATCCTTCAGGGGCTCAGGTGAAGGGAAAATCAGATACGACCATAGAGAACTACTTTAGGGATGCGGGAGGTTGAGAATGCCTGGGATTGGCTCTTCACCTACCTGTGGTCACTCCCTCTATGATCATCCATCCAGGTGGCAGCTACAAGAAGATTGGCTATTATGACAGCACCAAGGATGACCTTTCCTGGTCCAAAACGGATAAGTGGATTGGTAAGTGGATCCTGTTTATATTTTCCTTCAACCCCTCTGAACAATTCAGAAAAATGGTGTTTGAATGAGGGTGGGGTGGTAGGTGCCATTAGGTTGAAATGTGCCGGGAGATGGGCCAGGGCCTGGGGTTCAGAGAAAGGGAATGAAACCACCAAGACGTGGGTAGGGGAGACTGGTGTATTTGGAGAGGGAATAGGCGGTTGGTAGCAGTGCACTCTTAAAAATAGTACATTGCTGGAATGACTGGGGATTAGAGGCAGGGGGTGGGAAATGGCAACTACATTTGGGTTTCCCAGATGTTCTGGTGACTTGAGGTATCTAAACCAGCTACTTTAATCCTAGAGTTGCCTCTTCAGCTTTGATAGGAAAATGCTTGCTTAAACTGTAGGAGAGGCTGCAAAACCTCATTGAATTGTCTTCTGCTGAAATGTGCTTTTTAAAGAGAAAAAGGAAGCAATTATATTCTTTGTGTGCTTGGTGAGCTAAATGATAGGAAATGGGAAGGATACTCGAGGTGGGCGAAAGGAGGGCTCTATTGATCAAACAAAGGTTTGGCATCTTAAGGAGGGAGGGGAGACACAGCCGTGGAAGACAGCTGCCATCTGCCCTGCCCAGCTGAAATCTAGTAGTTCTCAGTACTGGTGGAGTTTGGAAATTTTTTTTATAATTTGAATTTAGGACAGTGTTCTGTATTGCTATAAATGCTTCATGGCCTAAATTATGCTTTTTTTAAAAAAAGCTAAGCAAATTGAAATTAGTCTTTTTTTTCCCTTTCTGTGAACTCTTTGACAAGTTTGAGCTTCCCTTTAATAATAACTGAAAAACACCTTTGGGAATATCACCCTGCCAGCAGTAAAATCACGGATCAGTTTTTTTTTTTTTTAAATTCCTTCTGAGGTTAGGAGGCCAGACTCAGTACGTTGAGGGCCTTTAGCTTCATGATTCTATGATTGTCTTTTGCAGCTTTTGATTTGAGTTGTAAGAGACCTCATAAAATTTATTTCTCAGTATCCCCTTCTTTCTCCTCCGTTTTCCTTTGCCGCAAGAAGGACAGAAAAACATAAAGAACAAACAGTAACGAAAAAAAAAAGACTCTACAACTTCGGTGATACAGCTCAGCTTCTAGCCCCATCTTCTAGTCTCATTTCTGATTGTTTCCTAAGAGCCCCAGCATCAAAGAGCATTTGACCTGCAGCGGCCCCTATTCAGGGCAGTTAGGGCCTCCTGTCCTCAGAGCTAAGACCTGGGTGCCCATCAGCAGCTTTGTCCTTCTTCCCTTTCTCCCATCCCACCTTCATCCCTTTGTCCTCCCTCCTTTCTCGTCCCCCTCCCCTGTGCCATGCAGGAGGGTCCCCCCCAGCTGACCAGACCTTGGTCATCAAGACGTTCCGCTTCCTGTCACAGAAACTCTTTATCTCCGTATCCGTTCTCTCCAGCCTGGGCATTGTCCTAGCTGTTGTCTGTCTGTCCTTTAACATCTATAACTCCCATGTCCGGTAAGTTTCTCTTCTGACATTTCCCTGTCCTTTCTGCTTCTCCAAGATAACAGTCATTTGCTTGAAGGGAGTGAGAAGGAAACTGTGTGGCTTCTGAGGCGGTGCATCCTTGAGGTTTCCACTCTGAATTATTGCTTTCCCAGTGACCAATGGGAACAAAAAAGGAGAAACCAGCTATAACTCCCATCCTTGCTCCAAAGCAACTAATGGAAAAAAAAAAAAAGCCTTTGGGACCGGGTAGCACAGTGTGCGGCTCTAATAGATTGTGTATGGAGGGGTCCCGTGCAGGAAGCCCTCTGCAGCCCCGCCATGACCCAGCTGGCTTTGTCTCTCGAGGCTCCGCTGCCTGCTCCAAGCCTGCCTTCCTTTGCCCCGGCCCTGAGGTTGGGGTCAGGCCCTCGTAGGGCGTTTGGGGAGCTGAGCCTCCCTGGAGAGGAGGGGTAATTCTGCTCTTCTCCCTCTCCCACCCTTCTGCCTCTGCCCTAGTTATATCCAGAACTCACAGCCCAACCTGAATAATCTGACTGCTGTGGGCTGCTCTCTGGCGTTAGCTGCCGTCTTCCCCCTCGGGCTGGATGGTTACCACATCGGGAGAAGCCAGTTCCCCTTCGTCTGCCAGGTGAGGAGGGGGTGGCAGGTCCCTTGCAGAGCATGGCTCTCCCAGCCCCTCAGGAGCACCTTCTGTGATGCCCCGTCCCCTGCCTGTCCTTCTCCTTGTCTTTCCCTGACCCTTGTCCCAGTTCCTTCTCCTGACATCGCCCCTCTGGTCTCTGTCTGGCTCCATGCCTTCTTTCTGTGCCTCCAGAAGTTTTCATTCTGTAGCTCACTTGTCAGTTCCAAGGTTGCCATGGCATGTCTTGCAGAGAGGAGGGGGAAGGTATCGAAGGCGAAGGAAGGGGGTCTGCGCAGAGAACCCTTGGACAATGGTGGCCTGTCCGTGGCATGGGGGCTGAGAACAAGAACTGGGGACTTCCCGTGGGAGCCTTAGTTGTGGTTTGGAAGGACGCAGGCGGGGCTCTGAACCAACAGCAAGGAGAGCTGGGGGAAGGGACCGCTCTCACACAGGGAGGAGGCCTTGTGGGACTCCTGGTATGTGGAAGGTTCTGGGGCTGCTTCAGCAGCAATATTTGTATGGTTCTCTCTTATGCTGGTGGGAAACACCCACCCTTTTCCCTGCCCCTCCTTACTCCTTCTCTCTCCTCTGCCCTGTGCCTGTCCTGATCGTGCATCCATGCACATGGCATTTGCGCACACATACACCTACAATTCCTCAGAGGCTCTCTGTCCCCAGTGAGACCTAATGCAGTGGGAGAGCAGACAATTAGCTGCAGTGACATATGAGAGGTATCTGCTGTGGGAGCAAAGAGAAAGCAGCTCACTGTCCGAGTAGCTGGGCGGACCTCACAAAAAGCGGCATTTGAATAGTGAAGGATGCAGGGGATTTTGTCAGCTGGAGAAATAAAGGATGTTTACTCCAGGAGCAGCGGGAGCATCCTGTGGGTAGCAAAGACACAAAAGAGAGTAGCTCAAGGGTGAGGGCGAGCAAATGAGCAGTTCAGCAGGGCTGGAGCATGGGGCAGGTGAGGGCCTGGGGGGAGATGAGCCTGGGAATTTGGGTGGGACCGTGTTGTGAAAGGTCTCTTGCCACATCTGGAGGTGTTCAGGCTGCAACCTGTAGGCACTGGAGAACAGTCAGAAGTGACTAAAACCCAGAGTTTTTTAGCACGATCACCCAGGTGGCAAAGTAGCAAAGGTGGATGGGAGGAATTTGTGCAAGGTAGGGAGACTCGCCGCCACCCCGCTGCTCCCCTCCCCCCCGGCCCCCCTACTGGCTGCGTCCTGCCTGCCTTGTCATCTGTCCCCTCCTACAGCCTGCCCCATCCTGGCACAGTCCCACCTGTTGCCCCGCCCTGTTCTTTCCTGCCCTCTCTCCTTTCCTAGGCCCGCCTCTGGCTCCTGGGTCTGGGCTTTAGCCTGGGCTACGGCTCCATGTTCACCAAGATCTGGTGGGTCCACACGGTCTTCACAAAGAAGGAGGAGAAGAAGGAGTGGAGGAAGGTGAGCTGCTTCCGATGCCTCGGTCCCTAGCGCTTTGGCTCTCGTGGTTTGGAGGACCCCCCCACCCCAACACGCCTGTACTCCGTGTGTTCACCCAGACCCTGGAGCCCTGGAAGCTGTATGCCACGGTGGGCCTTCTGGTGGGCATGGACGTCCTCACCCTCGCCATCTGGCAGATCGTGGACCCTTTGCACCGGACCATTGAGGTACCGCTTGGGAGAAGGCGCTGTGGTCAGGAGGCCGAGGGGGGCTCACTGGTGGAAGGGCCTCCGGGGCTGCCTGTGGTCTTGAGGAGAAGAGCCGCTCGTGGGAGGTGTTTTCCAGCCCAGTGCATCTCAGCAGCTCTACCTCCTTCCTGGAGGGAGCCCCACCAGAGGCTCTGGATTCATCTGAAGTAAGGAAGTGGTGGGGAGCTGGCAGGACGTGCAGACTTCAGATATCATGGAAAGCGAGGGAACAAGCACTTTTAAGGTGTTTAGGCAAATGCTCCCGGACCTAGAGTGGGATCTGGCATCAGAATTGAGGATCTCATCAGAAAGAGGGGGCAGAGTTGGGAGTCAGGGATTGAGCAGAGGTGGGAAGGGGAGGATGGCAACCATCTCTCCTGTGGCCCTGTCTCTCCCTTAGACTTTTGCCAAGGAGGAACCGAAGGAAGATATTGACGTGTCTATTTTGCCCCAGCTGGAGCACTGCAGCTCCAAGAAGATGAATACGTGGCTTGGTGTGTGGGATGTGGGGGGAAGACGCCACTAAGGCAGGAGGTGGGGCGGGGCAGGGACAGTAGCTTTGGAGGGAGACGTGTCTTTGGAAAAAGAGGCAGAGAGCTCACGTCCACCCGGAGCGCATGTCCTCCTGTTTGTCATTGCACTCATCTTTTCTGAGAATGGGGAGAGTTGGTCTTTCGCGTGAGGAGCTTAGGTCTAATGCAGGGATGAGGCAGAGCTTGCATTCATCAGAGGGATCAGTGATGATGCCTCACCCTCATCTCCAGACCTGACACCGTCTCCGTCTGGTCAGCTCCCTGGAGTAAGACCGGGGCTGTGAGGGGTTAGGCCCCCTTTGGCCTTTTTAACATCGCTCTGACCTATGAGCACAAATGGCAAACCTACGCTTAGCGTGGAAAGCCGTCTTCCCACCTGGAGAATAAGGGAGTGAGACACTGTGCGGGGCCCAGGCCTTTGTTGGCTGACAGCTGCTCATGACCAGCATCGTCCTGTGCGACTCGGCTCCTAGTCCCAAGAGGAAGCAGTGAGGTCGGGGCGAGTTGGATGGACAGTGGGGGCAGCAGACGGGGAGGGGTGTGCTAGGTCAGAACGGGTGGATTGGAGAGGAGCCCCCTTTTCCTTGTGGGGTGATCAGAGGAGCAGCCGCAGGTGAAGACCACAGAGAGGAGGGGAGTGGGTGTGGCCTGAAGGTCTTGTCGCCCGCGTGACCCTTTCCTGCCATCCTAGGCATTTTCTATGGCTACAAGGGGCTCCTGCTGCTGCTGGGTATCTTTCTTGCTTATGAGACCAAGAGCGTGTCCACCGAGAAGATCAACGACCACCGGGCTGTGGGCATGGCCATCTACAATGTGGCGGTGAGCTCCCCGGACCCCTGGCATCGACCCTGGGGATGGACTATAGCAACCCAGGTGGAGTGGCCTGGGATGAATCAGGTGCCAGATGTGGGGTCAGTTGGGTGGAAGTCTTCAAACGTTTTTTAATGTCTCGGATTTGTTAAGCACTTTACAGTCTATAAAGCACACGTTAATTTTCATATGGCCACCCAGTGAAGTGGATATTAGCATCCCCACTAGATAGATGAGGAAGCAGAAACAGTTGAAGTTACTTGTCTGTGGTTCACAGGCTGGGATCTGAATCGAGATTTCCTGCCAGGGATGCCCAGGGACTGGCTCTCGGGGACTCTGATGTGTGTATAGAGGTCCTGGGAGCTCCTGCCTTGAGGGAGGGGTTGACCTAGAGCTGGAGCTGGGTTGGAACAGTTTGTTTGGCATTCTTCTCAACCTAGAGTTGAGGATGATCCTGACTTTGGGTCCTTTTCAAATGGAAAGTTGCCCAGGAACCTGTCCCCATAGACTCTCTCCCAGGGGAAGAAGACCTCGGCTCTCGTCTGAGCCGGCAGATCTGTGACCCCAAACATGTTCTGCCCTCAGGTCCTGTGCCTCATCACGGCTCCGGTCACCATGATCCTGTCCAGCCAGCAGGATGCGGCCTTCGCCTTTGCCTCTCTCGCCATAGTTTTCTCCTCCTATATCACCCTGGTTGTGCTCTTCGTGCCCAAGGTGCGGTTCTGGGTGTCCTCCCACCCTCTCCAGCCCATGTCCCCTCCACGCCTTCGTCGCATGTCCCCTCCTCCCACTTCATCCCTTGTTCCGGGCCCAGCTTGTCCCTCTTGTTTTCGTTCTTTTCAACTGCAAGCCACCGTCAGCTAAGCACTGACACAGTCCCTGCTCGGCCATCCATGCCCCTAACCCCCACCCCAGATGCGCAGGCTGATCACCCGAGGGGAGTGGCAGTCAGAGGCGCAGGACACCATGAAGACGGGGTCCTCGACCAACAACAACGAGGAGGAGAAGTCCCGGCTGTTGGAGAAGGAGAACCGTGAACTGGAGAAGATCATCGCTGAGGTGTGCGGTGAAGGCAGGGCTGGTGGCGGGTCGGGGAGGCCCACGTCTCAGGTCCGGCTTCTGGAGGCAGAGAGCCTGAGATCAGCCTTCGGGAGCCTGTGGTTTACCAAGGGAGGGTCTCAGGAGACAAGCGGCCAGGGAGTGAGCAGAGGAGGACAGGGAAGGGGAAAGGGTGGAGCCGGCCTCAGGTAAAATCGCAGGTGGAGGCGGCTCTGGAACACGAGCTGCACGGTTGGCTTGACCTGCGGAGGAGCCGAAGGGGTGGCCCTGGGCTGGGGGTGGCTGGCTGCGGGGCCTGAGGGTACCCTCCAGTGAGAGGGGTCTGGGCAGGTCCCCAGGGTGTCCACTGCGCCCCTGGCTGTAGCTAGGGGCCGGCGCAGTGTCAGGCTGGGGGGTGCTCAAGCTGGGATGACACTAATCTGTGCGTGAGTTACTGGAAGCTGTGTGCACGGACCTGTGTCCCCTCCCCCAGCCCCTTTGTCTCCCTGATCTCTTTCCTTCACCTGGTGCCCCGCTGTGTTCTTTCGGCTCTCCCTGTTCTTCCCCCCCATGCCTCATGTTACTTTCTTCTGCCAGTCTACCCCTGGTCTCCCACACGTTGTCCTCTGCCTCTCTTTCCCTCCCCCAGCCCTTCCTGACTTCCTGTCTCCCACTCGCCCAATTGTTTTCTTCCTCCAGAAAGAGGAGCGCGTCTCTGAACTGCGCCATCAGCTCCAGTCCCGGCAGCAGCTCCGCTCCCGGCGTCACCCTCCGACACCCCCAGACCCCTCGGGGGCCCTGCCCAGGGGGCCCCCTGAGCCCCCCGACCGGCTTAGCTGTGATGGGAGTCGAGTCCACTTGCTTTACAAGTGAGGGCGGTGTAAGCGGGGACAGGCCAGTAGGCGGAGGGAGAGGGAGAAGGGGAGGGGGGTTGGGAGGAAGCAGTGGATACCAACCCCAGGTGGGAAGAACACTACTCCATCCCATCTCTTGTAAATACCTGCCCCTCTGCAAGTCCCGGGGTTTTCTGGGTCTCCAGTACTCCCGGAGCCAGGCCCTGTTCTCTCTCATTCGTTCGTATAATTTTCTATCTCTACTTCATAATCTAGTTTGTACCTGGCTTGAAGCTTCTCAGTCGCTGGCTCCTCAGCAGCCTCACTACATTAACCCTTTTCTTTTCCTCTGTCTCGTTGCCACGGCAACCCCACAGCTCCCTTGCCTTTGTGCTCTGCTCCCATCCAGCAGGGGTCTCCCCAAAGTGCTCCCTCTACCCTAACAGGGCCTGGCCATTTCTCTCACCATCCTAATCTCCTTCCAACCCACTTGCCCCTCCACACATCCACAAGTTTTGTTCCTCTCGAATTTTGCTTCTCCAGGGCACTCATTCTTCTTGCCAAGGCTCACATGCTCCTCCTCTCTGCCAGACACACACGTACCCTCCCCTCCCCTGCTCGTTCCCACTGCACAGGCTCCTGTGTGCACATGCGTTTCACATGTGCTTTCTCCACCCTTCCTGTGGCCGCATATGCTCCATTGTATTCCCTTCCCTCACGGCTGTGTGTGCCCCTCTCATGGTCATGGGTGTGTCCTTGTGAGGGTGTGTGTGGGTGGGCGTGTGCCATTTGTCTAGCATGTCTTCCCTATGTGCACACATGCAAGCTTATCCGTGCACTTTCCCTGTGTGCCCTCGTGGTGCCTTGCGTACCCTCTTCTTTCTGCACCTTAAAATCATTCTGTTCTTCTAACAGAGTCATATGCACCCACCCTGCACACTGCTACGCACTTTTCCCCAGTTCATGTTTGGCGTGGCTGTCCACATCCTCTCTTTGTCACACTTGGTTTCTGCTCACACTCTCCAGCCTCTCCTTTGCGCTCATGGACCACCCTCGGTCCACACTCACAATCATCCTCTCCCAAGAGTGTTCCCTTTGGTTTTGTGTTTTTCTGGGGGAAAGAAAGGAGAAGAAATGGGGGCAGGTTTGGGGAGCTGCTTCCAGTGGATATTCGGTGAGAATCCTGACCAAAGGAAGGCACTCCTGACTGTTGAGATGAAAGATGGTCCTATGGGGCGGGAGGTGGTGTCCCTTTTGCACTGTGGTGTCTCTTGGGGAAGGAGCTCCCCAAATCTCAATAAACCAGTGGACGGAGTGACTCAGCACCTTGTTCTTTACTGTGAACAGAGTGGGCTTCAGCCCAAGGAGGGAGGCGTGGGAGACTCCACGTTGATGAAAAGGCACTGCAGTGGAGGGATGGAAAAAGGTGTTTTATTGCTCCATTGAGGGCTTAGCAGGGCAAAGCAGGACACTATTAGGACTGAGATTAGTGAGGGATGACATTAGTGGTTAAAAGTGTGGGCACTGGAGTCTAACTACACGAGCTTCAGATTCTACCACATGCAAAAAAGTTCCTTTATTCTCCAAGTTCTCACGTATGAAGATAAGACTCACCATCATCATCACCATCTTCATCATCCAGCCCTCCACAGGGTGGTTGCAAGGACAAGTGCTCACGATGGTTCTTGGCTCGTGGAGCATGTTGGGTAAACACTAGCCACTGTTGCTACTGTTTAATGAGTTCTCTGACAGTGATGGGCAGGTATGGGAGCCTGGAGCATTTGGCTGAACAGATGTGAGGAGTCTTCTTCCTAGGAATTAAGAATAACAAGAAAATATGACTGCTAGGAGGCAGCAGACGAGATGGCCCCTGAGTGCTTCCAGCCTTAAAAATCTTTGTCTAAGAACTCTGAGCATCTTGGCAGGAACTGGCTATCCACATGAAAGAAAGTATTGAATGGCCAATGGAAAACAAAACAAAACAAAACATTGCTTGGGACTTTTGTAATTCTTTGTGTTCTCTTGGAGAAGTGCCTTTTTGAAGCTCAATTTTTCTCTTTCCCCATAGCACTGATTTTTTTTTTTTTTTTTAAATAAAGTTGGGCTTATCCTTTTTTATTTATTTATTTATTTACTTATTTATTTATGGCTGTGTTGGGTCTTCGTTTCTGTGCTAGGGCTTTCTCTAGTTGTGGCAAGCGGGGGCCACTCTTCATCGCGGTGCGTGGGCCTCTCACTGTCACGGCCTCTCTTGTTGCGGAGCACAGGCTCCAGACGCGCAGGCTCAGTAATTGTGGCTCACGGGCCCAGTTGCTCCGCGGCATGTGGGATCTTCCCAGACCAGGGCTCGAACCCGTGTCCCCTGCATTGGCAGGCAGATTCTCAACCACTGCACCACCAGGGAAGTCCCATAGCACTGATTTTTTAAAAGCGATTTTCATTGTTTTGCAAAAGAGTGACAAGGATTGGATGGGCCCTCTCATTTCACCATCCTGTTGAAGAGCCAAGTTCTGAAGTTCCCTGAGAGCATGGGTGGTTAAATCTTGGACCAGCAGTACTTGAAAACCGTTCTACTGTGATTATCTACATTGGACCAACAGGACTTGATTTGAGTTTCCCCTTTCCCACAGTAGAATATTCTCGAGAAAAGGGGAAGAAGCCTGTGGATTAGGTAAGCCTTTAGTATGGAAAATGAACAGTTGGCTTCAGAAGCAGCAGCAGGAGCTATATCCCAGCCCTGGGCAGAAGAGAAGAGACCAGAGTTACCACCTTGAACTTTCTTTGCACTTAGCGGAGCTGCAAGTTACAGAGGGTCAGTTCTACTGTGCCAAGGTCGAGCCAGACATTCTTTGCTGGCAGGAGCACAGACAAGGACCAGGTCAAATGGTAGGGCCAGCAGAGGCTCCTGGTGCAAGAAGGATGTGTTGCCGGGTGGTGTGACCACCACTCAGCAGTTCTGGGAGGAACTGTTCCCTTGGCCTCTCCAGCCCTGCCTCGGTCAGGATGGGCTTCACCCTCAGGCTTCAGATCTCCTCCTGACTATAGAGCACCGCGGGCTCTAGACTGCTTGCCAGGCCTCAGTGGGCCCTGCTCTGCCCTGACTTGGCCTCTTGCCTCCCTGCCCTAGTCATTTACTAACAGAAAGAATTTTGTGAACACTTTGCTACTATGTTAGTTTTGTTATTTTTTCAATCAATCAAAAGGTTGTTTTTTTTTTTTTTAATTTTTTGGCTGCGTTGGGTCTTCCTTGCTGCACGCAGGCTGTCTCTAGTTGCAGAGAGCGAAGGCTACTCTTAGGTGCAGTGCGCAGGCCTCTTATTGCAGTGGCCCCCCCTTATTGGAGAGCACGGGCTCTAGGCATGTGGGCTTCAGTAGTTGTGGCGCACGGGCCTAGCCACTCCACAGCATGTGGGATCTTCCCAGACCAGGGATCGAACCTGTGTCCCCTGCATTGGCATGCAGATTCTTAACCACTGCACCACCAGGGAAGTCCCAGTCAACAAGTTTGCTTGGGGAAGTTACTGTGGCAGGTGCTTCTAGGCCCTGGGGTAGAGCAGTGGGCAAGATGGGCTTTCGTGGGATGTACATTCTCAAAGAGGGAAGATGAAGTAAGTAAGTAGGCAGGTGAAATAAATAAACAAGGTAGCCTGAGAGAACAGCCAGGAGTGTGGGCATCTCACAGTCGTTACCTCTGCTGCTCAGGACAGCGCTGTGGGAAGGTGTTGTGCACTCATGTCTGTTACCTGGCAAGGAGACTGCAGCTCGGAGAGGAAGACTCTCGTCCAGGGTCACACAGCTGATGAGGAGAGCCAGCATCCAGGCTGAGTGAATTATTGTCTGTTGCTGCGTAACCTGTTACCCTAAAACAATAATCATTTATTATCTCTCATGGTTTTGTGGGTCAGGAACGCAGGGGACAGTGGGGAGATTTGAAGGCTGGGGGCTGGAATCATCAGAAGGGTCTAAAGATGGGTGTTGGCTGAGACTTCAGTTGGAGCTGTCAGCTGGAACCCCTACACCTGGCCTTTCCATGCAGCCTGGGATTCCTTACAACATGGTGCCTGGGTTCCAAAGGCAAGTGTCCCGAGAGAGAGGGAGAGACAGAGAGGGAGAGACATGGGAAGAGAGAGCCAGCTAGGTCGAAGTTGTATCTTTTTTCTGACATAGCCTTGGAAGTCACATAGCATCACTTCTGCTGTATCCCCATTGGTTGGGGCAGTCACAAGGCTGTGCCCAGATTCAAGGAGAGGAAACATGGACCTCACGTCATGGTGGTCTGAGTATCAGTCCCACTGTGAAAAGAACACGTGGGATGCAATAAATATGTTGCTGCAGCCTTCTTTGGAAAGAATGATCCACCGCATCTGGTCTGCCTACTCCAAAGCGAGCGTTCACTCGCACGCTGCTGTCTACCCTCGCAGGTCAATCACCCAGTCTTGTCTATTTGCTGACTTTCAGCCTCTTCCCAGGTCTTTGATTTCTTCTGGATGCTTCAAGGCCAGCGGTAGTCCCACACCTAGCCGTTTCTGCCAATTGTGGTTCCTCCCACGGTCCATTGTAATTTTAGGACACTCTGGATAGAGTTTATTCTCTCCGGTTTTTGAAGCAGGGAATTCTGTTACTTTGTACTTCAGGGTCCATTAACCCGAGGGGAATCGGAGGGTGGGCTTCATATCAGACAGCTTTCCCCCCCAAACAGGGGTTATATTCAAAATACTTAACCAATGAGGCATCCACTTACGCGGCCCCTGGAGCCAGGAAGGGAACACTAGAGACGGTCGTGGGAGACGAGACCTGTGTTGCTGCCGTGAACCGCACGGAGGCTTCCGCGAGGGGGCGCTGTGCCGGAACTGCGACGCCGTGGGGAGAGGGAGCCGAGCTGCAGTAACACTAAGCGGCGCACAGAGTGTTCTCGGGGGTGGAGGGGAGGACAGATAATCTCTTTCCCCAACCCATCTTAGGTTCTTTATTTAGCTGGGGCCTTGCAAGTGGAGACCAGCAAAAGACAGATTAATAAGAGAAAAACTGAAGTTTATTAACACGTGCATCGCGAATATGCTTGGGAATACTCAGTGATGAGGAACTCGGAGGGGTGGTTAGAACTGGGGCTTATATACCATTTTGAGCTAAACAAAGGAAAAGGGGTTAAGGGGTTTTGGGCTTCTGGGTATTGGCGGCCAGCTTTGGGAAAGTGATCAGGAAAAGTGTGGTAAATAGGGATTGTTTAGTAAGGTTTGTTATGCAGATTTAAGTCTGTGCCTTCTCCTTAGATAAGAGTTGTTAAGAGTCCTCCTCTGCCTGGTACAGGAGAGGGAGACACCTTTATAAAAGTAAATTTACAAAAAGAAAACTTGTGCCCTGTTGTAGAGGTTTCCTTGCAGCTGCTGGTTCTCAATGGGCCTTTAGCTTAAAATAATCCATATGGCAAAGAGACATATTTTGGGGTGGCATATCCTGGTACCCTTCAGGCATGAGTGACTAATTCTGCACAGGGGAAACAGAAGCTGGGCCCTGTGCTTCAGGACCTATTCATGGTTCAGTGAGCCCTGAGGTTCTTGAATAATGTCCCCTTAAGTGCTTCCAAATCATGTGTCGTATTGGATAGGGAAGTGCCCACACTCACAGGACCTAAATCCTGTAGTCTTTAATCATCTGCAAGGAATCCCCTTTTCCACTTGTATCCATTTCAGTAGCTTCTCTATATTTCTAAAATAATCCATATTTTCCCCTTAAACCATTTGGCCCCCTGGTGTAACTCCTTCCCCCACATCTTCCCATCTTAATGCACAACATACGTACGCCAGCTCTTTCCACACAGTAAATCAGCAAATATTTCATATTAATATTGTTCCCTCTGCTGTGTTTTAAACCTCTGGGAAGAATTCTCTGATGCCCACACCACCCAATCCTCGTACACTTTATTCTTTCATTCTCTATGCCTTTGGCCTCGTACTTGCCCCCAACTCAGTTGTGTAGTGGTTACTTATGTTGGAATTGTGTCTCTGACCATCTTGATCTGCTTTGGACACTTTGAGGGTTGTGACTGAGTAAGCTTGTGCTGGGTTTTCCCCTAAGGTATCCAGTAGATAACTGTCCACACATGCTGAATGCATTCGGAATAAGATGTTAGTCCTAAAACCTCTGTTAATCCACTTTTTCAACAAATCAGTTTTCATTAAAACAGACTGTTTACACTGTTTCATTTAATTCTCTGTTGTATTTCCCCTAGAGTCTGTCTAGAAAGGATTTTACTGTATGAGAACATTAGGGCCTCTGGGCACAGGGAGCTGATAAACAGGCCAAAAAAGTAGAGGTTTCCAGGTCCCAGTGAGAGAAAGAGGATAGAGGTGATCATGACAAAAATGTATTACATAAGTGATTTGAAAAGTAGAACTAGGGTTAGCATCTCTTGTAGGGTTGAGATTAGGATTATTAAATATAAAATAGGGGATCTACATTTAGTATAGGATACAATCAAATTAGGAGGTCAAGGAGGCAAGAAGATTAGTACATGAATGGCTAAAATGAAGATTAGGATTAAAATAGAGTTAATGCTGCTGTTCTTTGCTGATGCCAGAGTAAATGTTGAATCAAAGCCATTTTGTGTTGGGACTAGAATAAAACTAGGATTTCCCTTTTTCTTATTTCATCAGCATGTATCCGAGAGAATTTGGTATTGTTGCCACTGCCATGGGGAAAGCTGGGAGACAGCATCTGTGAGATTAGGACCCCAGGAAACTTTACACAATTTTTGGAGATATTTATTCATTCATTTACTCACTCATTCATTCATTTATAGAACTAATTGGGGGCCACTTTTCTGCAACGTTCTGGTCCTTGCTTCTATGAGTCTGAAATCCAGTGGGGGAATTAAGCCAGGAACACACAACGTGAACTGTACCAAAACTTCCTCCAGGCAGCTATTGTTTCTTGTTCTCAGGGGATGCTTTGGAGCATCTGATAAACTCTTATTCCAGGGAAGCAAACCTCCTTCAGCTGGGGGATCTAATAAATTAGACATATTTCTAGACTGGGATGATTTCCTCAAAGTTTACTGAGAGATGTGAGACTTCTCACCCGTGCTGGGGAGACACTATTTGTATTCAAGCACAGGGTTAAGAGCCTGGAGACTTGAACCAGCCCTCCTGGGTCCAAATGTCTGAAATTGTTAAGCTGCTACTAAATTCTGTGTCCCAGTTTCTGCATCTGAAAAAGGATGGCAATATTACCTGTTTCATAGTGTTGTAATAGAGATTAAATGAGTCAATGTGTAAAAATTACTTTAAATGGTACCTGGGATATCATAATCACTATATAAATACCTAATAATAACAATATGATAATTATCATCTTTCTGAGCAAGAGTACAAACCTGATGGCCTTAGAGAGGTCTTAGGTGAGGAGTCTGGGGTGCCAGTTGTAATACCACATACTGCCAGTCGATGGCACCAAAGCCCACATTGTTAAAACTGTCCTGTAGGCGTAAACATTTTGAGGTCTCCCTCTCTGTCTGAGCTGTTTTCGATTTGTGGGTGCCGTAGAAGATGCAACACTAGAACTGAAGAAGTTAAGCTTTCTCCTAAGGCTCTGTTCTGAATTCCAGCCTAAGGATACTGAAATATTTGACGACGGTATGAAAGCAACAGTGTGTATTTGAGAAGCTGCCTGATGGAAGTCACCAGGCCTGGGTTTTAGTCCTAACACTGCATGTCCTTGGGCAAGTTTCTGAACCCCTGGACTTCAGCTTCCCCCCTTCCTTGCTGTCATTTGGGGGATAAAATAGAACAACAATGCAAAACAGACACTTAAGGAAGTGGAAAAAAAACCCGAGGGAGAAGTAAAGAAACTATGGTAGAAATTAGAAGTAGAGGTAAAGAAATAGTGATGATGTGACAAGGAGGTGAGTTGGAAATGGAAATGATAAAATTGGGGAGATCACCATGGAGGTGAAATGTATGAAATACAAAATAGAGAAGATATTAAATTTGATTCATATGTTTCATATAGAGATAAGTACTTCCCCTTAGCACATTTTCCATCTCTGTGTCTCCGTGTCTCTGTCTCTCTCTCTGTCAAACACACACACACTCACACTCACACTTGCATGCATGCACACACACGTGGCTGTCATCCATTTCTGTGACATGATGGATGTGAGGAGAGCAGAGGTGCGGGGAACACAGACTTCCTGACAAAACCATGAAGAAGTTGCTCTCACTTTTCGCGCACATCAAGCAGTTCTCGCTCAGCTCTCCCTGGAGTCCTCGTCCTTCCCCAGCAGCCTCCTGACTGCTCTCTTTACCTTCTTGTTCCTCAGGGTGTATATGAGAGGGTTAAGTGAAGGAGTGCCCGCTGAATAGAAGAGACCAAAGAACTTGCCCCTCTTCTGGGCATAGGGATTTTGGGGCTGGAGGTAAACGGAAATGACTAAACTGTAAAAGATGGCGACCACAGTGAGATGGGGGGAGCAGGTGCCCAAAGCCTTTCTCCATGCTCTGGCGGAGTTAATCCTCAGCACTGCCCAGGCAATGGCACCATAAGAGATAAGAATGAGGGCGAGTGGCATGACCAGGAAGATGACACTGGACACAGCGAACTGAATTTCATTGTAGGTGGTGTCTCCACAAGAGAGTTGAATTAGAGAAGGGATTTCACATACAAAGTCATCTGTTTGCCAATGGGGGCAGAAGGGCAGGTGGAGGGTGGGTGGTGTCTGGACTACTGATTGGCCCAGACCCATTACCCAGGCCACAGCTGCCAGCTGCCGGCCCAGGCAGGGGTGGATGACGTTGGTATAGTGGAGGGGCTGGCAGACAGCCACGTAACGGTCAAAGGCCACCACTGTCAGGAGGACACACTCAGTGGTCCCCAGAAACAGGAAGATGAAGAGCTGGACAGAGCAGCCAAGGAAGCTGATGGTCTTCTTTGGGCCCCAGAGGTTGACCAGCCTCTGGGGAACAAAACTTTTAGTGATGCAGAGGTCCAGGAAGGAGAGGTTGGAGAGGAAAAAGTACATTGGGGAGTGGAGCCTGGGGGCCAGCAGGGACAGCAGGGTGGTCAGTGTGTTGCCCACTAGAGTCAGGAGGTAAGAAATCAAGACAACCACGAAGAGGATTCTTTCAAGCCCTGGGCGTTCAGAGATGCCCAGAAGGAGGAAGTCCACCAGGGAGCTGTGGTTGACCACGGCCTATTCCTGTCCAGACCTAGAGGGATGAGCGGTGTCTGAGCAGTGCGCTCCCACCTGTCTTATAAAAACTCACCCTGGGTACTTGTCGGGTCTTACCAGGTGGACGTTTCTCTTCCCGTTCCTTTCACCCAGCATCCCCAGGTACATCAACATCCAGCAGCCCCTTCTCTTCCCCTGTGTCTCCAGGTCAAACATTGTCTAGTTGAATGGAGGAAACCATGAATGTGCTGAAAGACAGATGAAGTTTTACACGTACCTCAGACTTACTGGCTGAAGGCAAAGAAAGCCGATATAAAATATGGATTAATTAATTCAGCAAACAATTATTGAGTACTTATTATATTCTTTTTAAAATTTTTTTAAATTTTTGGCTGCGTTGGGTCTTCGTTTCTGCGCGCGGGCTTTCTCTAGTTGTGGCGAGCGGGGGCTACTCTTCGTTGCAGTGCAAGGGCTTCTCATTGCTGTGGCTTCTCTTGCTGCGGAGCACGGGCTCTAGGTGCGCGGGCTTCAGTAGTTGTGGCACATAGGCTCAGTAGTTGTGGTGCACGGGCTTAGTTGCTCCGCGGCATGTGGGAATCTTCCCGGACCAGGGCTCAAACCCATGTCCCCTGCATTGGCAGGCAGATTCTTAACCACTGTGCCACCAGGGAAGCCTCTTTTTTAAAAAAATATTTATTTATTTATTTGGTTGCACCGGGTCTCAGTTGTGGCAGGTGGGCTCCTTAGTTGTGGCATGCATGTGGGATCTAGTTCCCTGACAAGGGATCGAACCCGGGCCCCCTGCTTTGGGAGCACAGAGTCTTAACTGCTGGACCACCAGGGAAATCCCCCTAGTCTGTTCCATTTTATTGCTAACAATATTCCACGTATGAATACATGACAATTTGTTTATCCATTCACCTGTTGATGGACATTTGAGTTGCTTGCTGCTATGAACGTTTGCAAACAGTTCTTTGTGTGGACACTTAGGAATGAAATATTAGGGTTGTATGATAAGCATCTCTTTATAAGAAACTGCTAAACTGTCTTCCAACGTGGCTGTGCCATTTACACTCCCATCAGCAATGTAGAGAATTCCAGTTATTCCATATCCTTGGTGATCCTTGGTGTTGTCTGTATTTCTGTTTCAGGCATTCTACTGGGTGTGAAGTGCTGTCTCATAGAAGTTTTAATTTTCTGCATGATGATTAATGATGTTGACTGTCTTGTCATGTACTTATTGGCCCTGATGTGTTTTTTATTCAAGTCATTTTTACTATTACTTCTCTTATAAGTTACAGGCATTGATGGTTTGGCTCCTCTAAGACTTTTGAATGCCCATATACATTTTAGAATCAGCTTGCTCATTTCTACAAAAGACTGCTGTAATCTTTATTAATATGGCAATGAGCCTAGAGGTCAATTTGAGGAAGAATTGATATCTTAATATTAAGACTTGTAATCCTGAACAAGGCTATCTTTCCATTAAAAAAACCCTGCTTCTTTAATTTCTCTCACTAACATTTTATAGTTTTTAGTGTAGTAGGCTTGCATATCTTGATTAAATTCATCCTTAAGGGTTATTTTTTGTATTATTGTATATTATATTGAAATTGTTAATTTTCCAATTGTTCATTACTGTTATGTAAAATACAATTGATTTTTTTTTTTTGTATATTGACCTTATATCTTGTGATCTTGCTAAATGTACTTGTTAGGCTAATAGCTGTTTTGTAGATTCATTAGGAGGTTCTCTGCAAACAATTATGATTTTCTACATAAAAATGGTTTCATCTGTGAATAAAATATTTTTGCTTTTTCTTTCAAATCTTTATGGGTGTTATTTCTACTTTTTTTCCTTGTTTGCCTGGCTAGTACCTTGATTTCTTCCTGACCTTATGGGACAGTATTTCTTCATTAAGTATGATGTTGGCTTATGGGTTTTTCTGTAGATACACTTTAGAAGATTGAGGAAATTCCTTTCTATTACTAGTGCTGTCCTTCTCAGGGATAAAATCATGATGTATGTGATTTTGAAATGTCTTATTACTAGTGATGATCACTTTGGTCATTGAGTTAAGGTGATACTTGTCAGATTCCTCCACTATAAAATTACTATTTATAATAAATACATATCCTGTGGGAGATGTGTTTAGATTATGCAAATATCTTTTTTCTCATTGTACTGTTGCCCACCAATTTTATTTTTTATTTTTAAATTTTTTTTTGAATTTTAGAATTTTATTTATTTTTTTATAGAGCAGGGTCTTATTAGTTATCTATTTTATACATATTAGTGTATACATGTCAATCCCAATCTCCCAATTCATCACACCACCACCACCCTGTTGCCCACCAATTTTAGCATCCACAAATGATTCTTGACTACAACAGTTATTTCTGAGATGTTTGCCTAATGGAAAATTTCTATTTCCATCATTCTTTCTATTTGTTATTTTGAATTCTACTGCAAGGAAAAACTATTCCTTTTCTCCTATTTATTTATTGTTGATTTTCTTTATTTGTAAAAGTAGTGACAAAGTTGTGCAACCAACAACCTTATATAAATCTGGAATTTTTGTCTTCTTTAACCATGTTTTAAACTGAAGTATAGTTAATTTACAATGTTGTGTTAGTTTCAGGTGTACAGCAAAGTGATTCAGCTATATATAATGGATGAATATATATATATATATACACACATATATTTAGCTGAACATATATATATATATATATATATATTCTCATTAAGATTCTTTTCCATTATAGGTTATTACAAGATATTGGATATAGTTCCCTGAGCTATACAGTAAGTCTTTGTTGGTTATCTATTTTACATATGGTAGTGTGTATATGTTAATCCCAAACTCCTAATTTATCTCCCCGCTCTGCTTTCCCCTTTTCTATGTCTGTGAGTCTATTTCTGTTTTGTAAATAAATTCATTTGTATCATACTTTAGATTCCACATATAAGTGATATCATGATATTTGTCTTTCTCTGTCTGACTTACTTCACTTAATATGATAATCTCTAGGTTAGAGATTTGTTCCTGGACTCTAAAAGCTTGTTCTGTACATCTCTAGGTTACTGGTCAGCCAAAGATTTGAGAGGAGTTCTTATCTAGTTTTTGGGTTTGTACCTTTGCAGTTTCCTCCTTCCTGGGATTTCTTCTCCTTAATTTCCAGGTAGGATAGCTCTCTTTTTCAAAGGGTCAAATGCCCTCCAGTTTCTCTTTGCTTTTGATCACTCCCACTGACTTCAAACAGTTATTATCTATATTTTACTTTTACAGCATTTATCATTGGTATTGGCCGGAGAGTTAGTCTAGTGCAGCATACTGTCTTTGTTTGTTGTAAATTTTCTGATTAAAAAAGATTTTTTTTTTCTGTCCGTGTTGGACTACAGTGTAGAAACAGTGAATTCTAGAAGCCCAAGGGTGGAAGAGCCATTTGAGTTAATGTTTAATCTTCATTTTTTTTTTAAGTTTAATTTTTATGTATGTATGTATGTATGTATGTATGTATGGCTGTGTTGGGTCTTCGTTTCTGTGCGAGGGCCCTCTCTAGTTGTGGCAAGTGGGGGCCACTCTTCATCGCGGTGCGCGGACCTCTCACTATCGCGGCCTCTCTTGTTGCGGAGCACAGGATCCAGACGCGCAGGCTCAGCAATTGTGGTTCACGGGCCCAGTTGCTCAGCGGCATGTGGGATCCTACCAGACCAGGGCTCGAACCCGTGTTCCCTGCATTGGCAGGCAGATTCTCAACCACTGTGCCACCAGGGAAGCCCCTTAATCTTCCTTTGATACACCAAAATCCCCTTATAACTCACCACTTTTTGAATCGTCTCGGGCCATTTTTTTCCCATTCCACTTTTTTTATAATTAATTTTTATTAGAGTATAGTTGCTTTATCCATTCCATTTTTTTTTATACTTTATATTTTTATGGGGCTATTCTGTGTTAAAATTTGCCTCATTTCTATTTCCACTTTCTGGTCTTAATTCTGTAGATTAGCAAAAGCCTAACCACTTATGAAATCTCATTTAATCATCATAACTGTCATGTGATGTAGATACCGTTTTTCCTATTATACCATAGACTGCTCATTATTCCCTAGTAGTAGTTCTCCCTCCTCCCATACTATTTCAGTTAGGTTATGCCTACTCAGAGTAAAAACGATTTCACAACCTCCCTTTCAGCTTCATGTGGTTGTAAGATGCTAGGCTATGGGATGTAGGAGAAATCCCCTCTGGCTGTTTCCTGGAGCCTTTCTTAAAATACTATTGAAGCCCTCTCTTTGGCCATCTTCTTTCATCAGTTCTGTCATATCCTGGAATAATGATGTAATGGCTGGAGCACTAGATACCATTTTGGACCACAAAAATGTGGACCGTATCCTAAGAATAGCAGCGTTCAAAGGAGTGTGGTTCTGAGTTTTTTTGTGGAACAGAACTATCATACTGGCTCTGAGTCTTCTACCTCTGGATTTTGAAGCCACTTCTATCTTTTTGAAGCCAAATATTTTTAGATATGTGTTAAGGATTAGCAGAACCTAATCCTAAGTGAAATTCCCCAACTTACAGAAGAAAGTACTAAGCTTCAGGATGGTTAAATAACTTGCATAAAAAGTAGGAAGCAGAGCCTGAATTTTTTCCAGGAAGGCCTGACTGCTGCAAAGTGGATGTGGGCCACTGGCCCACACACCACCCCACACCTCCTAGTGCATTAGCTACTCCAGTTATTTTGTCGATTTAGTCAGTTTTCACACATTGCCATCAGACCCAAGATCTAGGCTCAGTGACTATCCCTGAGTTATATATATTTTTTGGTTTATTTTGGTTAGGTTTGGCCTCTGATTTTAGCTAATTTTAAATTCCTTTGATTTCAGATAATATTATAGAATATATTATTAATCTTTCCAAGTTTTGGGGTATGTAAAATATTAGTGGATGTTGTGTGTTTGGGAGTAGGGAAGGCACAGGGTCCTGACAGTTAACCTATTATAGCGCTAGCTTTTCATGGCTATTTGCTTGGCAACTAGTGATGAGCATAGAAATTGGTTCCCATTGGTGCATATGTTATAGCCAGTTCTGTCCTGAGCCAATGACAGCATAAAAAAGATACATACCCCTCCCTTTACTCCCTTCCTCTGCCCGCCACCCTTTTGCTATTGAATAGGTAAAACATACACAGATTGCTGAGAAATAAAATATTGCCTGCCATATCAGAAAACTAATGATGTCACAATCATCAGTGATTGCAGTAGAGGTGAGCCCAGAGGGAACTCAGGAAGGAAACAAAGAATATCTGCCATGTAGCAGCCATCAGACTGCAGCCACTCCCAAAGGTGAGATCTGAGGGAACTCAGGATGAGAAAACACAGGATATTGGCCCCAGGTAACTGAGGTGCATATCAAAGGAATGATATCAGTGAGCCCAGACTCCTGCATCCTCCCATACATAGAAAAGCACTAAATTCCTTAACTTGAGATCCCTAGTCTTCTTTTATTAACAGTACTCTTTTGTTCCTACTACCTGCCCTTTGTTGCAAAACTCCTATATATCCTAGCTCCCTCCTTGCCTCCTCAGAGCAGTTTTCTCAAGGTTACTTGAGAAAGTCTCCTGGGTTTGCGGTCCTCAGTATGTCCCCTGTATAAAACATAACCCTGAACTTTTAGGTTGTGAATATATTTTTTTAGTTGACAATGCAAAACTAAAAACATAACAACAGGACAAGGCACATAATAAGTAAATCTCCCTCCCATTCCAGTTCCTTAGGCAATACAGTTTCTTTCCTCCCAGAGATATTGTATGCATATTTCAGCATATGTGTATATATTTATCTTTTTAAATATCAGAATATTAGACATTTTGTAACTTGATTTTTTCAGTTAACTCCACTGTATACACCTTCATTTATTCTTTACTGATAAATGTTGTTTCCATTTTTTTGATTACAAATAATACCACATGAATAGGCTTGTACATATCTTATTTCATACATATATGAGTATATTAATAGAATAAATTCCTAAAGTGGAATTGCTGGGTTTAGGATATGTAGATGACATTTTAAAAATTATATTTTTGTCACCAGTTTTGGTACCACAAAAGAATACATGTAAGATATGTAAACTCTAAAGCATAATTTTGTCATAATCAACACTCATGGTTTTTACATTTTTATGACAGCTTGATGGCACACATATATGGTCCTAAACACTATATTGTTCAGTTTTGCTTGTATTGATTTCCCTTTAGAACATTCATGTTTTAGATCATAACATTATTTTACCTTTAATAGAGTGAATACACATTACATCTCTCAATTAAGTAATAAGAATGTCACATACATTAGTGACATTACTGAATGTCACATACATTAGTGACATTCAGTAAGTTGTTTCACCAAACATTAAGTTCCCAAAGTTAAACTTTAGACTCTAAATATGACAGGATGAGGTATCAGAGGGTTCTTAAATGCCTTATTCCCTGTTGAAAATCTTCAAGTTACTCCTATCAGCATTTAGATTGGGCTTCATTTATTTAAAAAACAAACATACTCTGAATTTCAACGTAGCTTATCTCTTTTTAGTTTTGCTTGTTTTGAAGAGTTATGAAAAGTATCATACTTTTCTGTAGTCTCCTTGGTCTTGTTTTTTTTCCAATCAATCTGTATGTGGCATATCCATCCATATCATTGCTTGCAGGTATAACCCATCCATTTTTATTTCTGATGGTATTCTACAGTTCAGTTATCTATTTCCCTATTATGGAAAGGTATTTGGGTTGTTTTAGTTTGGCATGTCCATGTTTGATTTTGACATGTATTTTCCAAATTATCCTGCTTTGAGAGTGGACAAACTTTTCCCCCAACCATCATTAAATAAGAATTCACAGTTGCATTTTGATTGAGTTTGGTTGGCATTTCTGAAGCAATATTCCTGATCCCAAAGCAGTTTTACGAACTCTCTCATGGGCATTATGAAAGAGATGGAAACAAGGCTTCTGCTCCAGGAGACCTCAGTGGGGGCCGTGACTAGCCCTAGACCACCCCATCAGCTAGTGCCAAGCTGGGAGGCTTTAGATATCTGAGACATTTGTTTTATAACCACCAAAATCTCCACAAAATGCTCTTTGACCTTGGCTGTTTTCTGAATTTGTTAGAGGGGCAAATGAAAAGAGATCTTTTTGCTTCTGAAAAAATGTATTGTGACCCAGGGAGAAAAAATAAATCAGATTGACACTGTGGAGAGAAGCAAAGAGTTGTCAGGTCCCAAGAGGAAGCTGTAGTCAGCAAAGGGGCGTTGGGGGTTTGGAACCGCCCTCCCGCTGGAGGGAAAAGAGAAATCAGAGTCCAGATTTGTTATTCTCGTTCCTTGAAAGGATATCGCTTCTCAGAATCCAGATCCTATCTGGGGAGGGAATCTCCTGAATTAGTTTTCCCCGGGAAAATCCCTGGCTTGCCCTGGAGTAACTCTAGGCTGGAAATCCCCAGATCCAGTGGGCAGTTTCTCTACTGCCCTGCGGAATTGCCTCGCAGTGTAGTCTTTCCTCACTCACAGTCCTGGGAGAGCAGTTCTCCTCTCTCTTGGCACCAGGCTGCGATCTTCCTGCGGGCTCTGACCCCTGCACTGGAGGCTCTTTGTTCACCTCTGCCCAGTGGGGAAGCACGGGCTGGTCCAGGCAGGGCCTGCCACCCAGGGATACTCCTGCCTACCTAGAGACCCCTAAACTCTGCTTGCTCTCATTCATCCCAAGGCTCGTTGCATCCTCTGCTTTCCTTTCTCTCTCAGGTCCCTCATGCCACGCGGTGAGAGAAAGGGTGTGAGAAGAGAGAGACTTAATTATAAGAAGCTTTAACCATCTACTCTCCCTCTTCTCTTTCCAGAAATGACACAGAGACCTAAGAAAGTAATAGGTGTAAATAAAATTTGAAAATTGAAGCAGTTTACTCAAGTCTGCTGTGTACAGCTTTTTCTTTCTCTTTCCAGACCTGCTTTCTCATCCTTGTCCTCCTGTTGGGGTTTCACTTCCCTGTCGCCCTCAACCTGATCTGACATCTTCTATGTGGCCACTGGTGATGTTGCAGAGCCCCCGGATCCTGCTGGACATTGGACGCAGGGCAGCCCTTTTCTACCGTGCAGCAACCAAAGGTCACAATCTGGTTTTCTAATCAGAGAACCTGGAGAGATATCTGAAGGGAGAACAGCAGGTCAAGGTTTCCAGTCTATTCCATCAGGTTGCATTCTTCCCCCTTCATATTCATTCTGTTTACAAAAGTATGTCTACCCCACAAAGTACATTTAAATAATAATTCGTTTTACCAATTTTATTAACTGCCTAATAAGAGCTTCAAATCGGAGAACATGACTTAATGTTAAGCTTGTTCAAATAGTGGAATGAGCTCTTGGACCCCGTTACTCTGTGTAGGCACTTCTGTAAAACCCGGTTCTCCAGGATGGAAACCCCTGTATTAAAATGGGCTCATTTGAAATTTGTCAGTGAGTGAAGGTACAGTAAATGGCCACTGAAAACACAGCAAAGATGACAACTTGGCATTTTACTTTGACAACAGGCCTTTTACTTTGAAAACATTTGAAGCACTTTTAATAAACGATGTTTTAAAAGTGGGTTTTGTGACGATGTCCTGAGACTTTCGGAGAGGGCAGGGATTAAACAAAGTTTTCTGAGCCTGGAATACACTTAGGAATTCTCTCTGATCATATCATTTTATAGATCAGAAAACCAACATCTAGGGAGGTGAACAGATTTGCTCAAGTTAACTTAGTGAGTGGCGTCCCTGGGACTGGTATGTTAGGAGATCAGAATGATCAAGAAAACGCCCTGAGCACACACAGCCTATGTACTTCCTTTTTGTCCCAATCCAAATCTCCAGAGCCAGGGAGTAAGTAGCTCTTTAGGTATCTCTGAGATCACACTAGTGAGTGTCCAGGAGTAAAGGTGAGGAGATAGAGGCACTGTGCTGTGAAAGGGATGTGTGTTTGTTTTGTGTGTGGAGGATGGGAGTCAGCATTTGATTGTGGGATTTGGATTGTTCTCAAGTAGTGGATTTGCTTTGCACGTTCTCAGACAGGGTAGGAAGAGTGCTAGGAAGCTCAAGACCCAGGAATCTAAAGTTCTTTGTAAAGGACATTTTATAAACAAAGTTTTCTGAGCCTGGAATATACTTAGGAATTCTCTCTGATCATATCATTTTATAGACCAGAACACCAACATCTAGGAAGGTGAACAGACTTGCTCAAGTTAATTTAGTGAGTGGTGTCCCCGGCACTGGAACTCACGTCTCTTCTCAGTCCAGGGTTATGTATCCTATGTCTCCTCCAGGCGCGCTTCACACATTCCGCCAGGCTAGTGTGAACAGTCTGCTGCTGGTCACATCGCTCCACACTGACTCTTACCGTCCTCTCCCAGGCGCCCTTGTCCTCAGGAAGGTCTCTCACTACTGGGGGGCTCTTAAAAGCAGCAGGGGAGACCACAAGCTTTAAAGGTCTTCAAGCCGGTGAGGGTCCAGGACTGCAGGCTGGGAAGTCATAAGTCGGGACTGGGAGTGGTGGGTTGTTAATCAGGGAAAACTTCTCAGCAGAGAAGGACCATGCCATATTTGGAACAGGGAGGGCAAATGGATTGGTTGTGGGGAGAAGTGCTTGATCAGAAGGTATTTTTGTTTACTGACTCTGCTGTAGCAAAAGTGAAAGTAAATTGAGGAGACCTTATGAGAACAAATGGTACAGGAAAGCTTGATAAGCACAGCCGTCAGGCAGGGGATTTCCTTCTTAGCTGCTTATATAAACTGGAGGCCAGGACCTTTTCTCTGTCTCCTGATTCTGCGTCCCTGATTGCAGAGATGGCTGCCAAGCTCTGTGTAACTTGGGATTGGATAATGGGGATGGGGGGATGGAGAAAGGGAGAGCACCTCCGAGATACGGGAGAGCTCTCAGGAATGGATGAGGGAGAGTGCTGGGTAGGTGGGGTGGCTGGGAAGGCATCTGGAAGGGGATGAGAGAGGCATTGATACCTACCGAATGTGAGGAAGGTTTCCATGTAGAGAACCAGGTCGTTTGGCTCCTGAGTTCTCTTTTGTTGAGACCTTGCACTGGCCACTGTTGGGTGGGTACATGGTAGGAAGTGGGAGTGGGCTTTGTGCTCTGCAGGGCTGGCAAGACTTGAAATTACGGAAATATTGTCTTGATCCCTTTCTCCCTTATCCTGTTTAGGGGTCCAGGGCTCTTAAGCTTCCTTCTCTTCCCAAAAGAGAGGTTCACAGAATTCATTTATCTTAAGTTGTTAATGCCCTGATACATTGCCTTATGTAAGAATATATGCTCTACAAAAAGAACTTGGAATGAGGGCAATGCTTAGCACAGAATAGTGAGAGTTCAGTGAAGAAATGTCTGTGGCATCTAGATTGGGAAGATTTTTTTTTAAAAATATTTATTTATTTATTTTTGGCTGTGTTGGGTCTTCGTTTCTGTGCGAGGGCTTTCTCCAGTTGCGGCAATCGGGGGCCACTCTTCATCGCGGTGCGCGGGCCTCTCACTATCGTGGCCTCTCTTGTTGCGGAGCACAGGCTCCAGACGCGCAGGCTCAGTAGTTGTGGCTCACGGGCCTAGTTGCTCCGCGGCATGTGGGATCTTCTCAGACCAGGGCTCGAACCCGTGTCCCCTGCATTGGCAGGCAGATTCTCAACCACTGCGCCACCAAGGAAACCCGGGAAGATATTTTTGAATGAAGCCTGAAAGAGGTCCTCCGAGGCTTTCCAGTGACAAGACAGGGGGAGATTCCCCGTGTTCAGATTATTGAAGTAAGACTTAGATATACTCCCTACTTTCTGTGAGTGGGGCCCTGATGGGATTAAAGGAGGAGATCATAGTCTATAATAGGTAGATATAGAAACACAGAAAATACATATGGACAAGTGATACTGAACATAGGGTCATTAAAATAAGCTAGTTGTTATTTTTTTTAAAAGTACTGACAGTACAGAGAAGATGTGTCCTAAACAGGGTTTCCATGTAAAGTAGTCATAGTCATGGAGGACAGCCACGTGGGTATTCCGTTAGGCCGTCAAGCCTTGGAAATTCTCTTTGAGAGGTGTTTTTAGATTCTGGTGTACATTTCTGGTTGCTTTCTAGTTGTATTCAGTTTTTGACATTTGACAAACTTTATCTGGATAGGAGACAGGTAAATAAGGTGGGAAGTCGTTGATAACATTTTGGGATGGATAAGAGGTATGGTTACAAAGGAATAAGACTGGTTTTCTTGCATTATGACCTGGAAATTTCAAAAGAGAAGTTTCAAAAAAGGGAGGGGTACAGGTTGTTGTAACGGACCAGGAGGACCAGACACGAAGTGAAGGGTCGGAGTAATGAAGGAGGGGGCACGAAGGGCGCAAAAGGTGGCAGGCCTTCTAGGCAACTGTCTCTTGGTCTTTGTTGTCCAGGTGAACGTCCATTCTCAGAAATGGGAATTAATGACCTTCACTGTCCACTCAGAAGGCAGAGTGAAGAACATCAATGAACATGTCCGGTCTAAGACCAAGGTTCCCGTGCATGACCAGGTCCTCCTGCTGGGCTCAAAGACCCTAAAGCCCCAGAGAACGCTGTCATCGTATGGCATCGACAAGGAGATGACCATTCACCTCACCCTGAAGGTGGTGAAGCCCAGTGATGAGGAGCTGCCCTTGGAATTGATGGAGTCCGGTAATGAGGGGCAGAGGCACCACCTCCAGGTGCGAAGGTCCAGCTCAGTGGCCCAGGTGAAAGAGATGATCGAGACAAAGACTGCCATACCCCCTAAGAAGCAGGTTGTGACTTGCAATGGAAAGAAACTGGAAGATGGGAAGATCATGGCAGATTATGGCATCAAAAAGGGCCATTTACTCTTCCTGACGTACCCTTGCGTTGGGGGGTGACCACCCTGGGGATGGAGTGATATCAGGAGCAAAAGACCTTATTTCCTTTTGCTCCTTACTAGCCACACCCTTTGACAATTTCCCAAAATTAATGAGAAAGATGAATAGCAAGAGAAGTCTTGGAGTGGACTGGCGAGGAAGAATGTAGGATATTTCTAACTCATTGCTTCTTTCATTCTAACATGATTGAATAATTGGCAAAATTTTGTATAACATATTATATATAGATATATTAGAATTTGAAGGCCTGTTAGAGACAGCTTTCAAAACCAGCTTGCAGTTTAATCCTTCCCTTGTTCCCTCTGACTCATAGAAAAACTCCTATTTCCTTTCCCAGCCAACAAGATAGTATGTTTTAGGTTGTGATCAATCTTCTTCTTTTTCTTCTCCTTTTTTTTTTTTTCTTTAATTGGAGTATAGTGCTTTACAATGTTGTATTAGTTTCTGCTGCACAGCAAAGTGAATCAGCTACTCCCACATTCTTCTAGTTACTGTGTTGGCATCTATGTTTAGCTCAGTGCTTCTTCTATCATATCACTGAATAATCGTTGAACCAAACTGACTTTCTACTTACAGAGAATAGTGAAATGGTTTATTACGAAGTGAATTATTTACTGTGACATGACTACAATCATATTAATAAATAATTTAGGAATTCAATTAAACTACCTCTCCTTAATGAAAGCTATTTGTTATGAAATGAAACTTGGCATTGTGCCCCTTCTTACTCTCTCTATTTCTCACATCCAGTTAAACCATTCTTATTTCTGGGGACAACGGTGGGCATGGCAAGATGTTCACCTTGGGGATCTAGAGACTTTATGTCTCTTGTGGGGCTCCTTGGGAATAGATATGCTTTAGGTGGGAACGGACTTTCTGAAAGTTGGGGGATTGTGGACCAGTCTCTGTCCTGCCTGCCTTAGGGTCTAGCAGGTCTTCTCTGGGTTGGGTGAGGGGGGTAAGGATTTGTTTCTGGGTTGACCCCAACGCTCTGTCCAAGTTCTGGCTAGTGGAGCTTTTTTCTCTCTGCTTCCTCCATCTTTCTCCCTTTGTTTACTCCTCCATCTCATCCTCATGTCTCCTTCCTGATCACATGTATGTTTTTCTTACAACCTGAAACATGTCCACCCTCTTCTCCACTAGTCCGGTCTCTTCTTTATAACTTGCTCAAGAACCACTTCCTGCAGAAGAGGTTCCTGAACTTAACCCTGCTCAGCACAAACCACACTTATAGGTGTTGCTTATTACAATTATGAGTGAACTGCTCTGAGGTGGGCACTATTTAACCGCATAGGTGGGCATTGGGTTGGACTGATTCCTCGAGACAAGAGACCATGGCTTCTTCTTTTGGATGGGGCCTCCTACAGGGTAGAGTCTATGATTTTATTGTCACGTAGGGATATGTCTGATGGCAGACACCATGGGGTCTTCCACGCTCGCTTCCATCAGACTGGAATCCGTCATACATCATCGTACCAGCATATGGACTCTTGACGGGTGGTTATAGAATCCCCTGAGGATGGGGAAGGTCCTCCCAAAATCAAACTTTCTTTTTTTCAGCAGCCTAGGAGAAAGCCTGAAGGCCATTTCCCCCCTCACTAGACCTGCACGTATAAATGTCGGGATTTTCCCTACAGCACACTAACCTTTCCTGATGGGAGGAAGGGATCTCCCCCATTAACCATGGACTCCGTAAGGACAAATCTTGCAGATTCTCATACAGAAATGAGCAGCCTGAAGGCTAAACTGACTGACTTTCCAGTGGGCATTTCCCGCCTTGGGCCCTGGGGTAATACTTCCTTCCCTCCCTGACTTACTCACTGTCTAGCTTGCCCTCTCCGAAGACTCCCCAGGACCCTCCTCGCTGCCCCCTTCACTTCCTTATTCCTGAGGGTGTAGATGAGTGGGTTGAGGGCGGGTGTGATTACAGTGTAGAAAAGCGAAATGAACTTGCCCCGCTGTTGGTTGTAGCTGTGAGTGGGTTGCACGTAGGTGTAGATGGCTGAGCCACAGAACAGGCAGACGGCTGTCAGGTGGGACCCACAGGTGCCCACCGCTTTCCTGCGGCTCCCTCCGGTCCTCATGCCCCATACAGCGCGGGCCACGGCGCCCCAGGAGGCCAGGATGACGGCGGACGGCGCCAGCAGGATGACCACGCGGGCAGCAAACATCTGGGGCTCGGCGGAGTCTCGGCCGCCGCCGCCGCAGGCCAGCTTGGGCAGCTTGGGCAGCGCGCAGATGAAGTGGTCCACCCGGCGGGGCGCGCACAGCGGCCGAGCCGCCAGCAGCGCCGTTTGCGCCGCAGAGTTGGTGAGGCCGCCGAGCCAGGAGGCGCGGGCCAGCGAGCGGCGGAGGCGCGGCGGGTGGCACACGGCGGCCGCGCGGTCCAGAGCCATCACCGCCGGCAGGACGCACTCGGCCGAGTCCCGCGCCAGCGACGCGCACAGCTGGGCCAGGCGGGGGCCGAGCTCCCGCCACAGCGCCCGGCCGCGCAGGTCGGCCAGCAGCGGTGGCCCCACGCTCGTGGTGAAGCCCGCGTCCACCAGGGCCGGGTGGCAGAGGAAGTAGTACATGGGCGTGTGCAGGCGCGGATCGAGTACCGCCAGCTGCACTAGCGCCGAGCTGCCCGTCAGAGTCAGGAGGTAGCCGAGGAGGACAAGGGCGAAGAGGACAGGCTGCAGGGAGGGCCAGTCGGAGAAACCCAGCAGGAGGAAGCGCTCCTCTGTGCTGTGGTTGGCCTAAAGCGGGAAAACTCGCAGAATGTTTGGAAGGACGATATATGCTACACGAAAGGGTGATGTTACCCTTCCAAGCAAAGGAAAACCCGGGCCAGTGGGCGTGGGATGGGAGAAGGGATGGAGCACACACAATGCTTATGTATCTACTGGAAGCTCATTTTCAGATCTGAGCCCGTAGTTTATATTAGTATACCCTAGTTGATATATTTACCAGAAAATTCTATGAGGAAGATAGAACTCCATCCTATAGATGAACAAACTTGGGCTCAAAAGGGTAAAGCATCCCAAGGTCATAGCTAGTGAGTGACCCCGTGGACTTGTACTAAAAGGCCTGTTTGATTTAGAAATCAGTACTCTTTCAGCTGCTTCTGGAAGGAGTCCTATGGTAAAAGTAGAAATCTAATCTTCGTCCCACATGATAACCCTTCAGGTATTTGAAGACAGATTTCACTCTGAGCCTCCCTCCTCTTTGTTTGCAATGTTTAGTGCCCAAAATTACACGCAATACTCCAGGTTTGATATAACCAACACTTGGTAGAGCAGAACTATCTCCTTCTTTGTTTCAGGTGCTCTACCTCTATTAATACAATCCATTATACTGCTGACTACTGAATTTTAATCTGTGGTGAATCTCTCTTCTAGGCTGCTTCTAATGTCCATGCCCCTCCTGCTTACTATCTAGTGTGATGATCATGAGCAACAAAGATTGGCACATGTGTACCAGCCTTTAAATCCAGAGTGATCTGGGTAAAATGAAAGTCAGGGGACCTGGGTTCCATCTAGCATAACTGCCTTTGACTAGTGATTTGATATGGGGAAGTCACTTCATTTCCCTTTGCCTCAATTTTTTCATGTGTAGTAGGAGGATTTTGTACTCTATAACCTCTAAGGTTCCTGCATGTCTTCCTGGCTCTAATTTTAATAAATATTTTTCAAACAAATGAAAAGTGGATGCAGAAGCTTTTTAACCCTTGATAGTGATGCTCAATCACATTTCCTGACGGTACAAAAACCATCATGGTTGATGTGATGGATAAAAGTCACATAGAAAGCTTTCTACTACATGGTTCCTGACGGGTATGATTATACAGATAGCTTGTTTTAAACATCATTTTCACTGTTCTTAATTTAAAACTCATCATCCCCTAATTTTTTATTTGTCAGGAAGGAACTCTCTTCCCCCTAAGAAAACATTATGTTTATATGGTTCTCTCGTTTTATCTTCATTAGGCAGAACAAGTATTAATGTCGTGATGAAAAATAAGGGTTCAGGAGTCAGACCGCCCAAGTTCCATTCTTGCTTCTGCCATTTCTTAGCTGAACAACCTTGGGCAATGTTGCTTAACCTCTCTGTGCCTCAGTTTCCTCATATGAAAATAGAATTGATTAAGTAGCTCCAACGGGTAAAGCTCTTAGAACAGTTCCTGACACATAGTAGACGTTGAATAAATGTTAACTATTATCACTATTTCACATCAGGAAACAGGCTTTTAGAGGGTTCCTACACTACTTAAGGACAGAACTGGTATGTACATATATACCCTTTTTCATATGTTAACTCTTATGTGAAAAAATAGATAATACTCCTATTTTATACAGTAGGATAGGAGGGTAATTGAGGTTAAATAACTTGCCCAAATTTACATGGTTTGTAAATGCCTCTCAGGATTTCAACCTGATTAATTCTGGGATCCTTGCTTTTTTTTCTTTCTTTTCTCTTTTTTTATAAACCAGGCTCTAATTATGCTAGGGACTGTGATGGATAAAACTACATACAAAGATTGACCTTTATTTCTGGATAATTTTATAGTCATACTGGAGATGAATAAAGTAGGAGAGTTGACATTCAGGCTTATGGTCCAATGGTGCTAGAGACGTTGAGTTACAAAGAGTCAAATTTTCTAATTCTCTGCTTACATAGACACACACCAGTTCAGCCAGGCAAGTCTTAAGTCATTCTTAGGCAAACCTACCAAATCCTGAAAACAAGCACACAGTGATCAAATTGCACAGACATCTTTACTGCATGTACACACAAATACCCAAACACATAGCTCAGACACATTTGTACACATACCCAAACACCCCATAATCCCCCTAAAGCATCCAGAAACCAAATCTGTTGTAAAAAATATTCTATAACGTGTCCCTACACATCATTTCGTATTCTAGAATGTGCCCCTCTTCCATAAGACCACTTTTTAAAAGTGCAATGTGGTAATAAGCCTAACTTCATGTCTTATTCTCTGGCACTGATATCTAGGCCTTCAGTTTCCAGATGAGAAGTTGGTCTCTTGCTCCTGCTCTGGATTCTCTGGGTTTGAAATGACAGTGGAAGGGATGAAAGAAAGGCCCAATCACATGGCTGTTGATTTCTGGAACCGGTGCCTGAGATCAGGGCAGGTACCTCGAGAAGACAACGTGGGATGGGCAAAACAGTTGTAGAGAATGAGAAAGGGTGTTGATGAGCCTCTACTAGAGAGAGAGCCAGGGAATCAACAGTTTCTGTTATTTAGAAGAGAGGATGGAGCTCTGGGGAATCTATGTCCCTCTCCCATAATTAGCCCTTTGTATGGAGGTGTCCAGAGAGAGCTCCCTCAGGGTAGGGAAGGGAAATTTCTGGAGGGAAAGGGCCCTTTCGGATAGAGTGTCCCTGGCAGTGTGTGGAAGTCAGAGGCAGCACAATTCCTTCTCACATCATTGCTACTCTTAATTTTTAACTGGTTTAGGATTGCATCCTCTGCTGAGTGACCTTAAGCCAGCTGTTTAACCTCAGTGATTCTCATCTGTAAAACATGGGTAGCAACCCTTACCTGTGCGAGATGCTGTAGATTCGATGATGTCATTCCCAGTTTTTTTTTTTTTAAGAAAGTTTTTTTTATTATTATTATTATTTATTTATTTATGGCTGTGTTGGGTCTTCGTTTCTGTGCCAGGGCTTTCTCTAGTTGCGGCAAGCGGGGACCACTCTTCATCGCGGTGCGCGGGCCTCTCACTATCGTGGCCTCTCTTGTTGCGGAGCACAGGCTCCAGACGCGCAGGCTCAGCAATTGTGGCTCACGGGCCTAGTTGCTCCGCGGCATGTGAGATCTTACCAGACCAGGGCTCGAACCCGTGTCCCCTGCATTGGCAGGCAGATTCTCAACCACTGCGCCACCAGGGAAGCCCTCATTCCCAGTTTTGAATGCAGCTTTGATTCTCATGTCATCAGCTTTGCCCCCTAACCCCCTTGTTGCTGTCATCCCCCACCTCACTCCCTTTGCTCCCCTTTATTCCTTGAAGAGTTTTGTCCCTGGCTCACGCTCACTCACTCCAGTGCGGCTACCATCACGATTCTCAGTGAATTCAGTATCCACGGAGATGATACTGTCTCCTCTCAGTTCCTTCCTCAGTAGCCATCTGAACATTTATCACTGTCCTTCACCTCCCTCACATCTTCACTCCTCTCTCTATCCGGCTTAGATTCCCTGGTCAGTCACTGTAATTAGTCCTTTGTGCACATACTATCAACATTCCTGCTGAAATCCACCTCAGATCCTATCCTATCCCTACATTCGTTCAGCTGATCGTGGACGGAGAAAAGGCCACAGTCATGCCGAGAAGTTTCACTTTACATTCATGACCACTAACTTCATTTTTAAATTTTCTGTCCAGTTTTATTGAGATATATTTGACGTATAACACTGTGTAAATGTAAGGTATACAAAGTCATGATTTCATACATCTATGTATCGCCAAGTGTTTATCACACTGAGGTTAGTTAGCACATTCTTCATCTCACATAATTATCATTTTGTTGTTGTTATGGTAAGAACATTAAAAATCTACTCTCATAGCAGCTTTTAAGTATTCAGTACAATGTTGTTAACTATAGTCACCACACTGTACATTAGGTCCCCAGTCATTTTATAACTGAGAGTTTATACCTTTAGAACGTCACCTCCCCATTTCCCCCACTCCTCAGCCCCTGGCAACCAACATTCTACTCTCTGTTTGGATGAGTTTAATGTTTTTAGATTCTACTTATCAATGGTATTGTACAGTATTTGTCTTTTTCTCTCTGACTCATTTCACTTACATAATGACTTCAAGGTACATCCATGTTGTAACAAATGGAAGGATTTCCTTATTTTTTATGGCTGAATAATATTCCATCATATTATATATATGTATAAATATAAATATTATATATAAATATTCATATTTTTAAATGCAACACACACACATATATATAAATACCAATTTACATTCTCACCAACAGTGCACCAGGATTCTCTTTTCTCCACATCCTCACCAACACTTGTTATCTCTCTTGTCTTTTTGATGATAGCTGTTGTGAAGAGTGTAAGGTGGTATCTCATTGTGGTTTTGACTTGCATTTCCCTGATGACTAGTGATGTCAAGCACCTTTTCATGTTCCTGGTAGCCCTTTGTAGGTCTTTGGAAAAACGTCTGCTCAGATCCTTTGTCCATTTTTTTTTTTTAATTTTTTATTTATTTATTTATTTATTTTATTTATTTATGGCTGTGTTGGGTCTTCGTTTCTGTGCGAGGGCTTTCTCTAGTTGTGGCAAGTGGGGACCACTCTTCATCGCAGTGCGCAGGCCTCTCATTATCGCGGCCTCTCTTATTGCAGAGCACAGGCTCCAGACGCGCAGGCTCAGTATTGTGGCTCACGGGCCTAGTTGCTCTGCGGCATGTGGGATCTTCCCAGACCAGGGCTCGAACCCGTGTCCCCTGCATTGGCAGGCAGACTCTCAACCACTGCGCCACCAGGGAAGCCCCCTTTGTCCATTTTTTAATCACATTTTTTTTCCTGAAAAATGTCTATTCAAGTTCTTTGACAATTTTTTATGGATTTTTTTTTGCTATCAAGTAATATGTGTGTATATCTATCTATCTATCTATCTATCTATCTATCTATCTATCTATCTATATATCAATATTAACCCATTATCAGATATATGGTTTACAAATACTTCCTCCCATCCTCTAAGCTGCCTGTGGTTTAGGGCTTGTGAAGACAACTTGAATAATGTAGTAACACACAGAAACCTTCCCCATGGTCCCCTCCATTTTCTTTCCACGTCTCTCAGGATCTTTCAGAGTCTTTGTATTTATCTTGAATTTAACCTAAATGCTTCCTGCCTCAGTAAGGGTATTGGAAGGTCGTAGAAGGATGTGACTTTCTCCTGTGCCCACACTCCCCAGATAGAGCCAGAAGTCTGAGGTCTGACATTCAAGGCTTCCAAGAATCCAGCCTCAAGGCTTCCAAGAATCCAGCCTCAAGTTTCCAAGCCCAGCATGTGTTCTGCTTTTCCTCGCATAAACTTGCTGCACTGATTGGATTGGATGACTCCCTGTGCTTCCCCACTTCTGTATCTTTGCACTGGCATTTCTCTTTGCTTGAACAAAATGCCCTCCTTGTTTCCTCTCACCTACCTCAGTCCTCCCGACCCCTCCAGGTTCCGAACAAGCTTCACCTCCTCCAGCAAGCCTTTCCAAGTCTCCTCTTGCTTCCCAGAGCCTTTAGAGTTTGTGAAAACAAACATAATCTTTTTCACATTCTGCTTTTCATTTCATTATTTTCTGACTATAAAAATAATATATACCACTTATGGAAAAGCAGGAAATATAAGAGATAAATGGGTGAAAACAGAGATATATAAACATATAGGGAAAGAAAAAAGCCTATCTATAATTCATACAACCGATACTGTTAACTATCCACCATCAATAATTTAGGATATTCTCTTTCCCACTCTCTTTTTCCTTCATATTTTTACATAATTGAATTCATTATGGTTTCCATAAGTTTATTTTTTGTACTTGGCGTTAGTCATCTAGTACTATGATGAAAGAATGTCTACATTATTACATATATCTTGTATATATAAAAATATAATTTATATTTATTGATCATCTGCTAATGATCAGGCACTATAATATCCACAAGATACATGTGTGCTCAATGTGTCAATTTATTATAATTTACTGTTGTCCCCTTCTTTGATATCCAGGTTACTTTAGTTTTCTTACAAAGCATTAAAGGTGACATTTCAAGAAACAGAATGAATTTTCTGTATTTTTATCTTTTTTTTAAAGGAAAGAGTGGTGTGTATAGAATGATTGCATCAAATGCTTCCTTAGAATCCCTGGAGTCTGTCTATGTATGTATGTTTGCATGTATGTATCTATCAATCATCTATATCTATTTCTACCCCTCTAGTGACAAAGTGGAAAGAGTGTATTAGATTCTGGCCATGAAGCCCGATCTTGAACAACTCATTTGACATCTGTGAGCAGTTTTGGTGGATAGGCATATTGATAATGTTGCATATCCCTTCAGGGTGATGAGGAGGGAGAGAGGGAAGGGAGGCTCCCGGGGGAGAGCTGGAGTGGGTCTGGGGTTGGGTGAGAGTGAGGGAGAATGAGGAGAATAGAAAAGAGATGCTGAGTGGAGGAGGAAGGCAAAGAGCCTTTACCAGATCACGGAGAATGTTTTGCATAAGGGACACTGTGGGGCCTTGACAATTACCTGCAGACTTGAAAGGCAGAAGAAAGGAGGGTGAATAGAGGAGTGGGTGGCATCTTTGAAGCCCAAAGTCTGCAACTAGATCCCACTTCCTGTTTTTCTCCGTTCTCAGAGGACCAATCCGGGATTCTTCCGAGCTGCAAGCCAGGTCAGCTCCTTCTCCTCTTTCCCCTTACATCTCCGGAGGAACCAAGGCCCCTGTGTCTCAGCCCCATGGCGCCTGAGTTTCTCCCACGTTCCTCTCCTCACTCTTTCCTAGTTGACCCTGACAGGGAAGAGTTAAGGCCAATGAGCGCACACACCGTAGGGAGGCGGAGAGGCTGACAGCGACCTGGATGAGCACCCACTCGCGTTTCCGGACTGAGCTGAAGCCTTTGTCTCTATTCATCAACCAGTCCTGCTTCCTACGTCTCCTTCCGGCCCCCAAGCGAGATCCTCTCCCGTCAGGCTCTCCGGTGCCTCCCTGGGGCCCGGATCTGTGAACCCCGGAGAGCCCAGGGAGGAGGTCAGGCTGGGGGACCCGGGAGCCATCTGCTGGTGGGAGTCCTGAGTGCAGGCTGGGGAAGGGAGATGCGCGGGGGAGCGGTCTGCCCTTTAGCTCGGAAAACAGGCTGCCCAGGGAGCCCAGGCACCAGTTTCCCTGTGGGCCGGTGAGTTTTCCTCTGGGCTTTTGTCGTCGTTCTCCTCTTTCTCCGGCAGCGCTTCACCCTGCCTGCGCGGCTCCTTCTCCCTCCCCAGTCACCTCCTACTTCCTTCTGCAGAGTGAGGGAAGGAGGCTTCTTCCGGTAGCAGGCGCCGCCAGGGCCAGGGGCACACTTTTAGAGGGTGGGCCCTCTAGGGCTTGGGAAGTTAAGGAAGGGAGGGAGAGTCAGGGGGGAGAGGCTGGGAAGAGAAAGCCTTAGCGAAAGGCAGGGTGGGAGGTGACAAAGAGGGCCAGGAGAAGAGCAGGATGTGAGAGGGGAGGTAGCTCTCAGGGGTCAGGTTCAAATCAACTACCCTGTGTTTGTCCTCCACAGACTGACCACGGCATCCATGTCCTCTGCAAGTAGGGCTCAGGGGAGAATGCGGCCTCTTGCCTTCCCCCTTGTATCTTTGCTTTCACCTCTTCCTCTTTCCTACCTCTGTGGTGACTGTGTGTGTGTGTGTGTGTGTGTGTGTGTGTGTGTTCCTTTCCCTTTTTGCTCTTTGGGCCAGTACTCAGCCATCTCTTTCCCTTTGCTCCATCTCACAAGCCTGACCCTTTCAGTTTTCTCTGAACCACAGCTTTGACTGAAGTCTTACGATGAAACCAGGCGAGAAGGATTCATTCATTTTTGTTCATTCAGCACGTATGTAGGGACAAGAGCACAATGGCCAGAGAACTTGGCTGGGCCAAAGGAGACCTAAGTTCTAATTCTGGCTCTGCCACTAGGTAGCTATGTGACCTTGGGCACATTTAAATCACTCTATGCCTGTGTTTTCTCATCTTCCAAACGATGGGATTGGACCAGATGAGCCCATTTTTCTGCTCAAATGCCCTAATGACTCTATGATGCTGTGATTCTGTTTATTAAAGAGTGCCGGCCATTTAATTCATTTGGGACCATTTTCTCTTCAGGTCACTCTGCCTTTATCTGCTCCTCATGCCATCCTCCTCTCTGAGTCTTTGTGTCCTGCTTCCCCTTCATGTTTGAATGTCCCTTCTTGTCTTTCAGCCTCTTATGGGTCTCATCCTTGGGCTGTCATGCCATTCCAGGTGCTGCTGTCATTTGAGGAGGTGCCCGTGCATTTGTGCCAGGAAGAGTCGGGGTGTCTGGACTCTGCACAGAGGGCCCTCTGCAGGGATGTTATGTAGCAGAACTACAGATATCTTACTTCTGTGAGTGAGACTTCCTATCTCTTCACTTTTTCAGAATTCTTCTTCATTAGCAGTACATGATTTTCAGTACTATTCAGTGAGAGCCTCCCCACCAATTCTGACCCCCAATGGGGTACTGATTGATGTTGGAGTGATCTGAAAATGCAGTATGTTTTTGGCCAGTATTACTCTCAAAGAACTTTCTGGAAACTGAAGGTATTTATATGGGGCACTTAGAACGTGAGTGATAGCTCCATATAACTCTTTCTAGAAATCTAGGCTCTTTTAAGTCTAGACTCAACCTCTACTCTCCCCCAAATGCATATAACATTCCTTTCTCTCCATTACGTTTTTATTACAAAACATTTTTATTTCCTAAATAGTACAATGAGATGTGATGAGAAATCTAGCTATACCAATGGGCTGTGTAAAATAAAAAGGCCTGGGAATGGGAGACATGATCCTGGTTAGGGAGATGGAGATTTCTGGGTCAGTCCTCAGGTGGTATTCTCATTCCCTTTATGGGCATGACTTTTAGTGGGTGCTGTGAGGAGACTGAGGTTGTGTGGCACAAGGAAGCTCAGAGCCATAACAACTTCAATCAGTTCCTTGGTTTACCAGTCCAGTATTTTCTTTCTTATATTGATATCAAGGTTATAATAGAAGGATCTAGTTTATTTCCATCACATTTTCCTTTATTTCAAATCCCAAACTTCCCCCTCAATCCTCTATGGGCTGAGAAATGGAATGTTGCCTGTCACATCAGTAAACGAAGGATGTCACAGTCATCAGCGATTGCAGCCATGCGGCTACGCCAACGGTGAGCTGGTAAG
This sequence comes from Eschrichtius robustus, assembly GCF_028021215.1. Taxonomy (NCBI): domain Eukaryota; kingdom Metazoa; phylum Chordata; class Mammalia; order Artiodactyla; family Eschrichtiidae; genus Eschrichtius; species Eschrichtius robustus. The sequence goes on from NC_090835.1 coordinate 85,999,303, forward strand.
CCCTGAGGAAAGTCAGGACGTGAAAACACAGGATACTGGCCCCAGAGAGCTGAGGTGCATATCAAAGGAATGATTTCAGTGAGCCCAGACTCTTGCCTCTTCCCATACATAGAAAAATGCTGAATTCCTTAACTTGACATATCCAGTTTTTAAAAAAATTAACAATACTCTTTTGTTCCTACTACCTGCTCTTTGTTGCAAAACTCCTATAGATCCTAGTTCTCCCTTCGCCTCCTTGGAGCAGTTTTCTCAGGGTTACTTGAGATGCTGCCTCCCGGGCTTGACGTCCTAAAAATTTCCACCGAATAAAACATAACTCTCAACTTTTACGTTGTGAATATATTTTTTTAGTCGACAGGGTTTGCCATCAGTCATCCCCACACCTTACAGTTTGGGGTGGGGCGTTCACAGAGAAATAAGACAAGGCCCATGCCCACTTGGCTGTTACCTTCCTGTTGTCATGACAAGAGAAAAACCACCCGTTAAACAAAGAAGGTCGAATGTGCTCAGTGTCAAATGAGTGTTTTAGAGCGTTGTGCATTTGATTGGACCAGTGCCAGTCTGTGAACTGTTATCAGTTTGTGATGGGATAAGTACATACATTGAGAGAAAGCATTTAGAAACTTTTATAGCAATTTGACATTGCCACAGTATCCAAGCATGTGGCCAGTGGGCCCATCTCATTGACCGAAAGAACAAAGCAAAACAAAACCTCTGGTCCTTCACCACAGATAGTCTGAGAAGCACTGGTCTAGAGAATAAGTGTTATGCGGCGTGGGATCGTCAAGGATGGCTTCATGGGAAGCAAGGTGGAACTTGAAAGATGGGTAGGAAAAATAAACTATGGAGAGGGGAGAAGCAGAGAAGGTATTCCAGGTGGGAAGAAGGGGATAGCAAAGACTCAAAGGGAGGTGGACTTACTGGACACTGGTAAATAGACTAGTCTGCCTGGTTAGGTTAGGGTAACATGAGACGGTGGAGGTGGGTACAGAAGTTGGTGTTAGACATGTTGAATGAACGACATGGCCCAAGCCTACCGTTGCAGCTAGCCTCAACACCCAGGACATTGTGGTCCAGCGGCAGCCATTCTAGAATTTAGAGAGTGAAATGGGACCACATATAAGTAGGACATATGAGAGGTGAACCTAAGTTGGTGGAGGGGCAGTAGCTCAAAAGCCAAGGTTAGACAAATTGAATAAGGACTATTTGAATTTTGTTTTTTAGAGTGTCAAGGTACAGAGAACGTAGGGCATAGTAGCTGTACATAGCTCAGTAAGGAATTTTTGATCTTCCGATTGATCCAATAGAATTCTTGTTTCCTAAAACTGAGCTGACCTCACAGCTGGAGCAACGTGAGGAACCATAGATTCTCGATGTCCCAAGACCTCCTGATCTGGGGCTGATTCCAACCTTTCTTGCAGGTGAGAGGGCTGCATCCAAGGTATAGTAACTGAGCAGAAGGGAGGGTTTCAATATTTGGAGAAGGGATTGTGTGAGAGGGAAATCAAATTTACTCTTTACTTTCTCTTCCATAGTCATATATTCTCTTACCAGTCTACACATCCATTTGCTAATTTCTTTTTTTTTTTTTGGAAATTCAACTTTGCCAAGCACAGTCTTTTGCCTTTTGCTGCTCCCACCATTGGTCCCTGCTCTCAAAGGCGTTTGCCACGTAGACCTCCTCACCCTGGAATTGTCACTCTGCATCAGTGCCTTATGCTGCTGTCAACTTAAAAAAAATGCACAACATGAGAGTTGTGAGTTAAGTTTTATTTGGGGCAAAATGAGGACTGCAGCCCGGGAGACAGCATTTCAGATAGCTCTGAGAAACTGCTCCAAAGAGGAGTTTGGGGGGGAAGGTCAATATATATGTGATTTTGGTGAAGAGGGAATACATGCAATCAAGCACATATTTTTGCAGAAGTTCTCGTGAGGGTTACTGCAAGTCATGAGGAGCAGACGTCACCATGAAGGAATTTAGTGCTTTTCTAGATATGAGGAGATGCAAGAATTGGGCTCATAAAATCAGCTCCTGAAAATATCTACCTGTTCTGCCAGTTTTTCTCAGAGCACAGGGTGCCTCATTCCTGATCTCCACCCTGAATTCCTTTCAGGGAGTGTTGAAGGTCAGCAGCTGCAGTGGCACCTGATTTAATCCTTGTAGAGGTAGATGGCAAGTGCCAATTTGTAGATGACACTGCCCATGTGGCTTCTCATCTGCTGGGTTTATATGCAACTTATAGCTATTGATACCGAGCAGGACCCTGTGGGGCTCCTGGGCACAAAAGCCCTCCTGTGTCCCCCATTTCTTTGATTACAGGAAATAGGTTTCATTCAGCCTCCACAACCTTCTCTGAGTTCCAACGGGTAGGTTCAAACAGTTGTTAATCAGGGAAGGGAAGGGATGCGGAGACAAGGGAGGAATAATGCAGCCCTGGGGCAAGGTCCTGGTTCTCCCTCAAGGGATCCACACAACAATATCTTTGAGCTGTTTTGCAGATACTGAAGCCCCCACCAGGTGGGAGAGGTTAATGGTTAACACGGTACGCTGCCCACAAGCACGTAGATCCCAGACCAGCTGGAACCAGAAAGTTGATGCTGACTCCCACTTACCTCACCACCAACCAATCAGAAGAAGGTCCACGAACTCATCACGCCCTCTTTGAACCATTACTATAAAGCTCCCCACTATGCCCTCCAGGTTGGGACACACAGTTTTGAGGGCATTAGCCTGCTGTGACTCCCTTTGCCTGGCAAAGCAATATTTCTTTTCTACTTCACCCAAAACTCTGCCTCGAGATTTTGTTTGTTTGTTTGTTTTTGTTTTTGTTTTTGTTTTGCCTCGAGATTTAATTCTGTGTCCGTGTACAGAGGCCGGATTCAGTTTCACTATCTCTGAGTCCTTTAAAAGAGATTCATCTGTCAGTACTTCACAGTTCTACCATCCAGATCTTATTGTATTCTAATTCTTGATCTGCTCAGGCAGCAGGAATTTATGGACATTACTGTGTGCTGGAGCTGTGCACTTGCTCAGCTCTATCAGCGTGTCTTGAGAAAGATATTTGGAGTATGAAGTTAGATTTGTTCCAGGGGTGTAAGGGAGATGCACTGATTTTTTTTTTTTTTTTCTGATACAAATGTGATGCCTGTTCATTGTATAAGAATTGCAAATACAAAAAGTGTAAGAAGTTAAAAACCATCCCACTACCCAGATACAACTTCTTTCTACATTTTGGAGTATTCCTTACAGACCTTTTAAAAAGTTAGTTCAATATAGGTCTAGAGACAATGTCTGTCTTTTTAATGTAGCCCAAAATGTCTCTAAAAATGAGAATGTCAGAGTGACAGGAGGGTACAGTGGAACCACAGTCAATTTCTGAGGTTCTTTGAAACAAAGTGTCTACTAAGATCAGCTCTTGGATTTTTAATTTTTTTTGACAACGGTGGCCAGTAATATTTTGATGCTCAGTTAAGCTTGGGGCCATCTGGTTGTTATATTCCAAACACTATATATTTTTTGACATTTTGGAGATTTTTTAAAGCCCACATATGTTAGCTTGGATTGAGTGTTGGAAGAAATGTGGGAAAAGTTCTTTCTATTGTTAGAATATGGAACCAGAGAGGCCTGATGTTGTCATTGACAGGTGATGTGGTGATGAGACTTGGGGACGGAGCGGGTACACTCTGGTGTCTTCAGCACTTCTTGGCTCCCATGGGTCACTGGCAGGAGTGTGGCAGGCTCACTGACTTGTCACACATCTGAGATCACGTTGAGTGAACAGTGAATATAGATTATCCTCCTTTATAGTATGTGTGTATACATGAATCTTTTTGTGCATGTATTTGTGCCTCATGCTAAGGAAGAGAAGGTCATGCATTTGATGACTTTTTATTTTTAAATAGCTAAAAACGTACACAGACCATAACCTAGCCTTATCATTGCCCGCTAGCCTACTGAGAGAACTCTGAGTATCTCATCCTTCCTCACAGAGTTCATCTGTATATGCATGTCTCTCGGTGTATATACATGTTTATAATTGTATAGTTATATGTGTGTTTGTGTCTCATTTTTTCTGTTTGTTCGTTTGGGAGTCCCATAGCTCATGGATAGGTTTAGAGGAACTCAAAACCAAATTATACATATTCATGTAGTAAATGGAGCCACTTTCCCATTCTTCATGCTAATGGAAGGGAACAACTGGAAGATAGCCCAAGGTATGAATAAGACAAAATAGTAAAAAATCGCAAAGTAGTTTCTATTTGCCTTTGAAATGTGGTTTATCTCTATTTTTAAAGCAAACTCACCACATCAGCCCAAGGTTTTTTTTTTCCCCCCAGCATTTCTGAACATCTCTTATCTCAACACGTTTCAACTTCCTGCAACAGTATCCGCCTAAGTCTTTTTAACTCTAGGGTTTTTCTCTAGGCCCTATTTCAGAATTAATGTGTTATTATTTTCACATATTTGTTCCTTTACTTATTTAAAGGAGATTTACAGTGGATTTCTAATTTCCAAGTAAAATCCTAGGCTGTAAGAACCATCAATTGAGAGGAGAGGTGACATAGTTTGACTGAGCCTAAAAGTCCCCAAGATTCTACTTCAGAAGTTGAAGGGCTTGCCTCCCAGTCAAATCCATTTCTCTTTTCTTGAATTTCCTGTGCACAGTACATCCTGAAGGACTTTGACCTAGATTTTCCCATGGGTAAGCAGCTCTCTGGATGTGGTTACATCTGTGCAGCTGCCAAAGGTGCTAATCTGGGAAGCAGGCAGCAAGATGGAGTAGCAGGTGCTGTTTGCATTTCCTCAGTTGCTAAGTGGCATTTTATAAATGCTGCTCCACTGGAGGGGTGTGTGTGGTGAGGACTTAAAAAAAATGCGCAACGTGAAAGTTGCTAGTTAAGGTTTTTTTTTTAGTTTTTATTTATTTATTTATTTTTGGCTGTGTTGGGTCTTTGTTTCTGTGCAAGGGCTTTCTCCAGTTGCGGCAAGCGAGGGCCACTCTTCATCGCGGTGCGCGGGCCTCTCACTGTCGCGGCCTCTTGTTGCGGAGCACAGGCTCCAGACGCGCAGGCTCAGTAGTTGTGGCTCACGGGCCCAGTTGCTCCGCAGCTTGTGGGATCTTCCCAGACCAGGGCTCGAACCTGTGTGCCCTGTATTGGCAGGCAGATTCTCAACCACTGCGCCACCATGGAAATCCCACTAGTTAGGTTTTATTTGGGGCAAAATGAAGACTGCAGCCTGGGAGACAGCGTTTCGCATAACTCTTAGAAACTGCTCCGAGGAGGCGAGGGGTGGGGGAGCCAGGTTATATAGGAGTTTTGTAAAGCAAAGGGCAGGTAGTCTGAACATCAAAAGATTATTGTTAATTAAAGAAAACCAGCTATCTCAAGTTAAGACATTTAGTGCTTTTCTGTGCAGGGGAAGATGCAAGAGTCTGGGCTCACTGAAATCATTCCTTTGATATGCACCTCAGCCATCTGGGGCCAGTATCCTGTGTTTTCACACCCTGAGTTTCCTCAGCGCTCACCGCAGGGAGTGGCTGCAGTCTGACAGCTGCTAGATGGCGGGTATTCTTTTCAGCCCTGAGTTTCCTCAGGGCTCACTGGCTCACGTTGGAGGGCTGCAATCGTTGACGACTGTGACATCCTTTGTTTACTGATATGGCAGGAAATATTCCGTTTATAAACATTCCATTTATCAGTGCGATGATTATAAGAACCCGGAGCAGACAACTATGTGTCTCTGTCTCCCTGTAGCATCGGGCACATTCCCCTGCCTTACCCAAGGTGCTGGGTAGTTGTCCATTATGTGATTGACTGACCCCACTCCTCTCTGTGCCAGGCCTCCCATCCTCTGCTTCTCCCGAGGGACACATACTCACCCCTCAGAATTCTGCTCCACATTCGGAATCCAGGTTTCTCCTCAAGGGCAGCCCAGAGTCTGAACTAGGTGTTCCTTCTTTGAGCTTCCCTAAGACCTTCTGCTCATACCTATCATAGCCTAGTTACTCTCTCTATTTGTTAAATTTTATTTTTTAATATTTGTTTTTGGTTGAGGTATAATTAACATAACACTGTATTAGTTTTAGGTGTACAACGTAATGGTTTGATACATGTATATATTGCAAAATGATGACTACAAAATTTAGTTAACATCCATCACCACACATGGTTACATATTATTTTCCTTCTGCGGAGAACTTTTGTTTTACTCTCTTAACTTTCAAATGTACAATATAGTATCATTAACTCTCTGTAGTTTTCTGAACATAGTTATAACAGCTGCTTTGAAGTTTTTGTGATAATCTAACATCTGGGGTCCGTAAGAGACGGTTTCTACTGACTGTTATTTTCTTGTATATCTGGTCACACTTTCCTCTTTCTATGCATATCTCATAATCTTTTGTTTATTACTGGATATTTTAGATAATTATGCCAATCTGGATTCTGATCCCAAGGGTGGCATTTGCTGTTGATTGTTTATTTGTTTAGTGACTTGCCTGGACTAATTCTTGGGGCTCTCTTTTCCTGCATTATTAGCCACACTGTATTAACATTTTTGTTTTCATTTTTAAGACTTGTTTCTTAGAGATCTCCCGGGATCAATGTAGCTTATTGGTTAGCCAGTAATTGGTTAAAGGTTGTGCTTAAACACTTTGAGCCATTAAGTCTTCCATCCTTGATTGATGGCTCTATGTGGCTTGGAGAACACATTCAAAGTTCAGGCAGTTTGTATATCTGTCTTGGCTTTTACTTTCTGTGTTTGCAAGGCCTCATGTTCAGCCCCAGATGAGTATCTTGCTCCTATCTGCAGCCTTGTGTGTGTGAAGCCTTCAGATCATGAGGGACATGTAGGATCTTACCAAGGCCCACTTTGGGTGTCTTGTTCTCTAGATCTCCCTGTTAAATTTCTGGCTGATCTGCAGGTTTGTTGCTGTCCTCAATCAGTATATAGATCTCAGGCTAGATGAGAACATGGTCTTCCTGATTATTGGCCACTAAGACTGCTGTTATTTTGACAACTCCCTGGGCACAGAATATTCTCTGTTCTGCTCCAAATAAAGTCAGCCCTTTCCCTGCTGATCTTCATGGCCTGCCCCTTCCTTGGCAGGATTTTGGGGCCAGACACCTGGGCAAGTGATGGGAGCAGCTCCAGGTTAAAATGACACAGACCCACGGTTCTTGCTAAGGTTTAGGAAGTATTCTTGAATAAATACTTCTCAAATTGTTGGATGCATTTGGTCAGTTTCTGGAGTTCTTGCATGGTTCTTTTGGACAAATTTGTCCAGGTTTTAATTTTTTTGTTTTTGTTGTTGTTGGTAAGAGTATTTGCTGAGTGCCTGCCTCACTCAGATACTTTAGAAGTTCCCCTTCACCTCACCCTCCCCAATTCCCAAATAATTATGAGTCAAACAGAATGAGGAAATTAAACCTACTAAAACCAAGTAGAAATAACTTTATATTTGTTTTCTTTTTGAATTGTCTGAGTTTCTGGTGAGAAGCCAGATCATGGAGTTTGAAGTAACCATGGACACCCTGAATGTGTGCATCTTTTATTCCTTTTACTTTCTCAAGTGCTCCATTCAGCACATATTTATTAAGTAGCTTTGTAATCATACTAACAGACCTGTTAAGTATGTCTTGATTCTCTCATTTTACAGATGAGGAAGAAGGCTTAGAGATACTGAGCGATCTGCTCAAGGCGTCAATCTTAGCCTCAGTACTAAGGCACAATCTGCTGGTTTACACTGCAGTCCATTTCCACCCATCTCTAACCCTGGCTTCTGCTTTCTCCCACAGGTGACATGCATGAAACCCCTGCCCCGCCCAGGGAGGGCTGCGAGGCAGGGACTCCTTTCCCCAGCTCTGCCCAGTGGGGATGAGGTCTCCGGGGAGCCTTCTGACAAGGTTCTCTACTGGTGCCCTTCAGACGGCAAGCAACTGATCCCCTGCACTGCCATTGATTGTCCCTGGAGACCCTTTTCTGCTCCAGACCCTCCCAAGCCTTACCAGTGCCTGCAGTGTGGCAAGGACTTCAGCCACCTCTCCAAATGGAACCTCCAGCAGCGCAGCCCCAGGGACGAGAAACCTTTCCAGTGTCCATAGTGCAATCAGCGCCTGAGCTGGAGCTCAGACCCGAGGCACCACCTGGGCAGGCACAACGGAGAGCCTCCCTTCTGGTGCGCGCTGTGCGGGGAACTCTTTGGCCGCAGCTCATGACTACTCGTGCGCCAGCGCGTCCACACGGGCGAGCAGTCCTACCGTTGCAGAGTGCCGCAGGTGTTTCTGTCTTGCCCAGTGTCTGGTCAAGAACCGGCGCATCCACAATGGCGAGAGGCCCTGCAAGGGCGGGGATTGTACTAAATGTTTCAGCCAGCGCGCCAACCTCGTTCCGCACGGGCGGGTCCACGTGGGCGAGAAGCCCTGCAAGTGGCGGGATTGCGCGCGGAGCTTCAGCCGGAGCTCGCACCTCATCCCGCACCGGAGGGCGCACGCGGGTGAGCGTCCAGGTGGCTGGGGACGGCTGCGACAAGAGCCTCAGCAGATGCTCGCGCACCGCAGGGTCCACTTGGGCGAGAAGCCCTAAAGCTGCGGTGTGGGCGGCAGGAGCTTCAGGCAGAAGACCAGCCTCATCCCGCACCAGAAGCTGCATGGGGCGGACAGGAGGCTGGGGGTGACACTTTGCGGCCTGTCCAGACCAGGGACCGAAGCCTGAAGCTCTTACCTGGGGCTAAGCAGAGGTGACCCATTTCCAGGAGCCTAGACCTCGGCTTCGTCCTTTCTCAGTGGGAATCGTCAAGGGAAGATTTGGGGCCCTACTAGAAACGGGGGTGAAGTAGGAGAGCTCAAGTTGATTTTCTTTGGTCAGCATTTCCAGGGATCTAGTGGCCCTCAGGCAAATCCCTGGGATTGCATGGTGACTAAGTAGGGCTTTTAAGCAGGCCTCTGTCCTTCCTTCCTCTTCAGAGTCTCTGCCATGCCTCCCAGAAATGTAGGAAATCCCAGAGAGCACCAGACAGCTGATCCCTGGGTTCTCGGGTCCCCGGGGAATGATCTGGGAGCAGAAGGCATGGAGCAGGAGAATGACAGGCGGTACGGGGGGGGGGGGGGGGGGGGCGGGGGGGTAAAACCTCTGTATAGTTTTCTCATCCAACTTATTTTCTAGGGTTTTTACTCCCATTTGTTAGTCACTCATTGGAGCCCCTGGTCTACCTCATGGGAGATGTTAAAAGAGGGAGGAGAAGGTGGCCCCCTTTTGAAGAGGTCCCCCTGTCATGTTTCCATCCCCCCAGAATGACCTTCTGAGCCCTGCAGCTCGTGTCCTCATTTGCATCAGCCCATCATCAACTTGCTCTCTCCTCCCTCCTCCCAAATCTTTGCTTTGCAGTTGATGTGTGCCAAAGTTCTGAACGTTGGTGGTATGGGGCATGGTGTTTTCTTTACAGTTGAACTCTGCCTCACTGGTAGAATTTCCTGCCTAAGTTTTACATCAGGGCAGGATGTGGTGGGAGTCTGGGTGACTAGAAATTAAAAAAAAACAACAAAAAAACCCCAACCAAACAACACTTTTTGTCTTTCACACAACTCAAAACTGGGGGTGGAAGCCAAACCCAAGGGTGATGGTGGTGGAGACTATTGATGGCCCAGCTTCTTCTCAGCACTTCATGTTTCCTGGTTGAAGAGGTGTCAGAGGTAATACGGTGAGGGTGGAAATACCGTTCTTTTTTTCTTTTTTTAACTTTTTATTTTATATTGGAGTATAGTTGATTAACAATGTTGTGACAGTTTCAGGTCTTCAGCAAAGTGATTCAGTTTTGCATATACATGTATCTCTTCTTTTTCAAATTCTTTTCCCATTTGGGTTGTTACATACCATTGAGCAGAGTTCCCTGTGCTATACAGTAGGTCCTTGTTGAGGAAATACCATTCTTTGCTCAGTCCCCCAACTGGAAAATCAGACTTTCTGGAGGTGAAAGTTATTACCAAATTCCACTGGATGCACCTCCTGGAGGTTGGTGCTTCTCATATGTTTTTTTGTGCACCAGCTTTTCCCTTCAATAAGGTGTCTTTTCACTGGAAGAAAATTATTTTTAAGCTTCTGGTTGGTGGAAGCCAGCATTTCTCTTTCTAGATGAATTATTTGGACCAACCCCACTTTCCTGTGCAGTCTTGGGAACTGGTTTAAAGTAATTGTTTACAGATACTTTCATTTTGACTTTCTAATTCTCCTTAACTTTTCAGGAGCCCACCAAGTTCTGGGCAGAGGCCTTTCCCTATAGTGATGCAGATACAGTGCACTTAAGTTAAAAATGCCAGAATGGGGACTTCCCTGGTGGCGCAGTGGTTAAGAATCCGCCTGCCAGTGCAGGGAACACTGGTTCGATCCCTGGTGGGGGAAGATCCCACATGCCACGGAGCAACTAAGCCCCTGCACCACAACTACTGAGCTTGCACTCTAGAGCCCGTGAGCCACAACTACTGAGCCCACATGCCACAAGTACTGAAGCCCACGCACCTAGAACCCCTGCTCCGTAACCAGAGAAGCCACTGCAATAAGTCCGCACACTGCAACGAAGACCCAATGCAGCCAAAAATAAATTAATAAATTATTAAATAAATAAAACAAAATAATGACTGGTTCAGTAGCATCCTCCACCAGTATGACCAGTCATCAAAAAAAAAGGTCAGGATGTCAGGATCGGTGTGTGCCACCGTGTGGCCATGGTGGAGAACTGCATCTTCAGTGTTCTGGAGAGCAAGCCCTGACCCTGAAATATCGTAGCAACTATCCCCTGAGCTAAGGTCTAGGGTAGTAATTTTAGTCTTTAAGCTGCGTTTTACCCACGGAATTCCTGAGTCAGTAGGTCTGGGAGGCACCTGAGAATTTACATTTCTAAGTTCCTGAGAGATGTCGTTCCTGCTGGTTGGGGGACTGCATTTTGAGAACCACTGTCCTAGTGTAATGAAAAGCCAATAGTTTTGAGCTCTTAGCTCCACCACTGCAGGTTCCCACCCAACTCCAAATCAAAGGTGATCCGGGTGTTCCGGTCTGTACAAACTGTGTGGAAGAGGTGGGGGTAATCTGGTCCATGTCCCTGACCACAAGGGGGCGCGCTATAAAATTATCTGTTGCCTCATTAGGTCATCAGGAAAAGCTCAGAGAGGTGCTGGGAAAGGAGAGCCCAGATGAGGTCCGGCTTACCCAAGAGAAGCCTTATTGTTGACTGGGGCACACTGGGACATGGACAAAGTCGAACTTGGCCACCTTTCCACCCTTCCGGACGCTTCCTTTTTGTTTTGGCTTCTCCACCTGTCTGGGTTCCAAGTCCTGAGGCATCTTGCTCCTAGAACTCTATCTTAAGCTGTAAATGAGAAACGATGCAAGTGATGCACCTTTTCAGAAATTCCTGAAGTAAAAAATTATCTGTGATTCAAAGGGAAGGGCTTTTATGAGTCTTTAAGAGTGCATTTCAGGCACCTTGTCAGGCCATTGTGTTAATGTTTTTAGTGCATGTGCCTGGTTTGCAAACCCACCACGATGTTGGGACTGCCTCCTAATAACACCACAGATGCTGATGAGACTTTCCCCTCTTTGGGAGATATCACCCAGACACCGAGCTGAGGGCCTGTGTGAGATACTGCAACCTCAGATGATATTTTCTAGATGGGACGCTGGTTGCTTAGATAACAGCACCCAGATATGGTGAGCATCCATCAGAAAGACGGGGAAGAAGGCACACTGGATTTGGGGAGCAGGTGTCATTTGGTTTGCTTCCTTAACCTTGGGTGAAGGTGGACATTGGCCATCCAGAGATCTCTCCAATAATTGGCTCCTCCCTATGTCTTTTCCTTCTTTTCTGATGAGTACATGCATGTCTGCTCTCTGCTAGAAATCTCTGTGTGAATAAACAGAAACCTGTCTGCTTGAATTCTTTTAGATCTGGGGTCATAGTTCTGAATTTAGAAACTTGCTGCCTATTTTGAGTGGTATTTGCCATGGGAACCAAGTGAACAAACTTATATTTGGCCAGGATTAGTGTAGTTCAATATCCCTTGGTAGCAATGGTGGGGAGGGAGCATTCACCATGATCTTTCGATGTGGACCTTTTTGTTTTAAAAGTCTTTATTGAATTTGTTACAATATTGCTTCTGTTTTATGTTTTGGTTTTTTGGCCCCCGAGGCATGTGGGATCTTAGTTTGCCGACCAGAGATCAAACCCACACCCCCTGCATTGGAAGGTGAAGTCTCAACCACAGGACCACCAGGGAAGTCCCCACCATGATCTTCTTTTTGGTTCTTTATGTGAGAATCAGCCACAAGAAGCAGAAAGTCCTTGGGGAATAGGCATGGAATAATGGAGCTCGAACTTGACATAGAGCTCATTTGATTCAACCCTACTGTTTACTGATGATGAAGTTGAAAACCAGAGAGATGGTGAAAGGAGTCTGCACCGGGTCAAGAGTTTAGTAGTTGAGGGGAGATGTTCACCCAGGTCTTCAGTCTTAACCCAGGCTTTTCCTTTCAGCTATCCCATCTGCTGTCTTTTGCATGCTCATGACCCTAGATCTTGCTCCAGAAAAACTTTAACAAGCTTTACCTATTATGTACAAAATAAGGATGAGGTAGACTGCACAAAGAAAATTGTAGACTAGAAAAAATAAGGTGAAGTCAGATATCAGACGAGTATTTCAAAAGTACACTGTGAGGGAATGTACATTTCCTGGAAATGAGTTACAAATTTGGCTTTAAGTTTACTAGCTGTCATGCAAACAGGGCAAAGTGATTACGTAGTTTCTTAAAAAGTTAAACAAACACTTTCCATATGATCTAGCTATTCCACACCCTAATATTAACCGAAGAGAAATAAAAGCATACAAAGACTTGCACATAAATGTTCAGAGCAGCTTTACTTGTAGTAACCAGAAACTGAAAGCAACCCAAATTTCCATCAATAGGTTAATGGATAAACAAATTGTCATATGACCATATAATGGAATAACAATCAGCAATAAGAAGGAATGAGCTGTTGATACACACAACATGGATGACTCTCAAAATAATTGTGCTGAATGAAAGAAGTCACAAAAAGTGTACATACTTTATGATTCCATTTATGTAAAACTCTAGAAAAAGCAACATAATCTATAGCCACAGAAAGCTGATCAGAGGTTGCTTGGGAATGAGGAATGCATGGAGGGGTGGAAGGGAGAAATTGCAACAGGGCATGAGGAAACTTGAGGGGCTTAAGTATGTTCATGTCATGCCTGTGGTGATGGTTTCACAGGTATATGATACACCAAAACATATCAAATTTTACACTTAAATATATACAGTTTATTATACATCAATTGTACTCTCATAAAGCTGTTAGGAAAAATGTTATTGCTTACATAAGTACAGTTATTCCTAGCACTGAGATGTGAGAGAAGTTTTTCCTCTGTGGGTTTCATAATGTTGCTTCTTGTAGTCTTCCCCAACGTAAACCAATGGTAGAATGCCAAAGCACTATTTAGCAAGAACAATTCTATGAAGGATAGTTAGAGATGACTAGGAGATGAGATATAATGCATTTTAGATGTGCAGCTGTCTCTTGGTCTGCTTTAGTCTGGAGATAAGATTTTAGATATCAGGAGAAAAGCTGTATTACCAGTCTTCTAGCCAACCCTTCCTAAATATTGTCCCTGTCAAAGGATGTCTCAATAAGTGATAAGGAACAGTAGTTTTGAGATTTTACTCATTGATAAGTATATAGACTGTAGGAATATGTTAGGGACTGGGTTGAATTCCTCAAAAGTCAAGGAGCCAGACAGTTCCATGACCCCAGGGAGGACCATACTATTCCTCTGTGGGGTAGGAGACGAGGGAGTAACTGTTTATTGTCTCTTCACCTAGTGTTTTGAATATTCTCTACTTTGCGTTGTCCTCTGAAACATTCATGGGAATGAGCATGATTTCCTCAACCAGCTCGCAAGCACCATCTGGGCAAAATCACCACCCTGTATTTCCTTGGTATTACACCACAGTGCCAAGCAGGAAAATGAGCATATGGAAAGCCTTCAGTAAATGCTTGTAAAACTGAATAAAGTGTTGGGTATAAGAAAAAGGGTGTGGATTATATTTTTAATGATTAGTGAATACCTGCCCCCCTGAGACATCTTTTCTGATTGTCTCAGCTCATCTCATTTCTTTGTTCTGTGTGTCTGACTCTTCCGTGCTTTGCCATTATATGTACTCTACAGTGGCCTGACTGTCTTTGGTTTATGTCTGTGCCGGGTGGCAGTAGCGTGTGCAGTTTCTTCCTCCACTCTCTTTTGAGTCTTGGTTCCCGAGGTCATTGACACTCCAAGAATACCCTCTCTACCCCAACAAAGGCGCCCAATGTGGGATGGATATTATCCTCTGTACTGATCTGTCTGGCTCTGTAATAAAAACATTTACAGAGGCACTATTTTGTGTGCGATATTAAGCTTGGCTATTTAACAAGCTTCAAAAAACCCAAAGAAACAGACTCCATTATTATGCGAAATTTATGGATAAATAGCTTAAGGCTCAGAGTGATTATGTAATTCTCCTATTATCACACAGGTAATCACTTGAAAGAATTATGGCCTTAAATTACAGTCTGACATTATAATCTATTCTCTTAACCACTCTGTCATACTGATTTCCATAAGAGCTTACTTTTATTGAAACTTTTTTCACTGCCCTCACTTCTTCAGGGCTTTTCTTTTTACTTGGTGATGGATTTAATTAGATATAATTATGTGTGCTAATGTACTAATTATCAGTACCACCCAGAAAATAAATGCTTTACCTAGGATATATAAATGTCAAATAACTTTAAGGATCATTACTATTGCTGGAAATTTTATTACCTTGATAGTCTGGTGAAGATGACATTTTGTAACGTTTCCCTAGCTGTCAACTTGCTCTGCTTGTAAAGTTGATCCTCCATCCTAAATTTTTCCTGTTTCTTACAACAGACGGCAGAATAGTGTGTGTGTGTGTGTGTGTGTGTGTGTGTGTGTGTCTTGCAGGAGTTGGAAGAGGTGTTTGACTCCAATAGTTCTTTAAAGGCAACATTGTCTTCTTGACAAGCTGCCCTCTCCCAAGATAAGAACCATGCTTCCTCTTTGGTGATTTGGGGCTGAATGGGAATGGTAGTCATCGTCAGTCACCCTTTGTCAAACCTCTGCCAGCCCCATTTTCTGGATGGTTCTCTTTAGAGCAGCCTTGACATCAGTGTTCTGGAGGCTATAGATGATGGGATTGAGGATGGGGGTGACTACAGCATAGAAGAGGGAGACAAGAGGGTCAGTGACGGGATCATAGCTGGCCTTAGGGCGGATGTAGATAAAGATCGCAGTGCCATAGAAGAGGGAGACCACACCAGGTGGGAGGAGCAGGTGGAGAAGGCTTTGGGGCGGCCAGCAGCAGATGGGATCCAGAAGATAGTAGCCAGGATACTCCCATAGGAGCCCAGGATGAGGCCAAAGGGGCAGAGGATGAGGAAAGCAGTGGCCAGGATAATCTGCTGTTCATTGAGTGAGGTGTCCCCTCATACCAGCTGCAGGACAGCCTGGATCTCACAGAGGAAGTGTGGGATGGCATTGGGGCCACAGAAGGGCAAGGAGAAGATGAAGGAGGTGTGGCCCAGGCCCACCATTGCTCCACAGCCCCACGCTGACCCAGCTAGACACAGGCACGCCGATAGCTCAGCAGCAGGGGGAAGCGAAGGAATTTGCAGATGGCTGCATAGCGGTCATAGGCCATGGCTGCCAGGAGGCAACACTCCGTGGCATCTGGAGAGCACAGCCAGAGCGAGGGATGTGGCGCTGACCCGTGAGGAGGTGGTGAAGCAGTAGGGGGCTGGTGACGGACGTGTAGCCAATCTCCAGGGCTGAGAGGATTCGAAGGAAGAAGTACATGGGGGTCTGGAGGGCAGCGTCAACTGAGACCAGCACCACAATGAGGAGGTTGCCAGCCCCGTGAGCAGGTAGACAGTGAGAAAGAAAGAGAAGATCAAGCTCTGGAGCTCGGCCAGGTGGGAGAAGCCGATAAGAATGAATTCAGTCACCACAGAGGTGTTTGTACGCATCCTGCTCACGTCCCTTCTGAATGAAGGATAGAGGAAATGACAAGGGGGGCTTCCGGGGGGCTTCCCGGGGGCTTCCCGGGGGCTTCCCTGGTGGCGTAGTGGTTGAGAATCTGCCTGCTAATGCAGGGGACACGGGTTCGAGCCCTGGTCTGGGAAGATCCCACATGCCGCGGAGCAACTGGGCCCGTGAGCCACAGCTGCTGAGCCTGCGCGTCTGGAGCCTGTGCTCCGCAACGGGAGGGGCCGCGATAGTGAAAGGCCCGCGCACCGCGATGAAGAGTGCCCCCGCTTGCCACAACTAGAGAAAGCCCTCGCACAGAAAAGAAGACCCAACACAGCCATACATACATACATACATACATACATACATACATACATACATACATACATACATAAATAAACAAGCTATTAATTAAAAAAAACAAAGAAATGGGAAAGTTGCAATTATGGAATTGTGAGGTGGACAAAGATGACCTCTTGTTGCATCTGATCAAAGCATTGGAACTTCTTTTCTTTAATTAATTAATTAATTAAACATCTTTATTGGAGTATAATTGCTTTACAATGGTGTGTTAGTTTCTGCTTTATAACAAAGTGAATCAGCTATACATATACATATATCCCCATATCTCCTCCCTCTGGCGTCTCCCTCCCACCCTCCCTATCCCACCCCTCTAGGTGGTCACAAAGCACCGAGCTGATCTCCCTGAGCTATGCTGCTGCTTCCCACTAGCTATCTATTTTACATTTGATAGTGTATATATGTCCATGCCACTCTCTCACTTCGTCCCAGCTTACCCTTCCCCCTCCCCGTGTCCTCAAGTCCATTCTCTATTGTCTGCATCTTTATTCCTGTCCTGACCCTAGGTTCTTCAGAACCTTTTGTTTTTTTTAGATTCCATATATATGTGTTAGCATACGGTATTTGTTTTTCTCCTTCTGACTTACTTCACTCTGTAGAATGAAACCGGACTACTCTCTTATACCATACACAAAACTAAATTCAAGATGGATTAAAGCCTTAAATATAAAACCTGAAACTGTAAAACTCCTAGAAGAAAAAACAGGTAGTAAGTCTTTGACATCAGTCTTAGTAATATTTCTTTGGATGTCTCCTCAGGCAAGAGAAATAAAAGTAAAAATAAACTAATGGGACTACATGAAACTAAAAAGCTTTTGCACAGTGAAGGAAACTATCAACAAAATGAAAAGGCCATCTACTTACTGAGTGGGAGAAGATATTTGCAAATGATATGACTGATAAGGGATTAATATCCAACATATGTAAACAGCTCATACAACTCAACATCAAAAAAGCAAACAACTCAATTTAAAAATGGGCAGACGAATTGAATAGGCAAGGATATTGAGAAAGGGAACACTTGTACACTGTTGGTATGAATGTAAATTGGTGCAGCCACTGTGGGAAAAGTATGGAGGTTTCTCAAAAAACTAAAAATAGAACTATGACTCAGCAATTCCACTCCTGGGTATATATGTGAACAAAACAAAACAAAACAAAAACACTAATTTGAAAAGATACATGCACCCCAGGGTTCATAGCAGCATTATTTACAATTGTCAAGAAATGGAGAGGACTTCCCTGGTGGTCCAGTGGTTAAGAATCCACTTTACAATGCAGGGGACACGGATTTGATCCCCGGTTGGAGAACTAAGATCCCACATGCCGTGGGGCAACTAAGCCTGTGCACCACAACTACTGGGCCCACATGCTCTGGAGCCCACATGCCCACAACTAGAGAGAAGCCTGTGTGCTGCAATGAAGCGCCTGTGCACTGCAATGAAAGTTTCCACGTGCCGCAATGAAAATCCCACATGCCACAACTAAGACCTGATGCAGCCAAATAAATAAATAAATATTTTTTAAAAAAAGAAATGGAAGCAACATAAGTGTCTATCAACAGGTGAATGGATAAAGGAGATGTGGTATGTGTGTGTATACACACACACACACACACACACACACACACACAATGGAATATTACTCAGCCATAAAAAAGAATGAAATAATGCCCTTTGCAGCAACATGGATGGACCTAGAGATTATTATACTAATTGAAGTGAACCAGACAAAGACAAATATCATATGATATTGCTTATATGCAGAATCTAAAAAAGATGATACAAACGAACTTATATACAAAAGAGAAATAGACTCACAGACATAGAAAACAAACTTACAGGGACTTCCCTCATGGTGCAGTGGTTAAGAATCTGCCTGCCAATGCAGGGGACACGGGTTTGAGCTCTGGTCCTGGAAGATCCTACATGCTGCGGGGCAACAAAGCCCGTGCTCCACAACTACTGAGCCTGTGCTCTAGAGCCCACAAGCCACAACTACTGAGGCTGCATGCCACAGCTATGGAAGCCTGCGTGCTTAGAGCCTGTGCTCCGCAACAAGAGAAGCCACCGCAGTGAGAAGCCCATGCACTGCAACGAAGAGTAGCCCCCGCTCGCTGCAACTAGAGAAAGCCCACATGCAGCAACAAAGACCCAACACAGCCAAAAATAAATAAATAAATAACAATTTTAAAAAAAGGTAACAAACTTTTGGTTACCAAAGGGGAAAGAGGGGGAGGGACAAATTAGGAGTTTGGGATTAACATATACACATTACTATATATAAAATAGATAACCAACAAGGACCTACTGTATAGCACAAGGAGCTATACTCAATATTTTGTAACAACCTATAAGGAAAAAGAATCTGAAAAAGAATAGAGATATATATATATGTATAAATGAATCACTTTGCTGTACATCTGAAACTACAACACTGTAAATCAATTATACTTCAATAAAAAAAAGAACAGGCAAAGTTTATTTGAGCTGTCATAACAAAGTATCACAGATTGGGTGGATTAAATAAAGCAATTCATTTTCTTACAGTTCTGGAATCTAGAGATCAAAGTGTTGGCAGGGTTAGTTTCTTCTGATTCTGCTCTCATTGGCTTATAGAAGTCTGTCTTCTCCTATATATTAAGACATTGGTTTTTCCTCTGTGTGTGTGTGCCCTAATCACCTTCTTTTTTTTTTTTTTTGACCTTTAGAATTTTATTTATTTTTTATATATTAGTGTATACATGTCAATCCCAATCTCCCAATTCATCACCCCACCCCCCCACCCCCCGCCACCTTCCCCCCTTGGTGTCCATATGTTTGTTCTCTACATCTGTGTCTCTATTTCTGCCCTGCAAACCTGTTCATCTGTACCATTTTTCTAGGTTCCACATATATGTGTTAATATACGATATTTGTTTTTCTCTTTTTGACTTACTTCACTCTGTACGACAGTCTCTAGATCCATCCACATCTCTACAAATGACCCAATTTTGTTCCTTTTTATGGCTGAGTAATATTCCATTGTATATATGTACCACATCTTCTTTAACCATTTGTCTGTCGATGGGCATTTAGGTTGCTTCCATGATCTGGCTATTGTAAATAGTGCTACAATGAACATTGGGGCGCATGTGTCTTTTTGAATTACAGTTTTCTCTGAGTATATGTCCAGTAGTGAGATTGCTGGGTCATATGGTAATTCTATTTTTAGTTTTTTAAGGAACCTCCATACTGTTCTCCATAGTGGCTGTATCAATTTACATTCCCACCAACACTGCAAGAGGGTGCCCTTTTCTCCACACCCTCTCCAGCATTTGTTGTTTGTAGATTTTCTGATGATGCCCATTCTAACTGGTGTAAGGTGATACCTCATTGTAGTTTTGATGTGCATTTCTCTAATAATTAGTGATGTTGAGCGTCTTTTCATGTGCTTCTTGGTCATCTGTATGTCTTCTTTGGAGAAATGTCTATTTAGGTCTTTGGCCCATTTTTTGATTGGGTTGTTTGTTTTTTTAATATTGAGTCTCATGAGCTGTTTATATATTTTGGAGATTAATCCTTTGTCAGTTGCTTCATTTGCAAATATTTTCTCCCATTTTGAGGGTTGTCTTTTCATCTTGTTTATGGTTTCCTTTGATGTGCAAAAGCTTTTAAGTTTCATTCGGTCCCATTTGTTTATTATTCTTTTTATTTCCATTACTCTGAGAGGTGGGTCAAAAAAGGTCTTGCTGTGATTTATGTCAAAGTATGTTCTTCCTATGTTTTTCTCTAAGAGTTTTATAGTGTCCGGTCTTACATTTAGGTCTCTAATCCATTTTGAGTTTATTTTTGTATATGGCTAATCACCTCTTCTTAAACGGATACTAGTCATATTGGATTAGGCTCCATTCCAATGGCCTCATTTAACCTTAATTATCTCTTTAAAGACCCTCTCTCCAAATACAGTCACATTCTGAGGCACTAGGCCTTAGGGCTTCAACATATGAATTTTTCTGGGGAAGGGGGAGGTGGAGGCACACAATTCAGCTCATAACAGCACTACAAGGAAGAAAACTACAGACCAATGTAATCAAATAAACCAGCACTTGTTCACTGCTTTACATGTTATTAGGTCCACTGAAAATCAGAACTTCCCTCTGAGAGAACTAAAAAGGATTTTATGTTCTTTGGTTACCTGTTCAGAAGTCTCACTGGCTTACTTAACTGATGATAGCAAGTGGGGGAGCTGGATTTCCAACACAGATGCATGGACTACAAAGCCTGTGCAATTTCCCTGCACTTATGTTAACATGAGATTATTCACTCCTCTGGAGATGCTGAACAATGGAAAGAATGGGCAGCAAATGGACATAATGGGTGGCAGGAGGAGCACCTCTTTCACTTAAAATATGCCACAGATAACTCCCCGAAAGCAAATATATAAACTTAATAAATAGAAAAGCTACATTGCACAAGTAAAAGTCAATGATTAGGAATTGTTTTCTGCTGGATATTGCACCAGCTTTGGTTTCTCTGGCTTCTCATGTGGCTCTATCACTTTGTCTCCCTCCTTGGGTAGCAGACCTTTTGCATCTGGGACACCAACACCTTCAGAGCTTCCTTGACATCCTTGTTACGGAGTGTATAGATGAGAGGATTGAGAAGGGGGGGGGGGTGATGACTGAGTAGAAGATGGCCACAATCTTGTTGATATTTGACTCATACTTTACTGCTGGGTGGACATACATGAATGTGAGAATGCCGAAGTAGATTGTGACCACAGAAAGATGGGCTGTGCATGTGGAAAAGGTCTTGCACCAGGCAGCATCTGAGGCCCTGGTTAGAACTGTGGCCAGGATTTGGACATAGGAAGCCATGGTAAAGACCAGGGGCCCTAGGATAATGGCAGTGCTAAAAGCATAGCCCACTGCTTGTTCGGCTTATGTGTCTGCGCAGGAAAGGGGGAAAATTGGAATGGCATCACAGAAGAAGTGGTTGATCTGGTTGGGGGTGCAGAAGGAGATTTGTGTAAGGAGGAATGAGGGGAACATGGGGCAGAGGAATCCCACAAACCAGCAGATGCTAGCCAGGATACCACAAGTTTGAGGGCTGAGCAGGAGTGGGTAGTGGAGTGGTTGGCAGATGGCAGCATAGCAGTCATAGGCCATGGTGGTGAGAAAGGAGAGCTCTGTGGCAGCCAAAGAGAAGGAGTAGTACTGGGTGATGCAGCTGGGAACCGAGATGACACCTTGGGAACTTAGAAAATTGGCCAGCATTTTGGGCACAGTGACTGTGGTGTACCAGAGCTCTACCGAGGAGAGATTGCAGATAAAGAAGTCCATGGGAGTGTGGAGGTGCCCATCCAGGGTTACAATGAGCACAATGAGTGCATTGCCCATAAGGGATAAGAGGTAGATGAGGAGGAAGAGGGAGAAAAAGAGCAGCTGGAGACGTGGAGAGTTGGAAAATCTCACAAAGACAAATTGAGTGACCAAGGTGCAGCTGGCTCTCTCCATTCAGCCTGGTGGGTCAACTGGGCAAGGAGAAGACATATGAAGATCTTGAGATGTCCTCCATTATGTGGTTTCCTCTCCAGCTTTATTCAACCTTTTGGACTTGCACACACTCCCAGTATTCCTTTTAATTCACTCTTTGGTTGCCTCTCAGCTTCTCCAAAGCAGAGAGTACTCTACTTTTTTAAAAGTAGGATTATTGAATAGTCAAGACTCTCTCGCTTTCTCCTCATTGAAATAGGTCCTAAAATGCCCCATTTCACAGGAATTCTTTTTAGATTGATTAGAGGAGAGGATTCAGCTTCAGTGGCTCTAACTAGAGTGAACATGTAGTGACCTCGTCCTCAGGTGTATGTTAAATCACATATTACTGCAGATATCAACTTTTTTGGACCTCAAACCAGCAATTTCATATTATTTAACTTAATATTTCCAAGAATTGGTTAGTGTGTACCCTTGCTCTCTGACCCTAAGATTCTTTAACCTTCAGGCTTGCAAAAGATGTGGAATCATACTGTTCTGTCTGTTCTGGACAGTAGCTCTGTCTTATGCCATCACATCTCAGAAGCTGGGGAGTAGTGAGTATGTTTCCCTTTGTAGAGATTCCAGCACAAGACTGGATAGAGGCACTTCATGGAGACTCCTTGATTCTGAGTATCAAAGGCAGAGTAGGAGAGATCTTGCTCAGTGGAGGGTAAGGAGAGGAATATAGTGTAATGTGAAAAGTGAATGCAGGCTTGGATTCCCAGGTGGGAATTTTGAGATGGGTTAGGATCCTTGGAAGGCAACAACTGTCATTGATATGTGCTTAAACCCAAACTGATCACAAAAGCAAGGCTCATAGGACAGTCAGGTTTGCATAGTTAAAGTTAACATTGGGATGGATGAAGGTGATAGCATTGACATTATTGAGATGTGAGCTTTACATATTTTCCAAATTTTGCAGGTTTCTTCCTTTGAAGTGCTCTAAAAATGGAAATATAAATATATTCATCATTAGGAGTAAGGTTAATACACTATACATTAAAATACATGAGAAATTGTTTTGGCAAAATGTAAAGGTATGCTGCAAAATCTAATATTCAATATGATCTGGTACATATTCCCAAGATGTCAGATTACCAGTGACTTTTTAAATGTAAATTTTTGTGTCATGAAACACTTTATAACAAACACACTTTTAATATCATAAAAGATGTTTTATTTTGCTATTAAAATATTTATTTTCATGTCAGAAATATTGTTAGTTGAGAAAAACTAGAAAAAATTGACAAGTATTAAGAAGAAATTAAGAATCATCTGAATACTTTCCATTCAGTGTGATAAACATTATTTATATTGGAGTGTTAACTTATGGACTATTTTATTTTCATTCATGTATTTACACACACGTATGCACGCACACACATGCACAAAATGCACACTTGAAACCATAAAAAGAAACTTCTTAACTGTTCATCCTTTACTTTCCATTCTTTTACTGCCATCCTGGTTCAGGATCTTAGTACCACTTCCTTTGTTCATGATGCTACCACCCATGAGGTTCCTCATGCTAGAAATATGGATAATGTTCAATGACTCCCTTCTCCCCCTCTCTCTTTCCCTGCCCCCATGTCAATCTTTCGAAATATTCTGCCGATTTTTATCCCAGAAACTTTTCTCCGTTAGGTCCCTCTTTTCTTTTTCTTTCTTTTTTTAAAAAAATTTATTTATTTATTTATTTTTATCTTTGGCTGCGTTGGGTCTTAGTTGCTGTGTGCGGGCTTTTCTTTAGTTGTGGTGAGCGGGGGCTACTCTTCCTTGCGTTATGCGGGCTTCTCATTGCGGTGGCTTCTCTTGTTGTGGAGCACGGGTTCTCGGCGTGCGGGCTTCAGTAGTTGTGGCACATGGGCTCAGTAGTTGTGGCTCACGGGCTCTAGAGAGCAGGCTCAGTAGCTGTGGCGCACGGGCTTAGTTGCTCCGCGGCATGTGGGATCTTCCCGGACCAGGGCTCGAACCCGTGTCCCCTGCAGTGGCAGGCAGATTCTTAACCACTGCGCCACCAGGGAAGCCCCTAGGTCCCTCTTTTCTGCTCTTATTGCCACATTTAAAATAAATCCTGATCATCATTCACCTTGACTGATGCAACAGCTCCCTGAAACTAATTAGTTACATTTATACTCAGCAATCAGTCTTCTTATTTTTTTGCATGCTATTTCTATGCTTAAAATTCTCTATTGATTTTTTATTACTGAAAAATAATAGTTGAAATTTATTGGGATTTCTGGAACTTCACGTTAGTTATATTTTAAGTATACTTAATATACATTCCACATGTATTACCTAATCTTCACCAAAATTCTGCAAAGCAGGTATTATTTTCAAGACACAGATGAAGAATTGAGAGTCAAAGTATTTAGTAAGAGGTGGAAGCAAGACTCAAATCCAGGTCTTTGTGGTTTTGAGGCTGCCGGTGCTTCTATAAACCAGGCTGCCTGGATGACCAGGTCTAAGCTCCTTAGTAGAGGACATAAGATTTTTCGCAGTCTGGACTCCACCTACACTTTCAGTCTCATGTATCACCCCCTCATAAAGCTCTGGTAACATGGCTCTAGGGAACTCTTCACAATTTCTATTTCATACCTCCATGCATTTGCAAACACCCCATTCTTTGCTATCTAAAACTCCTTTATATCCATCAAGACTCATGTTGAGTTTGACCCCCTGTGTGAAACCTTGCTCTGCTTCTCAACTGCCAAATCCTTTATCCTGGCTGTTTAAGGTGCTTCCTTAAAGCACTTTGACTTGTCCATATTTGTGATACTTACCAAAGTGCTTCACGATATATCTGTTTATGTCTATGTTTCTAATATTAGACTTGAGCTCCTTGAAACCAGGAGCTCTATGTTATTGAAGGTTGTGTTCTCAAAGCCTAGGATACAGCCTGGAAGACAGAGCAGTAAAAACTAAATGTTAAGTGGAGGAATTAATAGATACACCATCAAAGCTGCTTTCTAATTGTTATCCAGTTTCTTTGTCTCCAGATTCCCTGCCAGATGGATTTTCTTGGACAAAACTTTAATTCCATCATTCTTCTGCTTAAGGCACGATGACTCACACGACACACTATTTCAAGTTCCAATTCCTTTCCTTGGCATTCTTTTGCAGATGCTGCAAAATCTGTTCCACACCACCTGTCTATGAAAGTGTAGTTTTAAGTTTACTAGTGAGATTTTTCCCATTTCCCCAGAACTCATTCTAAATTCAAACTTTCTGAGAGAGTCTGCTATCTCCCAATAAGGATTGCTGAGAGATTTAGGTCAGAAGAAAGAGCTCTACCTCTATCCCAGTTTTTACTTACATATGAATAACACAGAGCTCCTGATTTCAAGGAGCTCAAGTCTAATAGTAGAAAGACAGATATAAACAGATGTATCATGAAGCATTTCGGTAAGTGTCATAAACATGGGATAGTCAAAGGGCTTTAAGGAACCACCGAGGATGAAGGATTTGACTTTTGAGAAGCAGAGAAATGTTTCAAGGAGGGAGTAAAATTCAATGTGAGTCTTGATGGATACAAAGGAGTTTTTAGGTATCAAAGAACAGGGTGTTTGCAAATGCATGAAGGCATGAAATGAAAACTGTGAGGACTTCTCTAGAGCCGTGTTTAAGGTGACGGCTGGGAGGAAGGGGTGGGTTATTTTTGTGGGGAAGGCAGGGCTTGTTTGGACAGAAAGTCTAGTCCCATCTCTGATCTTCCAGTAGTCTTATTCCCTGAAGGAAAAGAGATACCTGCAGAGAAAGGGAGACTGACTTCTGATTTCCCAGCTGGATGCTCACTGGCCAGCAGACGCTAACCGAGTTAGGGACGGAACCTTGGGAGAGGTGATGAGGTGGTGAGGCCTCCAGGCAGAGAAGAGACAGACTCTGCTTCCTTGAATTACTGATTTCCCAGCAGTACAAAGATGAATCCTCCTGTAGGTACAGGCTCCAGGGTCAGGGTCACAGAGGGCAGATGATTTAGGGGCCATACTGGATCACTGGGCAAAGAGTTTTGGGCATCAAGAATTTAGTATGAGGCCACTAGTTGGGATTAAACTTTCAAGCTGAAGCTGAGTGGGTGGCCAAGGCTTAGGGGAGCTGCTCACCCCTGTTTAAATTAATCACACAAAGAGCTAGAGCAGAAGTTCCAACCAAGAAGAGGATGCAACCTTCCCAGCATACTGTTCCTCTCCTTCCTTATCTCCCCTACCAGAAAAAGTAGAGGCAGGGAAGAGTGGGGGTCATGGGGGAAGACCAGGCTCTCTCCCTTTTACTCTAAGCTAATAGAGCGAATCTAGGACTGGCTGTTGGCTGGAGTTATTAAAAAAGGAGTATTGATATGAAAATGTGATTGAAACAAAAATAAACAGATCTTTGTGTGCAAAATTATGCCTTAATAGAAGGAAAGGAAAAGTAAACAGTCTTAATAGCCAGAGAACATTTTTTTTTTAAGAGTTGGTATTCATAATTTTTTTAAAAATTTTTATTTATTTATTTATTTATGGCTGTGTTGGGTCTTCGTTTCTGTGCGAGGGCTTTCTCTAGTTGTGGCAAGTGGGGGCCACTCTTCATTGCGGTGCGCGGGCCTCTCACTATCGCGGCCTCTCTTGTTGCGGAGCACAGGCTCCAGATGTGCAGGCTCAGTAGTTGTGGCTCACGGGCCTAGTTGCTCCGCGGCATGTGGGATCTTCCCAGACCAGGGCTCGAACCCGTGTCCCCTACATTGGCAGGCAGATTCTCAACCACTGCGCCACCAGGGAAACCCCAGAGAACATTTTTAAAGCTAAACATGACTGACAAATTAGGGAATTTGATTCAGGGTCATTAGGCAGTTGGCAACCCAGTGGAAAGGGAGGGAGTAAACAGCACAGTTTGTAGCAGTAACCATAGAAATAAAACTGTTGCACATTTACAATCCATAAGTTGAGACTCCTTAGTAAACTATATACATATATCATCAATCACTGATACACAAAACATTTAGAGAATCTAATGGTTGGGGGCCATTTTAGGCAGATTTCCTTATTTTGCCCTGAAACCCTAGGTTGCTTCCTGCCTCAGTGTCTTTGCTCATACTTGGCATCCTCCTCTGTGTTTTGTAAAACAGCAGCCATTCTTTTTGATTCATTTATGAAGCCTTAGCCAAATGTTTGTAACAACTTGCCAGCTTTCTTTCCCTTAAAGTCTTTGATAATCCATATAAAACACTCCTCGTAAGCGCTGTCTCAATTGAAATAGTTTTCTGGGATGGTGAAAGGGTCTGAAAGCTGGAGGGTGGGGCAGAAGGGTTGAGAGCAGTCTTCTGGGAGGACCACTATTGGGGGTGGTGGTTTAGGGATGCTGCAGAAAACTTAGGAGAATTTTGTGATGAGTTCTGAGAAAGAGACTGGAAATTGGGGGATGGGATGCTTGGTGGAGAGTGTTAGCCCCTATGGAGATGGAAAGGTGGGTTCCCATGACTATTGGTTTCTGCTCTACTTTTGGTGAAGTCAACAGTTCAGGAACCTCCTCTGGAAAAGGACAAGTATTTCAGGGGGCTGATATTTCTTTTTCATTTAAGGCTGCTCTCCAGTAAATGGGCAATTGGTTCTCAGGGGCCCCTCCCCTCTTCGCAATTGTCAGCCCTCCTTTGCGATAAAGGGAAGGACCTCCAGTGAAAAGCCAAAGGAATCTGGGAGCTAGGAAAGGAGATGGAGAGAGGAGGAGAGAATGGCTCTGGCGAGTGGAGGGTGACACGTGTGACATTTCTAATCAATGTCCTACATGATTTCACATTGAGCTCAAGAAGGGAGGAGTTGAAGGTGGGAAATTTCAATATTCTGAACTCTTCAGAAAACCTTGGCACATATTCTGCTTACAGTTTTTTTTTTTTAAGAAGTGCTATTTCAAGTGAGTTTCCTATTTTTGTATAATTGTTCACAGCTTAGTTCACAGATCCTTTAAAAAAAAAAAGCTAAAGAACTGGTCTTTATGGAGTTTTCTCCTCTGATCAGTAACACACTTCATTTAACCCAGAGAGTCAAAAAGTCTCTTTCTGAAAAGCAATTTAAAGAAATCCCACAGTCTTCCTCTGGAATCCCAGTGCTGCAGCGTCTTCCACTGAACCTTTCCCATTTCTCTATAATCCTCACATCCTACTACCTTCTCTTTATCTTCCTCTTTCAGCCCACTTCCCCAACCCGTTGAAAAATAGAGTGGGGAATGTGGTGGTCTGAAAATACAGGACTTGGAAATAGTTATGACTTGGAAATAGTTTTCACATGAGTGAACTTTTAAAACACTCCCAAGAGCAGTCTCATTGTGGAGATGACAACCCTATTTTCACAAACTCTGCTAGCACATTCTGAGACACCTCTCTCTCTCTCTCTCTCTCTCTCACACACACACACACACACACACACACACACATACCCCTGCATTTTTTCCTGTACCTTTTCCCTCGGCTTCCAATCATTTGATGTATTCTCATTGTTTTTAATAAAAACACACACACATCCCTTTGGATAGCATAGGAGATCTTCCTTGCAGGTACTCAGAACCATTTTTAGCTCTTCACTCAATTACACATCTTTGCTTTCAATTTTGCCTCTTCTGCCTGGAATGCTATGCTCACTTTCCTATCCTTTGCCTGGTCAACTCTTACCTGTTCTTCAAAACTTAACCTACAACTACTTCCTCAGGGAACCTCTCTGACCTTGATTCTCACACCCCCCAGCTCCTTGTCTGGGTTTGGCCTCTCTCTACTACCACGACTACACTTTCCTCAACATTATTATTTATCACATTTGTACTATAAAATCTTGTATGAAACTAGAATATAAAGAAGATTATTTTGATAAGGGAGAGGGTAATCTAGAGACTTTAAGTCTATAATTGTGCTAAGATAGTCATAAAGAGGTTTTGAGACTAATGGTGGAATAGTGAAGAGGGAACAGATAAGAATTTTCCAAGCAACAACAGATAAAGTGCTTGAGGAATGAGAGACAGTATTAAGATAAAGATGACTACAATATAACAAGCTTGGGTATCAGGCAGAATTTTCAAACCACTCACAGTGGAGCTGGTTGTGGTCAGGGAAGATACAATAGTTTGTTTTTTGATCATGCTGATTTCAAGCTGATGATAGGACATGTAAAGCAGGCATTTGTAGGGCGTTACACTATTGCACATGCAGAAGGCTCTATGACTGGTTAGAGATTGGGAAGGTGGAATTTATTATATCATAAAAATGTTAGGTTGAACTAATAGGTTAAAGGGCTCTGAAGTCTGGAAATTGTGAGTCTGGATAAATTCTCTTGAGTCTTGAAGAACGTACAATTAAGGAATGCAGGGAAGGATAGGAGTTGGAAAAGGAGTAAAAGCAACTAAAAAGGGGGACAGATGAGGACTTGTATAAACAACTCTTGTTTTGGAGACTCACTTTTGCCTTTTTCATTTTAGCTCTACTTATCTCAGGCTTGGTGTAGAAGATACAAAGATGCACGAAAATTTCTCCCTTAATTACTGCCGAGCAGAAACGTGGATGATCCTCATGGAAATTGTCTCCATAGGAAACCAAACGGTTACTGAATTTGTCCTTCTTGGTTTCTATGTCATAGCTGAACTGCATCTCCTTTTCTTTATTGTGTTCTCTCTCAGCTATGCCTCTATCATCCTAGTGAACATGTTAATCATTGTGGTGATGGTTAGCTCTCAGAGGCTCCACACACCCATGTATTTCTTCCTGGCTGATCTGTCTTTCCTGGAGATCCTCTGTATTTCCACAGCAGTGCCAAAAATGTTGAAGGGCTTCTTGCAGGAGGCAGCCATCTCTGTGGCTGGTTGCTTGCTCCAGTTCTTTATCTTTGGTTCTCTGGCCACGGCTGAATGCTTCCTACTGGCTGTCATGGCATATGATCACTACCTGGCAATCTGCTACCCACTCCTGATGGGGCCCAGATGGTATTTGGGGCTGGTGGTCATAGCGTGGCTCTCCGGCTTCATGGCAGATGGATTGGTTGTAGTCCTGATGGCCCAATTGAGATTCTGTGGCCCCAACCACATTGACCACTTTTACTGTGACTTCATGCCTTTGATGAGCCTGGCCTGCTCAGATCCCAGTGTAGCCCAGATGACAACATTCATTCTCTCTGTGATCTGCCTCACTGTTCCCTTTGGACGGATTCTGACATCTTATGCCTGGGTCGTGGTGGCTGTGCTGAGAGTTCCTGCTGGGGCCAGCAGGCAAAAGGCTTTCTCCACTTGCTCCTCCCACCTAGCTGTAGTGTCCACATTCCATGGCACCCTCATGGTCTTGTACATTGCACCCTCTGCTGTCCACTCCCAGCTCCTCTCCGAG
Organism: Eschrichtius robustus; assembly: GCF_028021215.1. Taxonomy (NCBI): domain Eukaryota; kingdom Metazoa; phylum Chordata; class Mammalia; order Artiodactyla; family Eschrichtiidae; genus Eschrichtius; species Eschrichtius robustus. The sequence continues at coordinate 86,029,617 of NC_090835.1, forward strand.
GTCTTTGGCCTGCTCTACACTGTGGTCACCCCTCTCTTCAATCCTGTGATTTATACCCTGAGGAATAAGGAGGTTCATCAGGCACTACAGAGGCTTCTCTATGTTAAGCAAACTGAAACAATTGATTGAAGGAGGATTGTGGTAAAGATTTTATTTGGACTTTGGGATGTCTTCTGGGGTTGGTTGGGTAGAAATAACTTTGTTCTGTTCTGACATTTCTCTCTGTGAAAAGTTTTATAGTTATCATACTCACACTAAAAATGAGTATTGTAGAGCAATAATTTTGAAGTGCTAACTTAAAAATTTTACTTTAATATTTTATTATTTCTTTACTAAATAATCTATGAATATTTACTATAGGAAATAGATGTACAAAAATAGCAACACAAAGCAAATCTAGAAATCTTGGCTACTTGGGTGTATATGTATAAAACAAGTTGAACCACGGAAGTTTGTAATCTAGTTTTCCATTGACTACTATGTCTTGAACCTCTTTTTATTTTGACAAATACGTACTTATTTATTCTTCTGAGCTTTTTAATATAGCTAAACATGATTTGTTTAAATAATCTTCTATTGTGCAAATTTTTAGTTGTATTCAATTCTTTCACCACGCAAATATAGTTAACATCTAGATTTTCCTACAATAAATTCCTAGGTGTTGAATTGCCAGGTTTAAAGACATGCATATTAAAAATATTTAAAGCTGAATGCATTGTAATTGCTTAACTGTTTTATTGTAGAAAATTTCAAATATACACAAAAGTATATAGAATATTATAATGAACCCCATACAGCCATCATCTAGCTTCAATATCAACATTTGCCAATCCTATTTCAACTGCCTGTAGCTCCTTTTTTTTTCTGAAAAATTTTAGAGCAAATTCCAGATGTTGTGTAAGTATTGTGTTGTGTGAGTCATGTAAGTAATTGTTCTACATGCAAGTACAATTGATCCTTGAACAGCATGGGTTTGAACTGGTCCACTTAATATGCAGATTTTTTTCAGTAGTAAATACCACAGCAACACAGGATTTGTGGTTGGTTGAATCCAGGGATAGGGAACCTCATACATACAGAGGAACCATGTATACGGAGAACCAACTCTAAGTTATAGGTGAATCTTCAACTTCTCAGTGGGTTGTTGCCCCTCACCTCAGTGTTGTTCAAGGGTCAACTGTATTCAATATGCTCTCTGATTGATAAAGGCATTTAAAGAAAAAAACATGCTGACCCTGACATTATGATACTTAATATACATTTCCTCAATGTCATCTAATACACAGACCATGTTCAAATTTCTCCAATTATCTTTAAATTCTTAAAATTAAGATGTAAACAAGATTCACACAATGTATCTTGTTATGTTTCTTAGTCCCTTATTTCACAGCAGTCCTTCTCCCCCCTTTTTTTCTTACCTTCAACCTACCGGAGAAATCTGGTTATCTCTAGAATGTTCCATATTCTAAATTAGACTTTCTGCTGACCTATGGTTTTGTTTGGCATATACTCCTATATCTTGTATTTTATATAAACTTGTTTTGTGTCGGTCTCAGCCTATTGATGGTGTAGTGGTGCCATCAGCTAGGAATGCCTGGGCATTCACCTGCCCCCACCAACATTTATTTCCCTGACCAGAGCCAGTGCTGGGGCTGGGATGACCATTGTGGTTCTTGTTATGATTGCAGGATGCACCTCAGCAACAACCATCAGGGAACTTTGAAAAAACAAGGTTTATTACCCATAGGTCCTGGAGGTTACATAGCATACCTGGGGCCACACAAAGAGATCTTAGGTAGAGAGAGAGAGAGAGCATGGACCTGGGGCTCTGCCTTTATTGGGATCGAGGGTGGGGTGCCTAGGGTTGCGTGGGTTCACTATTTATTGGTGAATATAAAACGCAAGACCAGGAATTAAAGAGTAAGAAGGGAAAAGCAGAGTCACTCAAGCAGTCAGTTAACTGAGGTCACCCAGAGTTTTCTAAAAGGGGAACTTCATGGGTGGGGTGGCCTGGCTCTTTATCTAGTTGTGTAGTTGACTATATCTTTATTTGAGATGAATGTGTTTGAAATAGATGCCCTGGCAATCAAAAGCTTAATGTCAGGCACTTGCATCACAATTAAAAAAGGTAATTATCAGGCACTTACACTACAAAACTGATATTAAGATAGAAGCTTAATTGGATCTTGGTTAGCTTTTTAGCAGAATAACACAAAGTTGCTGTGATTTCTACTGCATCATATCATGAGGCACACAATGTTTGGTTGTCCCATTTTTAGTGATGCCACCCATCACTGCCACCACTTTTGTTTGACCATAAGTGGCATCCATCTGATCCATGTATTATTCAGTTCTCCATCAGTCTTTCACCTAATATTTTTAGCTTCCATTGATAAAAGTTGATAATTAATGCTCAAGTGATTTAATTCTTTGAACATATTTTGTTTTCATGTTTTGAATTTATTTGTAGCTGTTGTACAATCTTTGTGGATTCCTACATCTGGGCCACATCAAGTTCAGTTTTTATTGACTTCCTTTTCTTTTGAATATTGATAAGATTTTCCCATGTATTTGTATGACTAATAATTCCTTGTCTGAATACAGATCACTGTGGAAACTCTGGATTCTGTCATCTTCTTCTTCAGAAGATTAGTTTTTGTTCTAGCAGACATTTCAAGTCACGGAGGATCATCTTGAACTTGAGTAGGCTTGGTTTTATGCTTTGGTAGTATGGATTTGTGGAAAGCCCAAGGTGTCACTCTCTTGTGTGACATGACTCAGCTTCCAAATTCTCTCTTCCTGGTGGGCACAGTCAGGGCTTTGGCTTTAGCCTGTGTTTGACCAGGTCTAGAGTAGACCTTACTCAAAGATGTGGTTTTTACTCTTAACGCTTAGACTTTAAGAGTGGTAGGTTGATAACAAGGATATTAATGAGGTGTTAACAGGCTGTCCCCCATTTAGCAGGGCCAGAACAGCACACTTTCCTGGTACTGCTCTTCCCCAAGCCCTGCTCTTCTTCTAGTGTTTATTTTATTTCAATTCTGTAGAAGCTTCTTTCTCAAAGGGTCTTTCCATTCACATGTACAACCTGGAAATCAGTCACAGCTACAACATCTGCCCCCAAATGTAATTTTGGGGTGTCCTCTGCACAGATCTCTCTTCTCTTATGCCTATCCTACAACTTTCAGTTGCTTCAGGTGCCCCAGGTTTCCCAAATTCTGATTTCTGCTTTCTTAGGTCAGTGGGATTGCCCATGTGTTGATTCACAACCTTGGGAATTCCCCAGGTGAAATTCAAAACTGGCCCCTATACATGGAGGGCAAGGAGAGACCTTGAACCTAGTTCTCCTGATTTCTATTTCAGGAGTTTTCTTTCCAGTAGATTATGTAATGCTCTGTGAAAATCTTGATGTTAATTGGTGCACTTTGTAAATGTGGTGGTGAAGTGGAGAGAGATTTTTCCCAAATGCTTGTTTATGGGGGTTATCCCTAATCCCAAGAACTCTCCATACCCAGAATCCTTTTCAGTGAACTCTTCACATCCTTATTTATCAGACTATAAATAAAGGGGTTGAGAGTCGGAGTTACCAGGGTATACATGACAGCAGCAACCAGCTCCCCAGAGATGTGAGAAGTTGGGACTTCCGGTAGGTGGCAAAGACTGTGCCGTAGAAGAGAATGAACATGGAGAGGTGCGAGCTGCATGTGGCCAGGGCTTTCTTTTTACCCTGTGCTGATGGGACCCTAGCTACAGCAAGGAAAATATGGGCATAAGAACTTATGATGCAGAGGAGAGGGCTGATTCCGAAAAGTCCTGTCAGAACCATCAATAGTTCCTCATTGAGGTGGGTATCAGAGCAGGAAAGCCGTAAGAGTGGGCTGAAATCACAAAAAAAAGTGGGGAATCTCTAGATTAGTATAGAATGACAGTCAGGTTAGCAACAAGGTTTGGATGAAAGAGTCTGAGTGGTCCACTCCCCATGACACACCCACCAGCAGTCCACATCAGCAAGGAGTCATTAGGAGTGGATAGTGTAGAGGATGGCAGATGGCAGCATAGTGGTCAATAGCCATGGCAGTCAAAAGCAGGCTGTCCATATCAGCAAAAAGTGGAAAGAAATATAATTGGGCCACCCCCTCAGAAAAAGAGATCAATCCATTGCTGGTACACAAAGCCTCCAGCATTTTGGGGGCTGTTTTGGTAGTGAAGCAGAGGTCCACCCGGGAGAGCTGGCTAAGGAAGAAGTACATGGGGGTGTGGAGGTGGATGTCAGCACCAATAGTCAGCAGAAGTGGCAAGTTGCCTAAGAGACTCAGCAAGTAGAGGGCCAGGAAGAGACCAAAGAGGAGCTGTTGTGTGTCTGGGTCACTGGACAGCCCTGAGAGGACAAAGTCAGAGTTCTTGCTACAGTTCATTCTGCCATCTTGATGTGCTACAAGAAAAGAGTCAGCATGAGGAGGATTCACTCACTGTTAGCTACAGGTAGATGGAACCTTGGATCCTGTCTATTGGCAATGGGTTTTCCATATGACACCAATATGAGGAATGGATAAAAAACTAAAATAGCAATGAGGACAAGAGTTGGACTTCATAAAAGGTGGTCAAAGTAAGGAGGCATAAAGGCAAGAGAATGAGAAACAACAGAGACTTCCTGGAGTTATTAAAGTGTAAAGGAGTTTTCTTAATTAAACTTTGTATGATTGATGGTTTAACTACTTGTTCGTGAATCTGTTTTCTTCATAAGACTACCAGTCTTTCAAAGCAGAGGCTGCATCTCAGTACTTAGCTTAGTGCTTGGCATATAGCAGGGGTCCAGTAAATGCTCCTACCCACCTACACAGTCACTATTCTAGTTCAGGGTATTGTTGATTGACTGGAGAACGGTTATCCTCCTAACTGTTTTAACATGGATCTTGCCCCATCCAATACATTCTCCATACTGTGTCAGCAATATCTTTTCAAAAAAAGAAAATCTCATCATGTCACTTCTTTGTTTAAAAATGGGTCTCCATATTTTAGAGAGTAATCCCTTGACAGTTGTTTCATTTGCAAATATTTTCTCCCATTCTGAGTGTTGTCTTTTTGTTTTGTTTGTGGTTTTCTTTGTTGTGCAAAAGCTTTTAAGTTTAATTAGATCCCATTTGTTTTTTTGCTTGTTTGTTTTTATTTTCATTTCTCTAGGAGGTGGATCAAAAAAGATCTTGCCGTGATTTATGTCAGAGAGTGTTCTGCCTATGTTTTCCTCTAAGAGTTTTATAGTATCTGACCTTACATTTAGGTTTTTAATCCATTTTGAGTATATACAAACAGCTCATGCAGCTCAAAATCCAAAAAACAAATAACCCAATGGAAAAATAGGCAGAAGATCTAAATAGACATTTCTCCAAAGAAGACATAGAGATGGCCAAAAAGCACATGAAAAAATGCTCAGCAACACTAATTATTAGAGAAATGCAAATCAAAACTACAGTGAGGTATCACCTCACACTGGTCAGAATGACCATCATCAAAAAAAACTGTAAACAATAAATGCTGGAGAGGGTGTGGAGAAAAAGCAACCCTCCTACATTGCTGGTGAGAATGTAAATTGGTGCAGCCACTATGGAAAACAGTACGGAGGTTCCTCAATAAACTAAAAATAGAGTTGCCATATGATCTAGCAATTCCACTTCTGGGCATATACTCAGACAAACCTATGATTTGAAAAGATACGTGCACCCATATGATCATAGCAGCACTATTTACAATAGCCAAGACATAGAAACAACCTAAATGTCCATCAACAGAGGAATGGATAAAGAAGATGTGGTATATGTATATACAATGGAATATTACTCAGCCATTAAAAAATGAAATGATGCTATTTGTAGCAACATGGATGGACCTAGAGATTATCATACTAAGTGAAGTACGTCAGAAAGATAAAGACAAATACCATACGATATCACTTATATGTGGAATCTAAAAATATAACACAAGTGAATACATCTATGAAACAGAAACAGACTCACAGAGATAGAGAACAAACTTGTGGGAGTTCCCTGGTGGTCCATTAGTTAGGGCTCGGTGCTTTCACTGCCGTGGCCTGGGTTCAATCCCTGGTCAGGGAACTATGATCCTGCAAAAAAAAAAAAAAAAGAAGATACTTGCAGTTGCCAAGGAGGAGGGGGAAAGGGAGGAGAAGGGAGAGGGGATGGGGGAGGGAAGTACTGAGAGTTTAGGATTAGCAAAGCAAACTATTATATATAGGATGGATAAAGAGAAAAATCCTACTGTATAGCCCAGGGAACTTATTCAATATCCTGTGATAAACCATAATGAAAAGAATAGGAAAAAGAATATATGCAAAACTGAGTCATTATGCTGTACAGCAGAAATTAACACAACATTGTAAATCAACTATACTTCAATAAAATTTTTTTTTAAATGGGTCTCTAGGAAACCATCGCTATTATGAAAAATACCCTGCCATGTCTTACAAAGCTCATTTGTTTTTTTTTTGTTTGTTTGTTTGTTTATTTTTATTTATTTATTTATTTTTGGCTGCGTTGGGTCTTCGTTGCTGCGTGCGGGCTTTCTCTAGTTGCAGCGAGCGGGGTTGCTCTTTGTTGCGGTGTGCAGTCTTCTCATTGTGGTGGCTTCTCTTTTTGTGGAGCCCCGGCTCTAGGCACGCGGGCTTTAGTAGTTGTGGCTTGCAGGCTCAGTAATTGTGGCTCGCGGGCTCTAGAGCGCAGGCTCAGTAGTTGTGGCACACGGGCTTAGTTGCTCCGCGGCATGTGAGATCTTCCCCGACCAGGGCTCAAACCCGTGTACCCTGCATTGGCAGGTGGATTCTTAACAACTGTGCCACCAGAGAAGTCCCAGCTCCTCTGGTTTTGACCTCAAGGTGTCTCACCAGCTTCATCTTGCACCACAGTCCACTCATCATCTGCTCCCCAGAAACACTGGCTGCACTGCATTCCCTTATATGCACCACGTTCATTCTCTTCGCTCTCAGTCAGCTCTTGCTCATCCTTCTAAGCTCAGATCTATTGGTGACTTTCTAGCTCTTTTTTTTTTTTTTGGCCATACCACGTGGCATGGCGGATTTTAGTTCCCCGACCAGGGATCGAACCTTGACTTTTGCCTTGACTCCTCTCTTGAACCCACTTCAATCACGCTTTTGCCCTTATCATTCCACTGAATTCCCTCTTGTCAATGTCAAAGTTCAATTCTCAGTCCTTAAGTTACTTGACCTCTCAATAAGACTTAACACAGTTGATTCTTCTTTTCTTACCTCAAACACTTTAAAAAAATATTCTTGCTTTCAGGATACCCACCATGCTCTCCTGGGTTTCCAGTGCAGAATCCTGTTCAGTCTCCTTGGCTGGTTACTGCTCTTCCTCCTTATTATTCATTATTGTACCTCTCCTCTTCTCTACCTTCCAGTTCTGTGCCTTATATATATCTATAAACAGATAACTCTTAAATTATACCTTCAATTTCAACTTATTTTCTTAACTCTAGACTTGTATATTTAACCTCCAACTAGACATTTCTACAGTAGCAGTTTTACCATTTGAGATATTTTCTTACAGCTGGCATACGGCTTCGGAAACAGATTCACAAATCAAATAGACTTTCAACATTATATAGTCCACCAAGTGCAGAACTTGAACTCTCTATAGTCCACTTAAAACTGATCTCATTTCTCCATTTGCCAAATGACATTTTCAATATTTATCTCTGGGTTCCTTAATCTCTGCTCCATAAATGATGACCTTAGAAATATCCATTCTATCCAATGTTATTGGTGGGTAGATGGAACAGAACAAAAGAATCCAGGGCCTTGGAATACATTGATGAGACCAGGTAAAGATAATGCAGTTTAGGAGATGAGCATTATCAATCTTCATCTCTCTTCGGACCAGAAAGAGTTTGGCTTCAGAAGAAATCTTTTTGGCCTTGGAGACTCAGTTCCCAGAGTTACTCGTTGGTGAAAATCCTGGAGGAATTTTCCATTGAGAAAATTTCCTATAGCTAGAGTTGAGGAATAAAATCAACAGCTAAGGGGCTTCCCTTGTGGTGCAGTGGTTAAGAATCCACCCGCCAATGCAGGGGACATGGGTTCGAGCCCTGGTCCAGGTAGATCCCACATGCCGCGGAGCAACTAAGCCCGTGAGCCACAGCAGCTGAGCCCGCATGCTGCAACAAGAGAAGCCACCACAATGAGCCTGGTCACCGCAACAAAGAGTAGCCCCCGCTGGCCACAACTAGAGAAAGCCCTCATGCAACAACGAAAACCCAACACAGCCAAAAATAAAAATAAATAAATGTATTTAAAAAAATAAAATCAACAACTAAGCAGAAGCCTAACATTGATTTGGAAGCAAAATTAGAAAGATTTCTTAAAACTCACAACTTCTTTCTAGTCACTGCCCTGTCTCCTTAAGTAAGAATAGCTTGAAGAGACTGACATACAGCCATAACATTTTATATGTGTCCTTTTACTTCTATTGTTCAGAGAACTTTTGTCATAAAAATATATTGAAGTTTATCAAATTATTTTCATACCTCTATTGATAAAGTCATCTCAGTTGAGACCTGAAACATTATTAAACAGAGTCAACGCTTCCCTGTTGTGTTCTTCCCTATTTCTGAACCACAGAATAATGCAGTTTAATTAAATAAGTGTTTAACCTTCTGTGTTTGGGTGATAGCGTGTTATGCAGCAATAGGTAACCAAAGCCCATGGGCTCCTCTATAGTTTACAGCCTCCACCTAGGTTAGATTATATAAAAAATTCTTATCAACAGAAATTCTGGTCTGAGACAGTTCAGGGTAGAAGATGCCTTCTCCACACACACATTCTTTTCTAAACAAAACTGGAATTGAGGGACCAAAGAAGGTAGAGTTGGAAGATAGAAGAAGCATGTGAGTAAGGTTAGAGCCAAATTCTTTGGGTTTGCAAAAGGGAATGTAAAAAATTTGAACAGTCCATCCATGAGCTCAAAATATCCTTTTATAGTTTTATCTGTCTGTATCTCTATTTTATTTATTTATTTATTTATTGGCTGCACTGCCCGGCTTATAGGATCTTAGTTCACCAACGAAGGATTGAATCTGGGCCCTCGGCAGTGAAAGTGCGGAGTCCTAACCACTGGAATGCTGGGGAATTCTGTATATCTAAATAGTTGTAAATGCTGGCACCCACTGTTGTTTTAGGTCCAGCAGCACTTCTAGGAACTTAGAAAGTGAGGAAAATAGTAATTCTTGTCTATTAGCTCCAAAAATACTTTAGCAATTAATATTTAATAGCTTTCACTTAGTATAAGTTTGGCGACTGGTAAGGAAAACAAGACAAAATTTTGATAAATTCTTCATATTATACCACATTACAATCTGTGAAAATAAGTATAGAAATCAAAAAACAAAATAAATAAAAAGGAAGAGTTTTGAAACTCACTTTTTCCATGGCCAAAAATTGAGGGGAAAATAACCTACTGATGAGCTGGAAAGGTATTCCTGAGACTTTTTTCAAGCTGCCTTCACTTCTAGCAATATTTACGGTAACCTTTGACAGTTTGTCCAAAGATTTTATTGACTTATAAAACCTCTTAGGAGTCAGAGTTCACAAAACTCTTTAGATAAAACACTGGTGACTTTATCTCTGTTAATTAGTGCTCAAATCATTACTTGTTTTAATTACTTACTTGCTTCCCTGCTTGGGGAAAAAGAAATCATGACATACTACTTAAAAATTTTCTTTAACTCATATGTGAGTTAACATTTACTTTTCCAGTTGAGTAACCATGGCCCTAAATTCAAATCCTTAAAATATAACAGCATAATAATTTTATTGTTCACATAATAATATGTTAACTTACAGGGAACACACAGATAAAAGGCCTAAATACTATCCAACTACACAATGTATAGGTAATTGAGGCAAATTTGTATATCTGATTTTTCAAGAACACAAAAGAATACATAACAAATCAGTTTCATCAACTGATATCCCCCAAACAAATTCAACATTAAGATTCCATGGAGAGTGTCCTATTTGTTCAAGTTTCCCTTATATTACCTAAGAATGCATTGTTTAACACATCTAGACTGGACTTTCCCATTTACTTTTCCTTTATACAGTTCCCTCTGTTTTACAAATAGTGAACAATTTGAGACGCAGTATAATTTCACATCTCAACTTTCTCATTGCCTTTTTAGTTATGCCTCAGAAGAGTTCTCTAGATTTCTTCAGGTCAGAGCCTCCTTCCGATCACCCTCCTCAAGGCCCCCTTTACTGCCTTGTTCCTCAAAGTATAGATCAGTGGATTTAGTACAGGAGTCACCACACTGTACATAATGGCAATGATCCAGTCCTGGTCCATGGAGCTACCTGAGGCAGGATGAATATAAGTGAAAACAACAGGAGCATAGAAGAGAACAACTACCATGAAGTGGGACGCACAAGTGGACAGTGCTTTATGAAACATGCTGCAAGAATGCGTCTTGAAGAAAAGATAGAAAATAATGTAGAAATAGGAGAGAAGTGTTAGAAAGAATGGGCCCATGGCAACGGTCCCCGTGACATTACTGAGCAGCCACTGGTTGAGCTCAATGTTCCCACAGGCCAACTCCAGCAATGGCTTAACATCACAGAAGAAATGATGGATATGACTGGATCCACAGAAGTTTAAGCGAGAGGTCATTATTGAGTGCAGCAGGGCATGGAAAAAACCAATGATCCAGATAGTGATAACCATCTGGGTACAGACCTGATGATTCATGATAAGAGTGTAACGAAGTGGTTTGCAGATAGCCACAAAGCGGTCAAAGGCCATCACGGGCAACAACATGGCCTCTGTGCTGCCCAGGAAGTGGAAGAATTGAAGCTGGATTATGCATCCCAAGAAAGAAATTGCTTTGTGTGTAGAGAGGAAGTTCTCCAGCATCTTTGGCAGTGTCACCATGGAGGAGCAGATATCTAGACATGACAGGTTTCCCAGAAAGAAATACATAGGAGAATGGAGTCTTGGATCAGAGATGACAATCATCAGGATGGCTCCATTCCCAACCACACTGACAAAGTAAATTGTAAGAAAAACAACAAAGAGAAAAGGCTGCAGTTCCTAGATGTCTATCATTCCCAGGAGAAGAAATTCAGTGATTGAAGTTTGGTTCAACGTCACTTTAAAAAAAAGACAAAATAATATGTGGAACACTATTTTTAATGAGAACCAGTCCTTCCAGCCCAGGATTTCTTGCCGAGACAAAAATGTTTTAAGGAATAGTGCTGCTGTTCTCTACAATCCCAATCTCAGAGGTGGTGCTGTATTTGGGCCATTAGATAGTTAAAATATTAAGGCTACCTGTCTCTTATGGACTATAAGTCAATCATTTTTTTCTTTACCAGATCAGTCATTAATGTTTTTCTTTCTCCCAGTAACTTAGAAGACATTGCAGCCTCCTATATTATCTGGCTGTGAACTTCTACATTCTGGTAAAACTTTCCTTTCATCTTCCTAAGTTAACTCTAACAGGAGGCAACTTTTTAAGTAGTCCACCACACTGCTATCTCTAGACCTAACAAGCCATCTTAAGGATTTTAACTTTAGAAAAATAGACAGGGATAAACTCATTACAACAATAAAGTTTTTTTTTTTTAAATCAAAATGCTCTTTAAAATAATAGTAATAGCTTTTCCTCATCTTAGACTGTTAATGGCGCTAGTGGCGTTCTTATACTGATCCCTTTCTGACCCCCACCCTTGGAAATGTCATAAAGCCTTACTGGGGTAAGAAATAAGACCACATTAATCAGATATTACCCAGAGATATATTTGAAATTTTATTACTGCTATATGTGATGATGAGCTTAGTTTTATCCTATGATCTGAGCCTTATATTTTCTCAAAACAGGATCCTTAAAATACTACTTTGATGACAAATGTTATTGTGCTTCTACTCTCTAGTTGCCCTGGGACTCTTTTTCATTTCCCAAATTGCCAAATCCCTGGATAAGAAAAATTCTTTCTCAGATGGGCTCACCACTTCCTTATTTAACCTTATACTGTCCTCTCTTTGAAGTATGTATGGCTTCAACCCCCTTAAAATCTTGTCTTTTCTTATGATCTGTTTTCTGAAGTGTTTTTTTTTTATTTTGCCTCCATAAACTTGCTCTTCAAATATTAAGAAATATTCGACCCCAAGTGAAATTCACCTTCTTTACTTCTAGTTCCAACAATGTGTCACTGGCCATCAGGTTATCTTTTATGACACCACAAGTCTGTCTGCTTTATATCAGCTCTCTCCAAAATGGTCACAAATTTCCATTTTCTCTCATTTGAAAATTGTGTTTTCTCTTTTGACTTTTCTATCAAATAAAATTCTTGTTTTCTACTAAAAGAATGCATTAATTTTCATTTCATTCACAGGATTGAAATAATAGTCTTTTCTTCAGTGACTGCTAAAACTCTTGAGGAATTGTAAGTAAGTTAGTGATAATGAAGTTTGATATTTGCACTATTTACTGAAAGGCAGGAAACCTTTTGAATCTCTTTTCCTCCATTATTTGCAAAGTACATGGCTTTTATTTTTCTTCAGGTACCCTGACAAAAGCAGACACAACTAATGAAATAGCTTCCTCTTTGTTATTTTTATTGTTCTTTTTATTTACAGATGCAATGAATTGGCTCTTGCATATTAGGAGGGAAGAAACAAGGGTGTGTGGGAAACTTACAAATGTGAGAGGCACTGAGAGAAAAATAAGAACGGTAAGGAAATTTGAATAGACATGCAGATATTGGAGAGTGTCCTATAACAGGGAAATAGTTCAGTTTTGAGAAATCACTGAGGGCAGAAGAAAAAATGATCTGATGTGACTAGAGTAAAAAAGAGAATGAACTGGGAAACACTTTGAGGGATTCTAGACTTTATACCTGAAAGAAAATTTGAGAAAATTATCTAATCTCTACTACACATCCATAAAGGGCTGTTTCAAGCAACTCAGAGTAGCTTTTTTTTTTTGATAGCCATGTATATTTTGTGTATTTAAATGATTTTATCACCATGGTTTAAAGTAAAAATGATATGCCAAATATCATTTTGGTTTTCTGACCCACAGAACAATATTATAAAAATTCATTTGGGGATAAGCAAAACAAAACAAAACACACACAACTTTTCCTAACTTTTAAAGAAAATTAGCAGTTAGATTCCTCTGTACTAAATGATTTCTTTCACTGTGGTGTCAGTATCTAGCCATTAAAGATTCAATCTGAAGAATGTCTAGAGAAACAAGCATGCTGAATGAGGAATGTGACGTGACAATACAACTGTGGAAGTAAAGTGCTTTCATAATCCACAGACACAATAAAGAGTCTATCATAAGACAGGAAATCAACTTTAAATACTGGGTATTTAATTTTAATACTAGCAAGCAGACAGATCACTCACTAACAGAAACTATGGTCAACTTCCCAGCCTGTCTTCTATTTTATTCTCTTACCTGATTGAGTGTTCAGATTCATAGGTAAGAAGGCTTTTAAGGTTGACACTCTTAGTGATTATAAACAGTAGAAAAATATTTGAAAGGATAGTTCATATTGGGATTTCAGGATAAGCTCTTTGTTTTCAAAAGTCTTCTCCTCTCTTTCTGAAAATTTGCCTGCCTTTTTATGGGTCACATATCTCTAGACAAAAAAAATCCTGAGGGAGAATGTCTCCTGGGTGCTGAAAAGAACTGTAAGAAGAAACAGAATGTTTTTCACACATACAACATGATGAGGTAGGCTTGGGGAATTCCTATTTGGTTTTTTTCATTCTTCCTATTTTCTTTCTTTACTGTTTTTGTCTGAGTTTCAGAACCATGGACAGCAATAGGATTTTGGTTGCTATTCAGTGTCCTTTCATTTCCTAGGACAGAAGTATATATTCACTTTCTCATCTTGGAAATCATCTTGGAGAATACTCTGGTGTAGATGGTGAAAAGAAAATTGGTAACAAGAGTTAACGAATGGGAGTCACATAAAGCACCATGTCAGGGTGAGGTGCTCCTTTGATCTCTCCCCGTCAATCTATAACCAGTAAAACATCCACAACTCAACAAAGGTGCCTCTGCCCAACACACCAGGATGTCAGAGAATCCCACACATCTGTACATCTAAAGGAGGGTGGATGGAACACATAAAGGAGGCCAAACTGAGGAATAGCAGAGGTGGTGCTTACAATCCCAGCACTCCCCTACCCCACTGGCCACAGCAGCTGATCACAAAGCCCCAGAGAGCCCAGTAGTAGCAGGTGGTGCACGTGACTCTGACCTCCCAGCCACAGTGGCACTCAGAGCCAAAGTAAACGGGCAGAAGCAGTGGAGTCTGTGACCCCATCCCTCCAGCTGTGGAGGCACCCATGACTTGGGCCCCCACCCAAAATGGCAGCTCCTGCACACCCCACAACACTGGAAATGACAGAGGCACCTGTGACCCTACCTCTCTGATAATACCTACCTCTCTGATAATACACGGCAGATAATGAACGGGAAAGGGGAATGGACCTAACTTTTACTGAGTGCCCATTGTGAGTCAGGCACGTGTACTACCTCAACAGGTAGTTGTGAGGTAGTACAACTAACAATTGTTGTCAGTGCAATATCCTTTGCCCATCTTTCTATTAATTTTTCATTTTTGTTGCTTTGCAGGAGTTCCTTGTTATTTAATGTTGCAAATATTATACAAAGATAACACTATTGTGTGCTCATTGTATGTAAGTTATTGTTCTGAGTTCTTTACATGTATCAGATTATTTAATTCCTACAAAAGCCCAATGAAGGAGGTACTAAAATCATATAGCACAAGAAAACCAAGGCTCCAAGGATTGAAGCAAATTTCCAAGTCTATAGCAATAAATTGTGAATCTAGGATTCAACGTGAGGCTCTCTAGTTTTAGAGAAAACTGTAATGTTTTAAAATATTACCCATTCTTGGTTCCAGGTTAAGATGGTGGAGTAGGAAGATTCTGAGCTCACCTCCTCCCATGGACACACCAAAACTACAACTACATGTAGAACAGCTATCTCTGAAAACAACCTAAAGACTAGCAGAACAGATTTTCTACAACTAAGGATATAAAAAAAAGGCCACATCGAGATGTATAGGAGGCACAGAGATGCGGTCTTGTCAGAAACCACACCCTGGTGTGGTAACCGACAACTAGAAGGGATACCACAACCTCAGAGGTCCCCCATGATGAACGAGGGGTCCAAGCCCCATGTTGTGCTCCCCAGCCCAGGGGACAGGCACTGGGAAGACAAACCCCCATAATGTCTAGCTTTGAAAACCAGAGGATCTTATGTCCAGGAGAGCTGGAGGACTGTGGGAAACCAAGACTCCATCCTTGAAAGGCTCACATACAAACTCACCCATTCTGGGTTTCAGCACAGAGGCAGTAGCTTGAAAAGTTCCTAGGACATACAAGAAGGAGATTCACTGATTACTTTTAAGGCATGAGCCAGAGGGACAAAGATCCAGTGTAACTTTCTCTGGGGACAGAGTGCTGGTGGGCACCAATGTCTTTCACTCATTTTTTTTTTTTTGGCCGCGCCCAATGGCTTGCAGGGTCTTCGTTCCCTGACCAGTGATCAACTCTGTGCCCCCTGCAATGGAAGCCCGGAGTCCTAAACACTGGACGCCAAGGAATTCCCTGTTTTTCACTCTTTCCACCTAAATGGCCCAGTGCTGGCAGGCAATATTTCCGTCACTGTTCATCAATCTAACTTACACCGTGTGTTCTGCTCCAGAATTCTTCTGAGTAAGCACCCCACCCGATCCACCCATCCCAGCTGGCCCCTCCAAAGAAGCTCTCACGCTCCTCCACCACAGTGAGCCACCTCAGCCGGCACTGGTACCCCTCCAAAGCAGTTCCTGCTCTGTTAGGCTAGCCCTGCACACTAGTAAGCCTGCAAATGGTAAGCCCAACTTGCAGCCAGTCATGCCAGGGAACAGCCCCACACATTAGCACATTCACAGTAGGTGTGGTCAAACCTCTGAGCCAGCTGGGCCAGGGCCAGCCTTGCCCTCCAGGGCACCCACAGCAATCATGGCCCAACCACAACAGGAGGGTACATGCAGCCTACACCGAGGATAAACTTGAAAGCTCTTCCCCCAAGACCAAGGACAGGACAAGGGGGCCCACTCTCACCACTTCTACCCAACATAGTACTGGAAGTCCTAGCCAGAAGAATTAAGCAAGTAAAAGAAATAAAAGGCAACCCAACCAGAAAGGAAGAAGTTAAGTTTCTCTATTTACAGATGACGTGATCTTGTATATAGAAAACTCTAAAGACTCCACTGAAAAACTGTTAAAACCAATAAACAAATTCAGGAAACTTGCAGGATATAATATCAACATAGAAAAATCAGTTGCATTTATAGATAATAACAAACTACCTGAAAAATAAATTAAGAAAACAATCCCCTTTTATAGAGCAAAGGAAACAATCAGCAAAATAAAAAGGCAACCTAAGGAATGGGAGAAAATATACGTACACTGTGGGGTATAGAGCCTGTCCCGGGTTGTTTGGTACCTGGTCCAAACAGGTGATTGGGAGTAAGCCTAGTGGCCCCTGGAGTGTGAGACCCTATAAAGGAGGTGGTTGCAGGATGTGTCGTTGTGGAGAGTGGGAGCTCTGTAAGCAAAGTGGCTGAGGTGAGAGTTTTTAGCCATCACTTTAAAACCAGGTCCAGACCGTACTTATAAATATTTCATTACAGGATTTGCTCTTTTCCTCTTCCATTTTCTTTGCCTCCTTTTCCATTCCACTGGAGCTCGAGTGCCATCTTGGACCATGAAGATAAAGAACATGCTGTGTGAAGAGTGGAATTAATTGCTGGAAAGGGCACAGATGCCCGATAGCTTTGTGAAGCAGAACAGGCTGCCAAACTCACTGTAGACTCCTATCTCCAGAATCTTGTTAAAGAAAAATACACTTCTATCTTATTTTTTTAACAATTACATTCTAAAGTTTATTTTGTAATATTTCTGTTCCTTAATTACTTTTTTTAACATCTTTATTGGAGAATAATTGCTTTACAATGGTGTGTTAGTTTCTGCATTATAACAAAGTGAAGCAGCTATACGTATACATACATCCCCATATCTCCCCTCTTTCATCTCCCTCCCACCCTCCCTGTCCCACCCCTCTAGGTGGTCACAAAGCACCGAGCTGATCTCCCTGTGCTATGCGGCTGCTTCCCACTAGCTATCGGTTTTACATTTGGTAGTGTATATATGTCCATGCCACTCTCTCACTTCGTCCCAGCTTACCCTTCCCCCTCCCCATGTCCTCAAGTCCATTCTCTACGTCTGCGTCTTTATTCCTGTCCTGCCCCTAGGTTCTTCAGAATCTTTTTTTTTTTTTTTAGATTCCATATATATGTGTTAGCATGCGGTATTTGTTTTTCTCCTTCTGACTTACTTCACTCTGTATGACAGACTCTAGGTCCATCCACCTCACTACAAATAACTCAATTTCATTTCATTTTATGGCTGAGTAATATTCCATTGTATAAATGTGCCATATCTTCTTTATCCATTCATCAGCTGATGGACACTTAGGTTGCTTCCATGTCCTGGCTATTGTAAATAGTGCTGCAATGAACATTGTGGTACATGACTCTTTTTGAATTATGGCTTTCTCAGGGTTTATGCCCAGTAGTGGGATTGCTGGGTCGTATGGTAGTTCTATTTTTAGTTTTTTAAGGAATCTCCATACTGTTCTCCATTATCTTTTTTAAAGTTATTTTTTATTTGGGTCTGTCACACCGGAGACTTATCCTGACTATTACCTGATACAGCTGCCATTTTAACAACAAATTGAACTAAGAATAAGACGCAAGCACTGTATGCTGAAAATTAACTGTTTTTCTCAGATAAATTTAAAGTTTCTAGTTTCTTCTTTAAATTAAATATGTTGTTTTGTGGTTAATTGTTATTTGCCAGTTACAGACATGGAGTGTGAAAGTAGGAGTAAATTCGTTTCCTGGATAAGTGTGTTACCTGTAAGTAAATTTTGTTGCTTATATGGCTTTTGTCTTAACCTGTAAGTTTTAATTGTCTTTATTTCTCTTTCTCATGCCTTAAATTTTGGTGTCAACAAAAATTTCATCTTTGGCTCTTTGCTTTTTTATTTCATGCTATGTAGACTTCTTTAGTTCCGTGAATAAACTATTTTTTTTATTGGAGTATAGTTGCTTCACAATGTTGTGTTAGTTTCTGCTGTACAGCAAAGTGAATCAGTTATACATATACATATACCCTCTCTTTTAGATTTCCTTTCCCTTTAGGTCACCACAGAGCACTGAGTAGAGTTTCTTGTGCTATACAGCAGGTTCTCATTAGTTATCTATTTTATATATATAGTAGTGTATATATGTCAGTCCCAATCTCCCACTTCTTCCCACCCCGCTTCCCCCCTTGGTAACCATAAGTTTGTTTTCTACATTTGTGACTCTATTTCTACTTTGCAAATAAGTTCATCTGAACCATTTATCTAGATTCCACATATAAGCGATATTATATGCTAGTTGTCTTTTTCTTTCTGACTTACTTCACTCAGAATGGCAATTTCTAGGTCCATCCATGTTGCTGCAAAAGACATTATTTTGTTCTTTTTATGGCTAAGTAATATTCCATTGTATATGTGTACCACATCTTCTTTATCCATTCTTCTGTTGATGGACATTTAGGTTGCTTCCATGTTCTGACTATTGTAAGTAGTGCTGCAATGAATATTGGGGTCCATGTATCCCTTCGAATTATGGTTTTCTCCAGATATATGCCCAGGAGTGGAATTGCTGGGTCATATGGTAGCTCTATTTTTAGTTTTTTAAGGAACCTCCATAGTGGCTGTACCTATTTACATTCCCACCAACAGTGTAGTAGGGTTCTCTTTTCTCCACACCCTCTCCAGCATTTATTGTTTGTAGATTTTTTTGATGATGGCCATTCTGACCAGTTTGAGGTTATACCTCATTGCAGTTTTGGTTCACATTTCTCTAATAATTAGTGATGTTGAGCATCTTTCCATGTGTTTTTTGGCCATCTGTATGTCTTCTTTGGAGAAATGTCTATTGAGGTCTTCCACCCATTTTTTGATTGGGTGGGTTGTTTGTTTTTCTGATATTGAGCTGCATGAGCTGTTTGTATATTTTGGCGCTTAATCCCTTGTCAGTTGCTTCATTTGCAAATATTTTCTCCCATTCTGAGGGTCTGTGAATCAAATAGTACCTTCATTTGAAATGACATGAATGTGTTAATACCTAATTCTTGAGAATAAGTTTAATATAGTCAAATATTCTTTGGAGATTTCTGCTTGAAAAATAATATTAATAATAGAGCTAACCTTTATCAAGCAGTCTTTTTGTGACAATCACTGTACTCATGTCTTATATACATTTTTCATTTAATCTCAGTGCCCTGATAGTACCACAAAACCTGACTCACTTAAAATTCATTTCTTTGCCACAGTAAGCTTGCTCTCTAAATGCCTTTTTAAGTCAATGGCATTACCATTCTCCAAACTTCACCCAAGATTTAACCTTCAGCTCTTTTTAATTTTTCTTTCTCCTTTGACAAAAAAATAAACATGACCACAAAACTAATCTATTTTTTTCCTTCACAATGCAATGAGTTTGATTTTTATCCTTTTCTTCCCTTTTTCAATATCATCACTTTCCCCTCACAGTCAAGCTTTCTTAGCTTCACGACTACATCATTGCATTAACTTCCAAGTGACTTTTCTTTACCTCCAGAATTTATTTTCAAGAAAACCCTGCATAGAGCCCTTGGATTAATTTTCTATAATACTGTTTTTTTCCCCACATCACTCTTTTCATTTAAACTCTTAACTGATTCCCAATTACTTAGAAGATAAGCCATAATTTCTTAACCTGAAATTTTGATCTTCATGATCTGTATTCATGCAAAGACGGATGAGTATTTACCAGCTAAAGTGAAGAAGATATTTCTGATTTGGAGGTGAGATTAGGCCAGATACCTGAGTGAAAGTGAGGAGTCTTCATTCTGTGTGACCCTGGAAATTTTCAAAACTTATGGGGACCTCAATTTGTTTTCATTGGCAGTTGGATGGTGGTAGCAAATAAACATGATTGAAATAGGAATGTCTAAAGGCTTAAAAGTCTCCCAGGTCAGTCTCTTTTGGGGAGAGCTCTTATGAAGTCACCATGAAGGATTACAGTTTACCTGAGACTTTATTTCAACTCCCTAAAGCAGCATGTCCTGCTTCTCTAATGCTCAGAACATTGGCACTTAATTAGGGATGCCTGGGCTCTCATTAAGTGTTTCTAACAGTATAGAAACTCCAGGGACAATGAGTCTGTCACTCTAAGAGTCCATAAAAGCAACCTCATACCAGGCTCTGGGAATTTGAATTTTAACATCTACTCTTATGTTCTCTTTTCTACTACAGGCAAGTATTTTTTTCTTGTTCTTGTTCTCCTCTTCCTCTTCCTCCTCCTTTTCCCCACCTCCCCCACTTCTTTTTTTTTTTTTAACATCTTTGTTGGAGTATAATTGCTTTACAATGGTATGTTAGTTTCTGCTGTATAACAAGGTGAATTAGCTATACATATACATATATCCCCATATCCCCTCCCTCTTGCGTCTCACTCCCACCCTCCCTATCCCACCCCTCTAGGTGGTCACAAAGCACCGAGCTGATCTCCCTGTGCTATGCAGCTGCTTCCCACTAGCTATCTATTTTACATTTGGTAGTGTATATATGTCCATACCACTCTCTCACTTCATCCCAGCTTACCCTTCCCCCTCCCCGTGTCCTCAAGTCCATTCTCTATGTCTGCTGAGTGCTTAGATTTATGGTTTTTCTTCAACATACTCTTTGAAAAACAGTAGGGAATAGTTAGGAAGAAAGGAAATTAAAGATCTCATGGAGCTCTATTTAAGGGAGGCAGTAAGATGCCCATCCTGTCTCTGGGTATGTGGGGCAGCTCAAGTATATGTAAACTGTGTACCTTCCTTCAGCATGTAATTTTTTAGCTACAGGAAAGGTGTTTGGCTTTCCAAAATGTTTGATTCACCTGTTCTGCCAATATTTTGAATTCTTTCAATAAGAGACAAGTCTTTCAGTCCATGACAGTGAAAAGTGAAAAGTCCTACTGGATGATAAAACATATTGGCATGATTTGACATAAATGACTGTTATCAAATCCATATTATATGAGAAACAAAGAAATGAAATAGATTTGTTTAGTCCAGAGTCAAAGTTTCATACAGTAAGTCTTTCACGTAGAAGAGAGAGAAAACCTTACCTGTGGTTTCAGGGGCAGACCTAAAACCAAATATGTGAAATAACAATAATAATATCTACCATATCTTGTTATTTTTATGTACTACACACTAGGTTAAGTACTAATTGCATTACCTCATTTAATGCTCACAATTCTCTAATGAGAAAGATATTGTTATTTTCATTTAGGGAGGGAGAATGTTATAACTTGTTAGTGGTCACACAGCTAGTAAATGGGTGGAAAAGCTGAATTCTTGTGTTCACACAGCTAGTAGGTGAACTTAACCATCCTTCCAGTTATAAAGCACAGTGACCAAAAATTTTTCTAATACTTGGATTTCTCTAAAGATGGAATAGGCTCCCATTACAGATTTTACATCTCCCGTCAATTCGGTATTCAATCTTAGGCTGGATTATCACCTAGCAAAACATCTGTACAGGGTATTTCAGTGGCTGGACCTGATGACGTTTATTTATTTATTTATTTATTTAATAGCTTTTAATTTAATTAATTAATTTATTGGCTGCATTGGGTCTTCGTTGCTGCGCACGCGCTTTCTCTAGTTGTGGCGAGCGGGGGCTGCTCTTTGTTGCGGTGCATGGGCTTCTCATTGCAGTGGCTTCTCTTGTTGCTGAGCATGTGGTCTAGGCATGCGGGCTTCAGTAGTTGTGGTGCACGGGCTCAGTAGTTGTGGCTCGTGGGCTCTAGAGCGCAGGCTCAGTAGTTGTGGTGCACAGGCTTAGTTGCTCCGCAGCAGGTGGGATCTTCCCGGACCAGGGCTCGAAGCCTTGTCTCCTGCATTGGCAGGCAGATTTTTAACCACTGTGCCACCAGGGAAGTCCCTGGACCTGATGACTTTTAAAGGCTCCTTCCCAATTGGAGTTGCAGAGTCTCCATTCTGTATATTCCATGAGAGATGGTCCAAGATACCCCACTAAATTTTCAGCACCGAGCACCGTGCCTTAGATTCACCAATGCTCACTGATTGTATAATCAGCCACGGTTAGCACTGACTTAGACTTCAGTGTGGGAGAGGAGAGGGATAGTGGTGGTACAGCAGATGAAAGCTTAGAAAGCAGGATCTTTCAAGATTTCTGCCTTCTTTATGATTTTTCAATCAATACATACTGTGTTATCAGTTCTAGAGAATTCATTAATTAATGGAAGTACTCTACTGTAGAGTTTTTCCTTTGCTTATTAAACTGGACAGTCTATGAAAACACCCGTATTACTCAAATAACACCAAACCACTCTCCAAAAATGGAAAATTTTCAAAACAAGAGTTTCTTATTTGTATTACCAGACAAAGCTGTTAGATGCACAGGAAAGTTCGTTTTGTGGATGAATTCAGATTGAATCCCTCACTTTAATATTGATAGGAATTCTGAAATCCAGTTTATATTTTTCCTTAGCTCTAGGACCGAACTTCCGGGATTCCTATTTCTCTGTCTTCCATTCAGTTCTCCACTGAGATGGAATTCAGCCAAGTACTGCCCCCGATAGACTAACTCATGAGGGATTTTCTTCATGGAAAGCTTATTTTTCATGACACTCAAATGTCATGGCTTCCACGAAGTTAAATAGAAATAAAATGATTTGTATTGATTCCATGCATTTAATCCCATAACTTTTAAAAACAAGACTCTCAGTCTTAATCTCAATTTCATTAATATTTCCTATGATTTTGTTCTTTTGGCCTTAAACTGAAACATATTTCTAGAATGTGTCTTGGAAACAGTTTGGCCAACCTAGGGAAAAAAAGAAGCACTAAATAATTCAAATAAAAAGCCAAATAAAATTTATTTGGCTTTGAATTACCAGTTATTGTCTTAGATACTATGTTGTTTTCCTACCTAGTTTTTTTTTTTTTTTTTACTATTTTTTATTTTGACAATTTTAAGTATATAATGTATACAAAATTTTATCCTATGTCCAAGAGATCCAAGTTTAAATTATTCTTCATTTTGTATGGGAATGTTTATAAATTCTGACCTCTATCTTAAACATCTGCGTCAGAGTAATTCAAACTTTTCACGGATCTGGAGAAAGATAGAAGTGGGAAAGATAAATGGGCTTTTGTCTCATTAAAGCCAATGCTGTCCCAAGCATTATTTATTTTACTCAGTGCTTTATTTCAAATTTACTCTCTGAGTTGTAATATGCTATGATCATAGTTAGTGCACTTAATTTACTGAGGTCATTAATTGTGATATGACATTGCCAAAACCATTGATGAGAAATTGATTAAAAAGAATTTTTATTTCTTCATCACTCTAAGCAATCAGAATGGATGATTGGTCAAACTAAAACTGTTATTTTTATGTCATAAAATATAAATATTTTTCTGGAATTTTAGAGACAGAGAGTTCCTATAATTTTACATATGAATCAATAGAGAACCAGAAAATTTAAATGACCTTCCCATGTTCAAACAGCTAGTGGGTAGTAGAACTGAGGAAGGGACCCAGGTATTCTGACTCTCTTGTTGTGAGACGTGTTCTCTCATTTATATCATGTTTTCTCTGATAGTCTAAGGTTGCCTACTTTATGGTAACTTCTCCCATTCAGAATATAATATTAAAAAAGGGTAACTTGGTAAAATATAACAAAGATGCAAATATATTTATATTCATTTATACTTTCTGGGAATGTGCTTTTATGAAACAATAAAAGGTATGCAGAAATATTTATGTAACTGAATATTCATTATTGTAATTTATAATAGCAAAAAAAAAAAAAAAATGCCTGGTGCATCCATGTGATGGACTTGAATACAGCCATTAAAGACCATATTGTAGAAAAGTTTCAATGACTGGAATGACAGGAGGAATATCATAGTATGGTGCTAGATGCAAAATTATATATGAGCTTATTTCTAGTTCAAATATATATAAATAGGAAAATTATTGGAACAATATATGAAAAAATTAGCACTCATTGGGATTAAGGATGATTTTTAGTTTATTTCTTTTCTTTTTTTTTAATGAGTTGTCATCTTATTTTTTGTTTGTTTTGATTTTTGGGGATTTTTTGTTTGTTTTTTAGCTTTATTTTTTGGCTGCACTGCACGGCATGTGGGATCTTAGTTTCCCTACCAGGGATCAAACCTGAGCCCCCTGCACTGGAAGCGCAGAGTCTTAACCACTGGACCGCCAGGGAAGTCCTGATTTTTAGTTTATTTCTTTATAATTTTCTTTATTTTACAAGCACTCTACAATCAACATATTCTACTTTTATGATCAGAAAAAATATACAAAATTTTGAAATAGAGAGAATATAAAGTAAACGTGAACCGTGGCCACTTTCTATAAAAGAAAAGTGGAAAACCTTTATTTAGAAATGATACTATCTTCTACCTATAGATTTAATTAAGAAACTCCTACATCCCCAAACAGTCTACAATCTGAGGATTAGACTGCAGGAGTTCTAAGTATCCTTGTGATTTAGGAAATGGAGGAAAGCCATCAGCAGTAGATGAATGTGGTATTTATATACAACAGATGTACCTGTTTACCCATTTTCATGATAATAATTGAGGTGCTTATTCAGCAATGAGACTGTGTCAGGCCAAATTCATCTTTCTTTTTTTTTTTTTTTTTGCTATCAATAGCTTGTATTAGTCTAGCTGGGAAGTTAATAAATACTTTTGATGGAGATGATTATGGTGGGATGGTGACTCAGACTATTTGATCTGAGTAGGGCCCATATTCTTTATAAAAACACAGATGCTTTGAAGTAGTCAGAAAATTTATAGTTAAGAACTAGTGAAGATTATTCAAAAGGCAAAAATTTATTAACTACATAATCATTTTTCAGAGTCCAAGGCAGCTGTTGGTGACCATACCAGTTAAAGAGAGAAAAGTTTGACTTTAAAATTACCTGCTCTGAATGCAAAATAGTATCATGACGTATGATGCTGGGAAATATAGGGTACCTATGCGTTCCATTCTCTACCTGACCCATAGTATAAATTTCTACTGATCTCTGTACTCTTGGTTTTTTTTTTTTTTTCCTGAGTCCAAGACACCCTTACATAATCCTATAAATACTGTTCTGAGTATCTGCTACACTTTGATCAGAATTGGCATTCAAGATGAAACTTACTTTCCATTCTAGATAACAGGAAGAATATAGGCTGCAGAAGGCTGTTTGAAGCTAAAATGAGACAAAGTTTTTGACATGTTTTATTCACCAAACCTGGGACATAAAAGATGTCTGTTTTTCTATTCTTAAGTGTTCTAAGCACTGGGGAGTGGTTTCAATAACCAATTTCATTGATAGCATTCTCATCTTTAAGTCTTAGAGCCATGGGTTGTAAGAGTCTGTTCCAGGACATGCTAGCTAGTGTCAACTATCATTTATTTAAAAAACTTTTATCAAAGTACATGGTAGCATATTCTGGTAACACCTTGTTTTTTGCATTTTCAATTCCACCTCTATTTTCTTAAAATATAATTTATATTAAAACTATAAAAAGCAGTCTCCAGGTGTGCAAGGAAGACAAGGAGGCATCACAAGGAGAAACTCAAATAACTCTTACACAAATTATATGATGGATATTCACCAACCTTCTCTAAGACACAATGAGGTGTTAGGAAAGGGGCTTGCCACCACCCATCTACATAAATAGCCCTTATGCTACATGTAGACTTTTAAAATAGTTACTTTTTTCCTGGAAAGGTGTTGCTAATGTTCTGTAAGAGATGTTTCCCATAGGAAATGTTTAAATATGGGGAGTGGTTTATGTGATGGTTGTAGTACACCACTGTAATTTGTCATGGATTCTAAATTTAAGTGTTTTTCCTGATGATTATTTTATCTATGAATCTATATTTTTCTGTTTTGTAGATTATTGCTGTTGTAGCACATGAATACTGCAGTTTTTACTGCTTCTTTCTCAATTCCCAAGAGAGCACGTCATGGAAGGAGAAAACCACACTCTGTCCGAATTTATCATCTTAGGATTCTCTGACCTAAATGATTTGCAATTTTTACTCTTTACCATATTTCTTATGATCTACCTTTGTACCCTGGGAGGAAATATTTTCATTATTTTGGTAACATTGGCTGATACACGACTCTATACCCCCATGTATTTTTTCCTGAGGAATTTGGCCTTTCTGGATATCTGCTACACCACCACTAATGTCCCCCAAATGATGGTTCATCTCCTATCAAAGAAGAAAAGCATTTCCTATGGGGGCTGTGTGGCTCAACTTTTTGCATTCCTTTTCTTTGTGGGAGTAGAGTGTCTTTTGCTGGCAGCAATGGCATATGATCGTTACATTGCAATCTGCAAACCTTTAAGGTATTCAGTTATTATGAACAAGGTCCTGTATAGCCAGTTAGCAGCCTCGTGCTGGACTGGTGGTTTCCTCAACTCACTGGTGCACACAGTACTGACATTCCACCTGCCCTTCTGTGGTAACAACAAGATTAATTATTTCTTCTGTGACATCCCCCCTTTGCTGATTTTGTCTTGTGGGGACACTTCCATCAATGAGTTGGTGTTACTATTCATTGGGGTCTTCATTGGATGGGCTCCTTTTCTGGGTATCATCCTTTCCTATCTCTACATTGTCTCTACCATCTTGAGGATCCACTCCTCAGAGGGTAAACAAAAGGCCTTTTCTACCTGTGCATCTCACCTGGTCATTGTCCTTCTCTACTATGGCAGCTCCATCTTCACATATGTACGACCCATCTCATCTTACTCATTGGCAAAAGACCAGCTGATCTCAGTACTGTACAGTGTTGTCACCCCCATGCTAAATCCCATAATTTACACTTTGAGGAATAAGGATATTAGAAAGGCCCTGAGAGCTGTGGGAGAAAATGTAGTAGCCTTCAAACTTCATTTCCCTTGAAATGTAGTGTTTATTTTTCTATCATGATAAATATTAGAATGCAATCTGGTTTTTTTTTTTTTTTTTTTTTTGCCAACATTACTAATTTCAATGATAAAAGGGACAGAGGAAACTGGTTCAAGATGGCAGAGTAGAAGGACGTGCACTCACTCCCTATTGCGAGAGCACCAGAATCACAACTAACTGCTGAACAATCACCGACAGGGAGACACTGGAACTCACCAAAAAAGATACCCCACATCCAAAGACAAAGGAGAAGCTGCAATGAGATGGTCAGAGGGGCGCAATCACAATAAAATCAAATCCCATAACCGCTGGGTGGGTGACTCACAAAATGGAGAACACTTATACCAAAGAAGTCCACCCACTGGAGTGAAGGTTCTGAGCCCCATGTCAGGCTTCCCAACCTGGGGGTCCAGCAATGGGAGGGGGAATTCCTAGAGAATCAGACTTTGAAGCTTAGTGGGATTTGATTGTAGGACTTTGCCAGGACTGGGGGAAACAGAGACTCCACTCTTGGAGGGCACACACAAAGTAGTGTGTGCATCAGGACCCAGGGGAAGGAGCAGTGACCCCATAGGAGACTGAACCAGACCTACCTGCTAGTGTTGGAGGGTCTCCTGCAGAGGTGGGGGGTGGCTGTGGCTCACCATGGGGACAAGGACACTGGCAGCAGAAGTCCTGGGAAGTACTCCTTGGCTTGAGCCCTCCCAGAGTCTGCCATTAGCCCCACCAAAGAGCTGGGTAGGCTCCAGTGCTGGGTCACCTCAGTCCAAACAACCAACAGGGAGGGAACCCAGCCCCACTCATCAGCAGAGAAGTGGATTAAAGTTTTACTGTGCTCTGCCCATCAGAGCTCAACACCCAGCTCTGCCCACCAGAGCTCAACACCCAGCTCTACCCACCACCAGTCCCTCCCATCAGGAAGCTTGCATAAGCCTCTTAGATAGGCTCATCCACCAGAGGGCAGACAGCAGAAGCAAGAAGAACTACAATTCTGCAGCCTGTGGAATGAAAACCACATTCACAGAAAAATAGACAAAATGAAAAGTCAGAGGACTATGTACCAGATGAAGGACCAAGATAAAACCCCATAAAAATAACTAAATGAAGTGGAGGTAGGCAACCTTCCAGAAAAAGAATTCAGAATAATGATAGTGAAGATCACTATTCACTACAAACCAGAAGGGAGTGGCATGATATATTTAAAGTGATGAAAGGGAAGAACCTACAACCAGGATTACTCTACCGGGCAAGGATCTCATTCAGATTTGATGGAGAAAGCAAAAGCTTTACAGACAAGCAAAAGCTAAGAGAATTCAGCACCACCAAAGCAGCTCTACAACAAATGCTAAAGGAAATTCTTTAAGTGGGAAACACAAGAGAAGAAAAGGACCTACAAAAACAAACCCAAAACAATTAAGAAAATGGTCATAGGAACATACATATCGATAATTACCTTAAATGTGAATGGATTAAATGCCCCAACCAAAAGACACAGCCTCACTGAATGGATACAAAAACAAGACCCCTATACGTGCTGTCTACAAGAGACCCACTTCAGACCTAGGAACACATACAGACTGAAAGTGAGGGGATGGAAAAAGATATTCCATGCAAATGGAAATCAAAAGAAAGCTGGAGTAGCAATACTCATATCAGCTAAAATAGACTTTAAAATAAAGAATGTTACAAGAGACAAGGAAGGACACTACATAATGATCAAGGGATCAATCCAAGAAGAAGATATAACAATTATAAATATATATGCACCCAATATAGGAACACCTCAATACATAAGGCAAATGCTAACAGCTATGAAAGAGGAAATCGACAGTAATAAGATAATAGTGGGGGACTTTAACATCTCACTTACACCAATGGACAGATCATCCAAACAAAAAATTAATCAGGAAACACAAGCTTTAAATGACACAATAGACCAGATAGATTTAAATGATATTTATAGGACATTCCATCCAAAAACAACAAAATACATTTTCTTCTCAAGTGCTCATGGAACATTCTCCAGGATAGATCACATCTTGGGTCACAAATCAAGCCTTGGTAAATTTAAGAAAATTGAAATCTTATAAAGTATCTTTTCTGACCACAACACTATGAGATTAGAAATAAATTACAGGGAAAAAACATAAAAAACACAAACACATGGAGGCTAAACAATATGTTACTAAATAACCAAGAGATTACTGAAGAAATCAAAGAGGAAATCAAAAAATACCTAGAGACAAATGACAATGAAAACACGACAATCCAAAACCTATGGGATGCAGCAAAAGCAGTTCTAAGAGGGAAGTTTAAAGCAATACAATCCTACCTCAAGAAACAAGAAAAATCTCAAATAAACAATCTAACCTTACAATTAAAGGAACTAGAGAAAGAAGAACAAACAAAACCCAAAGTTAGTAGAAGGAAACAAATCATAAAGATCAGAGCAGAAATAAATGAAATAGAAACAAAGAAAACAATAGCAAAGATCAATAAAACTAAAAGCTGGTTCTTTGAGAAGATAAACAAAATGGATAAACCTTTAGCCAGACACATCAAGAAAAAGAGGGAGAGGACTCAAATCAATAAAATCAGAAATGAAAAAGGAGAAGTTACAACAGACACTGCAGAAATACAAAGCATCCTAAGAGACTACTACAAGCAACTTTATGCCAATAAAATGGACAACCTGGAAGAAATGGACAAATTCTTAGAAAGGTATAACCTTCCAAGACTGAACCAGGAAGAAATAGAAAATATGAACAGACCAATCACAAGTAATGAACTTGAAACTGTGTTTAAAAATCTTCCAACAAACAGAAGTCCAAGACCAGATGGCTTCACAGGTGAATTCTATCAAACATTTAGAGAAGAGCTAACATCCATCCTTCTCAAACTCTTCCAAAAAATTGCAGAGGAAGGAAACTCATTCTACGAGGCCACAATCACACTGATACCAAAACCAGACAGATATACTACAAAAAAAGAAAATTACAGACCAATATCACTGATGAATATAGATGCAAAAATCCTCAACAAAATACTAGCAAACAGAATCCAACAACACATTAAAAGGATCATACACCATGATCAAGTGGGATTTATCCCAGGGATGCAGGGATTCTTCAATATATGCAAATCAATCAATGGGATACACCATATTAACAAACTGAAGAATAAAAACCATATGATCATCTCAATAGATGCAGAAAAGCTTTTGACAAAATTCAACACCCATCTATGATAAATACCCTCCAGAAAGTGGGCATAGAGGGAACCTACCTCAACATAATAAAGGCCATATATGACAAACCCACAGCAAACATCATTCTCAATGGTGAAAAACTGAAAGCATTTCCTCTAAGATCAGGAACAAGACAAGGATGTCCACTCTCACCACTATTATTCAACATAGTTTTGGAAGTCCTAGCCACAGCAATCAGAGAAGAAAAAGAAATAAAAGGAATCCAAATTGGAAAAGAAGAAGTAAAACTGTCACTGTTTGCAGATGACATGACACTATACATAGAGAATCCTAAAGATGCCACCAGAAAACTACTAGAGCTAATCAATGAATTTGGTAAAGTTGCAGGATACAAAATTAATGCACAGAAATCTCTTGCATTCCTATACACTAACAATGAAAGGTCAGAAAGAGAAATTAAGGAAACAATCCCATTCACTACTGCAACAAAACGAATAGAATACCTAGGAATAAACCTACCTAAGGAGGTAAAAGACCTGTACTCAGAAAACTATAAGACACTGATGAAAGAAAGCAAAAATGACACAAACAGATGGGGAGATATACCATGTTCTTGGATGGGCAGAATCAATACTGTGAAAATGACTATACTACCCAAAGCAATCTACATATTCAGTGCAATCCCTATCAAATTACCAATGGCATTTTTTACAGAACTAGAACAAAAATTCTTAAAATTTGTATGGAGACACAAAGACCCTGAATAGCCAAAGCAATCTTGAGGGAATAAAACGGAGCTGGAGGAATCAGACTCCCTGACTTCAGACTATACTACAAAGCTACAGTAATCAAGACCATATGGTACTGTCACAAAAACAGAGATATAGACCAATGGAACAGGATAGAAAGCCCAGACATAAACCCATGCACCTATGGTCAACTAATCTATGACAAAGGAGGCAAGGATATACAATGGAGAAAAGACAGTCTCTTCAATAAGTTGTGCTGGGAAAACTGGACAGCTACATGTAAAAGAATGAAATTAGAATCCTCCCTAACACCATACACAAAAATAAACTCAAAATGGATTAAAGACCTAACTGTAAGACTGGACACTATAACAGTCTTAGAGGAAAACGCAGGAAGAGCACACTTTGACATAAATCACAGCAAGACCTTTTTTGACCCACCTCTCAGAGTAATGGAAATAAAAAGAATAATAAACAAATGGGACCGAATGAAACTTAAAAGCTTTTGCACATCAAAGGAAACCATAAACAAGATGAAAAGACAACCCTCAAAATGGGAGAAAATATTTGCAAATGAAGCAACTGACAAAGGATTAATCTCCAAAATATATAAACAGCTCATGAAGCTCAATATTAAAAAAACAAGCAACCCAATCAAAAAATGGGCCAAAGACCTAAATAGACATCTCTCCAAAGAAGACATACAGATGGCCAAGAGGCACATGAAAAGCTGCTCAACATCACTAATTATTAGAGGAATGCAAATCAAAACTACAATGAAGTATCACTTCACACCAGTTAGAATGGGCATCATCAGAAAATCTACAAACAACAAATGTTGGAGAGGGTGTGGAGAAAAGGGCACCCTCTTGCACTGTTGGTGGGAATGTAAATTGATACAGCCACTATGGAGAACAGTAGGGAGGTTCCTTAAAAAACTAAAAATAGAATTACCATATGACCCAGCAATCCCACTACTGGGCATATACCCAGAGAAAACCATAATTCAAAAAGCCCCATGCACCCCAATGTTCATTGCAGCACTATTTACAGTAGCTAGGTCATGGAAGCTACCCAAATGCCCACTGACAAACAAATGGGTAAAGCAGATGTGGTACATATATACAATGGAATATTACTCAGCCATAAAAAGGAACGAAACTGGTCATTTGTAGAGACGTGGATGGATGTAGAGACTGTCATACAGAGTGAAGTAAGTCAGAAAGAGAAAAATAAATATCGTATATTAATGCACATATGTGGAATCTAGAAAAGTGGTACAGATGAACCGGTTTGCAAGGTGGTGGGATGAATACAGTTTTTCTATTGAGACTTCCCAAATAATGCTTATGTTAGTCTGCCTTAATTTAGATTCCATAAAATGATCATTTCATTTCAATTTTGGACAGAATCAAAACAAACATTCTAAATTCTACATTATGCCTGAGGAGTATGGACTTGCATAGAAAAGAACAAATCAAGATGAAATGAGTTATCTCAACTTCAGCTCTGAGAACATTTCAGATTTTTCATTAGATGCAGAGAACAAATTCTGATTTATCTTCATCTGGAAAAGACCACGTCATAGTCCCTGCACTCTTTTGTATGTTCTTCACTTCTTTACATATGTGGCATATATCCATCTTCTTTGAGGAATCATCTACAAATAACTCTACTTCCCATGTCATGATGCTTCTATGCTTCTTAAGTTAGTACACACTTTCACAAAACAGCCTTGCATACACAGTAAAATTCAGAAGGATAAAAACATCTTAATTTTTGAAGAGATATAAAATATTCAGTTCACATTCTATTCAAATTTAGAACGAGGAACACAACATACATTTATGAAGAAAGACAAGCACATGGTTTTTAATTCTATGCCATTTTCATATTTAAAAAATAGTGAGATTAAGAAGAAGACAAATAGGAGGAGTAAAAGGTAAAATGAACAAGATAGAAAAAAGGGTGAGGGGAGAGAAAAATAAAAGAAAGAAGAGAGCAAAATAAATGAAGGACAGGAGAAAGAACCTAAAAGCATAAGAGTCCTATAGTTATCTGAGAAAGAGAGAGAAAGAAAGACAGAGGAAAGAAAGGCTAACTGAATTGACATAGAAAACAGGAAATAGGAATTCCCTGGTGGTCCAGTTGTTAGGACTTGGCACTTTCACTGGGGTTTGATCCCTGGTTAGGGAACTAAGATTCTGCAAGCCATGCAGCATGACCAAAAATAAATAAATAAATAAAATAAAATAAAAATGAAAGAAAGAAAAAAAAGGAGTAAAGGAATATAGGAAATATATAGTTTCTCTACCTATGTTCAGAAAGCCTATTTATCATAATGGCACAAATAATAACTTCAGATTCTTTGCAGCATTTCAACAGATACCATACATAAAGGATGTTTTACTTACTTCTGCCAAGAATCTCTATAAAACACTTAATCCTTAAATGTAAATTAAACAAATTTATTCTCACTGTTCATTCTTTCCTGTTTGATCATCATTTTCCCAAATCCTTCCCTTTTCTTTATCTGTAGAACTCAGTTTATAATTCATCATTTTTAGTTTTTATTAAATATATTGCTCTAAGTGATATTTTTTTGCATTTACTAGGTGTTAGGCTTTTCAAGGATAAGAGCTGTCTCTTCTCTTTTATATTCTCATCACTTCCTTTTTCTTATGACCAACAAAAGGCTCTGCCCCATATTTATTATTAAAAAGTTAATCTAGTTGTCTCACGAGCACACCAAAGAAGGGTATAAATTGATACTTATCGAAGAGAAATATGGAGAGAATAAGTCTCTGGAGAGAAAAATCCCAAGACATTAATGCCCAAGATGCCACTGGCCCTATATGGCTAAAAACTGTTTTCTTGATCACAAATATTCATTGCTTACTTTCTATGTTGCCATGTCCTCTGATAAAGTGGAGGAGTATTTTGTGAGTTTAGCATCACATTCAAGGAAATAGTGTGGATAGATTGTAGGTTAGATGTTTGAAAGAAGACAAATCTGACCTCTTGAGGGTAGCTTTCATAGCTGACAAACATTGAACAGGTAATCACAATCCATTAGTTAATTCAGTAAATATAGAGAGTGCACAAAAAATGTTCCAGACACTGTTTTAGGTGCTGGGTTGCAGTAGTGAATAAAATAGACAATAGTTTTGTGGGAGCTTTTTTTTTTTTTTTTTTGAGACTGTATTTAAATAAAATAGAAATAAATAAAATAAAATAAATTTAAAAGACAGCATGTTTAATAAAATTTAATACACCAGATTAAGATAAGTGCCACTGATAACAACATAGCAAGAAAGGATACGCTTTTTTAGTTGTTGTTGTAACTTAACATAGGGCAATAAGAGAAATCCACACTGAGGAGGTAGCTTTTGGACAAAGACCCGAAAGAGCTGTGGGAATTAGATGTGTGGATTTATCAAGTGTAAGAATGCTTCATACAAGTGGAGAGCTGGTGCACAGACCTTGAGAAGAGGATGTAATTAGTGTGTTTTAGCAGCAACAATAGAGATCAGCGTGGCTGAGTAATCAAGGGTGGAGTGGAAGTGGAAGCTTGGAACATTAGGCTTATATTTAACAGAGTAATCCTGGATGCTGACTTGAGAATAGTGGGATGGATAAGAGTGGAAATAAGATTATTCCAATAATCCAAATGAGTGATGATGGTGATTTGCACAAATAGAATCACATAGGAGGTAGTAAGAAAGGAATTTTGC
Source organism: Eschrichtius robustus (assembly GCF_028021215.1). NCBI lineage: Eukaryota > Metazoa > Chordata > Mammalia > Artiodactyla > Eschrichtiidae > Eschrichtius > Eschrichtius robustus. The sequence continues at coordinate 86,064,482 of NC_090835.1, forward strand.
ATCTATATTCATGAAACAGATTAGTCTGCAATTTTCCTTTCTGTTAAGTCCTTTTTCAAGTGTTGGTATCAAGGTTATGCTAGCCTAATAAAAGAAGTTGAGAAGTATTCCCTTTTTCTTTCTTTAGGAGAATATGTATAAGTTGCTATTATTTCCTCCTTAACTATTTGGTAGAATTCACCTGTGAAATCTGGGTTTGGTGTTTTCTTTTGGGGAAGATCTTAAATAGCAGCTCCAGTTTCTTATGTATATATCAAACTATTCAAATTTTCTTTCTTTTACTGTCAGTTTTAGTAATTTACTTTTGGTTTGAAGTAATTTGTAAATTTCATTTACATTATTAAATTTACTGGCATAAAGTGGTTCATAATGATCTATAATTTTTGACATTGAGAATGTCTATAGTGATATTACGTTTTAAAATGATAATTTGAGTTCTTTCTCTCTCTCTTTAATAGTCTTACTGGAGTTTATCACTTTCACCAATCTTTTCAAATAACTAAGTTTTGACTTTATTGACTTTTCTTTGTTGCACTTCCGTTTTCTATTTTAATGATTCATGTTATTATTTTCATTATTTCCTTTCTTCTACTTTCTTTAGGTTTGAGTTGCTGATTTTATTCATTCATTCATTCATTCATTCAGCCTCTTGAGATGAAACTTTAGGGTATTGATTTTCAATATTCTTTTCTTTTCTTTGCCTGAGATGCACAGCTTGTGGGATTTTATTTCTCCAACCAGGGATTGAACCCCGGGCCCTCTGCAGTGAAAAAAACCATAAAATATTTGGAATAAATTTCACCAAAAAATGTGAAAGCTCTCTACACTGAAAACTACAAAACATTGCTGAGAGAAATTTGAAAAGCACAAATAAATAGAGAGATATAACATGTTAATCCACATCATGTAACCTCAACTGGGATGATATTGCTCCTAAGAGGGTGAAAATTGGCTTTTGGGCTACAAAAAATCTTAGATATTACAATGTCCCTCCAAAGGCCACAGTCCATAAACACATATATTGTATATCTGAGGTATTAAAATTTTGTAGGGATGGGATGATTAAGAAAAAAAGTATCAAAAAATCTGTCTTCTTGCTCTTAACTCTGAGATTTCCAGGCTTTCCTGATATCTTTCTGCTCAATCATGAAGACTAAGAAGAACAAGTCCTGGTGCCCAGCCCAACAACCCTCTGTCACTTCACTTCAGTAACAGTTCACTTATCAATATTTTCAAGATACCTCCTAACTTTCTTACTAAGTTATTGGTGCCGAAGAGGAATGGAGAGTAGTGTCATAAGCTTAACACGATCTAATATCTCAACTATACTGATAACTATGGATAGTTTGAATTTAAATTCCCAGTTCATTCTTTATCAGTGACCTCTCCAGTTCCTAAATTGCTAGACAAACCAACATTCAAGGAAAAATTTGTTTCATATTGTAGAGTGTTTTAGAGTTATTTTAAAAGATATGGTGGAGAACATGCCAATGTTCACCTTTAGATAGGGTTTTCCAACATTTTTGTCTTCTATTTTTTTCTGATTAAAATTAAAATATTTGTTTCAGAATATTTAAAAAATATAGAAAATAAAATAAAAACATTAAAAATCCTTAATGTCTCCATCTGAGAAAACCTCTACTAATGGTTTGGCATATGTTCTTCTAATCAATCTTCCATGCACAAAATATCCAAAATGGGGATCAGAAAGTATATGTTATAATCTGTTTTTTCCTTAGGTACCATATTTTGATAATTTCTCATGGCAATAAATATTCTCCTGAAACATGATGTTTGAATTATATACAAGTCTTCATATGAATACAGCAAACTTTTTATATATCCACCCTTATTAATGGGTATGTTTATTTATTTTTGTTATGATAAATTTCTGTAATAAGCATACTAAATTAGACTCCCTGATTTGGGGGTTAATTTTCCTGTATTTTACTAAACTTTTAAAGAGACTCATCCCAATAATTTAGAGACCCCCTGGTGCTGGTCATCATTCTGGAAAATTCAAGAGCCATTTGGCTAATGTAGGGTTCAGTGTCTGTGTGGACAAATTATTGTAAGTGCTGTGTAGAGAAGAGCGCTCAAAATCTCTGAGCACTTTCTACCCAGAATCTAATCTACTCTTTACATAAATCCTCTGCGATAAGTAATGCTATCATTCCCACCTTCCAGATGAAAACACTGAGTTGCAGCAAAATAAACATCTGATAGAGTTATGCAGCCATCAGGTGAAAAAAAGAGACAAATTTTATTGGTCCCAAACTAATATACTTTCAATTGAGTAGCTGAAAATTAAAATATTCTATTTCTTTGCTAAGACTTTCTATTATTCCACATATTTTATGAGTGTTTTCAAGTGCTTGTTCAAACATTTTTATTTCTGCTTTTATCAGATAATCTAACATCTGTGTTTTCTCAGTTGGGTATCTTTTCTTATATAAGTTGAAAACTTTTATTATTCTTTATATGCTGAATATTTTCGGATTGTATCATAATTCCTTTGAATATTGCACATGAGACTCTAGGTCTTGTTTAAATCCTATGGAAAGTGTCAGTGTCTTTGTTTTAGCAGGCAGTTAACCTGAGTTTAAGTCTCTACGTCTTGTGGACTACAGTTGCAATGTTAGTTCAATTTTCAAAGCTTTTGCAGTGTTTTTCAGATCTGTCTCACTGATTATCCCATTCAGTAATCAGTTTGGAACCTGGAAGTTCAATTCTTGAAGTTTTTGCTATGCTATTTAGTATCAGATCCACACACGTGAGACTTGCTATCTCTCTCTTATCTCCCTGGTAATATCTAGTTCTATGGTCCTCTATCTAGAACCTAGAGCTCTAGCTAGTGCTCTGCCATGCACTTTCTCAGTTGCACTCAGTCTGTGGAGAAGAAGGAGGTGGAAAGACAGAGAAAAAAAAAAATCAGTGGTGTTGGTTCCACTCTCATGAAACTGCAGCTGTACAGAATGGAAAGTCAGGTTCCCTTACATGAGAGGTTTGACTCTTGTGGGTTCTACTCCCACTGCTGCCACTGTCACTGCTTTCATGGAATGGGCTGGGCATGAAAAAACAGAGAGAAGAGAAAAAATAACAGGAGTTGATCTGTAACATCAGCTTTCATGTGGGTCTCCAGCCAGACCGCCTTAAGAGTTGAACTGCAGCATCAGCTCTCCCTGGATCCCCAGCCTGCCAGCGCACCTGCAGATTTTGGATTTACCAGCCTCCATAATCACATGAACCAATTTCGTAAATAAACCTCTCTACAGATACACAACCTATTGGTGTTAGCGAGTCCAAGCTCGCTCTGCTCAACACACGACAGGCCAATAAATAGGGAGACGGGGTGCTGAGGCAAGGAATAGGCAGACTGAGAAGATGGCGGGCTAGTGTACCCAAAAAACCATCTTATGGGGTCTGGATGCCAGTTTCTTTTATAGAACAAAGAGGGGGAGGAGGCCAGGAAATAAAGTAAAAGGGCCATTAGTTTTGCCTGGCTTGGCCAGCATTGGGGAGGGGGTATGTTAATTTCTTCTTTTCTGCAGCCATTCACAGGTGGGCAGGGTCAGATTGTCTCCCTGTGAGCTGAACAAAGGCAATTTAGTAACATTTCCGCAGAGGGGCAGGGTTCCCTCTGGCAGGCCATTCTGTATGCTTACAGCTATAGACAGTGATTATAATAAAAAAGCAACGAAAAGCAAAGGTTAACAAAGAAACAGATCCAATATGGAGTCAGAATTGGCTCTTTCCTGTTATATTGGTTCTGGAAATTCTCTAGAGCATCTAGACGAATGCAGATTTTGGTATTCCTCATTCTGAGCATTAGAAATTCATTTTCATGCTCCTTGAGCCAGAGAATCTCGGAGGGCTTCTCCTAGAGCTCTCTGTGACTGTGATATGGTGTTAACTGTTTTACTTCTGCTTCTGATTGTGTTAAGCTCAGGCTGGGGTATTGCAGAGGGATAATGGTAAACACTGTCAATTTGGTGGCAATTTGAATTCTAGTATTCTTCCCCAATCCACCTGCAAATATTTATTTTTCAGGATGCTCAAATAGCTTCTCCTTGCTTTCTGTTCAGGTTTTACAGCTACATTTCATATAAGAGATTGAGTGAGTGTGTTTATGCCATCATCCAGGGAACTAGAACAGGTATTTTGAAATTTGACTGACATTCAGTGAAACAGAATAGTCAGGGCTTATTTCTTCCAGATTTTACCATACTGTTTTCAACTCTGTCAGTATTGGAAGGGAATGACTGTAACAGCAATTGTCAGTGGGCACAGAAATAGCTGTGAGGTGGTGGAAGCACCACCAGATTACAATCAGTAGACTTGAGTTTGAAGTTGGACATTACTGTTAAATACCAGTGCAATCTTAGTTAAGACTGTTATTCCTTAATTTCTGTTAAATGAACATAACTTTCAAAAATGCAAAAGTAATTTTTGAAATAAACAACTGTAGAAAACAACACATTGTTATTTGGGTGGCAGATTAATGAGAGCTAACATCTCTTGCATGCTTATTGTGTGTGACACTATTTAATGTGATTAGTATATATTAACCTATTTGATATTCACAACAGTCACATGAGAGAGGCACTATTACTATCTTATTTTACAGATAAACCACTGAGCCACAAAATTGCTAATTAGCTTTCCTAAGGTCACATATCTAATAACAATGGTGGGCCATTGTTTAAACTCAAGCAATCTGAATCTAAAAGCTGTGTTCTTAACTGATGTATATAGTACACTGAGAATGAGCAGCATGGTTTATAGTTTTCATGGAATAGTTAAAAAGAATGAGGGATTGAATCAGTCTATTTGAAATATTTCATTAGATCATTTAATCACAAAACAAAAAAGAATTTGAAATTTTGGAGTTTGAATTCCTTCTTCTAATATACAGAGTAGGTAACTAGAATAACTTTGGAGGCCCCTACAGTGTTTATTTTCTCACTGAGACTCCAGATTATGGCAATCACTAATCTGTACTAAACCTTGTACCAAAAAACAATCCAGTCATTTCACAAAGATCAAGCAGCAGCTGCTTAGAGCCATCATTTTGCAGTTTCCAAGCAATTAAAACTTGTCTCCTTGGAAATTGGCTGTTGTCAAGCAAGGTCTTGTTCTACTAAGGCCACTAGGGGGCTCATTAGAAAACTTCCAGATAATTGTATTACTAAAATGTTATGAATGTTTGCACAAAGTGATTAAGTACATAATTGTTTAAATGCCTCAAAACTATTTTCCCTGAAGAGCAAGATGATTTATCAGGGCGTACATACTAAACACTTTCAAGGTTGTCTCCAGAGGCCCCAGCATTGTTAGGCAATCGCTGGTGCTTCTATCTAATATTGCTTCTATCTCAATTTTGCCAAGGTTTTAAAAATTTCACAACTTAACTCCTGGAAGAGGCCTCTGGGGGCAGGCTGCTTAACAAAGAACATTGAGATAAACTTTCTTTAAAGTTTAAGCCCTCCCCAAGGAAAAAGAGATTGGTAACTACACACAAAACACCACTCAACTGTAAAGTAAAGGGTCATCACTATTGAAAAAGGAAGACACTTTAGGAAAACTCGAGGGTGTTTTATTTTCTCCAAGAGCCACTAAATGTGAATGAATGAGAACTAGACCCTTGTTAATATCAACTCTGTATATATTCATTCAACCATTCATTCACTTATTCATTCATTCTATTCAATTAGTTATTCTGATATCTTGGATCATTGTTATAATGGCTTTCCATAGCCAAAGTTCTAATTCAACCAAGTTGAATAGTAATTTAGGTAATATAACTATGAAGAATGTGTCTCATTTTGTAACATAGAAGCTTTTTGCCACTTGATATTTCTACTGCAGCATTTTGAATATTTTTTTTCAATTTTATAATGAAATCTCATGCTTTTCTACAGTTTACTGCTATTTGTGAGTCATAGTATAGATTTTTCATATTTCAATACAATTTACTGTTGGGATTACAAGTTTATGTCTGATATTTGTTACTAGAGTATCTATAAATTCTTTTGATCTAGCTTTGAAAGCTATATGCATTATATATATATAATGCCATATACAGATTACAAATATATATACATATAGATACATTTAATAAAATTGTGTATTTGGAGTATTTCTTTAGATTATTCCAGCTCATGACACATGTATTATCACAATTAAGGATCTACAAGAAGTGAGATTCTGAGCTAAGGAAGAATAAATTTAGATAAAAACAGGACAGTGATAATAGAAATTATCTCCTACCTCTATAGCTGCATCATTTTATTCCAAACTCATCCTTAAGCTGCCTTGCTCTAGAACTTCTTCTATGATTACATTTGAAATAGTTAAATTAACCACCACTATTCCCTTCCCTCAAGTTCTCTGTTTTGTTGTGTATTAAGAAATTAATAACTAAGGATGTATATATATGTATAACTGAATCACTTTGCTGTACATTAGAAATTAACACTATGTTGTAAATCAATTTACCTCAATAAAAGAAATTTAAAAAAGAAATTAATAACTTTATTTGGAGGAGATAGATGGATGTGGTACAGGGATAAGAAGAATATATTCCATCATACATCTTTCATATACTTTATTTTCTAAAATATGTGAAAGTATCATCTATTCAATGATACTAAACTACATCCATAATTAAATAAATGATTTCATGGCAGAAGTACATTATGCAAGGGCATTCTCATGTTATTAATTGGCATAGGACATATACTTTTATCCCTTTCAAAATGGCAGACAGCATGTTTTAAAATTGTGTTAATACGACATCATTTCATTCAAATGGGAATTATCTGCTTTCTTAATTTTAATCTGGTTTAATTTAAAAATCATAAATCAAATTCTTAATATCTAACTGACCATTGTCTGTCCCCACTAGTCTCCTGGTGTGCACGTCAAGATATAAACAAATTTAATATTAGTCTAAACAAAGCAGTAAAAATCTTACTGATTTTTATTAATATATTTGAATAAATTTTTATATACCTACACAAAAATGATACGACCAAGAGTTAAGTTCTGCTTTAGGGTTGAATAGGAATCTAATTTTTTCCTTAAAGAAAAAACTACTTTTTTCTTTAGGGTTGCAACTCAGAACCATTCCCACGATTGTCCCACTCCAGCTTCACCCAAGACCAACTGCAAGTTCATATCAGATGAAAATACGTATCAGGTAAAAACAGGAGATCATGAATATAGTGAGCATGATTCTGGACGTATGTATCCTCTGCATTTTCAAACAACATGATAGAGTAAGATATTGCAATTTTATTTTGAAAATATGATTAAGTGAAATTTGAGAGAAGACTTTCAAAACACTAGTTCATGCAACCATAATGTTTCTCTCTTGCCTGTCCAAAGGTTGTCTCTTCCAGAAAACCTCAGATTAACCCTCATTTTGAAATAATTATATTAATATGCAATGCAAGTTCTAGTGACCTAAGTTTAATTTGATCCTTCCAGTTTTCATTCTATAGTACTTCTCATGTGAAAGTTATTTTTATGATTACATCAAATCTATCTTAAGGAAAAATGATTCCATTTTCTCTCTTATCTTCAGGAAGCACCTAATACAAAATGTTCCCCTTTTTCATTTAATTAAATGATTTACCAAAAAGTTGTTTTAAATAAATAATATTACTGCAGTGCATGGCAACCATGACTTGGCATATAAATAATTAATACACTGCTTTCCAAAAGTCTATTATGTAAACCAAAGTGAAATTATATGTTCCTCTTACTTACGAAAATGATTCTGAAATTTGTCATATCCTGCCCGTCCCTTCACTTCATGGGTAAATAGTTGTTATTTTCATACATTCAACCCAAAAGATTAGTGCATCTTTGAAAAAGCATCCTTCTGTCTTCTCTAGGACCAAAATGTATAGATCTGGGTGATGAACAAGTATCTTCATTTGCAGAAGTTCTATACGAAGAAAGATAAAAGCAGGCAACATAATATTTTTTTCACCTTCAGTTATCCCACCTTTCCTATCCCACACTATTATTCTTATTCTGAATTGAGATGCTTCCCTTTGAATATTTCCTCATTAATACAATTCCCTAGAACTCTAACAATATTATGACAAAGTTCTCTAATATCATTACTTTTTTATGATGACTTTTCTGCACATTAATGCACGGTTTTTCTCCCAAATATTGTTTCCCTTATCATTCAGAGTTGCTCCTTCCTTCACAGTTTGGCAGTGCGGGGTGTGTCAAGGTATGCATTCTCTTATTTTTCTTCTAGTTTGTTACTTCTTCCTTATCACATAAAAATATCTTGTCTTTTGAAGCCTACATCTTTTTACAGCAAAATTCTCTACATCTTCTTGTTTCCTTCATCCATTTAATCTCCTCAGTGAGTATTGGGCACTTGTATCAGTGTTTTCTTCCTAGCACCAAATTTGGCCATCATCAGGGTATCTTTGTATCAACAGATAATCCAGCTTCACACTGGTCATGATGCTGGCACAATCAATATCCAAGTAGATGGTGCAACCTCCTTGTAAATCTCAGACCTCTTTGGCCTCATTCATTTTTTATTCAAAATGACTGTTGACCACCAACTTAGTGTAAGGGATGTGGTATCTGCTGAACATCAGAAAATACAAATGTGTATGAGGTCAAGTCTTAATTCTCTACCCTCAAATAATTCATCACATAAAGAGGAAAACAGACAGATACCAGGTAATTAGAATACAACATGATAAGTGCAATAGTTGTTATGAAAAGATGTCACAAAAACATAGGAGAGTCCTAGAAAGACATTTCAAAGATGACTAAAGGATTTGAGGATCTCATCATGTTAACAACCTATACTTCTTCCCAACTATATATTCTCCTTTCATGGTTTCATGCTTGATCTTGGAGTTAGCTCATAAAATTCTACCGCTTCTTTCTCCCACTACTTTTCTTGTTCCAAAATTTTTATTAATGTATAATTTACATACAGTAACAATCACCATTTGACTATATATTTTGTGGTTTTTAACAAACATATAGTCATGTAACCATAGCCATAATCAAGCCGTAGAACAGTCCCCTCATGCCCTAAAATTGTCCCATGCCCCTTTCTAGTAATCTCCCCCAGACAGCCTCTGTGACCACAGATCTCTTTCTGTCCCCATAGTTTCAGCAGTTCCAGAAAGTAATCATATAAATAATTGTAAAAGTGGAATCAAATAATATGTAGCCTTTTACACTACTTCTTTTTCATTTCTTTGGCTTCAAAAATACCTTCAGTTTCAGACCACTCTTACGTTCTTATAGATCCATAACCCATGCCTGTAAGAGTTACAGTAGAAAACTTCTGTTCTTTTTCCTGTGACTTCCAGCTCTCCAGCATACATGTCCTCCTTCCATATTTCCACCAAATACCCCAAAGCAGCAGACAGTCTCTTCCACTCATATTGCCCAGAAAATCTGGAGAAATTCCACAATAATGTAGTCTGGTATCTTTATAAAATAATGAATTCACTCTTACTTTTTAATTATTTGCCCTTTGTTCCCACTGTTTCCTACTTCCTTTGGAAATTGTTTCAAATATTCACCATTCCTTCATTAACTTACTTATACTCTCTTCATTCTTAGCAGCGCCCTCACCTCTGTTTTATAGAAGAAATGTAAGCTATTAGACAGCAACAGTTAATGACATTTTTCATATTCTCAGCCATCTTCTACAAATTCTCTCATATTGGTATCACCAAATACAATTATTGCTAAGAAATGAGATTGAACCGTGACACTGTTGCTAAATACAAGGAAGTGATTACCGACCTTAAGCAGAAAAGTTTTGGTGAGATAATAGAGGTGGAAGCCTGATTGCAGGAGGCAGCATGAATGGACACAGCTGTCATATAAAGACTCTTCATAAATGCAGCAGGTAGTCTTTCCCATGACCTCTTTTCCATTACTGTACGTATGATGTTGAATGATCAACATCATCCTGTCAATCCACAACTTATTCTTACTTCCATATTTTGCTGGAATATACTTACTTGAAGAATAAATTTGTACCAACATATTTAGCTTGTCTTGTAGTGACTTCCTTAAGGCATAGTGCATCTAGATCCGTATTTCTCAACAGCAGCCCTGTTGACGTTTGGGGCTGGATATTTCTTTGTGTGGGGGGCTTTGTACATTGTAAGATGTTTAGCCACATCCCTGGCTTCTACCCACTAGATGTCAGGAGCATCCTCCCAAACAGTCGTGACAACTAAAGATATCTCCAGGCATTGCCAAATGTCCCTACAGACAAAATCACCCTCTTTGAGCATCACTGCTCTAGATGGTACAATGCTCTGAATTTCTCAGTGTTGTTCATGCAGTAGTTGTTGTTTTGCATTCTGGGTTGACAGCTGTAATCCAAAGGCCATGTCGCCGTCAAATAACTGATCAACCAACCCACTGAAATTGATCACTATTTACTAAGTACTTATGATGTGCTGTGTGATTAAGACAAATGTAGGACTACCATCACCTCTGATGACTTGTCCCTTCTGCCTCTGTATGCACTCTGGAATGTTCATTTTTGAATGGAAACATAAATTACTTTTTAAAAAATTTATTATTATTTTTTTAATATAATAAGTGCTTAGAAAAGTTATACTTAAAGAAATCTCTCATATATAACTCAGCTTTTTTCCCCCTTCTTTTTCATTTTATTTTTTTATTGAAGTATAGTTGATTTACAATGTTGTGTTAGCTTCAGGTATACAACAAAGTGATTCAGTTATACATATATATATATTCTTTTATATATATATATAGATTCTTTTCCTTTATAGATTATTACAGAATATTGAGTATAGTTCCCTGTGCTATACAGTAGGTCCTTGTTGGCTATCTACTTTATATATAGTAGTGTGTATATGTTAATTCCAAACTCCTAGTTTTTCCCTCCCCCCTTACCCCTTTCCCTTTGGTAACCATAAGTTTGTTTTCAATGTCTGTGTATCTACTTCTGTTTTGTAAATAGGTTCATTTGTATCATTTTTTTTAAGATTCCACATATAAGTAATGTCTTATATTTGTCTTTGTCTGGCTTACTTCACTTAGTATGACAATCTCTAGGTCCATACATGTTGCTGCAAATGGCATTATTTCATTCTTTTTTATGGTTGAGTAATATTCCATTGTATATAAGTACCACATCTTCTTTACTCATTCATCTGTTGATGGACATTTAGGTTGTTTCCATGTCTTGGCTATTGTAAATAGTGCTTTAATGAACACTGGGGTGCATGTAACTTTTTGAATTATAGTTTTGTCTAGATATATGCCCCAGAGTGGGATCGCTGGAGTGGTACCTCTATTTTTAGTTTTTTAAGGAACCTCCATACTGTTCTTCATAGTGGCTGCACCAATTTACATTCCCACCAACAGTGCTGGAGGGTGAGGATAACCCCATTTTATTTAGCATTTACTATATGTCAGGTACTAAGTGTGCTATGTTCATCAGTGTGTCTGTGTATGTGTCTGTGTTTCTATATGTATTGGGAGGGAAAAGGAAGTAGAAGTATAAATTGTTATTTTTTCTTAATATGAAAGAATAAATAAATTGTTTCAATGACTAAACACGTGAAGAAATCAGACAAAGAGTGTTCGTAATGACAATGGCTACTTTACACGATAAACGTGCAGAGAAAACTGTACTGCTTTTCCTCAACATTACATATGGAAGGAATTCCGATTATTAAAAAAATTTTCTTGTGTATAATATTGAACAGTCACCAAAAACAGGACAAAAGTGTCTTTTTCCTGGTGAATTCACCACCCAACAGTAACTTTCTTAAAGCTCCCTTCATGGCCTCATTCCTTAAGCTGCGTACAATAGGGTTCAGTGTTGGGGGCACTACTGCATAAAAGATAGATATCATAATGTGAAAAGCAGTTGGAGAATCTGAAGTCGGTTTTAGAAACTCAAAAATGCCCGCGGAGAGAAAAAATGACCTAACAAAGAGGTGGGGCAGGCAGGTAGAGAAGGCCTTGGATCGGCCCTCAGCAGAGGGTATACTTGGAACTGTGGAAAAGATGTGCATGTAGGAGAGAACAACGGAGATGAAGCAGATTAATGCCGGCACAGTCATGAAAGCAGCCACTCCAATCACTCCAAGGTAATCATTGGAACAGGAGAGCTTCAGCAACTGGGGGATATCACAGAAGAACTGGTGGAGTATTTTGGCCCTACAGAATGTGATGGAGAATGTGGCAGCCGTGTACAAGATTCCAGAGATGGCTCCACTCAGCCATGCATCTATCACAGCCCACTTACAGGCTCTGGGATCCATGATGACCTCGCAGTGCAATGGGAGGCAAATGGCTGTAGAGTGGTCATAAGACATCACTGTGAGAATGGCCACCTCAGCCCAGGCCAAAGATGTGAAGAAGAAAACCTGAAGTATGCACTGACTGTGGCACTATAGACATTGCCCATAAGTTAATTGTCAATGGACTGGGGGACTGTGACAGAAATGAAAGAGAGGTCCAGGAGGGAAAGGTGTTTCCAGAAGTAATACGCTGGGGATTGGAGATGTTGGTCCAGGGTTGTGATGGTGATAATTATGAGGTTACCTGCTAAGGCTAATAGGTACATCAGCAAGAAAAGCAATGCACGTAAGATTTGCAGCTCACGGTTGTTGGAGAACCCCATGAGGAAGAATCCGCTCATTGTGGTTACATTTGCCATAACCATTTTGGAGATACACATTGTGTTGGCAGCTGGAAGATAAAGAGGATAGGGGAAATGCAGTAGAGAGATGTTAAAATAAATTATTCATTTATTCATCATTGCTTCTTTCAACAATTAACTTTTAAGTACCTGTTATTCATCAGCTGTGCCCTAGATGTTGAGGATCCAAAGGTGAAGATATGTATTACTTGTGTTCATGGAGCTTACAGAAAACACTAGTAAACTGCTAGTTCCTGAGTGCAAATGTGATCAGAGTCACTGGTCCTGTCACAGAAGGACAGCTGAATTTCCACAACTAAAAAACACCATTCTGGGCTTCCCTGGTGGCGCAGTGGTTGAGAGTCTGCCTGCTAATGCAGGGGACACGGGTTCGAGCCCTGGTCTGGGAAGATCCCACATGCCGCGGAGCAACTGGGCCCGTGAGCCACAACTACTGAGCCTGCGCGTCTGGAGCCTGTGCTCCGCAACAAGAGAGGCCACGATAGTGAGAGGCCCGCGCACCGCGATGAAGAGTGGCCCCCGCTTGCCGCAACTAGAGAAAGCCCTCGCACAGAAATGAAGACCCAACGCAGCCAAAAATAAAATAAATAAATAAAATTAAAAAAAAAAAACAAAAATAAAACACACCATTCTATTTCCACAGATGAAACCCATTGCTTTGCTTTAAGTCAAGAATAGAAAATCAGTGATCAGCTCTTGATTAGAGGTTTTCTTAAAATTGGACAAATTTTATTTGTTTATAGCATATTACCCTATTTTAGTAGATTGAATGGCTCTTTAGAGGAAATATTGTTGAATGGGGTGATACCTAAGATTCTTCCCTGGCAAACAATTCTATTATAGCAAAAGCCCCTGTAATTGCAGAGCCAAGGGCCAAATTATGTAGTGCTATTGCCCTTCCAATTAACACTTTATTTAATAAATGTCTCATTGAAATGAAGAGCAAAAAACTTTTGCAAAGGGAATACTTATATTTCACTCTCAGATTTAGTGTTTAATCTGATTGTACAGAGCTTCTTCTGGTACCTAACAGCCTCTTCTTTGAAACTTCATTTCTAATTTCTCCCTTTCTGTGCCTTGTTTTTTGTCCCCCTTTCCCTTGATCTGATCAAATAATAAACAACATTATTGTCCATACTTAATTTTGATTTTGGTACATTAAATATTTTAGTCTGCCATATTTATACCGGTAATTATCAACAGTCTGGGAAATAAAAAGACTGAACAATTTTGAGCATTCATTTTCATGAGACAGACACCATGCTCTATTTTGTCATAAAATATGTCTCATTTAATCCATACAAGTTTTATTTCTTTATGTTCTATGGTGTAGGCATTTTAATCTCTATTTTTAAAAGAAAAAAATATGGTTTAGAATACTTAAGTAACAGAATTGAGTCTGAGTACCAAACATTTTCCTTTGCAATTCATACCATCACATTACATCTAAAATCTCTAAGTATTTATGAAAGACATGAGGAAACACTGGGAAAAAGGCCAAAATTACACTGAACGTTTACCTATCCAAGGCTTTGCCTTGCATGGTGATATCAGAGACTATGATATCACCATAGTTATAGTACAACTACTATACTGTTATAGTACAGTATAAGTACTTTACATGTTATAGTACAATTACTTTACTGAATATTTATATAAACACATAAAATATTAATGTTTCCTAATTTACTGGCTTTTCTTAAATTGCTCATTTTGTAATATATTCATGTGAATTAAATATATGACCTTTATTAATCGCTCGTTTTCCTTGTTAGAATTAATAGTCTTGCTTTTTCAAATTCAATTTGAAGAACATAAGGTTCTGTCAGTTTCCATAAAACGTTTTTCTCTTTCCTCATTCAAGATTGTAAAACTTACCACAGCAGCTGTTGGTATGTAGGTAGTTATCAAAGCTGATCACAAAATTCTGACCTTTCTCATCTATAGTGACATCTTTTTAAGCATGTTGTTTCCCTTGAGAACCCAGGGTTTTTGTTGTTGTTGGGCTTGTCTTTTTATTTTCTTTCATCTTTTGTAATGGAAGCCTGAACTGAATAAAAACATTTCATTTTCTCTACCTCTCTGTCACCTGGCACTTGGAACTTTTTGCACAGAGGAGGAGTGGTTTGGTAAACTGTGGGGGTTTTTCGTCCCTAGTTCAATGGTTTGCAACCTTTAGCAGTGGTATGAATCACCTGGAGAGCTTGTTGAAACGTAAGTACCTAAGGCCCACACTTAGTAATTCTGATTCAGGAGGTCTGAGGTGACATCCATAAATTTGAACGCCTAACAAACTCCCAGATGCTGCAGCTGCTGCAGCTGCTGCTGGTCTGAGTGCCACACTTGGAGAACCACTGTGATAGCTAAATCATGCATTCCAAAAAGGCAAACAAGATTTTAAACATTAAAAGAAATCTTTAATGTTGGGTGTCCTGGAAAACTAGAGGTCAGTGTTTATAGAAACTGAAGCCTATGCATTGCATCTCAGATTTGGAACAGCTATTTTGGGCATCCATTATGAGCTCTAATAAAAATAAAACTATCTACTAAAAGATCCAAAAACAAATTTAGCAACAGTACCTGAGAATCTCATAAAGAGGCCCAGTCCATTAAAATTTATTATTTAAATATTTGTCACTAGTTTATAAGTACTTAGAAATGAATGTAAGCCCACAATGTTGTTTTGTAATTTCTGAATTCTCTTGCCATGTTTTATACACATTATTAATATTTTCAGTAATAATCATATGACTATAAATTTATGAAATTTATGTTACAGAGGTTTCCTCTGAAGCTACATGGATACATATTTACTAAGTTTTAAAGGCTACACAGCATTCTGCTCAAATTACTTTTCATTTAATAATTTTAAAGTCAAGGACCAGATGGTTTCAATGGTAAATTCTACCAAAAATCTAAAGAAGAATTAATATTAACTCTTCTCAAACTTTTCCAACAAATAGAAGACAAGGGAACACTTCCAAAGTCATTTTATGAGACCAGGTATACCCAGATAGCAAAGCCAGACAAGTATACTACAAGAAAAGCAAATTACAGCCAATGTCCCTGATGAATATAGATGCAAAATCCTCAAAATAATATTAGAAACAAAATTCAACAGCACATTAAAAGGGATATACAGGATGACCAAGTGGTATTTATCCCTATGATGCTTGGATGTTTCAATGTAGGCTAATTAATAAATGTGATACACCATGTATACAGAATGAAGGATTAAAATCATATGATCATCTCAATACATGCAGAAAAATCATTTGACAAAATTAACATTCTTTCATGATAAAAACGCTCAACAGATTAGGCATAGAAGGAATATATCTCAACATAATAAATGTCATATATGACAAGCCATGCCAACATCATATGCAACTGTGAAAAGCTGAGTGCTTTCACTCTAAGAACAGAAAAAAGATAAAGCTGTTCACTCTCACCCCTTCTTTCAGCATAGTATTGGACGTCCAGGTGAGAGCAATTGGAAAAAAGAAATAAAAGGAATTCAAATTGGAGAGGAAGAAGTAAAACTGTCATTATTTGCAGATGACATGATATTAAATATAGAAAAACCCTAAGGGCTCCATCAAAAAACTATTAGAACTAGTAAAAACATTCAGTAAAGTTGCAGGATGCAATCAACATAAATATAGATTTTTTTTTCACTAACAATGAATTTTCAGAAAGAGAACTTAAGAAAGCTATCAAGAGTTCTGGTTCAAGATGGTGATGTAGGAAGATTCTAAACTCACCTCCTCTAATAAACACATCAAATCTACAGCTACATATGAAACAATTTTCTCTAGAACAAAAACCTAAAAACTGGCTTTGTGACTCCTAAACATCTACAGATAAGAAAAAATTTATATTGAAGCAGGTAGGAGAGACTGAGAGACAATCTCACTAGAGGAAACTCAAAACCTGGAGCTTCTCCCCAAGGAGCCAAGGGTTTGAATCTAACATCGAGCACCCCAACTTTTAAGACCTGCACCTGGAAGACAAGGCCCCCAAACATTTAGCTTTGAAAACCAATGGGGCTCCAAAACCAGATGACTTCACTGGTGAATTTTACCAAACATTTAAAAAAGAATTAACTCCAATTCTTCTCAAACTCTTCCAAAAATCAAAGAGAAAAGAACATCCCCAAACTCATTTTATGAGGCCAGCATTATTCTGATCCCCAAACCAGAAAACACTACTAGATTAGAAAAATACAAGTCAATATTCCTAATAAATATAGATGCAAATATTCTCAATAAATACTAGCAAACCAAATTAAATAGCACATTAATGAGATTATTCACCATGGTCAAGTGGACTTTGTACCTGGGGTACAAGGACGGTTCAACATATGAAAACTACCCAATGTAATACATCATATTAATAGACAGAAAGAAAAGAACCATATGATCATCTCAGTAGCTGCAGAAAAATTATATGACAAAATTTAGCATCAATTCATGATAAAAACACTTAACAAATTAGGCATAGAAGAAACGTATATCAACATAATAAATTCATATATGATAAGCCCACAGCTAACATCTTACGCAGTGGTGAAAGGCTGAAAACTTTTCCTCTAAGATCAGCAACAAGACAAGTGTGCCTCCCTCACCATTCTTATTCAACATAGAATTGGAAATCCTAGCTATAGTATTTAGTCAAGAAAAAAAAATAAAAGGTATCAGAATTTGAAAGGAAGAAGCAAAATTGCCTCTATTTACATACATAATTTTATATATTGGGTTGGCTGAAAAGTGCCTTCAGTTTTTTTTTTTAAATTAATTAATTAATTTATTTATTTTTGGCTGTGTTGGGTCTTCGTTTCTGTGCGAGGGCTTTCTCTAGTTGCGGCAAGCGGGGGCCACTCTTCATCGCGGTGCGCGGGCCTCTCACTATCGCGGCCTCTCTTGTTGCGGAGCACAGGCTCCAGACGTGCAGGCTCAGCAGTTGTGGCTCACGGGCCTAGTTGTGGCTCCGCGGCATGTGGGATCCTCCCAGACCAGGGCTCGAACCCGTGTGCCCTGCATTGGCAGGCAAACTCTCAACCACTGCGCCACCAGGGGAGCCCAATGCATTCAGTTTTTAAGTAAAAATAAAAGACACAGCTTTCATTTTCACCAAGAACTTTATTGAACAACATATTCACCCTTTTGTTCCACTACCTGCTGCCATTTTTCAGACAACTTCATAATTCCACCTTCCCAAAACTTTTTATCTTTTTGAGCAAAGAACTGTTCCAGGTGCCTTTTACAGTCTTCCAGCGAATTGAAATTTTTTCTATTAAGAGAATTTTGTAAAGACCTAAATAATGGAAATCCAAAGGTGCAATGTCTGGTGAATACAGAGGATGAATCAGAACTTCCCAGCCAAGCTGTAACAGTTTTTGCCTGGTCGTCAAAGAAGCATGCGGTCTTGCGTTATCCTGATGGAAGATTATGTGTTTTCTGTTGACTAATTCTGGACGCTTTTCATCGAGTGACGCTTTCAGTTGGTCTAACTGGGAGCAGTCCTTGTTGGAATGAATCACTTGGTTTTCCAGAAGGAGCTCATAATAGAGGACTCCCTTCCAATCCCACCATATACACAACATCACCTTTTCTGGATGAAGACAGGCCTTTGGTGTGGTTGGTGGTGGTTCATTTCACTTGCCCCATGATCTCTTCCGTTCCACATTATTGTACAGTATCCACTTTTCATCACCCGTGACAATTTGTTTTAAAAATGGAACATTTTCATTACATTTAAATAGAGAATCACATGCGGAAATACGGTCAAGAAGGTTTTTTTCGCTTAACTTGTGTGGAACCCAAACATCAAAGCGATTCACATAACCAAGCTGGTACAAATGATTTTCAATGCTTGATTTGGATATTTTGAGTATGTCGGCTATCTCCCGCATGGTATAACATTGATTGT
The DNA here is from genome assembly GCF_028021215.1 of Eschrichtius robustus. NCBI lineage: Eukaryota > Metazoa > Chordata > Mammalia > Artiodactyla > Eschrichtiidae > Eschrichtius > Eschrichtius robustus. The sequence continues at coordinate 86,083,134 of NC_090835.1, forward strand.
TCTCAATTAATGTCTCGATTTGATTGCTATCAACTTCAACTGTTCTACCCTACTCTAGAGCATCATCCAGCAAGAAAACTCCAGCACGAAACTTTGCAAACCACTTTTGACATGTTCAATCAGTCACAGCACCTTCTCCATACACTGCACAAATCTTTTTTTTGCATTTCAGTTGCATTTTTTACCTTTCTTGAAATAATAAAGCATAATATGCTGAAAATGTTGCTTTTCTTCTTCCATCTTCAAGATTAAAATGGCTACACAAAAATTCACCAGTTTTGATGTCTTTTTTTAAATGCACACTGATATGACAGCTGTCATATACAATTTAACAATATTGTTTTGAATGAAGTTAAAGACAACTAAGTGCTACTAGAGCCATCTTATGGAAAAAACCGAATGAACCTTTTGGCCAACCCAATACAAAAATTCCTAAAGACTCAACAAAAAAGATATTAGATCTAATTGATGAAGTCAGTAAAGTTGCAGGATACAAAATTAACATACAAAAACAGTAGTATTTCTATACACTAATAATGCATTTTCTGAAAATAAAATAAAGATATCAGTCTCATTTATAATAGCATCAAAAACAGTAAAATACTTAGGAATAAATTTAACCAAGGAGGTGAAAGATTTCAACTTTGAAAACTACAAGAAATTGATAAAAGAAATCAAAGAAGACACAAATAAATGGAATCGTAGCCCATTTTCATGGATTGGAAGAATTAATATTGTTAAAATGTCAATACTACCAAAAGTCATCTATAGATTGAATGTAATCACTATCAAGATTCCAATAGCATTTTTTACAGAAGTGGAAAAACACCCCTAAAATTTATATGGATCCACAAAAGACCCCAAATAGCCAAAGGAATCCTGAGGAAAAAAAACAAAGCAGGAGGCATCAAGCTTCCTGATTTAAGCTATAGTGTTAAGCTATAGTGATCAAAACAGTATGGTAGTGGCATAAAAACAGACAAATAGAAAAATGGGACAGAATTGGGAGCTCAGAATTAAGCCCAAGCATATATAGCAAACTGATATTTAACAAGGGAACCAAGAATATTAAATGGAGAAAAGACGGTCTCTTCAATAAATGATATTGAGATAACTGTATATTCACGTATAAAAGAATGAAACTGGATCCTTATCTGACATACTCACAAAAATTAACTTGAAATGGATTTAAGACTTAAATGTAAGACCTGAAATCATGAAACTGCTAAAAGAAAACAGGGATAAAGCTCTTGACATGGGTCTTGGTAGTGGTTTTTTTGGACATAACACCTAAAGCACAAGCAATAAAAAATTTAAAAACTGGGACTACATCAAACAAAAAAGCTTCTGTACAGCAAAATAAACCATTAACAAAATGAAAAGGCAACCTACAAAATGGGAAAATATTTGCAAACCATATATCTGATAAGGGATTAATATCTAAAATTTATTTTTAAAAAAATTCATACAACTCAATAGCAAAACAAACCTCAAATAACTCAGTTAAAAGTGGGTGAAAGACCTGAGCAGACATTTCTCCAAAAAAGATATACAAAAGGCCAATAGGTATATGAAAAGATATTCAACATCACTAGCCCCTAGGGAAACGCAAAATAAAACCACAATGAGAAATAACCTCAGCCTGTTAGACTGGCCATCATCAAAAAGACAAGAGATAACAAATGCTGGCTTGGGTGTGTCCATGACACCCACAAGGCTACAGCAAACTTAGAGACAGCTCTTAAAGTACTTGCACACTTGGACTGACTTGCCCCAGGGACCAGACCAGACAGCAGACTTAAACACACCCCAACTCTTTACGTGATAAAGGCCTATTTGCTTCTCCTGGAGCTTCAGCCTGAGGGGCAGGCATCTGGTTGGGCACACATATAGTGGTCTACTGATATTCTCTCAGGGATGGAAGCCAATGGATGTCATCTTTGCACTTTCCCTCTGCCTTACTTCAGCTCACTAGTGTCGCCCAGAAAGGAACTTGTACACTTCTCTGGCACCCCAATTCTTGCAGCTGCCACCAAGGGAACCCTTGTACACTCTTGGGAGGAAGGT